>NC_072790.1:142452396-143077396 GCF_028583425.1 Eublepharis macularius | reverse complement strand
GAATATGTGGAGTGGAGATAGTGTCCCCTGTCCCCATTCTTGAGTTCAACATGATTATGCATACAAAGACTACAGATATATAACATGTATACAAGCAAGCTCGGTACGGAAAACCACATAAACAAACATAAACCAGCAGATGAGATCCTGATTCAACTTTTCCACAAATTTATTGAATGTCTGCAAAAGCTTCAGACAATATATAGATTTGATTACATTCTCTGTTGGAAAAGCAGCTGCCAATTAAGGCATAACAAGTAAGTTTTCTCTACTAAAATTGGGGGAAAGTTTTGAAAACTTTTAGTAGCAAAGAACAGGACAGAGAATACATCCAAATAACATTTCTTGAAAGAAATCAGCAGTCAAAGAGAAGATGTGTTGATTACCATGTCCACACAATGATTGCTAATGGAAATCTGTGATCGATTGCCAAAGCCAATATGGGGAGTGTATCTTTTTAAACTAACCTTTGCGGAAGAGTATGTCCCCAAGGTTGCCATGGGTACACTTAGAATTCTTCTTCATTTCCTGGAAATTGCTCCTCTCTATAATCATTTGGATTTCTTCCTCATTAACAGAGAATCCCAAAAAGTCAGCTATTTTCTTCATTCCCAACTTTGGCTCCTGCAAAAGGGTTTAATGGTAGTCAAACAAAAACTTGTCACTATGACATGGCTATGAATTTTGAAAATAAATATCATTGTTCATAAAACAACTAGCAAGAAGCTACTATGCTGCTAGGAATGTCAGCAGAGTAGTATAGGAGCTGGCATTCAGCGTGTGCATGGGAGAGAGAAACAAACTGAGAGCCTTGGTTAAGCTTTAGAAAAGAAATAAGAGTCCTTTATTGTTGGAATTCCATACTGGATCAGAAAAAGTAGAGATAGAACTCTATCTACTTATCTAGTCAAAGGATGCCAGTGGACAGCAGGACAAGTCCTGCATCCATGGAGAAAGATGATAAGAAAGAGAGATGGAGGATGTGACAAAAAGTGGAAGATATCATGAAGAGGAAGTCATGAGGATAACAATCTACATATCAAAGGGATAGTTCCAGGGCAGTAAAGAGCAGCAGGGTAAACAGATCCCAGAGTCCCTGACCTCTTTATTTTTCTAACTCTTTGGTCCCCCCCCATTTCCCCCCCAAGTAAGAGACATTGCTAGTTCTCTTCTTCTAAGAAGGAAGGCTAGTCACATTTATTGGCACTTCTCCAGAGAAAGTTGTCCGATGACTATTGTAATGGTTTGCTTGTTTTTATTTGTTTTTAATCCTTTGCCTTTAGATCTTTAATCCAGCTCCTCCTTATTTTACCTAAAATTTATACCTCAGGAGGGCCCTGGTTACAACCAACACTCTTATTTCTGCTCACACAGAGTTTTGGGTGTTCTTTACTTTACAAAGGCTTATACCTCAAGAACATTTTCCCCTTTTGTGTTTGTGTGACCTTTCTATTGCTGCCTCCCTGGCACCTTCAAAAGGTTTTCACTGTCCTAAAGGGTTTTGCCTTTGACCTCTTCGAGTTAACTATGAGACACTATGACTTTAAGTAGGTGGTGCTTAACAGGTTCTACACATCCCAGAGGGCTTTGCAAAAATGGACAGAGAAACCTGGATGGGGTAGCAAGTTACTTGTTCTCTCTAAGTTATGTTAATAGTTAATAAAAGTTCATCTTATGTTGTACTGCATCCTAGATCCAGAAAGTTATTCATAAAGAATGTTACATGGTACCGGAAGGGCTGGTTGCATATTGCAGTACAAGATCTGAGAAACAAGGAAAGCTGGAAGAAACTGTAAGAAACACAACAAATAGATGAAGATGGAGCAGTTCAGGACTCCAGCCACTCTTGCTCTCTCCAGCGATGCAGCAGACAGCTGGAAAATATTCAAACAAGAGTTTGACCTCTTTATGAAAGCAAATGGAGCTACAAGAAAAGCTGATGAACAAAAGGTAGCTATATTTTTCAATATTGCTGGATCAGAGGCATTAGATTTACTTAATAGTTTGCAACTTAGTGAAGAACAATAAACTAGTTGTGAGACTGAGTCTGTCTACATGAGACTCCTCGGTGTGAGCTCATCAAGTGTAGGGAAATGCAATATTAGCCAGGAAGTGTAGTTTTAAAAGACAGAGCAAGAGGAGATCACTCCACAGATGGTTTATTAACTTCGTCTTCACCTCCCCAAAGGCTCTATCAATTTCACCTCTCTAGTCTAAAACTGTGTGGGATCACAACAAGAGGGCAGCGAGGAATGGAAATGGGATGGAGCTGCCTTCCACAGCCAGACTTTGACCTGGAGAGGTTATAATGGGCTGAAGTTTCCCTTTTAGTATTTCACAGCTCCTTCACACAGCTCCAGTGTATAGAAAAACCTTTGCCCTACCGCAGGCTCTGTCTTTTTAAACTACCCTTCTCAGCTAACATTGCATCTCCCGACATGTGTTCTTCATGTGTCAGATGTCTTGTGTAGAGAGATTCACTACATTACCAAAATTTCAAGAATATTGCACCTTTAAACTAAATGAAGCCTTTGGGAGATAACAGTTTCATATGAGATTGCAGGAGACGGAAACATTGGAATCCTTCCTTAGAGATCTGAGAGCGGGACCACAAGTGACGCCTGACACAGGTTGGACACTAGTCAGCTTCCCTCAGGTTTTGATGGGAAATGTAGGCATCCTGGTCTTGCAGCTTGACTCTCTGACTGCTGTCCAATGGACTTTTCAACTGTCACTTGTCCAACATTCTGCCAAGCTGCCTACATTTCCCATCAAAACTTGAGGGAAGCTGGCAAGTGTCCAACCTGTGTCAGGCGTCACTTGTGGTCCCGCTCTTAGACTTATAAGAGGAACATGCAATTTTGGAGGACTTGCAGATCCACTTACTAGAACCCAAGTTGTAATTGGCATCCAGGACTCTGGCCTAAAGAAAACATTGCTTGGGGAATCTGATCTAACCTTGGAAAAAATAATCAGGATTTGCCAAGCTACAGAACAGAACAAGGCCAGAATGCAGGTTCTGGAGGGAAGTCAGAACAATGCAACAGTGAACTGTTGCATGCCAAAAGTACATGCAAGTTCAACATGAAATAGCATCTACGAAAGTCTACATGAATGAGTATTCATGCTGTGGAAGCAAACACAGACCTAGGCAATGTCCTGCTTTTGGACAGACCTGCAGCATTTGCAGAAAACTAAATTACATTGTGAAAGTTTGCAAGCAAGAAGAGACTGGACTAAGTTAGAAACAAAGTATCAATGTTTTGCAAGGTGGGGGATCAACACTCCTTTGCACAGAGAAGATCACAGCACCAGCACCGGAGAAACCTTTTTCTTGGGAAGTCTGCAAGAGATAGCAGGATCCAATGACAGGACAATTACTCTAAACACAAATGGGACTTTTGTTATCTAGAAGTTGGATACTAGAGCTCAAGTAAATTTAGTATCTGAGATTACCTTAAGGGTTTAAATAGAAAACCAAGCCACACCGAGTACAAACGGATCCAACTTAAATCTTACAGTGGAGAGTTCATTCCAACCTCCGGAGTTTGTGAGCTATATGTAAACAGTAATATTGCTTGAAGTTGTTATAGGTAATGGGATACCTGTATTGGGACTTAAAACATATCATACTCTAGGTCTTATTAAAAAGCTGTGCAGTGTGGAAGAACAGGGGCACACAAACATTGAAGATCAATTTTTGGATGTCTTTATTGGTATAGGAAAGCTCTCAGAAGAATATAAAATAGAACTGACAGAACCTAATTTTTCCTGTCATACACGTACCTAGAAATGTTCCCCTGGCTCTTAGAGATAAGTTATAGAGGAATTAGACAGGCTGATTGAGCTGGACATTATAAAGTTGAAAACCGCACAGAATGGGTTAGTTCTTCAGTCATAGTAGAAAAGAAGGATGAATCCCTGTGGCTATGTTTGGATCCTAAACAGCTGAATAAAGATGTTAAAAGAGAACATTTTCCAATACCAATTAAAAATGAGATATCTGGTCAAATGGCAGGTGCAACATATTTTTCTTCTTTGGATGCATCTGCTGGATTCTGGCAGGTGGCCCTAGAATGAAACAGCAAACTACTGTGCACTTCCAATACCCCATTTGGAAGATATTGTTCTACTAGATTGCCATTTAGATTGAGCCCTGCTAATAAAGTCTTTCATAAAAAGCTACAACAAATCTCTGAAGGTACTAAAGTTTACATTGATGATGTCCTGATATGGGGACAAACATTAGATGAACATAATCAGAGACTACACAAAGCTCTGGAAAGGATTCATGAAGCAGTTTTAAAACTCAACAGAAAAAAATGCAAATTTAAAGTTAAGAAATAACTAGGAGAAAAATTAACTGAACAGGGTGTGTACATTGATTGCAGTAGAATCCAAGCTATTACTAACATGCCACCAGCAACATATAAACAGGGACTACAAAAATGTATGGGCATGGTGAATTTGGCTGGAAAATTTGTTCTTAATTTAACTGATCATATTGTTCATTCCAGGACTCTGTTATGTAAAAATATCCAGTGGACTTGTGATACCCATTATTGCAAGGAGTTTGAAAACATTAAACATCTGCTACAGAAATCACCAGTTATGTGATTCTATGATGGTAGATGTCAAACCAAGATGTTAATAGATGCTTTTCAGCATGATCTAGGAGCAACACTGTTACAGAAAGATGTTTGTTTGTTTGTTTGTTTTTGTTTGTTTGTTTGTTTCATTTATAGTCTGCCTATCTCAAGGCGGATTACATAGCATGAGATTAGTACAATCAGTATCGAGGACATTTCCATACAGTGTCAAGGACATTTCCACAAACAATGACAAGATTTTACAAAGACATAGCATTAGCAAGGATCAAATACAGAGTTCAAGAATTGCTGAAACAGAACATAATTATTTCTAGGACTGACATTGGATAACATGAAGCTCAGGTAGTATAGGAGTACATATTCGAAGAATGGATAATATACAAGGCAACATAGTGGTGAAGTCTATGGTCCCTAAGTCATTAATGAAGCATTTGAGACCTCCTCCTTACAATACTTCCCTCCTTTAAAAAGTCTTTTTAAATAGTTCGGTTTTGCATTGTTTGTGGAAAGCCAGGAGAGTGGGGGATCTCCTGACCTCCTCAGGCAGACCATTCCATAGGGTGGGGGCCAGCACAGAGAAAGCCCATGTGCAGGCTGCTGTTGATTTCGCCCATGTGCAGTATTCTGGAAGCAGCTAAGAAGAGATGCTTACTTCCAGGTAGCCTTAACGCACCACCTCTTTCAACCCAGATTGTAAAGGAATCCTTACTTACAGTCAGAGCCAGTGAACAACACATGGTTCAATCATAAGCAAGATACATCTTTATTGGTCCAGATTTGTTGTAGACAAGCAGTAAATTCATGATAGCTGTTGCATCCTTGCTTGAGGGGGTAAGATCCGAACAAAGGGAGGAAGAGGACCATCAACTTTTAACACCTTCACAGGAAGCCTACAATAAACTTCTGTATTGGAGGGGGGGACTACAATTCCCATGAGTACCAATTGTTAAAGGGACAGCACATAGTTCTGACTACACAGATACTGAGGCTTTCTAAGATGCGGTTACAGTACATGCAGGCTAGCACCTGCAAGAGACTCTGTTCAGATGAGTGAAGCTGCCTTAGAGGGACATAAAGAGTGAGGCGATCTCATAAGTATGCTGGGCCAAGGTCATGAAGAGCTTTGTATGTAATAACCAATACCTTGAACTGAGCACGGTAACTGATAGGTAGCCAATGGAGTGACTGTGGGATGGGAGTGATGTTCATGCTCCTGCTCGTTCCTGCTAACAGTCAAACCACAGCATTTTGCATCACTTGGAGCCTCCTAGTTAACTTAGATGGGAGACCAATGTATAGTGCATTACAATAGTCAAGTTTTGATGTTACCATAGCATGGATCCAGGTGGCCAGGTTGGCCGGGTCGAGGTAAGAAGCCATCTTCCAGGCTAGAGTGAGAGTGTAATAAGCATTTTTTGCAGCTGCCTTAATTTGTTTTTCTAGTAGTAGCACTGGACCTAGTATAACCCCTAGGCTCTTAACCAAGTCTGCAAGGGTCAGACAAACTCCATCGAAAGTGGGGAGTACAATGTATTTCAAGATCTCTGCCTTCCCAACAACCATCACTTCAGTCTTGTCTGGGTTCAATTTCAATTTGTTATTTTTCAGCCATTTCACCATGGCTGTCAGGCAGCGATCTAAGATTTCTACTACATCTTGTGGGGACCTGGATAGCAAGATATAGAGTTGGATGTCATTTGCATATTGATGACATCCCACTCTATAGCTGCAAATGAGTTCTCCTAAAGGTTTTACATAGAGGTTGAATAACATGGGAGATAAGATTGCGCCCTGTGGAACCCTACAAGTTAGTTCCCATTCTGGAGATAGCTGATCTCCGACAGCAACCCTTTGAGTCCGTTCCATGATAAACTATTTAAACCAGTCCAGGGCACATCCTTTGATGCCCACTTCTCTTTCTAAATGCCTCAACAAGATGGCATGGTCTACTGTGTCAAAAGCTGCAGACAGATCCAGGAGGAACAATAAAGAGGCATGGCCTTTGTCTATATTCAGATGATAATCCCCTAACACTACTAGTGCTGTCTCTGTCCCATGCCCTGGTCTGAATCCAGACTGAAAAGGGTCTAGAGCGCTAGAGTTTTCCAAGATCTGGAGTTGGTCAACTACTGTTCTCTCAACCACTTTGCCCAGAAAGGGCAGATTAGAGACTGGGCGGTAATTGTCCACATCAGTTTTGTTTAGGGATGATTTTTAAATTAGTGGATGGATAACTGCCTGTTTGAGTGGCCAGGGGAAGGTGCCCTGAGTTAGCAATTGATTTACAATAGATCTCAGTAGTTCACTTATGTGATCTTTTCTTGATTTTAACAGTCAAGATGGGCAAGGATCAAGCACACAAGTAGTGCCTTTCATAGATGACAGGATCCTGTTAAGGGCTGTCATTGTCATTGGTTCAAAGCAGTCTAAATGTAGGCCAGATGGTGTATTAATCATTTCTCCTATCTCATTTGCATTGCACCTAGCATCTAGATCAGAGAGTATTCATGCTATTTTATCAGCAAAAAGCTTAGCAAAGATCTCACATCTAATTGTCTATTCTTGGGACTGTAAAGGTTCAGATTTAGGGGTTAGAAGGTGTTTGGATATCCTGAACAGTTGGGAGGGTCATGAACTAGCTGACACAATGGTTGCCGAGAAATAACATTTCTTTGCCGCTTTCATTTCTCCTTCATAGATCCTCCAGTGTGTTCTGTAGCAAGCTCTATCAGCTTCCATGTGGGGTTTTTGCCAACATCTTTCTAGATGTCTTCCAGACCTTATCCGGTCAGCCAGTTCCATGGGAAACCATGGTGTCAGCTTCCATTTCAAGGGCCAGAGGAGTTGACAAGGAGCAATGGTGTCAATAGTTTCAAGACGCTTTGTGTTCCACACTCCTACAGCAGCTTCTGTGGAGCATGTGTCTTGCATTCTAAAATCCCCCAAGATATTTTGAAATCTGGGAGGGTCTATGAGACTTTGTGGGTAAATTATTTTAATTGGGCCTCCCATTTTGAGGGGTGTTGGGGCTATATTCACTTTTGCCTTCAGCAGATGATGGTCTGACCATGATTCAGGTTGAATTTCCAATGCTGAGCCAAGGTTTTCCCTCAAAGGCTCAGTGTAAAATATTAAGTCTAGTGTGTAGCCTCTTTCATGTGTAGGGCCTGACACTATTTGAGAGAGGCCCAGGGTTGCCAGGGAAGGTATACATTCCTGAGCCAGGCCTGACTTGGGACACTCAGCATGGACGTTGAAGTCTCCCAGAACAATAAGTCTAGGTGTCTCCAATACCATGTCTGCTAGCAGCTCTTCCAATTCAGAAAGGGTGCTTATGGGGGAGCTGGGTGGTCTGTAAACAAGCGGGATACCCAGTCTATCTTTAATTCCCAGAGACAGGAACATGCAATAATACCAGCTATAGCTTGTACTGGAGATCTGTGGAAGTTGAAAGACTCGCAAAGAATAATAGCAACCCTTCTACATCGACTACCATAGCAAGGTTGGTGTAGGACTGCATAGCCAGGGGGAGTTAGCTGGGATAGACACACCTTGTCATTCTCCTGCAGCCATGTCTCTGTTAGACAGGCCACATCAATTTTCTCTTCCTGCAACATCCCAGCAATGCATGCACTCTTGTTCCTAACAGATCTGGTATTGCATAAGATTAGTGTAACGGGGGGTTGAAGCGGCCTCATTGTCCGCAGGTGGAATCTTAGAGAGGTTGGATAAGCAGCAAGTATTACTGCTCGATGCTGGGTGCCTTTGGTAAGTCCCACTCCCATATTTACCAGCTCCCAATTGCAGTTGAATAGTACATTTGTCAGATATTTTCACCATATAAATAAGTAGTAAGTAAGAAGCTCAGGACTGGACCCCACAGCCACATACTGGAGTAGCAAACATACTGGTGGTCTCAGTGCAGGCAACGGAGAAGGCCACAATCATGGTATAGTTGAGCAAGTAAGGTCGAAGAGGTGTGGCACCCATCCTAGACACAATTCATAATATAATGATGTTCCTCCTATCCTCTCGTGTGCTCTAACTCGTGTAGCTGATGACTGGTCCTGGGCTGTGTGCCCCGGGCTAAGAGTCATGGCCCAAGAGCCCTTTGGCTCACGCCTTTCAGCTCATGCCTCCCTGCACGGTGCCCCAGTGAAATAGCCAGGCTAGCAGCAGCAGTACCTGTGAAGAGACAGAGGGGGGGTGGAGGGGGGGCTTTGGGTCTGGGATCCAAATGGTCAGCAGCTGCATATCAAAGGGAAGTACTGCAGGCATCCATGTGGCCCTCAGAAAGGTCTCACAAGCAGGCATCCCTCTAGGCCTTCAGCAAGTTCTCCTCCCAAGCAAGCAAGCCTCCCTGCATGGTGCCCCAGTGAAAAATATGGTGACCACTGGAGACCCATAGCATATGCTTCCAGAGCCTTAATAAAAACTTGATGTTAATATGCCCAAATTGATAAAGAGGCACTAGCAATAGTGTCTGCAAGCAAAAAAACCAATGGTTGTTGTGGGTTTTCCGGGCTGTATTGCCGTGGTCTTAGCATTGTAGTTCCTGATGTTTCACCAGCAGCTGTGGCTGGCATCTTCAGAGGTGTAGCACCAAAAGACAGAGATCTCTCAGTGTCACAGTGTGGAAAAGCATAACCTTCAAGCAGTATTCAGACCCACCCGAAAAATACAACAGATGCTACGATCAGCAAAAGACAGTAGAGACCCCCTCACCTCTGCAGGAGTATACCGTATACCCTGCAGCTGTGGACAAGTTTACATCGGGACCACAAAGCGTAGCATCCAGACAAGAAGAAAAGAACATGAAAGACACTGCAGACTTGGACAACCTGAAAAATCAGCAGTGGCTGAACATAGCCTAACTCAAACAGGGCACAATATCTTATTCCAGGACACCAAAATACTGGACAACACTTCCAACTACTTTGTCAGACTGCACAGGGAAGCCATTGAAATTCACAAGCATAAGCAAAACTTCAACAGGAAAGAAGAAACCTTAAGAATGAACAGAGCATGGTTTCCAGTTCTGAAAAACACCAGGCTAACAAAACACTCTATACCTGACAATAGCCCTGCAGAGAAGATTAGCACATCAAGCACCAATCCATATGCAAAAGAACCTCCTCAGGATACAGTGAAGCCTCCCGCCATTAGCATTCCACACCCTGGTAAACTCTTACAGGATGACTCTGATCAACCCCACCCCTCCTGAGTAGATATAAATGACCTGCCAACATCTTTTCCACACTGTGACACTGAGAGATCTCTGTCTTTTGGTGCTACACCTCTGAAGATGCCAGCCACAGCTGCTGGCGAAACGTCAGGAACTACAATGCCAAGACCACGGCTATACAGCCCGGAAAACCCACAACAACCATCGTTCTCCGGCCATGAAAGCTTTCGACAATACAAAAAAAACAATGTCTTGATATATGGAAGGGCAGTATTGGCGGAAACAGACAACAAGCTATTGGTGACCATTGCAAAATAGATCTTAGCAGACCACCTCCTAGATTGCAGAGACCGATTTTTGAATTACAGCTATATGATTTGCAATTGGAATATAGCCCTGGCAAGCACTTAGTTATTACAGATACTTTGTCCAGAACTTATGATGAGACTGAAATTGAAGCAAATTCTCAATCTGGTATCATACATGTAAATCTGCTTTAGAAAAAACTTTTCCAGTATCTGACCAGATGTGGTCAGATATTGTAAAAGCTACAGCTCAGGATGTTACCTTTCAACAAATCATGCACACCATTAATTCTGATGGACCCACACAACATTTACCACATCCTTATGACCATTTTGAAGGAAACCTGTGTCCGGGGTCTGAGCCCCAGCCCCCAGACTTGACAAGAGGGAACAGCAGGGGACAAAAGGGTGGCAACAACCCCACCCCCCAAG
The DNA here is from genome assembly GCF_028583425.1 of Eublepharis macularius. Lineage (NCBI taxonomy): Eukaryota > Metazoa > Chordata > Lepidosauria > Squamata > Eublepharidae > Eublepharis > Eublepharis macularius. Next base: position 143,066,864 of record NC_072790.1, on the reverse strand, counting down.
CCGGCAACCAGAGCCAGAACCTACCTACTCCAGGGGGAAGGGGTAAAAGGCCAGAACCTCAGAGGGGTGGAGGGGGCAAGGAGAGACCAGCCAGTCCTACCTTCCAGGGGGAAGAAAGGGGGCTAAGCAGGCCAGAGGGAAAGGGCCACAGCAGGGGAAATGTGGGACCAGCAGCAGCAGCCCAAGCAAAGCCCTTACCTGGCAGGGAGAGGAAGCAGCCTCTACAGCCCAGAGCCACACCATGGCTAGAAGACAGCAGCCTGGCTCAGGAGTTGCTAAAGCCAAGCCTCTCCAGGGGGGGCTGCCACAGGCATTCTGGGGGAGGAGATGGGTAGCCCCGCCCAGCATTGCTGAGCAGGCAGCGCAGAAGCTGGCTAAGGCAGCACCTCATGAGCAAGGCCAGGCAAGCCCAATAGCACGGAGGCTGGCTGGGGCAGCTCCTCGTGAGCAAGGCCAGGCAAGCTCAATAGCACAGAGGCTGGCTGGGGCAGCTCCTCGTGAGCAAGGCCAAGGAGCCCTCAGCTGGGGATGGCTCGCACTCAACCCCACCCTACCAGCAAGGCAAAGGAGCCCAGGAGGGATTAGTGGTTGGAGGGAAACACCTGGAGGAATGCACAGCTGGGCCCGGTCAGGAGAAGGAACAAGCCTGGAAGGAGGGCGGGGCGGAGAGAGGAAACCCTATAAAGGGTGGCTGGGAAGAGCTCTGGGGTGTGGGTTTGAGTGGGAGTGATGGAGTGGAGATGGAGTGGAGAGAAGCCAAGGAAAAGGCAAGAAGGAGAGGCCTGGGAGGAAGAGATGGTGGAAGATGTAGGGGGTAAGCAGGCCAGGTTGAGCAGGCCAGTGAGTGGATTGAGAGGGAGTCAGGGTGAGGTATATTGCCCCTCCTTCCACAGAGCAGGGTCCTGCAGAATCCCTGGCCCCCCTGTGATGTCAGGAGCTGACTGCCCAGTGCCACGCCCAGTGGCAGCCGCGGCAAGCCCTGACAACCTATAAGTGCTAGATGATGGAGACATAGATGTGCTATATGTGCTATTCAAAGGTACCAGATTGGTGGTTCATAACTCTCTAAAGGAAGAGATGCTTAATTCCATGTATGAAGGACATTTAGGAATGGAGGAATGCAAACAGCATGCTCAGAGAATCTTATACTGGCCAAATATGAATTCAGACATGTTCAGCTGCTTCTACACAGTGATAATTCTTCATGTAGTCCTTGTTGCCAACAGTGCACCCACACAGGTCCTTTCCCTGCACTTTCTTAGACCTTTGTAGATACAATTTCCCCTCTCCAACACCACCAGAGGGCTATTTTTAGACTTTAAAAAATCATTAATTGCTATTTCACTATATTGAAATAATATTAAAACTGTCTGTAGCCTTTTTCATTGTGGAGCTATAAATAGAGAAGTGTATCTCTGCAACAGAAAGGACTTGTTTTCTTTAAAAAAGAAAGCTTGCCATATATTGTGGCAAGAGATTTATGACATTATAACACCATAATGATCTAGCAATTAAGTGTTTTTTTTTTAAAAAAAAAACCCTCCAATGGCACAGCAGGGAAAATGGTGCCCTTGAAAATCAAGGAAAACAAAATGACTGATGTGGGTAGGACCTTGGATAATGTTCACCCTCTGTCTAAACTACTTGATAATGGGCGTGAACTGTGATGGTCCCCAAAAGATCAGGAAACGAGCATACTGACAATAGGGAATCAATGACAGGCACTTGATTAGACCACAAAGCAGCTTTTGTTTAAACAAATGTATAAGGGTTCACTGTATTTATCATGGTAAAAACCTCGATTCTTACCATTTTCATTTCTTCATAGGTTATGAACTTAACGTTCTTTTCATCAATATATTTGTTCCATTCCACCAGATAATCAAAGTATGAGCCCCTGGCCACTAAAACAGAGTCCACATGTCAGTAGAATAACAGTGAAAATAAAAATGCAGTTAACAGTAATGAAACAATAGCTTAGTAAAATCCATCATCCAGTGAGTAAATCAAGCTTGCCAAGATTTCAACTAAAGAGTAACAAAGTCAAAATTTAGCAATGAAATTAAGCTTTTGTGACAGATCTTAAGTTTCATTGTTTGAAACAGTATAAAACTTAAGTTTTACAATAAAAGCAGTGAATAGATTTTGAAAACACCTGAGGTATCTGACTGCAGCCATTACACATAAGTAATGTTTATGTAATAATGACAGGATAGGTATCATCTTGCATAATTAAAAGACAGCAACTTTTCAATCTTGTACACACTTAATTTGGAGTAACTCCACTGAACAAAATGGGATTTCCTTCCAAGTAAACATATTAGAACTGAGCTAATCTCTAATTGCTGGAGGCACTGTGGGATATAAATACTAAATACTAATTTAGAAGTAGTTATAGCAGCGTCTACAGTAGATTCATATATGCACCTACCACAAACAGAAGAGAGTGTGGGACTCCATACTTGCTTTATATAATTATCCTCTGAACAAAGACAAGATGCAGGTTGATGGACAAATTGTGAAGTAAAACTTGACTACAGTTTAGCCACACACAAAGTAGCTAGATCAAGTGAATTCTCTTACCTTTGCCCTCCATAAAAGCTCTGAAGAACTCATTCCATGTCTTAAATGAAGGAAGTGTGGGCATCCTGTTGCTGAAATGGAAATAAGATGCAGCTACATCCTTTGGATTTCTAAACAGCACCAAAACCTAAAGAAGGGAGAGGAGCAACATTTCCTAAGGTGAAAATAATCAATTTTAGAATTTTTATGAGTTTGCATATTTATTGTGAAAGGGCTTGTAAATGAGAAGCTCAAGGTTTCAGCAAAAGAAAATTAAGGTTCCTTGATAATTGGAAATCTCATTCTTTGGAAGATGACACCATTCACCATTCAATAAACAGTCTGTATGTACTGGAGCTTGAATGTGAACAAAAAGATAAAGAGCTAATTGTTTTTGGCAAGTTAACTTGCAATGAATGAATGATATCTACATAAGAGTGTACCGTAAGTGACACATCTTTGGAATGGAATTGTGCATTGCAAATCCTGAACTACAATTGGCAACTGTACTGTCTGCCTTTGGAGTGTATTTGCTCCCAAGATGCTCTACTTGAATAGTTGTAAACAGACAGATATTATCCAATCCCATAAGTGTTCAGAGCACTCTCTTTGCTCAAAAGGAAACTAAATCCTATAGCAATGCCCTAGAGCTTTTCACCACTCAGGAAAACAGGACCTGCATGACAGAGCTGGGCAACAAAACATTGTTTATAGTACATGCCTTCCTAACTCCAAAGAAGTTATCAATAAAAGGAAATGAATTTTAATTGCACATGCAGAAAGTCAATTGGGTTTCAACTCTTCTTCAAACTGAATAAATAAAAAATGGTGAAGATAGGAAGGAAGGATTTTCAAACTAACACTGTTATAATTATGAAGATTTGGATTCCTCCCCTTCAGCTTTGTTGTTATTCCTCTTCTCTACTAGTAAAAAATAATAATGTTAGAATATCAATAATAGAAAAAATGTTTAACATGTTAATGATTTTTATGTTGCCTTTCTGCAGAAGCACACCAGCACTCCAGTAGAGTAAAAAAAAATACATAACAAAATTTTTCTTTCTTTCTTTCTTTCTTTCTTTCTTTCTTTCTTTCTTTCTTTCTTTCTTTCTTTCTTTCTTTCTTTCTTTCTTTCTTTCTTTCTTTCTTTCTTTCTTTCTTTCAAGTTGAAAAAAAATCTCTTTTTCTAGAGATTTCAGCTTAATGGCCTTTTCAGGATCCTTGACTCAAATTTTCCACAAATGTCTTTCATCTCTTATATTGTTTTAATTAGAACAGCACTTACTTTGGCTTTGTTCTTAAAAATGGATTCAGGCAACATATGTGGAAGAAGATGCGTTCCTAAAACTTGTCTGGATGGTAAGTTCTTCATTCTCTAGTTAAAAGAAAAGTAGACTAGTTGAAGGATGTTTACCTTTCCCTGCACACTTGAAGTACAGGGCCATGAAGGAATCTACAGTGTCTTATTCAGAGGAGAGACATGTTAAGATCAAATATGTATAAAAGCAATTTCTGCGATGTGCCCATCTTCAGTTTTCTGGCTCAAACAGTTGGGGAGCAAAGTTCTAATATGAGTTTACATTATGATTTTCATGAGAGGGAAAATAATTACAAGAGGAGAAATTTCTGCTCTTTTTCTCTGGTTATTTATTCTAGTAAAATGACTCCCTATACAAAAAAAAGGTGTTATCCTAAGAAAAGACACTGTTCACATTTCAAGATTTTTATGTCACCACACTGGGACTCATTAGTCACAGATGTTTAGCAACTATAGGTGAGGTTCCTATATGAAAAAGGATTGCATAAATGCAGCCTGGGATAGAGGAGGAGAGAACAGTATGTTTCATATAACTATTTGTTTCCCTATCCAAAATTGTTTTTCCTGCCCAGTCATTCACAAGCTGAGCTCCAACTCTCATTGTGGCATTGATTCCCCACTGACATATATTTTAATTGTGATCTGAAGGGCTGGATTTTGTGGAGTGAATTTTTTTCCCATTGTAGGAGCTCCTTAAACATCTTGGATGAGGTACTTTGAGAATGCATGTCATGATCTGTATCACACCAACTTGCCTACTCAATCCCATCTTGTCTAGTCTGTCTGCCAGTAGCTGTCCGAGGTCTCAAGAAAGTATCCTCCTTCCTCAGTTCTCCATTACTGGGAAAAGAAATGGAGTTGGAAGCTGGGACCTCCAGTATGCACTGAATGGGCTGCAGTGGTGAATCCTGCTTGCCATGTTCTATATAGAGATTGCAAGTTTTGATTATCCAATGTTTGCAAAACAGCCATTTGAAAATCAAACTTAAGCTGTTCAAAATGACTGTTTGCTGTTGAGTCAAGTCCTTCAAATATAATTGCCTTAACAATTCATTCACAATTCCTTAACATTTTCTTAAAGCACACTGTGTGCAGTGGCAGCATTCAGCATGACAGTCTGGCTGGGTTGCTCACAATCGACAACATTTACATGCTGCATTTGCACTATTGGCAGTATTCATCATGTTACCACAAGCTCAGTGTGTGAATACATAAATATTTTGTAATGTAGCATGCTTCTGACTGGCAGGCAAAATGGGCAAGACTGAAGCATTGCAGAGAAATACCATGCAGTTTCTCCTCCAATTGCAACCAATATTCGACTCAGTATTCAAGTGTTTTGATCACAATTAGCTATCCAGCTGCCATCTGAATAGAGGGATGATTGAGCATCTGCAGTTTTGCTGGACTGTGGTCCTGTATTACCCCTGGAGTGGAATCCAACCATGAACTTTAAGTAACAGGTTTCACTTGAGAAAATGTGCCTGTTTCAGCAATTTTGCAATCTGAAATCCAAGGTCTAAGGGAACTGGTATGAAAATAAATACTTTCCTACCTATGCAACAGACACACATTTTTTTTTAAAGGGCAGCTCATACATCCAAAGAAACCTGTTCCAAATGGAAGTTATCATGGATCAGGAAGTGCCAGCGTGCCCCTTTTCCCCCAATGTAATATTTTGAAAGTTGGGTAGATCAAAATATGAATGCCCTATAGCTGGCATGAGGCTGCTACAGAGGGCAAATGTAGGGGTCATCATAACATCTATAAAGACTGGTAGAATAAGGTTTACCCCTACTATTACACGAGTCTGCCACCACACTATTCTTCTGTACCCTACAGAGTGTCTCCATGCTAGCATCAACCACCACCAAAACTGAGACACTACACTTGATGTGGAAGAACAATGTGATGAATTCTATAATCTATTATGACGATGCCATCAAACATATTCAGGCATTCCCCCTAATTCATACCACTTTTCTGCTGATGAAGCTGTTCTGAGCCATTTTGGTGTTGCAAACACAAATTCTTTTGATGTAGGTGCTCTCTAACATGGCAATTTTATTTGTTTTACAGGGACTAAAAAAAAATTAACCAACCTCAAATTTTCCTGGATCTCCAAATTCTAAGTAAAGCGAGTCGTCACTTCCTTTATTCCATTCATCTTTACTTTTCTTTACAGTTCTTACTAAGTCACATAGAATATGGATAAACCAGTTGGTACCTGGGACAAAATTTATAATGTTGTATGGGGTTAATACCTGTGCTTCTACATTTGAGGAGTGGTTTATTTGTAAACACATTTAAAAAATTCTTACAACAGAAAGAAAGTAGACTAGATTTTATAAAGTTATCCAGATAGAACATGTAGTATGTCTGGGGCCAGAAGTGCATTGAATGATTGCAGACCCTTTGTCAATCATGAACTACTGGCCAGTCAGCTTGACCTCTGTTGCAGGGAAGATACTGGAGTAGATATTAAAGGCATCGATCTGCAAACATCTGATGGACAACATGGTAATATGGGGAAGTCAGCATGGATTTGTCCCTGTGATGGACTGCACTTTTTAAAAGCTTAGAAGTGTTGTACAAACAGCTGAAGGACTGTTAAGGGTTAATTCTTCACAGAAACAGAGAGCCTTGAGAGACAGGCTACTCCAAAAGAGTCTGATTGGGTAGCATGAGCTGAACAGAAAAAGACTTCTGAACTGGATGCTGAGGAGAAGGGAGTCTGATTTCAGCCTTAGCTAAGAGGAGTCGAGTACTGACAGTTTTGAGATTCAGCCCTGACTGACAGCAGTCTAACACAGACAGGCGAACTAAGGGAAAGTTGCCAAGGAAGTTTGGGTAGTAGGTGAAGACTCCCATTCAGGCCAAAGAAAGAGGACAGATCTTCTAGTGGGAGGAGAATGTACCTACCCCGTCAAAAAGAGAGTTAGCTCTGAAGAGTGAAAGATCCCTGGTCTGGTGTGCTTAGAAACTGCCTTTGGAGACCTTAAGTTAAAAACTAAAGACAAGCACTAGTTTTTCAAGAGAAAGGGTTTGGGTACTGGAAAGAGGATACCAGCCTTTTTAAATCCAAAAGAGTAAGAAAATAGTCAAAGAAAGTGTACTAGAATGACTCAGAAAACACTGGAACAAAAGCCTCCCAACATAAAGGTTTAAGTAACTGTGAAGAGTTTAAGAAACTCTCAGTCTGAAACATAAGAACTAAAGTCTATACATGTACTGATTTTACCTCAGAATTATCTATATTGCATTACCTCTGAATTTCCGGCCCCTGATTTCACCTGACTTTTCCCCTCTATGTTATATGTGCCATATAAGATGTTTAAGACAAAAAGGGGGCATCATAGTCCCCAACAAGTCCTGCCAACCCAACTTCATCCCTTTCTATGATAGAGTGACAGGCTTACTGGAAAGCAGGAATACTGTTGATGTAGTCTATCTGAATTTCAGTAAAGCTTTTGACAAATTTCCTCATAATGTTCTGATGGGTAAACTGGTGGACTGTGGACTGGACTCTAGGATGGTCAGACAGATAGAGAACTGGCAGGATAACTGCACCCAAACAGTAGTTGTCATGGCATCATGTCTGATTAGAGAGAGGGTGTGAAGGGATTCCTCATTAAATTTGCAGATGACACCAAACTGGAAGGATTAGAAAACATCCTTGAATCAGGATTCAGAGTCAGAATTCAATGAGATCTGAACACACTGGAAAAGTGGGCAGATTTGAATAAGATGTAATTTAACATGAATAAGTGCTGGGTTCTTCACCTGAGTAACAAAAATGCAGAGCATGTATACTGGATGAGAAATGCACTTCTGGGAAGCAGTGTGTATGAATGAGATCTTGGAGAACAGGTGGATGGGAAGCTAAATGTGAGCAGTCAGTGTGATGTAGCAGAAAAAAGGCAAATGCAGTCTTGGGGTGTATCAACAAAGGCATAATATTCAAATCACAGGTTGTCATTATCCCTCTATATATCGTGTTAGTCAGACCACACCTGGAGTGTTATATGCAGTTCTGGAGGCCTCACTTATACTAATAACAACAACAACAACAACATTCGATTTATATACCGCCCTTCAGGACAACTTAATGCCCACTCAGAGCAGTTTACAAAGTATGTCATTATTATCCACACAACAAAACACCCTGTGAGGTGGGTGGGGCTGAGAGAGCTCCAGAGAACTGTGACTCACCCAAGGTCACCCAGCTGGCTTCAAGTGGAGGAGTGGGGAATCAAACCCGGTTCTCCAGATTAGAGTCCTGCACTCTTAACCGCTACACCAAACTGGCTCTCAACCACTGGCTCTCAAACTTGAAAAAAGGATGAGGAGAAACTGGAATGGGCACAGAGGAGAGCAACCAGGATGATCAGGGGCCTGGAGACCAAACCCTGCGAGGAAAGACTGAGGAACTTGGGAATGTCCCAACTTGGGAGAAGAGGGAGTTGAAGGGAAACATGATTGCTCTCTTTAAGTATTTAAAAGGTGGTACTGACAGAATATTAGGAAAAACTTCATGTTAAAAGTAATTCAAGTGTGGAATTGGCTGCCTAAGGATGTGGTGAGATCCCCCTCACTGGCAATCTTCAAGGAGCATCTGGACAAATACTTGTCAAGGATGCTTTAAGCTGTTCCTGCATTGAGCAGGGGGTTGGACTCAGTGGTCTGTAAAACCCCTTCCAATTCTATGATTCTATGATTATGGCTTTGTCACTCAGACTTGCGAGATCTTCAGTTTTAGAATCAGTTTACATTCTGTTAAGGGTGCTTCTCATTCTACATTTTATACTGCAGTTCAAAAACTCAAACATAAAATATATATGCCAAATGAAAAATTCAGCATGCTTGTTTCAATTGCCAATTTTTCACAAAAATTCTCAGCAGTATTAATCAAGAAAAATTCAGGCCCTGAATATCCATCTATTTTGTTGGGAGTAACAAGAACAACAACGACATTCGATTTATATACCACCCTTCAGGACAACTTAATGCTCACTCGGAACAGTTTACAAAGTATGTCATTATTATCCCCGCAGCAAAACCCTGTGAGGTGGGTGGGGCTGAGAGAGCTCCAAAGAGCTGTGACTGACCCAAGGTCACCCAGCTGGCTTTGAGTAGAGGAGTGTAGAATCAAACCCGGTTCTCTAGATTAGAGTCCCACACTCTTAACCGCTATACCAAACTGGCTCACCAATGCAAACATCACTGAACATTTTCAATTGATACAAGGCATGTATACTTTGGAATTTATACACAAGTCCAAAATATAAAATGAGAAGCAGTTTCCATCCGTCCTCTATCCTTGGGCTGAGATCATACTGGTATTTATCCAGTTGCACAGTTCCAAAGACTTATGCACACTTATGTCTTCGAAAGGGGGACTGGACATTCCCATCAGTTCTCCCTTTCCACTGCAGAATCACACATTGCCTCCTATGCTATTCCTGATGATCTACCCCAGAAACAAAATTTCAGAGAGCTCAGTGGGAAAGTCTTGCACTGCAAATTACTGGATATATCCTAACAAGTTTTTTAAAAAGATTTTCAGTGCTGAAGATGCTCTGCTGTCAACAAGAAGAAGGGAAGGCCAATTTAATCAATTCCCTTACTGCATCTCCTGGCATCAGTATTGCCTTTTGCTTTAATCACTGTGAAAGAGGAAAGTGGGGAAACAACACATGCCATTCATAGGATCCAGCCCACTGTTTTGTAAGACTCCTGTTACACTAGAAGCATTTAAGTTACCACTTATGGAAAAGAAAGCTGCGTATTCACCGGTTTTAGGATACCCCGCTAGGAAAATATCATCACTCCTGGCTTCAAAAGACTCAAGAGCCTTGAAAGTTTCTGGGCTGCAGAATGCTTTAGGAAACAGCACAGACTTATAGGAAAACAGCTTGTCCTTTGAGAGAATATCTTCAGCCTCAGCAATAGCTTTGTCTACTGTCTCCACGAACATCTTCCTGTCTGAAGTCATCTTGCCTCCTTGAATTCCTGCTTCTCTCCAGACAGGCTGTCTTCCAGGATACTCTGATGGTGAAGAAAAGTGATTCTTCTTCAGTATCTAATTACAGTCCCAAGAAAGGGGAGGTCTTTTAATGAAATATTTCTAGATTAGAGAAATTATTCTAGTCTAATCTGCTCCTTAAAATGGGGCTACCCAAGAATTCACCCCACCAACCCATCAGATGGGAGCAACAACATGAGAAAAACTTTGAGAGATGGAGAATCTGCATGACCCACTTCACCTGGCAGTCTGTGACATTCTAGACCTGCACCCTGAACAACATGATTGTCAGAGCTAGGAAGATGAGAAGGTGAAAAAATACTAGAACTAACAACCAATTCAAGTAATTATATGAGTAAAGTGCCAAACTGGAACACTCAGCTTTTATAATTTGTGACACAAATGTGGAAGGCTATATCTTACAATCTTAATCAGAAGCCAAATAAAGTAAATAAATTATTCGAAATAGCATATCTTCCCAATTGTGATCTGAAAATTGATTCAAAAGCTGCAGAAATGTAGGCATCCTGGTTTTACAGCTTCGCTCTCCATTACAGGTGCAAGACCAGGATGCCTACATTTCCCATCAAAACTTGAGGGAAGCTGACAAGTGTCCAACCTGTGTCAGGCGTCACTTGTAGCTTGGCTCTCATTTTACTCAATGCAGCTTAGTCCCAGGAAAGTATTCTTGGAATTGCAGCCCTTGAAGCCTATTGAATCTGCACAACACTGTAATTTGCATTTTATGCACATAAGATCTTTGTATTGTTTGGGTACCTTATAATGTACAGTCTCCAAAGTTTCCAAAGAACTTACAATGTGAAAATGTATGTCATAAAATAATAATACTGCATCAAAATTAATCTTAAAATAATTTGGAACAATATGGAGTAACAATAAATACAACTTAAAATAATTTAAAAGTATAAGTCCTACCTTTAGTAGGAAAGCTTTTCGCAAACTTGGAACCTCAATGCAAAGCTTCCTCCAAGAACCAAACTAAGCTTTGTATGAGAAAATGAAGGTGAACAAATCTCTTTTATAACCTCAGGCCTGGAAAGACCTTATGCCTGGCAAGATTTACACTCTAATTTTTAAAAAACCTACCAATTATTAACTACAAAAAGGTAACCTATTATGAAAAAACACCCAAAAGATGGAAAAACCATGACTATGTGCTCATGCCAATTATGCCATCTGGGAAACAGCAACATGAACTACCAAACATTAAAACCAGGCATCAAATTAGGGGTGAAACATTAGAATGTTTATAGAATTTCAAGTTCTTTGTTATAGAACGTATTAAGCTTCATGGATTTAATTGGATTAGTACAAAATACACTCTTATATAAAGAGATATTCTGATTTACACACTGAGCACTATGCATCATTACGGATTAAATTGAAAGGCTGGGGGTGGCTGTGAAAGCACTCAAGGAGCTGACAGACCACTGTGCCAATGTATCTTGGACATACAAGACTGTAAGATACAGATACATTCACATGGTGCCTACCAGTGCACTACTGGTGCAACTCCTGCATTGGTGGAGGGGCAGCCCAGGGGTTTGGCAGGTATTAGTTAGTTCCTTAATACACCCCAGGCTGGGAATGCCCTCTAGAACTGGTGGTAAGTTACACCTATGGCATAGCCCATAGATTTCATGGAGTCTGGAAAATCCAACCTCCCCCACAGCCAGCACATTCCCTGTACTTTGGGAACCACAGGATGTTGATGGGTGCCATGTCCAGCATCCATTGGCTGCTGGCCAGTTCCCCACCCCAGCATGGTCAGTGGCGGCACCTGACAAGCACCCCTGTTTTCTGCACGTTCAGAATGTAGAAGCAGTGCTGGTTGTGGTAGAGCTGCAGCTTCTCCAAGGTATGATTAGTGCAATGTGGGCACAGCCAGTGGTCCGCACTAGGTTCAATATGCCTGTGAATGCATTGAACCTGGCACAGATGGGGGCCAACTTGGCATCCTCTGGGTGGAAGTGCACATGCACATGCACGCACAGCAACATGGTATCCAAGAAGCTGTGGAGGCAGTGGTTTGCTAAGGCCCGGGACGCCTCCAGCCCTTCAGCCATGACCACAAACAAGCCCATAGTGAGGAAGCAGAAGGGTAGCAGTACCTTGTGCAGGATGGGGATGGCCTGGGGTTGTGCACCTAAACGTGCAGTGATGCCTCAGAAGGTGCCATGCCAAGAGCTCCTTTGAGCAGACCAGCACCCTGCAGCTCCTCAGTGGCACATGACTGGAATGGTTCTGCCATGTTTAAGTTATAGCTTAGTTATTACCACTAATGGAATGATATGGCTGTTGTGCCACTTGGGAAAACAATTCTATGAAACAATTCCCCATGCATTTGATCGAGTTCAAACATAGCAACAATGTAACAGTTTCTTTTGGGTTTTTGCACTGGCATGACTGATATCCTTAGAAGTGAGTGAAATTGCTTCTTCTATAGTTTTGCAGTTCTTTATGTAGTAGAATTAGTCCACAAGTGTAACACCAGAACTGGTCATGACAAAAACGGGGAATATTTCAAAGTACACCTTGATCTTTTGATGTTGTTAAACTTCTTCCCAGTTTTTACTTCAAGGTAATTATCATCATTTGCACACCACGCTGTTTGGTTATCAACCATTTGTGTCTACTCTGAGTAACAAAAACTCCATCAACTTCTGTCAACCAAATGATTATAAATTGTAGCAATCCAGAAATGTACCAAGCTAACCAAGCCATTCATAGCTAACGTACAATCTGACAATATACCACTAGGTGCCACTGTGGACCATATAAAGGAGCTCTAACTACATTTTGAACATGGCTGGGATTATTTATTGAAGGAAGCAATACAATGCCTACACCTCATGCCAGAAAGATTTACAAAAATCTGTGCATCTACTTTTCTGCAATTAAAATGCCATTGTTTGTAACCCACTACTCATTTTTGAGATAGGATGTGTTTTGCACACAACTCGTATGGTCAACAGCTGTGCAAATACATGTTATTGCAAGAATCCTATTGAATGGAGGTGTGCATTCATCACTTGATTTTACAGATAATCTGAGATGAATTCACTGGCAGAATGCATCAAGATCTTTGATAGGTAATCTGTTCTTGTATTTTTTTGCAAATGTAAATACCTAGAAAATTAAGTGATCTGGTCTAGTGGCATCAACATTAAAATCAACAATTTTCCTATAAATAAATTCTAACACAGAACACCTATGGGTTTAGAAGTTATATGTTTTTAAAACTGAGAAAATCTGCAAGAACTGATTATCCCTTTTACGAAATTAGTCCCACTTGTGTTCCTTTCTTCTGCCCCTTGAAGTCTACAAATCATGCACAATTTTTTCATATGAAACAGTAAAACTATTTCTTGCAATTGCTTCAGAAATTATGAGCACTCATATTATTTAGATGTAGGAATGAAAAGTGCATTCTCCTCTCCAATTTGCTTTGGCATTGGCTATTGCTTTTATTGGTAATATTAAAAGGTCTCATTCCCTTGAAAAAGACAGATTTGCAATGCAAATGTCTGCAGAGTTACTCCAGTCTGAGGCTACCAATGAGTACTGGAGTAACTCTACATAGGATTGCCCTGTCAAGGCTGCCAATTTGATTAGTATGAATATGAAATTTCACTTCTGGAATGAAGTGGTAAAGAAAGAGCTGTGATTAATACATAATCTATGATAAACACACAATATTTACATCTGCAAATATTGCATTCTATTTTGTCACTTTTGTAAAGATTATTAAAGATATCAGTTCAGTCAAGATTCCAAGGCTTAAGCTTCTTAGACTGTGGAAGTGATCACTGCAGCTCACCCTTTTATTCAACTAACAAGAAACCTCAAGAAATGGTGGGTTTACTGCCCTTGTCATGCAATGCCTATTAATTCAATCCCATTTCTGCAACAGCCAGGGTGGACATCTTTGAAGTTACCTTGTAATCCAATCAAGTTCATTTCTTTGGGAAGACTGCCTGATGTGTCACAGCAAGCCTGAACAGGATTAGACCCTCTAGTCACTTAAAATGAAACTAAAGACAGGCTAATAAAGGGAAAGGTTATCAATTCTGCTCTGTGATATCCATTTTGTCTTTCAAACATCACCATTTAAGCCCACCGCAGACAAAATTTAAGCCCACTGCAGACTCTCAGAATTCTTCAGTAACCCAAATGTTGACCTGAAGAGGACTGGAGGATGTATTTCCTGTTTCTTTCTTTTTAACAGAAGTATCTTTATAGCAATGCTACAGCAGCTGTTCTTCTATAGGTTCATCTCATGGTACAGCTGTAATCTTTTCATATAGATGGAACATAATATTGTTGCCTGGCTGGGGGGTGACAGAATCTATGTGATTTTCAGAATTCATGTGATTTTGCAGACCTTTGTTGCAACCATACATTAAGACATGAGCCCATGTAAAAGCAGTTCCCCCTGTAAGATTTACAATGCAATCCTAAAGAGAGTTACTCCAGTCTAAGCCCATTGAAATAATTGAAATCAATGGGCTTAGACTGGAGTAACTCTCTTTAGGATTGCACTGTTTGACAGTCCTTCTGAGTTCTATGAATGGATTCTTTCTCAGAAACCCACAAAGTGGTTAGTGGAATGGCTTGTTTAGCTGCTTGTTCCTACAGGAGTTTCAGACAAAGCAGATGAAGTTGTTTCTGGAAGATCTTGGAGTGCCTATTGGTGGTGCTGTGCCTGAAGCTGTACGCTTCGATTGTCTTTAATTTGATGTTGGCTTTTAATTAAATTATATTGTTTGGCTTTCATATTTGCTAAGTGCCTCAAATAATTTAGTAAGAGTTCTGATATCTCTTTGATTTCTCATTTGTTCTAGACAGTACAATCCCTTGGAAACTCAACTTGAAAAAGACTCTTGATGCCTCCAATCTAGAAATAAAACATCCCATATGGTAGGCTACACTGAAAGCCAGTCTGGTGTGGTGTGTTTGTGTGTGGGCGGGGGGGCTGAATGGGGCCTGAGTCAACCTGAATTAGCCCAGATCAGGCCCAAATCAGGTCATATTTGGGGCGATTCGGCCCAGATCAGGCTGCTGTGAAGTGTGGGATTGCTCTTGCACTCTGCAGCGACCTGATCCAGGCCGATTCAGGTCTAAATCAGCCAGGATTAGGCCCAAATCAGCTGGATCGGCCTGGAACGGGCCACTGTGGTGCGCAGGAGCGCTCCCATGCTCCACAGTGGACAGTTCTAGGCTGATTTGGGCCTGATCCAGGCCGGATCAGGTCCTCGGAAGTGCGCTGCACTGCCCATGAGCATACCCTGGGAGGCCCATGCCTCCCTCACCAGCCAGGTAAGTTGGGGTGAGGGTAGAGAGTGGGAGTGGGAGCAAGGGATCCCCCACCCCCAACGAGGGACTGGCAACCCTAGAGAGAGCACTGTGAAAAAGAAAGTACTCTGTTCAAAATCTCACCTCTGCTGTGAACACCTAGGCAGCCTTAAGCTTATCATTATCTCTCTCCCTTAGCTTTACCACATCTGAAATATTGATATAATAATAAAATTGCCCCAAGGATTATTAAAATAAAATATGTGAATATTTCTAAAGTGTCATGTAAGTACTAAATTTCCCTATTATGGTCTTCTGGCCCAGCAATATGAACATAAATGTTTATGTTTCATGATTAATACAAATCTTCTAGATGGGCTTGCGGGGCTGGGGAGGAGGAGATTCAAAGGCAGGGCCAGCGCGCCCATTGAGACCAAGTAGGCTGTGGCCTCAGGCGTGGGGTGCAGGAGGGAGCGCCGGAGGAGGCGCAGGGGCGGGAGCACACACCACAATGCAGCAGCCTCCTATCCCTCCTGCCCCACGCCACTGCCAGCACAAGCCCCCGGCCGGGCACAGCCGCTGTGGGTAGGTATCTGCGGTGGTGCAGGCAACCGAGTGGGAGAGCTCAGAGGCCACCTGCCGCAGTAATTGGGCCGGCGGTGGGGGGTGCACTCCCATGATGATGTCACATATGACGTCATCATGCAGGCCGGTGTGCACGCACTTGCATGCGCACAGGGGGGCACCTGGCCGGCCGGCCGCAAGCACAGCAAACCCTTGCACCACCCCTGTTCAAAGGGCCAGAAGTCTGGGTTTAAAACCCAGGCCAGCTATTGGTTTCATGGGACATCAGTATCATTGAAACTGTCTGTAAAATGGCAATAATGGTTCAGAGCCAAACTACACATTACACAGGAGATCCATGAATGGATTACCAGGTGAATAGCAGCTAGGTTGGCAGGAGGTGTTGTTGACATGGATGCCCAGGCTAGCTCAATTCTTTCAGATCTCAGAAGCTATGCAGGGTCATTCCTGGTTATTACTTGGATGGGAGAGCACCAAGGAAGTCTAAGATTGCTATACAGAGGCATGTAATGGCAACCACCTCTGAACATCTTTTGCCTTGAAAACTCCATGAGGTTGTCATAAGTTGGCTGCAACTTGACAGAGGTTTTTTTTTAAAAAGGAAGGGACAAATGGAAGAAGCTGTAGCAGTGCTTAGTTGTATAGGGATGAACCATCATTGAAGCAATTCAATTTCAATTCAAATATGCTGTTCTAGTTGCTGCCCAAAAAGTCTAGAATGCATTGTTTGTTATTCAAGCCATTGTGTGCGAATGCACATGCACAACTGTGACTCAGAAATGATGATACAAGGTTAACACAAGAATATTCCTTGTTTACAAGTAACGCTCCACGCCTCTAATTGTTTTTTTTTGTAAAAATTCCACTAAGACAAGATTCTTCAGACACATATTTTTGCAAGTATGTCCATGTCTTCTTTTAATCTTTACTGCTGATAGTACAACAGTATCATTGTAAACCATAAGAAATATCTATCAAAAGGCAGCTTTAAACTAAATTTAATGACTCAGGCTTCAATCCTAAACCCGTTTACCAGGAAATAAGGCCTCCAGAAGTAAGTGGGTTTATTTCTAATTAATCATTCAATACATGTATATAGATATACACTATATACAGAAAGGAAGACTGCAATGAAGAAATCAGATGAAGACTCAGAAAAGCAGCTGTGAGGGAGCTAGAAAAGATCCTTAAAAATAAAGATGCCTCTCTGCGAACCAAGATCAAGATAATCCAAACTATGGTATTCCCCATTACTATGTATGGATGTGAAAGTAGGACACTGAAGAAAGCTGACAGGAAGAAAATTGATTCATTTGAAATGTGGTGCTAGAGGAGAGTTTTGCAGATACCATGGAGAGCCAAAAAGACAAATAAGCGAGTACTAGATTAAATCAAGCCTGAATTCTCCATCGAAGCAAAAATGACAAAACTGAGGCTATCGTACTTTGGTCACATCATGAGAAGACAAGATTCTCTGGAAAAGTCAATAATGCTAGGAAAAGTGGAAGGCAGTAGTGTGAGCAGTTGACCCTGGCCTCCGCCATTTTATAGCAGCTTATGATATAAAAATCATAAGCCCGTTAAATCTTATGTGCCTTAATTCGCATTAGAGTCCCAGCCAGCTGAGCAAAGGATTGCCGAGTCCCATTTGGGAGAGTGAGGCATTAATGGAATGTGAATGCAAATGCTGAGGATTGGGCATGATTGGCTCCTGCCCCTCCAAGCTGCAGAATGTGCAATCTAGACAATAAGTATACTCGTGAGTCACTACCCAAACATTCCAATATCCCCTCTTTTCCGTGATTTGAATCCTATCCTACAATCAAGGGCCATCAACCAGCTCTAATATGTTTATAACTCCTGCCTGGGAACATCTAATCCAGGACATTTAAATCAGGGATTTAAATTCATTAGCTAAACTCTAGGAACATTAATTAGCAACTGATTCTTTCTGAAGCACCGGGAGAACCCAATCTTATTCATTTGCCAAACCCTGGTAGCACCAAAGGTACTCAACCCTTTGTCATTCTCAGGAGGTGACCTTTAAGGTCTTTGTCCTAACAGCTGAGGGGGCTCCCCAGCCTCAGGACATGAGTTACCCTATAAGAACCTGTGCTTTGCCCCATTCAAATCATGCATGCTTCTTCGTATCTGAGTGATGCACCCTTAGGACTCCTTCCCTAACCTCTCCTGGTTGAAAACACTGGCCATGTGAAGCTTCTTCCTTCATAGACTACCCCTCTTTGTGGATAGATAATTATTGCCTGAAGATCTCTCAAATCTATCTTCCTTTCACCATTGCTTTTCCTAGGAATCTTGTATGCTTGTGAGTTACTTCCTGTGTGAGAGAGTTTTCCCCTTTTAATAAAAATTACTCTTTATTTGAAGAACAACTGGCTTGTCAGTTTCCTTGGGGAGGGGACCCCATAAAAATTGATTATCCTACTTCGTTACCCCTCTCACATCGCCTTCTCCTTACTGCTAATTTCCCCCACTTGCAAGGAGTCCCGTTCAGTTAGCTGCAGGAAGTCCCATTCGGGTAGCAGAGGAAGACCCAACATGAGATGGCTTGACTCAGTATTTTATTTACTTATTTATGGCATTTATAGTCTGCCTTTCTCACTGAGACTCAAGGCGGATTACATTATGTGAGATTAGTACAATCAGTATCAAGGACATTTCCATGCAACGTCAACAAAATTTCCATAAACAATGTCAAAGGGTAAATCAATCCAAGTTTACAAAGACATAGTATTATCAAGGATTCAATACAGAGTTCAAGAAATGCTGAAACAGAACATAATCAATTCTAGGACTGACATTAGACAACATGAAGCACAGGTAGTATATAGGAGTACATGAGTTAGGGATCATAGACTTCACTACTATGTTACCTTAGATATTATCTGTTGCGTGAAGTCTATAGTCCCTACCTCATTAGTGAAGCATCTGAGACCCCCTCCTTACAATACAGCCCTCCTATCTGACTAAAAAGCCTTTTTGAATAATTTGGTTTTGCAGAAAGCCAGGAGAGTGGGGGTTCTCCTCACCTATTCAGGAAGGCCATTCCACATGATAGAGTCTACCACAAAGAAATCCCATGTATGGGCTGCTGTTGATTTCACCCATGTGCAGGGTGGCACCTGCAGGATACTCTGTTCAGATGAGCGAAGCTGCCATGGAGGAACATAAGGAGGAAGGTGCATAGGTATGCCTGGCCAAGACCATGAAGTGCTTTGTATGTAATAACCAATACCTTGAACTGAGCACGGTAACTGATAGGTATCCAATGGAGTGACTGTGAGATGGGAGTGATGCTCAATAAAAGAAGCCACTTCCTTCAGTTTGCAGGATCTGAGTAAGTGTGTTAATGATAGTACATTTTGGAAGCCTCTCATTCATAGGATCGCCATTGGTCAAAGGTGACTTGATGGCACATAACACACACGCAGAGACTGTATGAGCATTCAGTATAATTTGTGAACAGGGCAGCTTTGTTTTAGAACATCCAGTGGACCAAGTTCAAAGGTGGTGTTCTGCTCAAGGAGAAATAATCAATTCCAAATGAATTTTCTGTCCATTAAAGAACTCTTTCCATTCACAGCAGAAGCTGTTACATGAAAGTTAGTCTCTTTCCTCTCTGAATGGAAGGACTATATCCATCCCAATGTATTTAATAATGCATAAATGCAGAGCAGTAAAGAAGGACATTTTTTGTAAAGTATTTACTCTTCACTGCTATTGGAAAAGTATATAGATTTGTTTCTTTGAGATGAAAGCCTCTGAAGGTAATGGAAATGGCCCTATGTTGTGGCAGTAACCATGGTTTTATTGACTAACTCACTAGACAGGAGCAGAAAATCCATGCTAATTGTGAGTGTATGAAGATCTCTCTACCTCATACAGGATAACAACATTTTTCTCATACATTTTCCTAATGGAAATTTTTCAGATAATTAGCATATAGAAATGTGACAAATGTAGTAGCTCTTTTTGAAGTCCTAGATCATCCATTAGGCAAGTCAAACAATTTTTATTAAAACAACAGTTTAGCCTTCTGCCATTACACTGTATGCAACAAACAAGAGAAAAGGCTAAATTGTTAAGATTGTTAAGAATCAAAAACTAATAAAATGATACATTGCAATACAAACTGTGCCTGGGAAGGGTGTTCTCTAAATTGTTAAGAAAACAAGTTCTGAGTTAAAACAATAGGAAGCTCAGTCTTTAAAATTTTAAAGGCAAAAATCTATAAAAACGCAAATATGGCATTGGTCTCTGCTGTTTGCACAGCCTTTTGGCATTCACATTTCTTCAGTTTTCCTACCCATCTACCAAGAATGTCCTTTACATGCAAGTCACTCATACAACAAATTTAAGGTGATTCACATACATCAGCTAATTACTTGACATTTGATTTGCAGGTTAAAATGTGAAGTTGAAAAACATTGCATACGTGGTGATATGAAAGTTGTCACTGGCCGTTTTCACATGCCTGTAAACGCCTCCGGAAAAGTGCGCAAAACTCATGGCACGACGGTGTCTTCATAGTGCTATTTCCTGTTTAATGGCATGATGACGTCAGAAATCGTGCCATTAAATGGGAAATCATGCTATGAAGATGCCATTGTGCAGTGAATTTTGTGTGATTTTCCAGAGGTTACAGGAGTGTGAAAACGGCCACTATGTTGTTCTGCAATGGTTGCTTAAGAAGTGAAGAGGCATGTATGAAGCAGCTTTTACAGTTTGCCTTTCTAACTTCAGTAGCAATAGCAGCAGCAGCAGCAGCAGCAGCAGTAGAAGTAATAGTACCAAGACCCATGGGGACATCGCTTCACAACGTTTTCTTGGCAGACTTTTTGTTACGAGGTGGTTTGCCATTGTCTTCCCCAATAGTAACACATTAATGCACACTTTTAAAAAAAATGCCCTAATCCTCCTTGCTACCTTACTCAAGCTGTAGTTGGGGCATTTTTCAGGTTTGTAAAAAGGTCTGTCTTACATGTTCATAGCTTCAGTCTCCATATTTAAAGTATCCAGAATTAGATACATTGATTATGGCCACCCAAAGTAGGGATACAGCCAGCAGAAGGCAGCCTGAAGAGGACAGTTTGCTCAGAGGAACATATTTCAGGAGATGTTTCTCAGACCATAAAGGGCTTTAAAGGATGGGTTCCCATTGGCTAGCCCCTGACATTGGGCTACTGCATTCTGGACCAACTGCAGTTTCTAAGGTTGTTTTGAGGGCAGCCCAATGTACATCACATTACAATATTCCAGCCAGGAGGTTACAAAAACATAAATCAGCATGACCTATTTGGAGCCAGTGTGGTGAAGTGTTTGGAGTGCTAGACAGCCAATACATGAGCTAAACAATTCCAGAGGAAGAAGATATACAGACAGACAGAATCATGGAATTGCAGGACATTGTTAGACATAGCCTGTAGTTTCAACCATTTGAATGGAAGACATTTTTCAAGTCCTCTGGAGAATGTTAAACGGTTGAAATCCGTGTTCAACAACAGATTCACTGGCTTAACTTGGAGAAATTACTACTACTTTCATCCATTTCCTCCAGACTTCTTTTCTCTTGTCTATGTAGTTGTCTTTGGTCTGCATGGCTAACCTTCTGAAATAGATGGCTGAAATTACCCTAAAGCAAGATCATATGGACCATGGTTTGCCTGCAGGCTGTGCATCCTAGCCTGATCAGGTGATGGAGGACAAAACGCAGGCATTTATTCCATTACACAGCCCATTATGTTTTAGGACTCTGTACCCTATTAAATACATACCTTCAAGCTTTCCTCAGACAGTGAGATTTTTATTCATGTCATAAATTTGCTCTGTGCACAAGGTCAGAGCCAGAAGAGTCTCTCAGTGTTGTTTTCTTTGTATTTGGAGATGAAGACCATTCCTGTTTGAGTACTCTTCCAGGCTTCTCAGTGCTGTACAAAGTGCTGAGTCCTCCATTTCGTGGCAGATAACATAGCATCTCTTAGTCTAAACAGGTTCATATTTCTTTACAGCAAAGAAGTCAATAAATGCTCACCTGCCCATAGATACTTACATTTCAGTGCAATATTAAGCATAGTGTATTCCTTCAACGCCAACTGACATCAATCATTTTAGAAGAGTGTAACTCTGCTTGGGATTGCACTGGACATCAATAGTTTGAAACAAAAAGATGGCCACCAACTTTCCCCCAGATTACAAAAGTTTCTCAGTCTGGCCATCATGAAATTATTCTTACTTGCCTGATGCTACCAAGGGAGTAGCAATTTCCAGTGTTCTCTCATCCTTCACTCCCATTTAGAGTTGTCAGCACTGCTTCAGCAAATACCATACTATTCTGAGGGCAGTACTTGGGGGAAGTAGAGTTTGTGGAGGGCGTGACTTCACTTCCAGGTGATGCTCTAGGAATTTCCCTAATCTCTATGCTAAAAAAATAGAGACATGGGTATATTCCTAACACACATGTTAGACTCGCATAACATATACATTATGAGACTATTAGGCCCGCTTCAAAAATGTAGGCGAAGCCAGAATTTGAAGGTTGAGACCCATGCCTTTGTAACTAAACGTCTCTGGTTTGTCCCGAGGCAAATTGCCACATAAGGTACGCAAGCTGGAAGCCCCAAGATTTTCCTAAGAAATTTAGATTGAACTCTTTTGATTGCTTCGTTGGAAGCAGAAATCCAAATAGGAGCACCATATAGTAGCTTAGTGCATACTTTATAGTTAAACACTTTAAGGACAGCAGGTATAAATTGATTTCCTTTCGTGTAAAAGAAGCGAGAGATTGCGAGTTCACTGCTGTTCACTGCCCTTGCCACTTCCCCAATATGAGTGGCCCAATTTCCACTGTAGTGGAAATGGATTCCGAGATATCTGAAGCTCTTCACCTGTTCAATAGAGTTACCTTGTACAGTCCAATTAAAGGGCCTCCAGCTTTAACTAAATACGACAATTTTGGACTTCTCAAAATTTAGGGAGAGCTTGTTCTTATCACAATAATTTAAGAAACGCGTCAGCATCTTTTTCATCCCGACTTTTGAGAGTGAAAGGAGTACAGCATCGTTGGCATACAACAATAACAGGATGTGTCTCTTTTCCAGTTTAGGGAAGTGGCCATTGACAGAGCTCAAAAAGGGTGCCAAATCATTTTTTAAAAGATTGAACAGTAAAGGGGCCAGAGTACAGCTTTGTTTGACACCCAATGTAATTGCAATCCTGGAACTTAGATCTCCTTCTTTTGAACATCTGATCTGACAGGTGGTTTCAGAGTAAAGTTTTTCTATCAAGTAAAGCAAACTCCTATCAATCCCCATTAGGCTCAGTTTCTTCCACATAATATCCCTAGGCACTGAGTCAAATGCTCCATTGAGATCTAAGAAGGCCGTGTATAGTTTAGGGCCTTTCCCTTTTCTATATTTATTCATTAGGTGACTAAGAACAACACAGCGGTGCAGGGTTGCAAAAGCCTTGGCAAAAGCCAATTTGCTCAGGCCCTAGGATTTGCTGGTCTAAAATCCAAGCTTTGAGCTTGTTGGCCAGGTGGTTCACATATAGCTTCCCTATGATGGATAAGAGACTAATTGGTCTATAATTATTAGGAAGCTGTGGATCACCTTTTTAAAAAATGGGTACTACAACAGCGTTCTTCCATTCTTTAGGAATTACTCCTGACCTATCTATAGCTGAAAACAAGGCGGCCAGGAAGGGGGCCCACCACTGAGGGAAAGCCTTAATAGCCTCAGGGGGGATAGCATCAGGCACCCAGTTTAAGTGCTGCAATTAGAGAGTCAGTCTCCTCAGTCGACACTGGCTCCCATAGTGGACAATCCAGAGGATACTTTCTATTTTTAGCCAGCTTTTGATACAGTGGAATGACTCAGCTGCTGCATTGTTGTTTTATTGTTTTGCTTAAAATGCAAATTTTTAAAAATTTTGTGACCCTCTTTTAAAGTTGCTGAAAAACAGTTTATAAAGTGTTTTATAAATAAAAATAAAAATGGCTCCCTGTTTGGAGCCAATGTGGTGTAGTGTTTAGAGTGCTAGACTAGGATCTGAGAGACCCAGGTTCAAATCTTCACTCTGCTGGGGAAACTCACTGGATGACTTTGGTCCAGTCATGAATAGAGATGGGCACGAACAGCAATACGAACAAAAAAAAGCCATGAACAGCCCAATCTGCTGTTCACAAACAAGCTGTTCATGAGGCCCCATTCTAAATGAACAGGTGGTCATTGCAAGCCTCGTTCATTGCTGTTCATCAAGCCAGACAGTCTGGCACCTGCAATTAATTCCCTTGGCAACTTAGGCAGGGATTATCTGAACTCTGTCTGAACTCCTGCTGTTGCCCTGGAAACCCCAATCTAAGCCCAATTTAGCTTGATAGGTAGGTCTTCCTTTCAAGTGTGGAGCTCCAAATTTGTTACAAGGGAGCAAAGAGCAGGGGGGCTCCCAGCTCTGACTTTGCAGACAGTGGAGAGACAGTTGCTGTTGGCATTTTGATAGAGAGAGTGCATTGGAGCTTGAATTTTCTTTGTGTGTGGTGGGATAGGGATCTACCCCTTCAAGTTCCAGGGCTGCTGCCAGGCTCTGGAACTAAGCTATTATTTATTATTGGCACCTTTCCTGGTGCCTGCTCAGGTCAGGTTTCTGAGAGTGGTGCACTAGGGATCTTGACTTGGATGATGGCTGGAGGAGAGCCTGTTGGCCCCCATGAACAGCCAACCACAAACATGTTCATGAACAGGGCCATGTTCATGGTTGTTCGTGAGTCCCTGTTCGTTGATGGCAATGAGCAACTAACATCATGTTTGGGTTTTTTTCTTTTTGTGCCCATCTTGAGTCATGAACTCTCAGCCTAACGTACCTCATAGGACTGTAATGAGACTAAAATGAGGCAAAGAGAATGATGTACGCTGATTTGAGTCCATGCTGTAGAGAAAGTAAATAAATAGTTAAAAATTGCTCTGAAAAGGATATTGATGATAAACATCTAGAACCAGCTAATTGACCTGTATGCATGCCATGAATTTCCTTTTGTTCCTGAGAGGCAGAGAATTAAGGAAAGACTGATTTCCACTGGCATATATAAATTCATTTAATATTTGCCTATTTTCTTAAATGGTAGTCAGCTGTAATAAAAAGCCGTTTGCCAGCTGCTGAATATACTACAATATAATAATATTTAATATATTAATATGTAATTTTTTTGCACTTCTGCAAAATTCGCAGAGTGCTTTGTGTATAATGATTGCCTCAGTGACTCTGACAATAATCATGTATGGTGAGCCAGACTTATGCATGTTACATGTGTGACACTAAATTAGTTCATCTCCCAAGATTCATTTTATTTTTTATTTTACAGAAATTATATCCTACCTTTCAGCCTTCATAAGGAGGCTAACAAGTTAAAACATGATATAATCAAATTTTATAAACCATTAAAACTGAAAGAATGCAAAAAAAAACCCAAAAAAGCCTTCACCCTCTGGATGGCAACATAGACAGATGAGTCTCCATGTGGAGAGAGTTCCATAGTTTTGGTACCATAACTTAGAATGCCCTCTCCTATGTTGCCACCCACATAAGCTCAGAAGGCTGAAGCACCTGAAGCAGGTCCTCCAAAGATAAGCGCAGTGATTCATAAGGGAGTAGGTGGTCCTTTAAGTATGTTAGTCCCAAGCCATATATGGCTTTAAAGAGCAGCATCAGCATCTTACATTGTGCCCAGAAACAAATGGTGAACCAGTGTAGATGTGGCAAGACTGGAGGGATATGATCCCTGCAAGGCACTCCAGACAACAACCTGGCTGCAGCATTCCATATCAACTGAAGCTTCTGAATACTTCTCAAGAGCCCCAAGGGCCCCAGAGCAGTAATCTAATCTAAATGTAACCAGGACATGCACCACAGTGGCCAGATTGTTTTCTTCCCAGGAAAGGCCACAACTGGCTAACAGGTCAAAGCTGGTAAAAGGCTCTTCCAGCCACAGCTGCCACCTGCTTATCCAGCAGTTTACCTGGTTCCTAGAGCACCCCCAGACTATGGGCATGTTCCTTCAAGGGAAGTACAAACCCTTAACTCCTGGGTCAGACCTTCAGCTCACCAGTAGCACTTTCATATTTAAGCCTTAGTTTATTAGCCTTTCTTTATCCATTCCAAAACAGCTTCCAGGCACTGTTTCAGGGTTTTACAGCTGTCTCAGAATCTCCTTGGAATCAGCTGGAAGGATGAGATATAGCTGAGTGTCATCCACATATTGGTGATAATAACCTAGCCCAAATCTCTGGGTTATTTTACTTAGTAATTTCATATAGATGATAAAGAGCACAGGAAACAAGATGGAACTGTGCAGGACCCCAGAGGCCAAAGACCAAGGATTTGAGCAACAGTCCCCCAGCAACAACTTCTGCAAGCTATCCTCCAGGTAGGACTCAAAAGAACAGGAAATGATGCCTCCTAATCCCAGCCGAGAAAAGGGGCTTCAGCAGGATTCCATGACTGATGGTATTGAAAGAGGCTGAGAGGTCCAGTAGAATCAACGGAGTCGTGCACCCTCTGTCCATCTCCTGACACAGGTTATCCGCCAAGGTACCCAAGGCTGTTTCAGTCCCATAATCAGGTCTAAAATCAGAATGGTTAGGATCTAAACAATTACTTTATCCAGGAAAGCCTGAAGTCTAGCCAACACTCAGTCAATCAATTTGCTTGAGAATGGAACACGTGAGACTAGTCAATAGTTATTGAGATCTCCTGGGTCCAGGGTAGGCTTCTTTAGAGATGGATGCACCACAGCCTGTTTCAAGGCTGAGCGACCACCCCTTCTCTTAAGAAGGCATTAACTATCTCTTGGACTCAATCAGCCAGATACACATCCCATGATTTAAATAGCCAGGGAGTGGAAGACTCATACAACCAGGTAGTAGGCCTCAAACCTCCAAGGATCCTGTCCACAACTTTAGACTGAATAAACTGAAAAGTATCTCAAAAAATTGGACCACCTGACCCTGTCGCTGCTAATGTAGAGTCCAAGTTGTGAGATATTTTATCTGCGATGTGCAAAGCAGTCACAGTGGGCCACCGAGCAACCTACCTTATCCTGCAGGCCAGATCCAACAGGCCTCTTTCAGGAAAGTGTTGTTTCTTTGCTGCCATCACCACCACGGAGTACACTTAAAAATTAGCTTTAGCCTATGTCTTATCAGATTCATCCCCAGTCTTTGTCCAATATTGCACTAGTTGTCTTCCTTGTCTTTTCATCACCTACAGTCTTTCAGCAAACTAAGGAGCTAACTGGGCTCTAACACTTAAGAGAGGGCACCTCTTAACCGCCTGAGTAATTTCTTCATTCTAGAAGTTAACCTAGGCATTGACAGAAGCACTAACCATTTCAAAAGAAAATTCCACTAGAACCAAAAGCCATTCAGATCCATCTAGCTCTAGGAGCAAATCATTTTTTAATAGCTCCTCTACCCAAGCCCTGATCTAGATAACCCAGGTTAACTTAGTCTCGTAAGATCTCAAAAGTTAAGCAGGATCAGCCCTGGTTAGTTATTGGATGGGAGACTACCAAAGAAGTCCAGGGTAGACATGGGCATGAACCAAAAAAATTTAATGACTCTGCGGTTCGTGGTTCGGTGCTGATGACGATCCCAAGGTCGCAAACCACAACGAACATTTTCCATTGCCGAACTGTTTCGTGGTTCGTGGGGCGTGGAACGGCCCCTGTGGCACTTAGAGAGCCCATATTCGCAGGGAGTGTTTTGCAGGCTCTCCTACAGCCACCACCCAAGTTTGGACAAGATTGCAAAAGGGATCTTGGAGTTATACCCTCTCCAATACAAGACCTCCAGGAAACTCCCACTCGATACAATTAGAGCCACCGGTTGACGTTGGCCCAGTGTACAGAAGGTGGGTGTTGTTGACGGTGGCCGCCAAGCCTGGTGGGCACGGGGAGGCAGCGACAAGCCACTTCCCCTTTAGGGGGCGGGGGTCTGGCTGCTCGTCGGCGGCACCCCCCATGTGCCCACCCGCCAGGCCAAAGAGGAGTGTGCTGGCACTCCCGGCGTGGGTGGGAGAGGACATGTCATTCGGATGGGGGCCTGATCCCCCAGCAACCGCGGGTCCTCACCCGAGAGTCCCACTGAGGAACAGTGCAGCAGCAGCCCACAGCACCCACCTTCCTGGCTTGCCAGAAAGGACAGGAGGGAGAGGAGATATCATTTGGAGAGGAAGTGGGAAGATCCACCAACAGCTGCAAGGCCTCCTCCAAAGCTCCCACAGAGCTACTCTGTGGCGGCAGCCAACAGCATCCACCTTCCTGCCTTGCAAGAAAGGATGGGAGGGAGAGGAGATCAGGAGGGAGAGGAGATGTCATTTGGAGGGGTTGGAGTGTTCCAGAGAGGGACAGGTCGAAAGAGGGTCTGTGAAGTTAGAAGATCCCAACAGCCGTGAGGCCTCCTCCGAGGATCCCACTGAGGAACTCTGCGGCAGCAGCCAGCATCAACCACCTTCTTGCCTTTGCGGAAAGGGTGGAATAGGACAGGGCTGGAGAGGTCAATGGGAGGGGACTGAGTGTTCCAGAGAGGGCGAGGTGAGAAGAGGGACTGTGTACTTGTGTGGGAGAGGAGGGCCGAGCCCGAGGCTTCCTGGCCACATTGCACAGCAGGACCAGGACGGAGGGACCTCACATCCACCCTGAAGGAGTGCGCAGACTGCTGTGGCAGAGGCTTGTCCACTCCCCCTGTGTCACAGTGGAGGCTGTCGCCAGCATCACTCACCTTCCTGCCTTCGCAGAAAGGACGTGACTGGTCATGGCAGCATTACCCATTCACCTTCCTGCCTTCGCGGAAAGGACACGTGACTGGTCGTGGCGGGTCCCATTCTCCCCATGCACAGAGAGGACAGCTGGTGCACATGGATAGGGGTGCACCGTGCAGCTCAAACCTGTCAAGCTCAGCAAAAGCTTCTGAGCTGCCCCTCGGGGTCCAAAGCAGTGGCAGCAGACACATCCACCTTCCTGCCTTGGTGAAAAGGGTGGGAGGGACCCATTCCCCCTGCTCAGAGGGGACAGCAGGTGCCATGGAAGGGTGGGTACCATGCGGTGCCACTCTAACATCGGCAACAGCAGCAGAGCTGTTCCTCATGGCCAAAAGCAGCATCAGCTGGCAGCACCACACCTTCCTGCCTTCACGGAAAGGATGGGATGGGAAAGACAGGAGAGGTTGGGAGGCATCTGAGCAGATCCAGAGAGGGAGAGGTATGAAGAGGGAATGGGAACTTGTCTGGGAGAGGATGACCAGGAGGCCCCAAACAGCCACCGTGTCAAATTGCGCAGGCTGCTGTGGCAGAGGCTTGTCTGCCCCTCCTGTGTCACTGTGGAGTCTGTCACCAACATCACTCACCTCCCCACCTTCATGGACAGGAGATGAGTCAAGGGGCCCATTCCCACCATGCTCAGAGCAGGAGCCTAGCAACCATATGTGCTGCAGCTCCGGAGCTGTCCTACCTGCCCAAAAACTGGAGCATCAGAAAACACCCACCTTCCTGCTTTCACTGGAAGGATGGGATAGGCAGGACAAGTTGTGGGGAGGGGTCGCTTGGGCAGCATCTGGAAAGGGAGAGGTTGAAAGAGGGAACGAGAACTTGTCTGGGAGAGGAGGGCAAAGGGTCACTAGCCATGGAAGCAGCCCCGAGAACTGAGGGAGGCTTGAGCCCGCTGTGGACAAGCTGGGCCGGCTACAACCCCAGGGTGGCTCAAAGCCCGGGTAGGTCCAGGTCCATGGGAGGGTGCCCCAGTAGGTTGAGGTTCACCTTGATGAACGTCAACATGTCCACCAGGCCTGGGTGCAGACATACGCGGCGGGGACGGAGGAGGTCTCCCAGGTGGGAGAACACCCGCTCGCTTTGCACGCTTGTGGGAGGGCAGAACAGAATGTTTGTTGCCATGATGGACAGGTCTGGCCATTGGTCAGATTTCCTCACCCAATACTGCAACAGGTTGGCATGGGGGGGCTCGGGGGGCTCAGAAAGGTACTTGCACACCATGGCCCCTGCCGAGTCCTCCACTGAGAGGGATGCGCCCGCCGTGCAGCAGCCAACCACGCAGCCCACCGACGAGGCCCAGAGATCAAATGTGGCCATTGGGGTGGCTCTTCACTGGCGTAGCTCTCTTCCCACCTCCCCCCCCTCCCCCTTCTCCACCCCCTGCCCCTCACAGCTGCCCGGTTCCTTCTCTCCTGCCCTCTGTCTCTGGAAATGGAGCACCGCTCTACGAGCTCCTTTTTCCAGTGCTGCATCTGACCCGCCTGCGTGGCGATGCTGCCCTTGATGCGGGGGTCACAGAGGGAGGCCAGTTGGTATGGTGCCTCATGGCATAGAGGATGCAGGTGTTCAGCAACGCAGGCCTGGATCCTCCAGACAAAGTCCCGGACCCTGGGGAGCAGCTCTTGCCCTTGCTGGAGGTCCTGGGCCAGAAACTGGTCAAGGCCGTGGATCAGAGGGAGGACCTGACCCAGGCTGGCCTGGTAGGAGCACAAGAGCTCACTGGCATCCTTGAAGGGTTTCAGGATCTGGGACATCTGGGCAAGGACTCTCCAGTCCATGGAGCTGAGGCTCGACTCCTCTCCCCTCCTCAGCACATCCGAAGAGGACAGGATGTCTTGCAATGCGCCCTTCTGCTCCACCAGATGACATATCATGTTGTAGGTGGAGTTCCAGTGGGTGGGCAGGTCCTGGAAGAGTTGGTGCTCGGCGTCCCCTCCCTCCACCTGCCTCTGGAACAGCTCACGGGAAGAGTTTATGCTGCGGGAGAAGTGGGAAGCGATGTGATGGCAGCTGTCCAGCAGATTGCGCGTCCGCAAGGTTCCCTCATCCCAGCTATCCCTCGGCTTGCTCCCCAGCCCGAGCACATCCCGCATCACAAGGTGCAGCTTGTGTGCCATGCACACCAGGCCCAGGAGGGATGCCTCTTTCAGGGCTGCCAACATGTTGGCTCCCGTGTCCATGACCATGAAGCCACGGACAAACCCTTCCACCCCGGACGTCCACTCCCTCAGAACTGCCTTTACAGTGGCAGCGATGTTCTTCCCGGTGTGGACCTCATCCATCCCCCGGGCCTGAAGAAGAACCGCCCTGTAGCCCAGGGTCAAGCTGAGCACCTTTTTATGGCTGACAGATCTTGGCCTGGGGAGGTGGAGGTCCTCTGGTTGCCACCAGTGGGTGGTGATGGCAAGGTACCCATGATGGCAGCCGCTCCACAGGTCGGCCGTGAAGTGCACTGTTCTGCCTTGGGTGGCCAACAGCTCTCTGCGCACCATGTCTCGCATTGCCTCGTACAGGGCAGGCACAACTCAACGCCCAATGATGCACCGTGACGGCATGGAGAACCATGGGGCAAAGTGCTGGAGCAGCAGTTGGGAGCCCACACCCTCCATGACCGATAGGGGGAAGACTTGCAGGGCAATCGTCTGCACCACCACACGAACACCCGCCTCCTGAGCCCTTGACCTCACTCTTTTCAGCGGAGCCACCCCCGACTCCAATGGAACAACTTCCCCCAGGGCAGCCTGCCTGACCCTTCTGCTCCCACCAGCTGCACCCTTGGGGCAAGGCTTCTTGCTCAGGATGCCTTCCAGAGACCCTCCCATCGATCCTGGATCAGACGAGCTAGTGGCCCTCGGTCTCCCCCCGACGGATGTTTCACTGGCCGAGGATGGAGTCCACAGGGTCGGGTGGTGCCTCTTCAGGTGCCAAGTCAGGGCCATTGATGACAGGTGCTTTGGGTCATTGCCCCTGCGCACCAGGCCCTCACACACACAGCACCGCACCATGCGGGGGTCAGTGGGAAGGGACCGAAAGTGCCTCCAAACATTGAGGTTGAACCGTGGCCCACTAATGGTTCCAGGGGAGGGAGGACGAAGGGTTGCTGCTGGATGTGCTACAAAGCTGGCAGTGGAAGACGGTGTGATGGGTGGACTGCAGGCAGGGACAGCACCACCAGTAGTTTGGGATGGGGATGGGCTGGATGTTTCCTCGAACCCCAACCATTCCTCCAAGGATCCCTCGGCCTCCTCCTCCCCCAAAATTTTCAGGAGTTCCTCTTCTGATGCCGGCAAGAGCTCCTCAGCCTCCTCCACAGCCACAACTGGTGATTTTTGGGGAACGAGAGTCTCTGCTGCTCCAGAGTCCTGCACAGCACTGCTTCCTGTGCTGCAACCGGAACAATCTCTGCACTTCCCCCCACAACCACTCTTGTCCCCCACCCGAAGCCTCATAGTGCCAGCAAACAACAATTGAGGAGAAGAAAGAAGATGACACTATGAACCCTCAGCTGAGGTGCCCACCAAGCTTGGCCCCAGGGCCTGGCAGCAGCCCTGGCACCAGAGGGAAGGAGGGACTAGAGCCCTAGCCCACCACTCCCACAGACCTGAATAGATCAGGCACTAATGTGAGCCCTCAGCCGAGGTGCCCACCGAGCTTGGCCCCAGGACCTGGCAGCAGCCCTGGCACCAGAGGGAGGGAGGGACTAGAGCCCTAGCCCACCACTCCCACAGACCTGAAAAGATCAGGCACTAATGTGAGCACGCAGCCAAGGTGCCCACTGAGCTTGGCCCCAGGGCCTGGCAGCAGCCCTGGCACCAGAGGGAAGGAGGGAATAGAGCCCTAGCCCACCACTCCCACAGACCTGACCCGATCAGGCACTGATCAATAATCAATGTGAGCCCTCAGCCGAGGTGCCCACTGAGCTTGGCCCCAGATCCAGGCAGCAGCCCTGGAACCAGAGGTGATAGATGCCTATCCCCAAAATCCAAGCTCAATTATACTGTGTCTCTCTCCCCAAAGGCTCGTAAGTAGCAAGCAGCAGCTCTTTCACACTCCACTGCTAGCTGAAAGTGAAACCCAGCCTGAGAGCCCACAGCTATTTATAAGCACAGGTCTCATTGAGCAACGCAGGAGGTCTGTGTTTGGCCGTCAGAGCTGCTTATCAGGGTTTGCAGGGATGAGATTGGAGTGCCCATGGCTACAGAACATCCCCTTCCCCCTCCCTCCCCTGGGTGTCTTCTCCCAACTTGTAACCACTTTGCAGCTCTGTGGTTGAAAGGAAGACCTGCCGATCAAGGTAAGCTGGGTTTCCATTCAGGTTTCCAGGGAGACAGAAGGAGCACAGACAGAGTTCAGGCATTCCCCTGGCTCTGTTGCCAGGGGAATTGATTGATGGCGCCTGACTGTCTGGCTTCCCGAACCGTGGCCAAATGCACCAAACCAGGCCTCTCCCGAACGCTGGTTCATTTGCCGTGGACAATCACAAACTGCTAGATCGCGATCATGCGATCGCCAATTTTGTGGGTTTTTGAAGTTGGTAATGCAGTTCGTGCCCATCTCTAGTCCAGGGTCACCATGCAGAGCCTGGCAATAGCAAACCACCTCTGTTCATCTCTTGCTTTGAAAACCCTATGGGATTGCTATAAATCAGATGCAACTTGATGGCACTTTACACACACACTCCTGAAGCATCTTGGTATCCCTATGAATCTAAATCAAAGCAAAAGTGATCTGTCCATGACAAAGGAACCATAATAAATTCTCCCACCCACAAAATCACATTCTTCCCACCCAAAACAAAATATCAGATCATGGGTGGAACGTGCATAATTTTGTAAGACCAGTTATTATCTGAGATGGGCCCATGGCTGTCATGGCCATGAAATTCTGAGCTGCTCCTGACAAAACAAACTCAACATGAATGTTAAAATTCCCCAGAACAACCATCCTAGGAGTCCTCCTCAACATCACTGCTGATGCTACCTCTGTCAGCTCAGGCAATGAGACTGCTAGGCAGTGGGGAGAGCAGAACACCAACACAATCCCAATCCTGTCTCTCAGTCCCAACATTAGGTTCACAGCTTCAGAACAGGAAGTGTCCTGGATGGGGCACCATGCTAGGGAGATAGAGTCCTTACAGACCAAAGCCACATCACCACCCCGCCTGCCACGGCTATGTTAATGTATCCCCCCAGTACCCCGGGGTCACAGTTGGGAGAGGTTAATCCATCTCTCAGCCAAATCCCAGTAAAACACGCTAGGTCATCCCTCTCGTCCTGGATTTAAACTCGTCCAGGTCCTGGATGGCTGAGAGAAAGAAGGGGAAGAGGAGCTCAGCATTTCTGAAGAGTGGGCAGTAAGAGAAAAGTCACAAACACACACTATGCCCAGGGATAAATTTGGTAGCCAGGTTGGTTTTTATTAAATTGATTGCCAAATTCAGTTTCCTAAATTAACATGAGGGAACCAATTTCAGATTTCTCAGGCTGGTTTTTTTTCTCCCTGCCACTCCTTGCCCACTCCCCCTAGTATCTTTAATAAACAGCGGGGCAACCCAGCCACACTCCACAGGGCTTCCCAAACTCTTGCGAGATTCCTTTATCTTGCAAGAATTCAGCTACCATTTTGGGTTGCAGCCAAACAATTATGAGAGTTTGGAAAGTGCAATAGGGTGTCTTCCCATGCTGTTTATTAAAGAGGCCAGGGGGAGCAGAGGAAAGGAAGATCAGCTCCAGCACCTGCACAAAGACAGGTGGGCAGACAGAGCCCTGGTCTTCTTCCAGCCTTTGGGCCTTTAGTTTTCTTCTTCCTCTCCTCTTTTCTCTACAGCATTCTTGTTTGGTTGGTAGGCTCCTGCCCTGCCACCAAGACTGCTTCTTCCCATCTCACCAACATATAGTAGAGGCCAGAAGAGAAGCAGCCAGCAGAGCAAGGCAATCAGAGGATTACAGGAGTGAGAGTAACTAGGTTGCCTACTGGCCAAAAGAAAACAACGTCTTGTTATCCTTGAACAGAGGCTTAAAGCACGGAAATAGCTGAAGATTTTAATGGCATGGAGGCAAATAACATCCCCAAGTAAATAAAATCCTATTAACCCTATATTGAAGTGACAGGACATTTTTCTCCAGACCTGTTGGCAACTCTAGTTGGCAGCTTTAACTCTGTCTCCTGACTTCGAATGGGCATTGTATTTAAGGATATTCAGCATGTCTTCAAGTCTTATGATATGCACTGACAAGTAGAAATCCAGCTTCCCATTCTCTGTCAGCCACAACACACAGAGGCAGACTGGAATTGTGAGCATGACATGCTGTCAGTTTCCTACTCAATGTGTAACTCAGCAAGTGATACCCAGCCTCCTAGCTGCATATCTGGCCCTTTCCTGGACAAGAACAGCAGGTTATTCAAATCCACTCACTTGGCAACCGCCCATACACTTGATTTAAAAGCTGTATTCAATCTGGTGGCCTCCAAACTACACAGGCCTCGATTATGGTATTACTGGCCCTACATTTTGCCCTAAATTATCATCTTTGCCCAATGCCCACTCCTTGAGCTAAATCATGCTCTCCTTTGAATGGACAAATTCTAAATAATTGTTTTTATTAGATTTAACTACTACTAAATAAGAACGGAATTTGGCCCTGTGACTCCAGAGATATTCCCCAAGCTTTATATTAACCCACTCACAAGATGTTTATCCCATAAAATATTGGTTTATTATCTGAAAAACTACAAACTGAAAACATATGAACCTCTTAGATCAACTGCCCTTCTTCTCACCCCTTTTCCCAGCTTCTGCTTCGCAGGCTTTTACTGGGATTAAAGCAGCCAAAGCCTTCTGTAATCATTTTTTTCCTCTTGGATTTATTCAGCCTAGACATGTTCCTTTAATCTAAAATTCTGCTTTACTGTTTCCATTTCCTCTTCCTTCTCCTGGAAGGGGTGGGGAGAGAGAGAGAGAGAGTCATTCTGAATTTTCCTTTCAATAAAGAGGATCCTTCTCTTTTGACTTTGTTCACTGACATCAGCAGAGGTATCCCTCCAAGACCTAATTTTTAAAAACTGAGCAAATTTGTGGTATTACTTCACAACACTGTATCAATACCCTCCACGCCCTAACTATTCTTAAGTATCACACCTGCTCATTCTGCATTCAAGTCCCAGGGAGGAAACTTGTGCAGCCATTTTTCCCATGAGGTTGTATTCTAGGTTAGGCTGACTCTAGCTAGCTAGAAACAATTCCGCTCTCCTCAAATTTGGATTTAAATTTTCCCTCAGAAACTGCACACCAAATTCTTAATGATGTTACAGTGCCAGTGGAATTTTTTTTAAATAAGAGGCAATTATGCCCATTGTTTCTGCACTGAAAATAGCAGTGCAATGACCAATCTCATCACAGAAATTGTGCTTCTGTTTTGCAACAATAGGGGGGGGAATTCAACAAATCAGCTCCTGGAGAAATGGCGGGTATAATGGGGAAAGAAAAGTACAATAAAATTGTTATGGATATCATCTGGAACTGGTGCCCTTATAACTGTATGACTGATGGCAATCATGCCACAATTGACTGGTGTGGAGTCATACCCAGTTATTCTGTGGACTGATTTAGTGTAAATATGTTTTAATGAAGAAAAAGTACAATGAAGATACTGAAAGCTAATCTGAATGAACCCATGGTTGAGTTCAGGGTCAGGGATGCACATGGCTACAGGAATTGGCCCTCAGGCTAATGGCCACCTCATGCAAAAAAAAATGTTTATGCATACTTGAATCACACTTATACATATGACAGAAATGCATGGATTTGTCACAAATTATATGCATTCAGGCTCTGTGCAATTCCTTATACGCAAACAATTTCTCTACAGCGAATTTGTCTTGTGGGAGGAATCCTAATGCACACTTTAGCATTTGCAAGACCAGTGTGTATGTCAAAATCGAATCCTCTTTGCCAAAGTCAGCTCTCAGTGATTTCACTGCAACCCAAATGGTCAGGAAGTTTCTTCTGAGCCAAATGTATGGAGTCACTATTAAAGATTTTTGCAGTTGAAGCAATGTAATAATGAACACAGTGTCCCCTGCTCTAAATTGGAGCATTTTTCCTGATAAAACACAGAGTGGAGAGATTAGAGGCAGGGAAATGACATCTCCTTATTCTATCCTCCACAATCTGTTGGGTCCTGGTTTGTAGAGAATTGTGTCACTACTACACAGTATTTTCAATACTTTGCAGCCATTCATCCGCAGGACTTTGCCCATGCTTTAATCAAAGAGTCAGATGTTCAGGATGTTTAAAAATATCCCCCTTCCAGAATATTTTCAAGAGCTCAGCTGTGCTGTCATTTCTCTTTATTATACAATATTTCATTTGGCATTATGAGAAAAGGAACCACTCTTATCTTGTTTTAGAGAAAGAGGGAAGATATCTCAAAATGATAATTTCAGATGGGTAGCCATGTAAGGCTGTATCAAATAAAACAGGAGTCCAGTGGTATCTTAAAAACTAACAAAATTTATTCTAGCATAAGTTTTTGGAAGTCATCTAATGAAGTGAACTCTGGCTCACGAAAGCTTGTGCTGGAATAAATTTTGTTAGTCTTTAAAGTATTTCTGTTCTATCAGAATAGTGAGACCTTTTGCTCCACTTGTTCAGAGGTGTCAGAACTTGGAAGATGAAAAGAGCTCTGACTCCTGAAAGCTCATACCCTGGAAATCTAGTTGGTCTTTAAGGTACTACTGGACCTGAATCTTGCTGTTATACTACTATAGTCCAACTGTACCTGTCTCAAACTTGGAAGGAGACAGGAAGAGCACTCCCTGGTTTTAAGTCGTCATAGAGAAGAGTCTTAACTGTAGGGGAAAGGTAACCGTTTTTCCTGACTTTCCTTCCCCTCACATTTTAGAGATCTGGACTGCTATCCTAAACCTGCTTAACCCATGGTTTAGAGGGAGACAGAGCATAATACAGTAAATGCAGAACTGGGTTGGACATGGAAACGCAGGTCAAATACTGAGTGGATCATGAATTTCCCTGGGGGGGGGGCTGGGGTGAGTTAACACCTAGGGAACAATCGTACTCAGGGACACACATGAAGCTGCTTTATACAGAACCAAACTTTTGGTCTATCAACATGAGTACTGTTTGCTCTGGCGGCAGCTCTCCAGAGCTGAGGGTTTAGACAGAGTCTCTCATATCACCAGATTCTTTTTTAAACTGGAGATGCCAGAGTGAACCTGAAGCGTTCTGCATGCAAGACAGTCACTCTACTGCGGAGCCATGAAGAAGATAGCCCCAATTGATGGGGGCCCTGAATTTTGAACCTCATATATTCTCAAATGTTCTGCCTTAAGCACATTCTTGGGTGTATGCTCCACTGAAATCTTTCTCCAACTACATAATAATATTCTGTAGGAAAGGTGAGGGGGCATCCCTATGCCACAATCTGTGCTTCCGGTGTAAACACGAAGCTCAGAATCCTGCGGCAAGTTGCCAGTGCAGCGAGGACTAGCGAAACTTAGCCAGGGCGCTGCTGGTCTTATAATATGTGCGATCCGTCCCCGAACATGTTTACTCCAGACTCGAGGGCCAACCTCCCAGGTGGAAACATTTCGAACTGCTGCCCTCCTT
Organism: Eublepharis macularius; assembly: GCF_028583425.1. Classification (NCBI taxonomy): domain Eukaryota; kingdom Metazoa; phylum Chordata; class Lepidosauria; order Squamata; family Eublepharidae; genus Eublepharis; species Eublepharis macularius. The sequence goes on along the minus strand of NC_072790.1, from coordinate 143,028,590 downwards.
TGCGGGCTGCTCTGCGTCCCGCTGGGATCTGCTTGATGCCAACCAGGAGAAAGTAGCGATCCTCCCCAGCTCGCTCGCCGAACCGTCCCAACAAGGGGCGGGGATTCCGGGCGGCGATGAATGAGGACGCGTGCTGGTTGGCTGCGCGCCGGCGGCCCGGGGCTGCCCGGTGTTGAGGAGGGCGCCGAGCCGCAGCCTGGCCTCCCCCTCCGCGCCGCTGTGGCTCCTCGGCTCCATTCCCTCTGGCGGAGGCGCGGAGAGAGGGTGGCCTCTGTTGTTTGTGGCGGCTCCCATGGCCTGTGCTTGAGCGGAGGGAGGCTCAGGCGGGGCGCTTCTGAAGATGCTCCCGGCCAGGCAGCAGCAGCGGCCGGGCGGCTGGGACCGCTGCCGGATCAGCGAGAGGCTGCAAGCCGCTCTGGCCGGCCTCCAGGAGCTCCAGGTGCTGCGGGAGAAGCAGCGGGCGCTGGTGAGCAGGGCCTTGGCCATGCAGCGTCCGGCTGAGGGCAGCCAGGCGACGAGCAAGGAGCAGCGGCTGGAAGCCACCCTGGCTGCCTTGAAGGAGCAACTGGTAAGGGGCGCTGGCGGCGGGGGAGGCGCAGGCAGGAGGGCGCCTCCAGCAGATGCTGCTGTCCCTGCAGAGGTGGCCGCAGCTGGCTTTCGCAGCTGGTCTGAGACCTGCCCGAGCAGACCTGCCTGTGCGACTCGGTGCCCTTAAGTTCCACCAGGTTGGACACCCCCCTTATTTTTTTCATTCCTTTAAGTGGAATTCACACCCAACACCCCCAATAGCTATTTCGGATACATAAGCTAGTTCAAAATTTGTTGGCTGCCTCATTTCAGACGTGTATTGTATTCGTGTTTAGTGAAGGCGCGTTTTGTACAACCTTCTGCCGCCCCTGCTTCTCTAGAGTTCAGATAGCTAGTGCCCATGTTATGATGTCTGATTTTTAAAAAGGCAAAGATGGCCTGACACGTTGAAAAATAGTCCTCCTGGGTCGAACATTGGGAGCAGTGTTTTCACGTTCGAAGAAGAGCGGTGTGAACATTTATGTTTAAAGGAAGGGACTCAGTGAAGTAATGTTGTGTTCTAAGGGACAGTTCTTTAAATAAGGAACAAATCGAGAGGTCTACCTCTGTTAGTCTGTTGAAGCAAAAACAATAAGGAGTCTTGTGGCACCTTTAAAAAGTTTTGCAGATTTACTGGGGCATCAGCTTTGGTGGACCAGACACCAGCATCTGATGGCAGGGGCTCCAGTCTGTGGAAGTTCACGCCACAATAAATCACTACAAGTCTTTTTTTTTAATACAGGCATGTAAAAAAACAACAACCAAACTATCCCTGCGTCTTCCGCCTTTAAGGGCTATTCAGCCATAAGACTTTCCCAATTAAACTTACAGTGACAGAGCTGCATGTTTGACTGTCATGTAGACATGCTTTCTGTGCAGGAAGAGTTTAAAGCAGCTCTCACTCCATGCAGTAATATCATTCCGTTAGTGGCTTCATGCTTTGCCCTGGGTCTTGTATAATCTTGATGTCAGTGAGAAAATATATGTAAGTAATTTTGGAATAGAAAGTGCCTCTGATCCAGTTATAGTCAATATTTGATTTTTATGAAGTGTCAGATCCTTCTGCAAATCTCAGTCAATCAGAAACTCCAGTAAGGTCAGTGTTGCAACTTTGCAATTTCCCAAATATCCTTTCTCTAGTTTGGGGCAGAAACAAACGGGGGAGGGAGTTCATTTTTATTTCTTCCTTCCTAATCTTATGGCTTTGTTTAAACAGGATTAAAATTGTAAGCATATTCACAATATGATCCTTGATAGTAAACATTCTTGAATAAAGAGCACTGCATAGAATTAGACTCTTCTTAGAAAATTTCCCATTGAATTAAGGCAGCTTATTTTTGAGTGTTCATAGGCTGCAAGTAACACTTCCATTTTGGAATGTCCTGGGAATTTCCATATTTCCGGCACGTTAGAAGAACCATTTATGAACAAGTTTTTATAGTCTCATCTTTTACACAAGTTTGGATACTGTAAAGTCATCTGAAGTTGAGGCTGGGTTTGTAATATTTTACAGTTACAAGTCTGTGGGGGAGGGGAGAGCGATGAGGGGAAGCTTCATTTATTGTTTCTGAAGAAATGATTGAAGTTGACATACAGAAGCAATTGGGCTGCTCCACAGAGTGCTTTAACAAATGTGTACTTTTAAGTTTTAGTCTTAGAACAATTGCACTGCTGCCTTGAATCCAAGGAATTTGTAGGGTGTATATGCCTGTGAGTATATACATCAAACAGTGATTTTGTGCTCTCTACTATAGGAGACTTCTGTGAATAAAATCAGAAACTTATATCAGCCTCCAAACTCTCGGTCCACATGACTAGTAACTTTGTTTTCTGCTAGACTAAAATTAGTTGATAGAATAAGTAAATAGTGGACTAGTATACAAAATGAAAATTCAGCTTTATGGATTTTTGACAGCCACAGATACAGTTTATACAGCTTAATGGGCTTTTGTTTTAGCATTTGACTTGTTTTTAATACACTTTTAGATGCCTTACGTATTTGCAGAACATTAAAAGCAAGGCTTGCTGTTAACTGGGAAACAAAGGGGGAGGACAATTCACACCTCATCAAAGTCCACAGTAGATGTCAATTAGATAGTAACAGCTGTGAATTGCATCCTTTGCCATTTCTCTTTGGAGAAGGAGTAGTGCAAAGGCATGCTGAGAGCTTTACCATCTGGAGTATCAATGAAAGACTTGCAGGATGTTAATTCCAGATGGGTAGCCATGTTAGTCTGTAGTAGCAAACTAAAGTAAGAGTCTTATGACACTTTAAGGACTATATTCCAGTATAAACTTCTGTAACTCAGAGCTCACTTCATCAGATGTGGGTAACCTTATGTCTACTGAAACAGTTATGTATAGAAATGGATTGAAATAATGCTTTGCTGCATGTTTCTTCTAAGTGATATATCTGTACAGAACTCTGTGACACTGAGATATCTCTGTCTTTTGGTGCTACACCTCTGAAGATGCCAGCCACAGCTGCTGGCGAAACGTCAGGAACTACAATGCCAAGACCATGGCAATACAGACCGGAAAACCCACAACAACCATCTAATTTTTTAATTTCCCATAATTTAAGGTCCAGCTATACAAGAATACTTGGATTAAAATATGATGGAAACAAAAAATAGCATAGTAGGAAGGGTATTGGAGATCATCTGCAGTGATTATCTCCCCTGAGGGTTGGCTGTTCAAGAGTGCCATCTCATCCAAAGAAGGGGAAAGTACACATAACTATTGTTAATTCTCCATACTCATTTATTAATGTGCAGTCTACTCCCAGCAATAAATAGTGCTGAATGTGCATAGACAATTTTATTTCAATTCCTAAAACTTGAAGATTAAAAGAAAGTTTAGGGCAGGCAAAATCATGTAGTTCTTGACACAGTGCAGATATTAACTTAATTTGCAGCTGCAAGATGTGGTGATAGCCACTAGCTGAGATGGCTTTTCAATAGGATTAAAAAAGTAATCATTGTTAGCCATGATATCTAAATGGAACCTCCATATTGAGAGACGGTATACCTTGGAATGCCCTGACCTGGGCAAGCCCAGGCAAGCCAGGTCTCATCAATCTCAAAAGCTAAGCAGGGTCAACCTTGGTTTGTAATTGTATGGGAAACCTCCAAAGAAAACCAGGCTCATGCAGAGGCAAACCACCTCTGTTACTCACTTGCCTTGAAAACCTAAGCAGGGGTAACCATAATGCAGCTATGACTTGACAGCACTTTCTACCACCATATCTCTGAATAGCAGTTGGGAGAAACAAGCCAGAGAGCTTGGAGTATTTCCTTTATGCCTTGCTTGTGGGCTTCTTGGAGGAAACTGGGTGGCTACAGTTGAGAACAGGATGCTGCATTAGATAGACCTTTGAGCAAATCTAGTTAGGGCTAGGAAGAAAAACCCTAAATTTTGAATACAGTTGGATGCATATAATCTGAATTTTAGTGCCAGGCTTTCTCAAGTAGCAATGTGGAAGTATGGAATAATGGCTAAAACATGCTGTTTAGTGGCAGACAACCCTGGTTCAATTCTGCTTCACACATTACTTTTTCAGGATTTACGCCTAAGATGTTTTAAAGGACACCAAATATTTTAAAATGCAAATACTACGTATGCATGCTGCTTGGTGCATTAGTCATTATGTTGTCATTGGCCAGATGTCCCTGTCAGAAGTACATTGCGGCAAGCCTTGGTCTGCTGCTGCAATATATATGAAATTTTAAGCTATGAAGCTTATGAGCTGGCTTTTATCAAGCTCGGCCTACTTTGTAGGGTTTTTGTGAGGCCCCAAAATAATTTTGAGTTCTGGAAAGATGGACAGGTCAGACAAATGCCTAGATGTTAAAAAGTGCATAAATAAAACAAATGTCAGTACTACATACGAAGACAGGTAAAACAAAACATTTTTTATATTCATTTTGAGGCAGATTGCCTACCTAGTATTCAAATGCAGTGATGAATCAGACCTAGAGCCAATCTGGCTGTTGAGCCTTCCCAAGAGACAGTTTAAGCTCTTTGAAACATCTAAAGGGGTTGTTAATTCTCTTCTGCAAACTCACCCAATCTGAGACAACATTTCCGTTTTAGGGCGTTATGCTGCAGACCTGAAAAACAGATGAATTGGTTGCCCGTGGATTGTAGGGTTGATAGACTACATACCTGTCTTTCATCTTTTTAGAATTTTTACCAGCAAATACTGCAGGATTTTTAGAATAAATAGCAAAGTATATATTTTTATTCCTTATCTTGGCTTTCGTACCGAAAGACAATATTATTTCCTTCATATTGTAATTTTGCATTGATACTAAGGTTCAGTGGCTTGCCTGGGACCATTTAATGAACTTATAGCTGAGATCATATTTGAGTTGGGGCCCTCCTGAGTTTTAGCTTACACTTTTAGCCAGCTGTCAAATATTATGCATGAGCGTCCTTCCATAATCTATAACATGCTTATAGAAAGCTTATGCTCTGCAAATCTTGTTGGTCTGTAAGGTACCTCTGGACTCAAATCCTGCTGTTCTACTGCAGACCAACACAGCTATCCACCTATCAACATGCATATAGAAATGTTTCCATGTGAAGGAGCAGACATCTAACATGTTATACTCAGCGTGAATGGGCAAAACATGTTTATAACTTTATGTTACACACACATTGAAAAGGATCAAGGCAAACTTTGATTGGCAACTCATATATTTTGCTGTTGGAGCAAGATGCATAATCAAAAGAGAAAAAAATGATGGAATGTGCGTGGCATCAGCCTAGTTTTCTTTTCCCATGCACATTTTTACCCCTCCATCCCTTACATAGGAACAGGAACTCATTCCTGGAAAAAGAATGCAATCAAAATGTTAAAGACTTTAATCTCTCCAGTACTAGCAATTACACACTTCAGTAAATTCCAAGTTAATTCAGAACTCTCTCTTCCCCCTTATTGGTGTCAGCCTTGGCCATCAGTTATCAATCAGGTGTGAAAACACAAAGGGTATTCCGCTAACTGTAGGCAATTTTATCAGAAATCATCTTGGAGTGAAAATTGGCTTTAACCTTCAGAGGATGCTTAAGCTCCACTTGTGAAACCTTGCAGTAAGCATATTCTTGATTAGAGTCAAAATGGCAGCACAAGTGTACTGCCAACCCCTTGATTACCTGTCATCGATAATCTTAACTAATGACTCCACTTTATTTTATTTAACCCAAAGAAGAATATGATTTAAGGCATTTACTGCCTGCTCAAGGCCAGTGGGTTAACAGAAACACCCAGTGACCTCTGACCAAAGCAATTCATTCCTATTTGACACCTGCAGTGGCTCATTTGTATGTGTATTTTGTTCTAAATAGGACTTGAAAAGAGAGGATTATCTTATCAAGATTTGGCAGGGTGGGGAAGATGAGCTCTCCATGCTCTTGTTTTATTAGGAACAACTAAGATTTCTTCTTGAATCATACAAAATATACTAAAATAGCAGTCCAGTAGCACCCTTAATACTAACCAACTTTAGCATAAGCTTTCGAGAGCCCCAGCTCTCTTCATCAGATGCAATCTGACAAATAGGCCTGTGGCTCTCAAAAGCTTATGCTACAGGTAAAGTTGGTTAGTATTATAGGTGCTACTGGTCTCTTTGCTATTTTGCTACTGCAGACTAACACGGCTAACTCCTCTGGATCTACAAAATATATTGATTCACTTCCCTGTCAGAATGGGATTGCCTGTTGGTATTATTCTCACCTAGGCTTACTGTTCCCCTGGTACTAGCAGTGGATCTGCTGCCACCAGCTGCTGCTTCCCATTGTTGCTCAGCTGACCAGTGGGAGGGGGGAGGAAATGGTAGGAAACTTGGGGGAGAATATGCAGCATTCTGAAACATTTATTTCACTACCTGTGTGACCATAAGTGACAATCAGTCATTGCTGGGTGACCCCAGGAATGCTCTGCTATTTAATGGAACTCTAGAGTTTTGCCCAAATGTCGGAGAGTCCCCGGTGATGCACTGACATCACTTCCACCTGCATGAGGAGTGATATCTGATGTCATCAGCCTCCTCCCCCTGCCCTGCCCCCTCCGTGACCCAGTAAATTCCCCACACCCCTTGGTTGCTGGGGGGAACTGGCAGCCCAGTTTCTACCACTGGTACAACAGTGGTGGCAACAGCATAAAGACTACTTTCTATTATCTATATATAAAATCTTTCCTTGTATCCTTTTTGAGTTTACAACTGAGTTTTAGGCCTCATAAACTGGTTTACAATGCATCCTGGTGAAATGTTTGCATAGATAGCAACATCTGAAATCTAAAATATTCTGTAGCCATTTTTGTCCGACTTAAGCACAGCACAATCCTACTATGAGTACTCTGTTACTCAAGAGCAAGTCCCACTCAATTTAAAGGGACTATATTCTCAAATTCCAGAAGGGTAATCATGTTAGTCTGCTAGAGCAAAAACAAAAAAGTCTTGGAACACTTTAAAGGCTAACAAATGGTATTGCAGCCTAGAGCCCACTTCATTCGGTATATGAAGCATTAACAGATCTATGTACATGGATGAAAAGTATGGAGGAAAAATGGTAACTAATGAAATCAAGGGCAATAAAATGCAGTCATAAAAATGTCACAGTCCACACCTCTCTCTTGCCTTTTACATTTTTTCCCTCTTGGTTATGTGTTATGTTGATGAAATGGGCTACATTGCTACTGTGGGGAGGCCATGAAACCTTATGCCACAAATAGGGTTGCCAAGTCTCCTTACTCTCCTGATTGGGGGGGGGGGGACCTAGCACTCAGTTTCACACCACCCTGGGAGTCATTGCACAGGCATGGGAGCATGTGCAAGCTCTGCAGCAGGTCAATTTAGGCTCAGTTTGGCCTGTTTGGGGCCCAAACTGGCCCTCTGCAAAGCACAGGAGCGCTCTTGAGGTGGCATGATATCATCCTTGGGAAATCATCCAGGAGTACACCTGGGAGGCCCATTCCCATGCATTTCTACCCTGCCAGCCAGGTGAATGGTGGCAGGGAATGTAGGGTGGAAGCAGGGGAATCTCCTGCCCCCACGGGAGGACCTGGGATCCCTAGCCACAAAGTATACTTATTTCCACGTAAGGGTAGACCTAGTTGCACTGCTCCCTTATTTTGGGATATTTCATCTAGGGTTGCCAGGTCCAACTTTGGAAATATCTGGAGATTGGGGGTGGAGGGTTAGTAAGGATGTGATGTCACTTTCTGATGTCACTTCCAGATCAAAGAGCATGGTGGCACATTATTATGTCACTTCCATGGCACTTCCCAAAATCTGTTCCATCTTGTGATGTGCGGGTGACTCCTCCCAGCCTGGGGCAGAGTCAGGGACTGGGATCCCCACCTGGGGTACCTTCTCCAGACCTTGAGGTGCAGTCAGGAGGGCCTCAAAAATGGGGAAAGTAGGAGAGTTGTTACCACCACCACCCGTGTCCGTTGCTTCCACCTTCAACTGGCTGCCTCTCTGGCTTTGAGAACGCAGCCCTTGGCCTTTTGAAGGCAACTCTGGCAGCACGCCCCCCCCCCAGGCTTCCCAACCAGCTTCCCTATTGGAAGACTTTGTCCTGGCTGCCAGGGCCTGGGGCCAATAGGGCCTCTTGCTCCCTCCCCTAAGCCCCCATCTCATCTGGTTGCTTCTAGTCCCAGGGCAGGGCTACCCACTCACAAGGGCCAACCCCAAATAATGATCCTGATCCTCTTTTCTCCTTCATGGGAAGCCTATGCTGTTTCTTTGCATGCGCTGATACTCATTCCTTGTTCACCTATATTTGAAGCTTATATTGTAAGTTCTTCAGGGAAGGAGCTTGTCTTTTCTAGTTGCTCTATAAAGTACCAATGATGATGCTATATGATAAATAACTATGCATTGCTAATAGACTCATCCGTTTGTTCTTCCAGAGGCAGGGGGTTCTTTAAGGGATTCAGGAGATCAGGAAAGCCAATGAAGACAAGATACTTTCACAATGTGAATGTGACTTAATAAACAAGCAATAGTCCACAATACAAAGACAGCAGTTTCTTACATCCCTCCCAGTCACTACAAGTTCCTTGCAACAATGAGCATCTCCATTCCTCCTGGTCTCTGGTGAAGTCCCCTTGCCACTTTCCCCCCCTACTTTCTTCAGCCTGTTAAGTACTGCCTCCCCAGACTAGTAACATCTGGCAGGCTACTGAGTTATGCTGGCTTGGGACCAATGTTTCCTCTATGCTGTGCAGTGCTGTGAACCAAAAAATTGACTTTGTGAGCTGAAACAGCGACTTCCATTAAAGTTTTGATCATGTCTCTTTAAAAAAATTATTTCAGTCGAAAAACATATAAAACATAAACAATAAACTACTTTAATTTATGTTACAAATAATTTATTTGTATGTAACATACTTCCCCCCCTCTTTTTGCTCATAATAATTCGAGAACAGCTGATAGTTAATCCTTCCACATGAACAAGGATAGCATCTACCACCTTTCCACCAGGTTCTGCTTCAATGATCATGGCATAATATTATAATCTTTAGATTACCTGTATGCATAGGGAACCACCAGGGCTAGACAAGATCAACCTCCCTTCCCCTTTATGACCATGACATGTAAGGTGAGGAAAGCTAGGATGCATATTCCCGTAAGGAACCGTCCCCTCCATCTAAATTTACATCTCCCTATCTGACATTTTTGATCAGGAATGAGACCAGAGGGGCTCCCATCAGGGGAGAGAGCCACCCTCTCCACTCACCCCTCCTTGAAAAACTCCTCTGGAACTTCACTCCCTTTCCCAATGGCAGGCCACAAGCAGATGGCACATCCAGTCCAAGGCCTATTTGCAGCCCACCCGCCCTCATTTTTCGTAGCCACCTGAGACGGAAATGGAGGAAAGGTGAGGGGAGCACTGTTTTAGTACTTGCTCCCCCACCCTGGCGAGGGTCTCTAAGCAAAACAGGCCCCACGCATGCCCTTTATAACAAGCAGCAATGGGGAGAAGAAAGGGCCGTCCCCACAGGCTGTAGACCAACCAGTTAAGCCATGCAAGCAGCCTGGCTGGGGAGGAAAGCGCTGCCACCTCCTGACGTGATTGTCATGGGAGGCGGCCTGTCTCTGCTCCTTCCACACCTACCCAGCTTTCTCCTGCATCCCCAGCTCGGTCACACACTTTCTTGATGTTGTAGAGGCAGGTGAGGTCAGCTTCTTAGTCAGCTTCTGCTGACTTCCCTCCCTCTCTCTCACAGGCAGTGGTAGCCAAGTGGCCTCCCTCCTCAATGTGTCACACTTGGTGCTGCAGCCCAGTCTGCAGAAGCTGGCTAAGATGGTGAGCATAGCAGCTGTGGAGGCAGTCACTCACAGGAAGGCCAAGCTCCACATGTCACGTCTCTCTCAGCTGCAAGGCTGGAATGGGGCGCAGCAGCACTAGCGGCCCGAGCAGAGTTCCAGCTCTGGAGCCAATGGGGGAGGGCTCCTGGCATGTAGCCTGTCCCAGCGGTGCTTGCGAGCGCCTGTGTGGGGGAGGCTTCCCTGCACATGCCTTCAGGCTGAGCAGGAGGGTGGGGCTGCCTGAGAGGAAGTACCTCTGCACTTCTCGAATGAGAAGCCGTGTGCCTGTTAACATGCACACATTAACAGGAACACTGCTTGGGACTAATGCCTACACCTGGAGCTCTTAACCCGTTATTAAGAAGGCTGGATTACTGGGAGGAAGTCATCCTGTAGCTACTTACAGCTATGGACTCCAGCTGCTAACATGCTGGAAGCCAGAATAAGGGTCACCTGACAACACTATCCCTAATCCCCTTCCACATTGACACTACACCTTCTCACCTTTGTCCCAGCTATCTGTCTACTCTCTATTCTTTGTAAGGTTTGTGTAATTTCAATGTTCTGTATAGAATGTAGCTGGGAAGGGGCTGTGGCTCAGTGGTGGAGCGTCTGCTTTGGATCTAGACCACCCCAGCAGCTCCAGTTACAAGGATCAGGGAGTAGATGATGTGAAAGATCTCTAACCTGAGATTGTGGAGATCTGCTACCAGTCTGGCTCAATGGTTGAGCATCTGGTTTGCACACAGAAGGTCCCGTGTTTAATCTCTGCCACCTCCAGTTAAACAAAATGATGTGAAGACCTCAGCCAGAGACCCTGGAGAACTCCTACCAGTCAGAGGAGGCAAGACTGATTTTGATAGACCAATCATCATCATCCTATTTGATAGACCAATCATCATCATCCTAAAGTGTTTGTGTGACCTAGCTTAAATGTTCAGTGCAGGGTCCAGCAGTTAGCTTGCTGTCAGAGTCATTGGCGGAAAAAAGGCAAGCCTCAGGCACAGGAAACCATTTGAAGGATGTTCCGTCTCCTCCCAATATTTGGGTGGGGGCATCAGACCTTGCACAGATTTCTCACCTCTCCCCCCCCCCATTTCAAAACTAGCCATTGCCTGCCAGCATCTCTGCATCTGCTGACTTGGACACCTCAGTTGCGTATTTGATATGAAAAAAATGGTTGCACTGCCATGTTTTGGCTCTTTGAAAGAAGAAGGTAGGATGAAAACCAGACTCAGCAGAGGACAGTGGAGAGAAAGAATAAATATTAATGAGGGGAATTAAAATGCAGGGAAACAACAAAATGGACACAGAAGCTGTTTTCTGAGCATTTGAGGGGGGGGTAGCTTTCCAAACAGTATTTGATTCATTTGCCTTTAACCGGTTTGGAAGAGATTCCCCCCCCCCACCCAGTTTTTACACATCTTTAATTGCTGATTTCATTGTTCTTCCAAAACCCTGGGATACTGACTGTGTCCATAACATAGCAATAACAAATCTCACAATGCAGGAGCAGTTGCGGTTTTTTCTGCTGGGCGTTTCATCTGGAAACAGGCAATGCATTCTAACCCTCATTCCCACAGAGGTGGCCAGCCACTCGTAGATCCTCGCCTGTGCTTGTTCTCCCCCTAAGGACTTCCACAAGCAAGTCACACCAGCGGGCAAGGCACAACAAGGTGTGGTGAGGCCCAACCAGGAAAGAACACTCCCCAGTTGCTCTGGCAACTCCAGAAGCATCAACTAATCACAGGGCAACTGCAGTTGACAGCCCCGTAAGTGGCAGGGAAAGGCATAGCCAATCTACTGGTTGCAATTGCCCCACCTGTCAATGCTACTCCTCTGTCCTGCAGAGAGAGGATGCACAGGGCACAAGGACCCCCATGATGGTGATAGCTGCACCCCAACAACGTGCTCCTGCTGTGGCTGCTTGGAGCTCTGATCCTGTGAGGGAAACAGTTGAGGGATTGCATAACCAGCATTGTGGGGGAATTACAAGGGCAAGCACGCAAGCACCCCAACCCACAGCCGTGCTCTCTCCTCTGCTTGAGTGAGGAGTGTGGTCAAGGGTGTCTGCATGCAGCCCTGTTATGCAGGGGGTGTCCCCAGTCCCAAAACAGTTTAGGGAGCTGACTAACTTGCTCGCTTCCCCCCACCACACGCCCTGGCCCACAAGTGCAAGGCTCTGCCCACGCCCAGCTGCAGTGGCCTAATACTAGCGGGGAGATTGGGCATAGTGGTGCCCGGCTGCTGTGCCATCACAAGTGGGGGTTATGATGGTGGAGAGGCCAGATACACCATTATACCTCCTATTCGGCTCCCGTAGCACTTTCAGCACACACACCCCTTAGAATTGCACTGTGAGTTTGGTAGTGGTGGTGGTCTCCCCCTCCCCTGCTGCCTACTCACTAACTTACCCACTTGCTCCCACATTCCCATCTCTCCTCAGCTTCAGGGGGTTGTTTCACAAGGAAATTCAGTTTGTTGGCAGAGCACTGGCCCCACCAACCTGCCAGAATGATGACTGCCTACAGCGTTACTCTCTAGACTTCAGTGTTTGGCCACTTTTTCTCCTGTTTCTGATTTTCTTGAGGGTGGGACTGTGCGAGAGCAATAGCCTGCCCCAATGGACCAGTGGCAAACCCTAACTCCATCTTTACCTCATTTGCCACCTATACATGCTGGAAATCAAACTCTGATTACCTAAAAACATTTAGAATGAACTGTATCATAATAAATGCAGGAATGTCCAAGTGAATATGCTTAGGGATGGGTAGTCAAATTTGTCTTAATATTTCCATTCAAATATACTATATTTTTAAAGTTAGAATTTATTTACTCCATTTATTTACTTAATTTTGTAGTCCACCTTTCTCACTGAGACTCAGACAGAGTACATTAGTCTGAGAGCTTGAACAATAGATGTAAACCTTTTCTTGTGCTCAGTTTGCCTGATCTAATTCCTGCTTATCCGTGTGTGCAATATTTGATTTGAAGCCACATTCATGCTTGAAATTTGTTGGCCAGAGGACAAGCATTGAAGAAGGCCATGATGACTCATGATTCTCCATGTTCAGAGATAGAATACCTGTGAATACAATTACTGGGAGTCAGGGAGGGCTTGTGTCCCTTGCATATAGACTTTACATGGGTAGACTGGTGACTTTGTGGGAAAGGATGCTGGGCTACTGGTAACATCATTCTGGTCTGCTCTTATGGTGAAGGTGTGGTTAAAAGGTGGCCAGCCTTTCAGCACTAAGCTTTGGTATTTTTAACAGTTGTGCTGAATTTTGGTAGATACGGCCTTTTGACATGACAGCCTGCACTTGCTGAAATTCTCTCTGATCCTGGTTAAAAGACTGGCTATCCATGATCCAGAAAATATAAAACAAAGCTAGCATGAACTCCTGTAGTATTCACTGGATCTCCTGTGCCAGTAGCTCAGTGGCAGAGCACGTTTGTATGAAGGCTCATTTCTTGGCATCTCCAGTTAAAGGATCTCAAGTGCCCGTGTTGGGAAAGACCAGAGACCCTGGGGAACTGCTGCCAGTAATGACAATACTAAGCAAGATGGATCAATATTCTAAATTGGTATAAGGCAGCTTCATATGTTCAACAGTGTTCTACAGGCCTCTTTGTTTTCTAGCTTTCATTGCTTAGCTGTAGGGACCATGCTTTGCATATAGATGTTTCAGGTTTGGTCCCTGGCATCTCCAGTTAAAAGGGTCTCAGGTCTTCAGGAAAGACTTCTCTTTACCTAGGAGTCATTGCCAGTCAGAGTAGACCAATGGACTTAATTTCTCACTAAAGAATTTTCACAAGAGAAGGAGAAATTGCCCAAAACAGTGCTTTTAAAGGTTTATTGTTACATCTAGAAAAGTCAGTGGCAAAGCTTCTATCAATAACAGATTTTAAAAGGGTATATGTGTGGCTATGACTTTTGCACATTTAACTGTTCTGATGGGTTGCCTGCAGTACCAGGGTAGTGTCATTCTGGTAGTAGTTGGGGAGCTTCATGCCAAGTATGTGTGGTTGCAGAAGTTCCACCGTTTTTAAAACCTCTTACAAAACTCCCAAGTTGAGGTAACAATTTTAGGATGTACAGCCTGTGAAGATATAAAGGAGCCCCTCAGACTTTCTCAAAATTCTATATAACCTCGGAAAGGAAAAACACTGAATTATGATGTCTCTCATACTGCTGAATTCTTCTGGTAATGGCCTATAGGTGACACACAAAGTGCTGTTTCCTTTACAGCATCTCACATATTTTACATCTGAATTGCTTAATGCTAAAGTCATGCACACAACTTCCTTTAATAAAATTCATTTCAGCTTGCTTTTCAGACCCTCTGGAGTGGAATTTAGTCTACAAAAAATTATGCAGAAATAAAAATGTTAGTCTTTAAAGTGCCACAATACTCTTGTTTATTATTCTGATGTAAGGATTATTCTTGAGAATATGCAAGTCTCAAATGAATGCATATAAGCCAAGTCATCAGAAGTTAATGAGAAGTGTGGTGTTTCCCAGAAAACACTTCCCCGTGATGGGAGACAAAAGGAAAGGACAATGGGGAAAAGGAAAGGGTTAACAAGGCTGATGTAAATCATGTTATGTTGGTTAAAATGCTGTAAAAATCACAGACATCCTGGAGGTGCAATAAATTATCCTTGAATACCTGAGAGCCTTGCTGAATGCTTTGTGGCCTCTTTCCCATTAATCAGAAACCACAAAGGGAGGGATTGGCTGGCAAAACATTAATCATTAAGCAATTAATTTCAGCCATGAAAACAAAACTATGGGACTTCCTGAATGGGCAAGACTAAGGGAAATATACAGTACTCCCCCCATCTGCCATTCAAAAATAGCACAGGAAATTCTGAAAAGTATTGTGCAAGTGTTAAATGGGTATCTTTGTAGCTTTAAATATTAACAGTAATGATGCTGGTTTTGAAATGTAATAAATTATGCTGGGCTACTACAAAGTTGTTAGAACAGGCCCTGTAACATTATAGAAACATAATTCCCTACAGCAGGGGTCCCCAAATCCTGGGCCGCAGACCAGTCTGTGGCCTGTTAGCAACCTGGTTGCACCAGTGGCGTAGTGTGGTCTATTCTATGGCAGCACTGGCGATGGGGCGGGAAGGTGAGTGGCGAGGCAGCCCACTTCCCCCTTTGCCTCCCCACTTCCCCGCCTGCCGTGCCACCGGAGCACCCGGCAGCGCCGGCAAAGGGGCAGGAAGGCGAGCGGTAAGGCAGCCCGCTTCCCCACTTGCCTCCCTGCTTCCCCGCCTGCTGTAATAATAATAATTATTTAATAATGATGATGATGATGATGTAATAATAGAAATAAAGTGCACAATTGTATCATCCCGAAACCATCCCCCCCCCCCCCCCGGTCCATGGAAAAATTGTCTTCCACAAAACCAGTGCCTGGTACCAAAAAGGTTGGGGACCACTGCCCTACAGGAAGGAATGCATTTTTATTTGGCAGTGATGTACACATATATAGCAGGCAGATTCCGGGTCCAGTGTTTCCCAAACAGCAGTTAACTGCGGAGTTAATAGCAATCTCTTTGAGGTGGGTCATGCTCATCAATGCTTGTCTTTTAAGGGCTACATGATTCTTTTTTGTTGCTGAGTCTGGTGATATTACATTGCATCTTTTGTGTTATTGGATGGTATAAATATTTAACAACCCATAGAAAGCAAAGAAAAGGGATAAACTAAGAAATAATAGAAAATAGAGCATTGCTAGGTGGAGGTGATGAGTTGATGAGTGATCTCTTAACATTTTCTGCCTAGGGTTATATATTTCCTTTGAGTTGCTTACACCCAGTGCCTCTGTATTGTCCTGGGCACTGGACCTTCCTCAGGAATGTGCCGTTCCTTCAAAGATCAATTTTGTTTCAAAAGAACAAAACTCACCATCTGGTCTTTAAATCTTAAACTGTCCCTTTCTCCTTTCTCCCACTGCTAACAGGCACGTCTGAGGAGACAAGATGTTGGACTGAAAAGCCACCTGGATCAGCTGGACCAACAAATTAGTGAGCTGAAGTTAGATGTTGGCAAGACCTCCATTGACTGCCTTGACAGCGACAGCAGACCCAGCTCAGGTAAATTGGGCAGATTCATTGGTGGTGGATTCTACATGGATTGGGACTACTGTAGCTGTATTTAAATGCCTCAGTCAATGTCCATTGTATAAAATGGAACCTGTTGGGGGGGATTTCTATTTCTTTTAACCCTACAGGCTTCTATGAATTGAGTGATGGTGGCTCCTGCTCTTTATCCAATTCCTGTACATCTGTCTTCAGTGAATCCATCTCCTCTTCTCATGCTAGTCTGCTGTCCAGTACTCAGCACCCCAAAACCTGTCTCAGCATCTTTGATTACCGTCCCAAATCTGCAGATGAAACCACGGTGCACCACCAGTTCCAGAAGCAAGGGATCTATTCTAGTGATGGATGCCAAATCAAGGCTTGCCCTGATATTTCAGGGACTCCGAACAGGTCTAGGCCAAGACCGGTTTCCACAGGTAATTATTCTCATTGATGAAATTTGGTAGAAAAGGAAATAGTTCTGCTTGGTGGCTACAACAGCATGATGGTTAAAAAAGCAGTAGCAACATCATGTTTAAAAACTTGAATTACACGTCTGTATTTATTTAACTGAAATATTTATATGCAATTTCTGCACTAAAGTGCTCAAGGGGTTAATGACAATAGAAGGCAATAGCAATCAGTGTACAATAAAATCAGTAATCAAGTAGAAGCCACCAGACCTATTAAAATATAACAAATTATAAAACAGATCTTAAAACAGCCTCAGCAGCAACAATAATTAGCCAACAGACAGCAACCAACCAAAATACATCCAGCCAAGTAGGCTGGGGGTCGAGAAGGAAACATGCCATTCAATTAAAATCCAGGTGAAATGAAAAGTTTAGGCCTGGTGCCAAAGTACATCCGTTATGGCAGCCGCCTATTCCTTGTGGCCACCTGCCTCTTCACTGAAGATGGGATTATAATTGAAGCAGCCATATGGGCTCATCAGTGGAGGCAGGCCCTCAGATGTGAGGTTCCCAGGCCATGAAGGTGTTTAAATGGTAGCTTAAGGTTTAGTCCCAGGTTGCTGAACCAAATGCAGAAGCAGGTTAGTACTTATTATAAAGACTACAAGCTTTGAATAGTGGAGTAAAGCACTTAGCCACTGTTGCTAGGCATGCTGCCTCATTCTGCATCAATTGAAGCTTCCACTTTATCTTCAAGGGCTACTCCATATAAAGTGCATTGCAGTAATCAAGTCATGAGGATACTGTAGTGTGGATTAGCTCTGCCATGTCAACAATATCCTAATCAACTTGAAAGCAGAGACTGGCCACCAGAATGACCAAAGCTTTCTCTGTGCTGTAGAGACAGATTTTTAAAAGTCAAGGAAAAATGTGTTATCCAGAAAACTTTGGAGTTGCACTCCCAGCACGTATTTGATTACTTACCTCACAAAGGGCAGTTTTGAAACTGGTCTATAATTGGTCAATAAGGACTTCTTAATCAGCAACTTGCAAAATCCTCATTTGCTAAGCTGGCATTAACCATCTCTCCCAATAAATCCCCCACTTTTTTCTAGCAAGCCTTCACAGCCAAAAAAGGACATACTTAGATACTACTAAAATATGCCTTGGACACAGCTTTACCTCGTCTTAATATCTCCTGTAGACATGCACATTCATTCTGTGGTTATTGTTTTTTTTTAAAAAAAAGATGGAATGTTTGTTTCTGAATGTTCTTACTGATATATACCATAATGGGACGATTTATCATGTAGCAAATTCCATCTGTTTCATCTTGAGCAAATGGATGTCTCGCAGATGAGATGCATGAGTTTATGTTTTGATGTTTTGTTATAAAATAATATAGTTATCTAATCTGGCAAATATAGCTAAAGATGGTTTCAATAAATAAAATATGGCATTGGAAGTCTTACTACAGCAACATTTGAGAACTCCTGCATTTTCCAGTAAAAGTGCTTAGAATAAAATGAGAGAGAATTTTGGGTGACAATGATGGCAATTTTATGTTTTTCTGTCTTTCAACCAGGTGACCTTGAACGACTCACAACAGCAGGTGCAGGCTTCCCCAGAGTAACTGACCCCACATCCCTTCTTCTGCTTTGTCCAGAAGGGGAAATCCAGTTCTGTTGTGTAGACTCCAAATACCAGAGTGACTTGGTCTCTAAGAGTGGGAATGATGTGTATCCTTATCCTAGCCCACTTCATGCTGTGGCTTTACAAAGTCCACTTTTTTCTCTGGCAGGGCCACCATCAGAAACAGAGGGCCACCCTTTGCCTAACAGAACAACACCTAATGCAATTGGGCCCTGTTTGATTAGGACCCGGCCAGTCATAGAGCCCAGGCCAGGGGGTTACATCAACAAACTGCTCCAGCTGACACGCTACAGGGGAAATGATCAGGTGGATGCTGGTGAGGGGGGTCCCACAAAGAACCAGCCATCCACAATGCACCAGAGACTCATTATAATCCCTAGTACTGGGGGAGTGAAAATTAACAGCAGTGGCAGCCAGCTGGAAAAACAAGGGAGCTCACTGCGACATAACAAAGCTGAAGGGAAGCTGCAAAGGGAGATGCCCGAAGGGGAGTGTGTTGAACAGCAGGGGACTGTGCAGTGTGTGAATACAGAGCAGACAGCTACTGTGCTTCATGCAGAGTCATCATCAGCTGTGAATAGTGGTTTTCCTACCATATCATCTGTAAGAGACTCTCCTTTGATAGAGGGAGGAGAGAGCAGCCTAGACCACAGCTCTTCCAGTTCACAGCTAGCAAATGATGATTCTAGCCTGAGCCCCCCCACTACTAGTGTTGCCCTAGCCAAGAAAACTCACAAGAAAGCTGCCAAGCTCAGTGCTGTGAGGGCAGGAGGTCATGAACTACTTCCTCAGGGGGAATTTGTTCATGCTAAGTTTGTTCCTGCAGAATCGCATCAAGTCAGGGTGAGGTTTGCTAACTCAAAAATGAAATCTGTGAAGGTAAGGAGGAGAAACAGTGAGAAGGTGTTGAGGCCTGCAAAACAGACTTTTTATGTGGAAAAGCCAAGAGGGGTTCATCATGTTCCTGCCAGGCTACCTGTTGAGTGCAGTCTTCCTCAGAGACAGCCCAGAGGAAAGTACCTTGTTAGGCGACCTACTTTTGCCGGGGAAGCTACTGGAAGGTCTTGCTCAGAATCCAGCCTATATCCTGTGCCATTTAGAGTCCCTCAAGTACCCACTACCCCTGAATTGTATCAGGCATCTGCTAATGCCATGTATTCTTTTGAAGCAGCTTATATAGACACAAAGAAAAAACAGCGCAAGTGGCAGTCCACAGTGGAAATCTCAGCAAAGACCCACGTTGCCAATATTTCTAATAGCTTTGCCTTGGGCCCACCCAGACACCAGGCAAAGAGAGCAGGGCTCCTGCGTGCTGTCAGCATGAGATCTCACTCGAAGCACCACTACCCCTTTCGTCCTGTAACTTATGCCAAAAGCGAATCTGACCATTCTGAATACTCTGCAGAATGTGCCTCACTCTTCCACTCCACCATTGCTGAGACTAGTGAAGGGGAGGGCAGTGACTATACAGCCAACTGCTTTGGGGACAGCGAGTCTAGTGAAAGTGATTCAGAAGGCAGCAGCAAAGTCAGCAGCCTGACCCTTGACTATGATGATGAAGGGGAGGAGCATGAACTGGTCTGGCCTAACCCTTCTCTCAGGCAGTCTGCAGTTGTGCAACCCTCTTCCAAGTCTCTTCCACCAGTGCCCAGACTCTGTCGCATCAAAGCTTCAAAGGCACTCAAGAAGAAGATTAGGAGATTCCAGCCTGCCTCTCTGAAAGTGATGACCATGGTTTGAAGGAGAGAAAGCAACTATTTTGTTAGCTGCCTTTGCCTTCCTTGGCAAAACAAAGGAGAATGAACACTTACGAGTTTTGTTAAGCTAAATGTGATTAAACCCCTAGGTTCTCAAGGTGGGGGACCTTATTCATTTGCTAATGCCTGTGTAAATGACCCTGTTACTCATTTCCTCTTTTTGTTTTCCGTGTGTGTGTTTGGTGTGGCTTTATACCCCCCCTCCCATTTGGGGGGAGGGACATTCTGGTAGATGTAAAGTATTTAGCCAAGGCAGCCTGCTCAACAAGATTCTGTCAAATAGACACATTGGAAAAATGTGCCACTTCTAACATATGGGAGATTTTACAAAATGTACGTGTGTATGGTGGTGGGGAGATTATCTGCTAAAGATGAGGCTGCAGCCCCTTTCCTGGAGGGTCCCATCAGAGTCAGACTGAGAGGCACTCACCACATGTCACAGCTCACTTAAGAACTCATGTTCTCTTTGCTACTCATCCATTTTTAATAAAAATCACCCCCTAGTTCCATCATGGCCGTATCCTGTCAGGGAGCTGGTCACTGATTTTGTTGAATCGGGGTCAAGAGGCTAAATAAGATTCTTCAGGTTGATTACAACTTCCTTGACCTATTTCACTTCAAAAGCTCTCTGAACAGGGCTAGTTTCCTTTAAAAAAAAGTTGGGGCTATATGACAAACTATTGGAGGGAGGCTGATTTCTGGTGCCATATGTGCTGTCACTGCTCCTTGCTGTCCCCCCCCCCCAAATTGTTGCTACATAAAAAGGACCATGACTATAACTGTGTCTGTTCACATTCTGTAGCCACCTTTTCACTGCACAGATAGGATTCATCCCACACACAAAACTGGTGAGAACAAAATTAGCTATAAAACAACAACAGACCATAATACTGGGATTGCCTTTACAGCTCCATTGCAGACATATTTTCACAAAATTAGATTAAGCCTGTGTAGGGACCTGTTCTAAGGACTGGAATCTTGATAAGAGGCTTGTGATCAGCCTGGGCTTAAGAAAGGATAAATCTTTTGTTTTTTTAATAGAAAGCAGAATAGAAATAAGAAAAGGAAACTAAAGGCTGAAAGAAAGTTTAAGGTTCCCCAGTGACACTGAAAGCTTAAGAAATTGTGTGTCTGTCAGATCAACATAGAGTCTTGGAGTCAACAAAAGTCCCCCACAGTGCAGAACTGAGGTAGGGTTTGTTATGAGATAAATTAAGCAGAGATAGTGACCTACCAATGAATTACATGGCTAAACAGGGTTTGATTCCTGGAATTTCCACAGCAAGTTGACTAGTTTACTACGTATGTTTATTAGAAGTCCTGCATGTAAATAAAGTTAAAATGGGCCCAGAACAAATTTGGCCTTCATCAATAAGTGTTCGTGTCTCTCTGCAGATCCTCTCTACAGCCAGTGTAATACACTGGCAGTGCAGTCTTGTTCACAGTTACACCCTTGTAAACCTATTGAATGGTATAATTCTGCATGGGACTGCACTTTATGGATTGTTTGATGGTTATTCTCATTCTTACTTAGAAGTCAGCATTATAGTACCTCCAAGAAGCTTTGAGTTTTACCCTGGTTCAGATGCCCTGAACTAACAAGATAACAAAGAGGGTAATTTCTATTAATGGGGTAATCTTTGTTAGCATAAAGAAAACACCGCTCTTATCCATCATATAACTACAGTGACTAAATATTCACATTTGCAATTAGCTTTTCACTGTTGATTGGAATCACTACCTTTTCCATTTTGCCTGATGAAGAAAATGGAACAAGAATCCCTACCTGTTTCTGGAGTGAGTAAAGATAACATGCATACAGACCTAGCCCTTGTTTAAGTGCATAAAAATTGTGGATGGGGAACACCACTAGAAGTTGCAAGATTGGTGTGATGCTTTGAGAGATTGTTACTTTGGCAAGGATACAAAAATAATCTACTCCAGATCCAGAAGAGGAGTACATAACCCTTGTGTGGAATCAGTGAACGAATATTTTGGTAGGTTCCCTTCAGTCATAATTGTAACAAATTTGCTTAATCCTCTAACTGAGCTCTGAAAAAACGTACACGTACTGCATTTGGGGTATATTACTACCCCAAGTGAAATACCAATGTACTAAAACACCCAAAGACTGAATATATACTTTTGACATGAGTTAGAATGTTCCTTTTACATTGACTGGACCCGTCCCTTTTGCATACTGAATAACTTAAACCAGTGTGTCTGCTTCACAAACCTGTATTTTTTTAAAAAAAAAATTGGAAACAAAGACCATGTTTATTACGTAAGATATTAAACTAACAAACTATCATGAATAAAGGAAAACACCTAAAATTAATAATTTTGAATCTTTTTGTATCTTGGAGTATTTTTCTACCCCTTTTACTGCAATATGGAATTTTAAAATCAGCCCAATGGGGAAAGAAATAGATTTCTATCCTGAGTGCTTTTTTGTAAACTGTAAATGGTACCTAGCTGTACTTTGGGAACTTTGTTTACTACAGTACAGGAATATCCTACAAGGAAACAGTAGTGCAGTGACTTTTCTATGCATCCTGTGAGAAAAATACAACCAAGGTGGGGAGCTAATTCATCCCAACCATAGTTAGAGTGCTTAAAAATCTGAAGATACAAATTTTATCTGTGTTCTTTGCAATGTCTGGATCATGCCCTGAGGGTATTAAAGCAAAAGTATTTTGCTGTAGATATGCTCCATTTTAGAAAGCAAAACTTCCACTGACTTACATGCTTCCCAGCTTTCATCTACTTAAATATCTTGAAATAAAGCACAGAAAATTCCAAAACAACCGTTATGTAATAGCTTTTATTAGGAATAAGCAAAGTATAAAAAAACTCTGCAAGATTTCCTGTTCTCTAGAACTCTTCTCAGTTTGGATGTCCAAAAAAGTAGGAGAGAGAAGCAGGTTAAGTTGTTTCAAGGCATGGTTTTTGAAATTTGTGTTTTGACCAGCTCGTCCTCTTGCGACCTTTGTATAGAAAATGCAATGCATAATTAGTGGTTCACTTATGTGTCTAGCACCCAGCCAGTCACATTTCAGAAGTGAGATATGTGTATCTTTTCCAGCGATTTCATTAACAAGTGTATAGTGCAAATGCCCGTGGAAGAAATTGCATTGCAAGAGAAAACATCTATTGTAGCTGCCAGACAGGACTGAGGGTCATCTATCATTGGAATGTATCAGGTAGTTAAGTACTTCCTTTGTTGAAGATAAAAGCTTACACTTTCCCATAAGAACAAATTGTTCCTAAGCACAAAAAGGAAGGAGCAGCAAAAGGGTATTAAGGAGATATATGCCAAGTAGATTATAGCATGACACATAACAGTTTTAGTTATGTGTTTATGTCTGTGAACATGACAATGGATAATAGAAAACCTCCGAGGTCCTAAAACAAGATCCCTATATTTCTGTTACCATGCAACCCTAAACAGAGTTGTACTCGTCTAAGCTTACTGAAGTCAGAAAGGGGCAACTCTGGTTAGGATTGCATTGTTAGTGTATAAACAAGGGATTTTTGGAGACATATACAATAAAACATATTCAGAGTGGCAACACTAAAAAGGTATAGAGGGGGAGGAGGGCTGTAGCTCAGAATGAGAACACACGCTCAGCATTTGTTCAGATTCAGAGGTAAGCATCCACAGTGGAAAGAATTTGACAGGTAGCAAGGCTGGGCTTGATTCATGGGTCTGGCTTTTCTTCCCATCAGATTCTGTGAGCAGATAATTTTGCTGCAACTCTGTATCAGGTGTGATTAACAGATCTATGCTTGTCCTGCTGTTTGCATTTGAAAAAGAAAGAAGTTACCTCTTATAAAAAAACATTGAGGTGAATGGTTCTAGATGACATCTCTGTTTTGTGCAAACCGCATTGCTTCTCTGCATCCTTCATTGCTATCTTACTTTTGAAAAGATACCACAAAGTCAGTTTCATTTGCAAAGTTTAGCATGATGTATTACCAGGAGAAATGGCCAGTGATTGGTTTCCTTTTCCCCCTGTAGAAAAATGTGAAGTTTTACTGGCACTTACTAAGAAAGTCACCTCCTACCTGACGCAAGTCTATACACATTGACACTTAGTGACTTAACATGTGACTTGAAACTTGGGACTCATGTTGTAAAAGAAAAAGCTTTTCTCACCACAAGAAAGAACAACTCCTCAGGCCACAACCTAAGTCTTCTCTGCCAAATGCATAGGAATTAGAGATCCCTTGTCCTGCTTATGCAATCAACTTTATTGCAAATATGGAATCTGTAGGTAGAATTCCTTCCATGCTACTAAAGGGAAATTTCATAAAGAGACAAATTTTCATGAGGACATTTGTTGCTAATTTGTCAAGTTAATAAAGCCAGTCTAAACTTGCTAAAGCTATCTAAAGGTTTTTCAGTGTTAGTCAATGGGTAAAGTTAAATATATTTGTAAATTGCCTGCTGTGCCTGGTACTAGCAATAAATGAGATTCAACAGGCCTTAAGCATAACTGGCTTATTAGTCGAGAACACAACCAAGACTAACACTAAAACTTCGCCTACTTCAGCCACACTCCCCAAATTGGGGCTGAAAAGGTCCAAATAGTTCTAACTCAAAAAAAAAAAGATGCAATACGCACAGTCGTACATAACACTGCCCTGTACTTGAATCCTCAGTGCATGTAACAACAATTTAACATCTGTAATTAAGTCATTTAATCATTAAACCATAATTAATAAAACATCTGAAAACTGTCCAACAAATTAATCAACTTGTAGATAAAAAAAGCTCCTTGCATTTGGAGCATGTGGTACCAGTTGTTTTATAGGACTGTATTACTGCAAAATCCATGTGGGAGGTTGCTTGTTTGTCAGAATAACTGAAGCTTTCTTTCTGACATATATGTAATATATTCCATGTGCATGACAGCACCCCCAGATAGGGATTCTGAAACAGTACAGTCACATTTGAATCAGCTCGTTTTGCCTTTGGAAGGTTATTCAGGAGGACAGGTTTTTATCAGACCTCTGAAGGAAATGAATTCCATGCAACCATATATTCTTTGTGACATATCATTGAAAGGAGCATTACTTTTCTAAAAAAAAACCCTGGAAAACATAAACATTTCATGTAGTAATGTTTTTAGGTGTACAGCTAATATTTTTAAAGTGAACATCTAATAATGCCAGTCATTGAATGTGAAGGTGGTTCAGAACACATGGTATATCTGATACGCACAGTCCTGAAAGAATTTGGCTCCCTGCTCAGTGTACCTTTGGAAGCAAATTTGGATTTGTTGCTGTGGGATTGCCTTCCTGAGCAAGACTCTCTGAGAGAGGATCCTAGCAGATTACTGATGAAAATGACAGGATTCTGCAAAGATCTGTTCAGAAACTCCACACTGATTGAAGATTACAACCTGTTTCCCAATATTGCCTACATGTTTTCTTCAGAAGAAGCCTTGCACCTTCTGAAAAGAGGTCTTTTTTGCTGAGGCTCATTAGAAAGCTCACCCCACCTCAATTCAATTAATGCCAAGCCTTTTAAGTTTTCAGCTCCAGGTAAAGACATATCTTTTCCCTGCAGGCTTTCTGTTGGTTTTCTGACCTGCCTTATGCCACAGACCTTATTGTATACTAGTATTCTCATAAGTACTTGGGGCTGCCTCTTCTTCATTGTAGATAATAGTTAAATGACATTGTTTATATGACTGCTATCCAGCCGACCGTTGTTTTCAATTTTTTTTACCGTTTCTGATTTTAATGTTTGGGTTTTTTAATGAATTACAAACAGCCTCAGAAACCAAATAGCATGGAAAGTGCAAGAAAGAAATGTTTAATGTGAAATCATAAATTTTCACACATGTCAAATGCTGTAAGAGTAAGCCAAATGGTTTTAAAAATATGAGACTCTCGGGAATACACACTGTATTTTGCATCTAACAAACACTATTTTTCATGTACAAAACCAAAGAATATTAACAGCCTAGATATAAGCATACATTGATAGTAAGTATAGTATAACAAAGCCTTAAGAAACCATAAATCCCATATCTGAGCTAATACATCTTCACAACACTCCACGTGGTGTGGGGGAACATAGAAAGAGATGCCATTGTTACAGAGATAACAATAATGGAACATGTTAGTGCCAGGCAGATTAGTAAGTGGAAAGTTGCTAGACAGATATGTAGGGAAGATCAAAATGCCATTTTGCTTTAAGTAGTTAATCATTCTTTGCCCATTGGGTTCCTGTGTAAACACTGACAGCCTCCCAAATGAAGTGCCATCCGTGTTGCTGTCAAACAGGCATGTGTGCAGCATAAATACAAAGGGATTGCAAGTGAAGTATTTGGAGTTGCAGCATGACAGATGTGCTTCCATCCTCCACAAAGCCCCCCTTAGCTATAGTGACAGCCGCTCAAGGGATTAAGTACTTCCATCCTTGCTGCCCCCCACAACACTCTCCCTCAACACTCTGCCCCCCCAAACACATTCAATCACCTTTCGGTCAGAGTGATGGGGTTTTTTTTTCAGTTCAAATGTTTTTTGTGATCAGCAAAGGGATCATCTTAGAATGAATTTCAGTTCCTCTTGGGAGACTCATCAAATTGTAAAGATTAACCATGGTGTGTGAGCAAAATGTTAATCACAGAATGTTTGAGCACCTATATGCACCAGATGACCTTTCAAAATGCAGCTGATACCATGGGGTGTCTGTGGGATAAATTACTCTAGGAATCTCCTGATTACAGTAGGTGGTCATAAATGTAAGATACTGAAATTAAACTGCAGCTTTCGTAGAGGAGGAATCTAATTTTTTTATAAGAGGTATTGGAAGGAATGCTAGGAGAAGCATATTTTGGAGGAGATGCCAGTAGGATAAATACATCTTTTCTTTTATATACAGTATTATGTTGTCTGTGCTTCAGCTGAGTATAAATTTTGAAAACAGACTGTAGTTTACCAGTTCATTTTGAAGTTCAGCTAGATCTACACATCATTGGATATTTGACAATTGTAAATTATTCATCTTCTGGATTTTCCTGCAAGGACAAGTAATTCTTGAAATTGAATGATTATAATAGTGCAATATTCAACAACATGTTGATATACCTTGGAAACAATATTTTCTCATTTTAATAATTTGAATAGAGTTTAGAAGGGATCAATGAGGCCACTTCTGTGCTTAGGTTCTAAGTGGAATACTTAAATGCCTTTCATAAGTCCATGATGAAGCACTGATTTAACTAAAGTCCATGGCATGAAAAACTACTTTCTCTTCTAATAAGCATTCATTCATTCATTCATTCATTCAAAATAGTGATCATCAGTAAAATTACCAAGGTGGGTTCAAACTAACAATAATCAAAGCTATAAAATAAACAAATCCATGAATCTGCTTCTTCAGGCTCACTCTGACTCCATAACATGCCAAGCCTTCACTCATTGGTTTACTACACTGCTGACTGGCAGCATCACAGGTTTTCCTGGACTCAGGGCCAAGCTACAAGTGACAAATGACACTTGAACGGCAAGTGGATTGAGTGGAGCGCAAGTGAACAGGGAGAAATACACTTGCCGTTCAAGTGTCATTCGTCACTTGTAGCTTTGCCCTGAGCCTCAGTTAGAAGTGTTAAACTTAGCTGAGTCACAGCATTGCAAATCAAACAATATGTGGAGAATATTTTTATGTCTGGTGTGCCTCAGACACTCGCAAATCTTTGGCTTAAATAAGTACTAGTTAATTTCCTGAAACTAGCAACTGAGATGCATAAGACATAATGGTTTATAAAATTAACAGTAGATTTTTGTGATGGTGGGGAAAGGAGATTACTTTTGGACACATCGGGTTAGACTTTTTTTAAAAAAATTGCTTTTTAAGGACACATTTCAAAATGAAAAGCATTTCTCCTACTACTTTTCATGTCCCGGTTTTGTATAACAGGGAAAGGTCTGCAGACTTACACAATTGACATTTGGTCCAGTGATTTGAGAACAAATTCCAGAGTTTGTTCACTTTCTCTTAGTGGTACACATTTATTTAAATAAGAATGAGAATGACTTTTCTAGCTAAAGATTGCTTGTGGTAAAATATACTCAAATCCTAGCTTAAGATGATAATACTGCCAAGATCATCCCCTAAACTGCTCAATAGAAAATTGGCTGAGCATAAATTCCCATTAAGCATTCATTTTTCTTTCTTGGAGAGATGAGGAATTATCTTATTATCTTATCTTGCATGTTCCAACATGCAAATATTTATCACATACTTGAACTTTTAGACACTTTACATCTATATTTATAGTCTTATGCCTTGGTAAATATCTTATCCTATCTCTGCATACATTTGTTTCATTATAATTCCAAGTGATAAGAAACTATACTTACGATTACATACTGAGGTAGAATCTAATAGCATGCATTTCTTATTAGAGGTTCCTTTGTGAACCCATTTTCTTCTACCAGTCCAGCCCAACCATAAAGACAAACTGGGCAACTGCCAGGGGAGCCAAACTCAGTGTTCCTACCTCACCTGTGTAAATGTCTTGGAGAGCCACTGTGTATGCTTTCGGAGAAGGCACACAATGCTCAGGGGCTGTCTGGATAACCATTACATTCCAGAGAAGCAATCAAAAGCTTTCCGATTTCCCCTGCGGCAGAGAAAGAGTTCTAATGAAGTTAAAATAAATAACAGGCATTAAGATGAAAATGTAGTAGTGTGGTGGTAAACTATTAGTGTTGGATAAGGGTTACCATCCCCCCGCTCAGGGTGGGGGATCCTCCGATCCCCCCCTTCCCCCCCACACCCACTTATCTGGCCAGCGGGGGGTTCGCTCCCTGGAGCGCCCCCTCCCCAGGTGGCATGGCGCACCCTTTGGTGCAGGGCACACTCCTGAGCTGTGAGAGTGGACAGCAGCAGTGGCAGAGAGAAAGCAGGTGGCGGTTGCAAGAGCATGCTGCTCTCACCGCCACTTCCGTGGCCACCATGGCCTGCTCTCTCACCGTGGCCGCTGCCGCCCCTGTGCAGCTGGCAGGGACAAGGGGCACGGCGGTGGCGGTGGCAAGAGAGTGAGCTGTGGTGGCCATGGCCTGCTCTCTCTCTCTCTCTCTCTCTCTCTTTCTCTCTCTTTCTCTCTCTCTCTCTCTCTCTCGCTGCTGCCACCATGCCCCTTGTCCCTGCTGGTGCTGGCTGCATAGGGGTGGCTGCAGCTGCAGTGAGAGAGAGACCAGGTCATGGCCACTGCAGCTCACTCTCTCGCCGTGGCCACTGCTGCCCCTGTGCTGCCCACGCTGGCAGGGACAAGGGGCGCAGCAGTGGCAGCAGTGATAGAGAGAGAGAGAGCTGCCTGCTCTCTCTGCCCTCCCCGGCGCACATGACTTCATCTCGTGGGGCACCTTTGACCCTGCGTGATGATGTCACTCCCGGAAGTGACATCATCATGCACACTGGGAGCACGCATGCACTTTGCATGCACACAGTTGCAACAGCAGCACCGAGGGGGTGGGAGCCAGCATCCCAGTCTCCCGCTGGGAGACTAGAGGGACCTGGCAACCCTAGCGTTAGATCCAGGAGCCCATCCATAGAACAAACACAGATATTTGCCTCAGTCACCTTCCCTCTGTGGTCCCTTCTGACCTACCTGGACAGGAATAGTAGGATTCATGTGGATAAACAGCCAAAGGGGTTAGGAGCTGCATCAAGAAGAAAGAAAAGTACAAAACTGCTGCTTCCCTCTCTTCTATCAGTGTACTTCTAGGAAGAGGGACCAACTTCACATTCACCAGTACCTTCTGCTGACAGACTGTTGGATCCAAGTCAGAAGGATTTAATATTTGTTCAGAAGGGAGCATGGCTTGGTGGTTGAGCTTATGCTTTGCATTCATTCATCTACCCGCCTACCTAGTGATCTACCTGTTATCCTGTTCTTTTTAAATTTTAGCTTAAGGCAGCATGCCATACATTTCTCCTTCATATATTTATCCCTTCTCCCAAGGAGCTCACATGGATTTCCCCTCTTCCATTTGATCCTTGCAACAACCCTGAGGGGATGGATGAGGCAGAGAGCATAACTGGCCCAATGAACTTCATGGCCCAATGAGCTTTACAATAGAGTCACAAAGAAACTAAAGTCCATCCAGTCCTAGTTGGTTTCTCTAACCGGTGTTTTATACAGGAATTTTATCTAAAGATCCCAGGTTCTGTACAAAATACTGAGCTAGATGGACTAGAAGTGAGTCCGGTTTGGTATAAAGAAGCTTCATATGCTAAAATACTATCGCTTGTTGCTCAGATTTTAATAAAACACAAAGGTGAGTCTGTTTTAATTTGCCCAAGGCAGGAAAAGTCCTGCATCAGTCATGCCCCCTGTGAGCCCATTACACATTAAAAAATTTAGCTAGTCTTTCTCTATTTGTGCTTGTGTGCATGGATGTGTTTTTGCAATGTGCAATTGCTTAGGGCCCTTACAAAAAAAAAAAAAACGCCCGGAGATATAGCACCACATTTATCTGTTTATTATTGGTATCTGAATTTTCTTGAGGAAAACCTTCTGATTTATTTGTAACAGAAAGATCATGACCTTGTTGGAACTAGAATATCACCAAGAAGGGTATAAGCTTTTGAGTTGTACTTCTCTTCTTGCTGGATTTCAGCAAAACACAAAGGGCCATCTTCTTGGTCATGATGGAAAACCCCAGCCTGCATACTGTACTGACCTTAAAATTGAGCTCAGGAGAAGCCATACTTAAAAGAGGAAAATTTTGCTTTGTGCAAAAAAAATAAAATAAAATTAGGCTGTACCAAAGACTACTGAGGGAAAAGATGCAATGGCTGCTCTCCCTTTGATAACACAAATGCTAGTAGTCATTCAGATTTGTCACCAGCATTAATTGGCAACACAGGTCTTTTGTAAGGCAGAGAACAGAAGTGAAGACAATGCAATAGCACTTTTATGAGCAAAGCAGGAGAATGCATTAAATGCATGTTTGGTAATGCATTAAAAGTCAAGACAGAGAAGCCCATTTGAGACATGTTCCTTAGCTGCTTTTCATGCTCATGCCCATTTGCACAAGCAACAGGGTACTCTTCTGCTGTCAACTTGGATCAGAATACTAATTCCCCACTGTACTCCATGTAGCAACATAATCCCCATAAAAATTCTCATGGACATAATCCTAAGTGCTTTCCCAGAAGTAATTTAATTCAGTTCAGTGAGATGACTCTAACACATTTTTGTTTTGTTTTTGCTGAACATCCAGCCTGAAGAATCAGAGAACCCCCAAACTTGCTCACTATTATGTGATGCTTAAGTTGATCCTAGGAAAGATACGGCTTTGGGGGGATTTTTTGTAAAGGACCCCTGTATTTATCTGCAACTTTTGTCTGGTTTATTCCAAGGAGTTCAAAGCAGCATTCAGCTTTCAAGAGTCCTATGAGCTAGGTTAGACTGGAGGGTTGGATCAAGACTTGCCCAAGGCTATCCAGGACAGCAGGGATTATGAACATAGATTTTGCTAAACTAGAGACTCTATTCACGGTGCCAAATAGCTTTCCAAACTATATAGCTTTGCCCTTTAGTCCTATAATTTTAATTTTTTAGCTAACCACGGTTTTTTACATTTGTTTAACTGTTCAGATTGTATGAATAACATTCTAGTAAAGAGGTATAAGGGTTTTTTAAATGTAAACACTACTTTTACTCATATCATAGGACTGCCAGTTCTTTTGCTGGTCTTGTTCTCATTCAGCATCCTGGCATGCGAAAAAAACAGAATCAGGGAAATGCTTTTTTTTGGCATGGAGATGAAGTGATGATGAAAAAGGTTAATAGCTGTGAATGGGAGATCTGTGGGCCAGTAAGGAAAGGCAGAAACTTCAGCTTCACTATTTCTTCCTGTTAACATTACAGCTAGGAATCAGAATATGGCACTTGGTAGACCAAAGTGTGCTAATACACATTCTTTAACTGCTTGTACAGTGTCTTTAAGAATCAAGGCAAGTTTACTGGAAAGCCTAAAACACATCTGTTGCATAGCTGAGATGCTGCCACATTCCAGAGCACAGAAGTAGGTGTCTCTATGGGTTCTGTTTATTCTTACTGTACATAAGAATGGGGAGATTTGCCAGATTCTGCTTTTCTTGCATGACAAAAGATTGGGGATGTCATTTGATGGGAGGTCATTCCACTGCAGGGTGCCACAGGGCACAAAACTGTATCTGATTGAATAGAAAACTTCCCCTGAACATTCATGAAAGCTTCCCACTTAGGGGGCCTTAGAATGAATTTCCTCCAGTCTTCCCATTTTGTTAATCAGGCTGTGTTAGTTGGCCAGTACAAATGCACCTGTTTGGGGCAGGGGTGTCTCTTTGTTTTACTCAGATTCCAGTAGAGCGTTAGAAACTTCCAGTGATCCTGGTCAAAAGGTCACTTAATATTGGCAAGGTTCAGCTTTGTGTTGTTTGCAGTTACATTTCCCCGGGGGTACAGCGTTTAACTTGTATATGTCTGGTAAAATGTGAATACACCTACCGATAATTCCATATCAGATAAGAGTTAATAGTTTATTGAGCAATCTCTCCTTGCCTATCCTGACTCTACATTCTTGGTGTGCTGGAGCTGGCAAACAGTGGATTGTATTTCCGAGGAAGGCTCTTTCCAGCTCCCAGTTTTTTTATTGCTCAAATTTCTCCCTCCTTCTCTCAAATCCCTTCCTAGTCCTCTTGGTGTCAAGCTGTCTTTCTTGGCACGACTTGATGAAGGCTTGGTAGCATTCACTTTCAGACTTGTGTTCAGTTGGCTCAGGAAAAGCAGGCTACATGTTATGTTTTGCCCAGAGAATATTTCCCCTCTTTGGGTAATAAATCCACAGAAATGGAAAGATTAACACCTTTACTTGAGGTACTTTATGGGGCACCCACACAAAAAAACTTTCTGTATTCCAAGTTCATGCTATAGTCTACAACATCTATTAGTTCCAGAGATAAAAATGTAGAAAATTGCTCAGGAATTCTGATGCCAACAGAGGTTTTTTTTGTGGAGTTCAGTTCAAGCACAGCTTGAAGTTCTCTCCATCTGACAGGCAGATATGCTGGAATGAGCACACATGAGACCTCACAGAAAGTCCCTGTATTATTTATTAGAATTGTATCCTTCCTTCTAAGGCATACATGAGGCTGCCTTATACTGAGCCAGACCATTGGCCTATCAAGATCAAAAGTATCTTCTCTGACTGGCAGGTACTTTCCAGGGTCTCAGGTAGAGGTCTTTCACATCTCATATTTTCTGATACTTTTAACTGGAGATGCTGGAGATTGAACCTGGGACCTCCTTTTGCAAGCAAAGTAGATGGTCTATCACTGACCCACAGCTCACCCAAATGGTCTTCTTCCCCTCATTTTGTCTTCCCAACAATACTGGAACATAGATTAGGTTTAATCTAATCACCTGAAATTAGTCTCTTCAAAAGAAATTTTTAAAACTCTTAACACTTCATATTCAACTTAAGGATGCTTTAACGTTTTTATTTTATTTTATTTATTTTTATTTACTTCATTTATACCCTGCCTTTCTCCCTAATGAGGACCCAAAGTTGCTTACATCATTTTCTTCTCCTCCATTTTATCCTCACAACAACCTTGTGGCTAGGTTGAGAGTGTGTGACTGGCTAAAGGTCACTCAGCAAGCTTCTGCGGCCAAGCGGGGATCCGCACCTTGGTCTTCCAGATCCTACTCCAAGATGCTAACTACTACACCACACTGGCATCTGCTCAGCTCATTAACTATTTGCCAGTTGTGAACAGGGAGCCATGTTTACATTAACCAGTTTGGCTGTTCATGGACAGTTCGAGCCTGTCCATCAGGTTATTTTTCACGTATTCAAACAGTATAGTACATGACAGTGCAATCTGAAGTGTTTCACACATGCACATTCTTACACAGACCAATTGGAGTCCTACTTTTGCCCTCTCCCTCAGATCCTTTGTTGCTGCAGCTGCTTAGCAATAATATAAAAAGTAAAGAAATCAATCAGCCAGCAATTACAAATATTGTGGGGCTTTGGGAGGAGGATTCATTTGAGTCTATGCTATTTTATTTTGAGTATGCACATTTTCTCACAGTCTTATAGGAGGCATGGTTCTTTCAGGGCAGAAAGTCTGGGTAAAAATTTCTGTAAGTAAATAAATAAATAGTTCCCCCTTCACATCATATACACATGAGCATCCATGACTGTAGATGAAATCATCTCACCTACTTCATAGGTGCAAAATCCTGCATGTGACAAGGAAATTACACTCCACCACCACAGCTACCTTGCAGGCCCAAAGATGTTCAAAAGCTATTCAACGGAGCTGAGAAAGCCATTGAATGGAGCAGAGGCATGAATGATTGCCACTGTTGAACATGATATGTTTGCCTATCAAATCTGTTTACCATGAAGTTCATGGTATCAATTGGTAACCAGGGGCAGACTGGCCATTTACTTTACAAGGAAATTTTCTGGTGGGCCACTATCCACTGGCTGCTGGTGGCCTACTCTAGCAACTCAGCCAGAGCCTTTGAAACTACTTGACTCAGACCTTTCATTGGCAGTAGAGGAGGGCACGAGCTGTGTGGTTCGTGGTACATCCAGTTTCATGAACCATGAACTTTCATGAACTTGCTCCAGTTCACAAACCGGTTCGTAGAGTTTAAACACCACTTTCACGGCTGCTTTGCAGGGAAAGGGGCATTCCCCCCACCGGCTTGGATCAGCTGTTTGTCAGGGAGATCCCCAACAAGCAGCTGATCAGGGGTGTTAAATATCTCTTTCTGTGCTGCTTTACAGCAGCAGGGAAAGGAGCATTCCCCCACCAGCTTGGATCAGCTGTTTGTTTGGGAGCTATACAGCCCGGAAAATCCACAACAACCATCGTTCTCCAGCCGTGAAAGCCTTCGACAATACATCAGTTCGTGGAAGTTGCAGTTTGTGCCCATCTCTAATTGGCAGTGATAATTTGTGACTGTCAGTTCACCAGTTGTGTTTTCCCACACTGCTGCCAATTTTCAGGAGGAACCAATGGGTGAGCTAATACCCACTGTTTGTATTGCTGAACGAGGTGACCCCTGCAGCTCTGGCTTGTAGCACACAGGGGCAACTCATCCTGGCTTGCTCTACTTTCATCTCCCAGTCTGCTCTTGCTGGCATTCTTTATTCACATTACTTGATGTCATATCTATAGATATGTCCTAATCTTTGGAATATGCCAAATCTTTGGGATGGTAGAAAGTTTTCCTGTTTCATACATGAATGAGGTTTGAATCCAATGCAATATTAATTCTACATTAAGTGTTCCTCTATTTATTTGTACTTAGCAGCTAATGCAATCTGGATTCCCTGTTCAGATTATTATTTTTGTGTATTTGTATCCTTAATGAACTGGTATATCATGTGTATGCTACAGTCCAGATTCCCCCCCCCCTAAAGATGCTAAATACATGGTGCCTGAGTATATCTGATCTTTCTAATCAAAGTTTTTTTTTTAAAAAAAAACTCTTCAGTCCGTCATCTGTTGGAGATGAATGTAAGGGAGGAAAGACTTCTTAAGACTTAATCATCCCCAAGTGTAAAGCACTGTATAGTAGGGAAGCTGGGTCATCAGAGGTCAAGAGGATTCATGGGCAAAAGTGCCTTTCATGAGGAATTGCAAATGTTTACTTTCAAATAAGTCTTTAGAGAGTCAAGATCTTGAAAGAAGCCATATGCTTCCATTCTGAGACCAATTAGTCTGCCGCATCCACAATATATTCCATGGACTTTGGCCTCTTTCCTTTGTTAAAAGCAAAGAGTCAAGCACTAATGCTCTACCCATGAACTCTAATAGAGTGGAAATACCCAGGGCAAAAGGCTGAAATTGTTTGAGGGTTACCTTTGAAAAGCCTGCTGCAAAGAACGTCTATGGAGAAGGAACCCACCCTACCACCCCTCAGTAATTATATTGGATAGTTAAAATAAGGTGCTCTGTTTGCATAGCACAGTAAGACACAAAACGTTATGTGGGTTTTTTTGAAAGCACAGTTCAGTAGACATTCCAATATTTTGGTTGTTTCTGATTCCTTCTGTGTATAGTGGCCACTTGAAATGACTAGACTGGCTTCTCTGAACCAGCTTAAGCTACCAAGTCACAAAGAGTCAAGCTAAATTCTGACTCTTCGTCTTTAGTAAGCAGGACAGAGGTGCATGCATCTGCCAGGCATAGGACTGGTGCCCCAGCACAAGGGAGCTTGTGTGGAAAAGAGCAGTTCAATAGCCAGAGAAGAACCCTAAACCCTCATATTTGTTTTTTGCGTATTATTTCTGTATATACTGATAAGAAATGGGATGCAGAAGTCCTACATCACATTTCTTATCTTACACGATCATATTTTAGGATGCAGCTGGAATGCTACCAGGATAAACGTACAGTTTCAATTACACATTCAGCTACACATGTGTTGAACATAACATGAGAATTATTCAATGCAAGTATAAAGAAAAATCAAGTTGACTCTGTTACATGGATTGTATGTAGCCCTGTTCACATGTTACAGTGGACACATGCATATCCTCCCTGTATCTTCCTACATTTGTTTGTAAGAAAGAGCCAACGTGTGTTCTTTTAGCAATTGAAATCAGAGACCCAAACTGGATAAATGTGTGTGTGTGTGTGAGGGGGGGGTTATCTCATGTCTAGCTGTACATATGTTAACTGTAACATGAGAATTATTCAATGCACATGCAAAGATCAAATATACAGTGTACACAGATTGTACATATCTTGTGAATGGGGCTTGTTTTCAGCATTCCATCTATTCTGCAGCAATCACAGCCCTTATCAGATCAGTTTTTAAAGAGGTGTAGGTTTTTTGGTCAATCTATAAAGCCATATTTTCTACATACCTGGGAAGTTCTCCAAGTAGGAACCACTATCTTGTCTGTGGGTGATCTCAAGGGGCAGGACAGTTCACTATTAGAGTAAGGCATTAACCAGGGTTCATTTGCCCTGCAATGTAGCCATCCTTCCCCAAACACAATATGTGCATAGTATGCACAGATGTGCTCTTGAGTGCAACACCCAAAGGACTTTGTTAACTTAAAAAAGAACAGATTCATTGCTCAGAAATAGTTACAGGATGCTATGTCTTAAGGAAGAAATACCACAAATTGGCTGATTGGATCTTTAGATATACTCTTCTACAATGCACATGCAGAAATGGGAACTATGGAGATGCTAGTGTTCACAGATGTGAATCTTGATGTAGATATGATATGATCTACATATCATATCAAAATGTTGCATAATCTACATACAATATTCTTGTGTACACTGATAGCTGGATCAAGTCCCAGGGTTGCAACCTTGAACCTTGAAGCCCAAAGATTTCCTTCAGTAAAATTGAATATATTAACTACTTACCATGTGGCAGCCTAGTTTTTAATTCTTCCCATCAGAGTTATTCATGGAAACTTCCTTATAACCCGGTGGTCCTAACCCCACGATTCAATGCAAACATACTTAAGATGAATCAGATCCTTCTAATGGAGTCATACAATCACAGCGCAATGACATTGTGCTGGTGTTTCAGGCACTTTATGATACAACAAATGCCGAAGACCACAAATGTTAAAGAAGGGGGTTAAATTCTAGTTAAACTTTTCCTTACAGAATTGGTAAAGTAAACACCTAACCAAGGCAATGCTTGCTAACTCTAGCATGCCCTAAGGCAGAAATTTGTCAGCTATTATGGAAGCTGCTTAGAAATCAATACACCTTTGAATGTATGGAAGCTGATTCAAGGGCTTCTTAGAGTCTCATCGGCAGGCTATGAATGTAAATAAGTCTCCATTGCACACAAGTGAAATAATCATCCTGCAAATAAGCACTATGGCAGCAGGTGGAAGAGTAAAGTCAGGCCATTGATAGCTTCTTGCCCATAAACAAAGGGCTAGTTCAAAGCCTGTCTCAAGAACCTACTTATCTTGGGCTGTCCACAAGTTTTAAGTGCATGTTTGCTCTTTTTAATAAAAGTCACTTCTTTTTTTCTTTAGAACAAAGCATGCCAGAGTGTTAAGAAGAGTCTGCTTGTTCTTCCTGTCCCAATGAACATAAAATGTCCAAATACAAAAAGTACAGTCAAATATACCGTTTATATGCCATCATCCTTCTCCATGGCAGATGATGACTTAGCTTGCTGAAATGGAATTGTCTATTGAAATATAGGCTACTGTAAAGCCAAAAGTAGATCCTTCTAAAAATAATGACCCACTGAGTCTTGTGTGCAAACTGTCCTTTCAGGACAGCCTTTATACATAATATTACTGCAGCACAGTATCTACCTGATTATTCAGATAGATTATAACACAGTTTGAACACAAATGAGTCATGTGTGTACTTCCTCCTTATGCTCAGAATCAATTAATGGCTTCCACTTCAATGCAAACCATAGCTTGGTGTTAGTTTGGTGTTTTGTCACATGCCAAACTTAAACCGTCACTTCTTATTATTTGCACCAATCAGGGCTGATTCGCCTTGTGCTTCCTGCATTACACACTGTATGATGCGCAACCAATTTTTTGTCTCGTTTTTCTTTCCAGATGTGTTAAAATGCATCTGTGTGGAGTTGGGTTTTCTGGAGGCTGCTGTCTATGCCACATTTCTTTTTTCTTGCATGTTTTGTAATGTTTCAGTGTTACAGCCCAGTGGATCCAACATTCCCCACCCTTTCCCCCTTCCTTTAGTCACTACTTGGACAGTCCTATGCCCATCAATTTAGTTTTTGAGTTTTGGATAGGTGCTTGGTGGTGGATTTCTGGAGGGACCCCCTCAAAATGATTTTTGCACATACTTGTTCCACTTGCAGATTTTTTTGGGCAGCCATTGCAGTTAGTGATTGGTGTGTTTTGAATTGTCTGCTTGGAGCTTTTGCAGGTGTCATGTGGGTTCCAAAAGCTGCCATGTTGGCCTTGATCCTGGTCATTCTGCTGTCTCTGAGGTGTTTGGTGATTACCAGTTGTACCTGTTTGAGGAAGGTATCCACCAGAAAGTGTGCATTGCAAGCTTCCATGCCACTTTCTGTCATCAAACCTGATTCTTCGATTCACAAGAGGAGGTCTTGGATCAAGACAAAAATGGCTCACTCTCGCAGGAGGGCCTACCCACTGCTGGATCTACTCGAGAAGCACCGACTGGTGGCATAACTTCATTTTTGTGATCTGGGATGACCAGCAGTGGCTTGGTCCAAACTTTCAAGGAGGCGGCGGCATCCATCAGAAGAAGGTTGCTGCTGTAATTGACCACCATGCAGGAGCTCAACTGCAACTGCTACCATGAATGTAAAAAAACAGTTTGGAGTGGGATTGTCCACAGTAGGGGAAATAGTTCTGGAAATCTGTTTCATCCTTGAGATGGACCTCCTTTGGAAAACTGTTTGCTGAGGGACAGAAGTATCCAAAGAAAGGTAGCACACTTATTTTCTTTTCATTTCTCAGTGCATGTAAATCGCAGCAGCCGTTGATGAAAACCATGCCTTTTGTTCTATGATCTTCATTTTTTCCTGTATTCTTATCCTTATAGTTTTATTTCTGTGTTCTTATTTTTGGATCCACAGTACCAGCAGAAAGCTTCCAATTCCTTTTCTGTACTGCATTTTTTAAAAGTTAAAATGAATAGCTCCCCTCCTTTTTAAAAAAAAAAGGGGGAGGAGAGTGTGCTGCTTCTCTGAACACTACTGGCATTGTTTGCCAGTTACTGAATTTCCCTTTTGAAGACTGCCATATTCTCAATACAGCTGTTTTTACAGTTAAAAATTATGTCCCAGCATTACAACCCTTTCTTCAGTTTAAAAGGGGGGGAAGGGGTAGAGAGAAGGGGATGACAGGAGTGATTTCAAGTTGGTGGTCAACCAATCAGCGGTGGTGGGGGAGGAGAAGCTCTACCAGAGTAAAGTTTCTGGACACAAATAAAATGCTTTAAAGCCATCTTAACACCAACTTTTTAAAAAGTCACAATATGTGAACAGGGGGGGGGACTTGGGAAAACGGGGGGGGGGAATCAGTTCTGCCTCTCATGCCTCCTTTTCATGTGTGTACCTCTGGAGATGAAGGGAAACAGAATGGAATCTGAATTCGTTTACTTTGTGCAGAAAAGACCAATAATTTGCATTCCCTCACATAAAAAATCAAAATGTAGCAAACCACATTTTGTTTGTGGTTTGATATCCTGGTTAGAAGGGAAAGTACAATTTGGTGTTGAAATGCACTGCCAAATTGCACTTTATGTTAAAGGCCATTTATTGATCCAACTACTTAAGGACCTGGGGCAGGAGAGGAGACGGAGGAGGGAGTATAAAAAAGCACTGGGCTCATTGCCTTAAACTGCAATCCTAACAACATTTTCCTAGGAGTAAATACCATTGAATAAAATAGGACTTTATTTTTCAATCCCTGTTTAGGATTGCTTCCACAGTGTCAAACCATGCTTTGGCATTAAATGTGTATCATGCTTGAGAACAAAATACAGTCAAGATTGTTCCATTGGTCAAGATCAGCTCCTCCACACTCTGAGCAGTTTTCATCAGCAGCCACTCAATCTGACATCTGAGGCTGAGGATACAGCTAGAACACTTTGACGAGTCAACTTCAGGCCTGCACTCACAATCAGTCTGTATATTTAATTCTGAACATGGCCAGAATGCAGATCAAATAAACAAAAAACCCTCACGAGACCAAATCTCTAGATTTGAAAACTAGTAGTTTAAAAAAGAGAGATGTTTAAGGCCATTTCCACACGTCCTTAGAGGTATGGTTCACCCGTGGAACTGTGATGGCTTTTCCTCAAGCGTGCACATGTTATCATTTGCCAAATGTTTGTATTGGTTTTTTACTGGGTTTTCTGCATATTTACCAGGACCGCACTTGCTCTGATTTTTTCTTTTGTTGCGGGTTTCCAGTGGGGGTTTTTTTGTGCATTTTCTGGCATATGAATCTGAAGTGTTTCTGAAGAAACCACCTACTCCTCTCAATCTCCACCCAGTTTTTCCCCTGAAGCTCTTTCACTTCTCCACATTTCTGTTCAGCTGCAGAAGCCTGCTTGCAACAGTAGCTGTATGCAATCATGCATGGGCAAAGTGGAAAAAAAATTAAAAAGGGGACAGGCGCTTTTAATCTATGATGATGAAAGTGCCTCACCTCCACTCCAAAACTGCTTGGGGGGGGGGGACTGTTTGGAGGTAATTGCTTGTGAGTACTGCAGGTGGAGCAAAATACAGACCTAAAGCGGGGGAAAGGTGGGAACAATGGGCTGTGCAAAAACAGCCTAAAAAAACTGGAAAGATGATTTCTGTGTAAGCAATGTCTCACAAGGTCTCACAAGTTCTGAAGGATCTTGCAAGTGCTGTAAGATCCTGGAGGAAACAATAATGGTGGGATGGCTTGAAGTAAAGAGCAGCTGTGCATGTGTTCCCCTTCAAGCCTGTCTTGCTATTACCTGTGAGTTGGTAGAGAGGTGTCCACGTCAGAGGTGTTGTCCCCTACAATCCACCACTCATCAGCTGACAATTGGTTGTGGCGGCAATAAGCTAACACAAAATGTGCATGATGTGCTTTCTACTCCAAATCTTTCTTCCTGTCAACGGAGTAGACCAAAAAGTGTACCCTGTATGCTTTTTGCTCCAAGTCTCTGAGTACCATTGATTAGGGAGAAGGAGGGGAAATGTTATTAAAAGCACATCTGAGCCAGACACCCCACTATCTCCTCACTGATATAAGTGGAAGAACTTGGATAAATGGAGAAGAGAGAGAGAGAGAGAGAGCAGTAACAGGGGAAGGAAAAAGTAAGAGAAAGTGACAACCCAGAGAGAGAATCAAAAAGAGTCCAGTAGCACCTTTAAGACTAACCAATTTTATTGTAGCATAAGCTTTCGAGAATCAAGTTCTCTTCATCAGATGCATGATCCGAACTGGTCAAATACAGAAGAGGAGGAATGAGAGGGGAGAAAGAAGGGGACATATATCACAAGGAGATATATATGTCCCCTTCTTTCTCCCCTCTCATTCCTCCTCTTCTGTATTTGACCAGTTCGGATCATGCATCTGATGAAGAGAACTTGATTCTCGAAAGCTTATGCTACAATAAAATTGGTTAGTCTTAAAGGTGCTACTGGACTCTTTTTGATTTTGCTCCTACAGACTAACACGGCTAACTCCTCTGGATCTATGACCCAGAGAGAGAGAGAGGGATAATGAAGAGATGTGGTGACAGAAGAAGGAGGAGAAAAAGAACCATTGATGACAAGAGGGGAGAGATTGAAGGTCTGTGGGTGAATGGGATTTCCCTGAAAGTCTCCCAGGTCTCCACTTGTCACCTCTGTTTGTCACTGAATAGTGCCTGTGCCGAATAGTTTGCATAACTCTCCCTGGACAAGGCACTGAAAAGAAATGCAAACATGCATGGAAGCATATTTTTACAGCATCCCGTAGGCAGAAAATTTAAACCCCTGATAAAGGTATGAGATTGAATCAAAAGACGGCTCAAATGTTTGTATACAGGAAGCAACAGGCTAATTTATCTGCCTTGAACATGATATTCTGACCTACCAAACATTAAACCATGTATTTATATTCACGACATTTATTCATGTAGTTTAAAACAGATAATTTTCTGGTTACTTGTCTATTTGTAGGTGTCTTTAAACATAAAATTCTTTATATTGTTGAAGGTTTTCACGGCTGGAGAATGATGGTTGTTGTGGATTTTCCGGGCTGTATAGCCGTGGTCTTGGCATTGTAGATCCTGACATTTCGCCAGCAGCTGTGACTGGCATCTTCAGAGGTGTAGCACCAAAAGACAGAGATCTCTCAGTGGCACAGTGTGGAGAAGATGTTGGCAGGTAATTTATATCTACTCAGAAAGGTGGGTTTGGGCTGAGTCATCCTGTAAGAGTTTCCCAGGGTGTGGAATGCTAATGGAGGGAGGCTTCACTGTATTTGGAGGAGAACCTCTGAAGATGCCAGTCACAGCTGCTGGCGAAACATCAGGAACTACAATGCCAAGACCACGGCTATACAGCCCGGAAAATCCACAACAAGTATAAAATTCTTTATTTGCTTTTTATGTTGCTGCCTTTTGAAGGTGAACTTGTATTTTCCATTGACTCATCGGAACTCCAACCTATCATTTGGGATGTTAATTCACAGAATAATGAAGGAGAGAAAAATTCTTCACATACATCTTTTCATCCAAAAGAAAGCAAAGCCATTGCAGACTCTGCCAGTTGACCAGTTGGACTTGGCTTACGCCTCTCCCAAGACAGCCTCTGAACATAAACAGAAATCTAACCCTAAGGATGTGGGAGGCACAGAAAGGAGGAACTACCCCTTTGCATATGCAAGTGCTGCTGTTTCTTTTTACCTGCCTTCTTTTGTGTTCACGTGCTTTACAGAATGAAAGGAAAGCTGGGGAAGGTTGAGGTACCAAAGAAAAGAAATCAAGGCTAAAGAATCCTAAAAATTACCTGAGAAGTACAAAAGCCTCTATATCGTGTCTCCATTAATATCAGAAGCTCAAGGAGTCCACCGGGAGCCACAAATTCTGGAAGTGGTAAAACTCATGGCTTCCCTCCCATGCTAATATTATTCTTCCTAGGAGGAAATGAGAATGGGGGACAATTGCAGGGGAGAATCAGCAGGCAGAAATGCATACCCTTCCCATACATTTGATTCTCCTCCACAATACCCTCCCCCAATACTATTTTTCCTCGGGCAGGTTAACTTTGAGTTTGGGGGCACAGTTAAAGCTAAAAACAGGTGTGTGTGTCAGAGGGGAAGGATTTGTGGAAGAAAATCTGCATGCAAGGAAAGAGTTAAACATCTTCCTCTTCTGAGTCTTCCCCATAAGTAACCCCAAATAGAATGGCTGTGAATGTGTTAAAACTCACTTTCAAGCTTGCCTTCTCTTGGGACTATCACCATTAACTGCCTACAGCAAGTGACTAGTAAGCCTCTGTCAGCACAGCACTGGCTCATGAAGGAAAACATCTGAGCTGTTGTCACTACCCCTTTGATGCATCCTCCTGGGACCTGGCTTCTGACAATTTTTCTAAGCCAGGTGTCTCCAGCTTCAGACCTCAAGCACCATCTCATTACCTCCTGAAAAATCATTGTGGAATAGCATTATTATGAACAGCCCCAGTTGAAAATATATACACGAGAGAGAGTAGGACCTACATATTATAAGATTAACATAGCAGGGTAAAAAATAA
This sequence comes from Eublepharis macularius, assembly GCF_028583425.1. Taxonomy (NCBI): domain Eukaryota; kingdom Metazoa; phylum Chordata; class Lepidosauria; order Squamata; family Eublepharidae; genus Eublepharis; species Eublepharis macularius. Next base: position 142,984,518 of record NC_072790.1, on the reverse strand, counting down.
ACAGCTGTCACTAATATAAATTCGAATTATTATTCCCTTGTCATCATGATTTCTTCACTGCTGAAATTTGCCCACTGTTTCCCATTATACTGTAAGAACATAAGAAGAGATTTGCTGGGTCAGACGAAAGATCCAGCATCCTGCTCATACTGTGCCCAGCCAAATGCCCCACAATGTTCATAAACACGGTATAAAAGCCAAAGCCCGCTCCAGTGTTGCCCCAAGGCAATTAATAATGAAAAATACACTGCCTCCAAGCACAGGGATTCCATTTAGCCATTATGACTAATACCCACTGATGGACCTAATTTCCATGAATTAGTCTAATTCCATTTTAATGCCATGTAAATTAATGGCCAACAATAACAGTACAATCCTAAACAGACTTACACTCTTGTAACCCTGTTGACTTCAACAGACTTAAATCTTATAAATCTTGTTGCAGCGATTTCCATAAGTTCATTATGTGCTGTGTAAAGAATGACTTCTCTATTCTCCTTTCTCCATACTGTGCATAATTTTATTAACCTTTATCACATCCACTCTTTTTTATAGACTGAAAAGTCCCATGTTATTTATGTTCCAGTACTTCTGATTAGACATGGGCATAAACAACAACAAAAAATGAACAAGCTGTTCATTGTTCATTGCCATCCACGAACAACAAACAGTAACGAACAGTAACGAACATGACCCTGTTCAAAATCATGTTCTTGTTCGTTGTTCATGGTCCCTTAAAGATCCCTTTAAACTATCAGCTGGCAGGTGGCAGGAGGAATTCCCCCCTGCCGCCTGCCAGCTAATAGTTTAAAGGGTCCTTTCCTGCCACATGCAAGGGGCAGGGCCCCTTAAACAACCCACAAACTGACCTTTCCAATGTCCAAGATGTCCCCCCCCCTTTGCTGTCATTTTCTCTTCACAGTGGCAAAAATGGAACTGCCTGTTGGAAGGCAGCTACTTTGAGGGGTTACAAACTGACCTTCCCAATGTCCAATACCTACCAAAGTTGCAGGGAACATAGTCCTCACTGTCCTCCGAAGACTCCCCAAGTTTCAGAGAGATTGCACCCCAGGAAAGGCATGATCCATGGGCCCTTTGTTGTCATTTTCTCTTCACAGTGGCAAAAATGGGACTCTCTGCTGGAAACTAGTTTGAGGGGTTACAAACTGACCTTCCCAATCTCCAATACCACCAAATTTGCAGGGGACATAGTCCTCAGTCCTCACTGTCCTGTGAAGACCCCCCCCCCCAAGTTTCAGAGAGATTGCACCCTGGGAAAGGCATGATCCATGGGTCATTCCCTTTGTTGTCATTTTCTCTTCACAGTGGCAAAAATGGGACTCTCTGGTGGAAGTACTTTGAAGAGTTAAAGCCAGAAGGAAAGGCAGAAGGAGTTCAGACAGAGTTCAGTCCCTGCCATTGCCAGGGGAATTGATTGAAAGGCCACAGACTGTCTGGCTTGACAAATGGCTGACGAAGGCAACGAACAAGGCTTGCAACGACCACTTGTTCATTTAGAATGGAGCCTCATGAATGGCTTGTTCACAAACAGACAAACGGGCTGTTCATGAGGGTTTTTTTCATAATGCTGTCCATGCCCATGTCTACTTCTGATCATGGTGTTTACCTCTTTCTAGACCATTTTATCACAGTAGGTTTTCTTCCCTGGTGTCATATGAATCAATCTTTCCCTCTACACATGCAATCCATGGACAATTACAGGAGCACACAGAATTGCTAGTTGCCTTAAGAACATAATGACAGCCTTGCTGGATCAGACTAGTTGTCATCAACTCTGGCATACTGTTTCACACAGTGGGTAACCAGTTAACCCTGAGAGCTAATAAAAGGGGTATAGAGACTAAGGCCTTCCCCCAGTATTGCCTCCTAGCACTGGTATTCAGAGGTCTGCTGACCCTGTATATGGAAGTTCCCCTTGCTGACTATGCCAAGCAGAGATTGATGATATCCTCATGAATCTATCTACCCCCCTTTAAAAGCCATATTTGTAACTAGACATGGGCACGAACAGCATTACGAACGGAAAAAAACACGAACAGCCCGTTCGTTATCCTTCTTCAAACAGACGTCCACGCCCTACAGATTATTGGCCACATCTGTTTCACACAGGTGTGCTTTTTCAAGGGCAAACAATCTGTAAACTCACACTTCTCTAGTTTGTTCCCATCTCACCCCGTCAGATTGTTTATAGCATCCCAACACTTCAGTCCAGCACCAACCCTAAGTTACAAACTTGCCTCTTTAGGGGGAGTGCAATCCCATTCAGCATAGGAGATATTCCCATCTTCTGTACTTTAGCTTCTAAGTACTGCAAGTTAATGGCAATAGACATCAAATAAAGAAAGGGCATTGCAATATGGTACTGAAATTCTATTATATTTCTCTCTTTTGAGCTGAACCTTGTCCTGGGTATATTTTTTCTTGGCATATTGGCCTTTTTAATGGTGAGAGTGCTCAGAGTACAAAGGCTTCTAACTCAGAGCCAATTAATCCTTATTATGGAATGATTGTAAGATGGTCATTTATGGCAGGCTCCTCCATGAGACCTATGCTTGTGCATGGATTGACCAACTGACCAGCTGTTGTGCCATTTCACACCTCACAGGTCTGACTCTTTGCCTCCCTGGACATAAGGCAGAGAGGAGCAAATTTAAATATCTGATTTTGCATATTTTATTCAAGTAACAGAAGAGCAGGGGAGAAAATTAGCACAAAACTTCATGAGGTTATCAATAAGACACATGCACATTTAGGGATCTTTGGAGATAAGTCAATCCTGTGCTATTGATTTCAGTGGCAATAAATTTATCTTTTAAAATGATCTTTTAACATTTTTTTCCAGATCCCAGAATACTAGACTGTTACTGTGAAGTTTGGGTTGCCGGCCATATTTGGTGTCAACCAGAGAAGTGAGGTGGGAAATTTTCCAGTGCTTTAATTTTTCTGCAATTTTTTCCCCATTTCTAAAGATTTGTTGTTTCATAAAAGTAATATTAATGCATGGATTCCATTGCCAATACAGTATTAGGTAAGCTTGGCAGCATATGCGTTGTAATTAATGTTTTTCAGGTGATTAGCCCTAGGAATAATGTGAGACAATACATGTATGATTTATTGATTTTTAAAGAAGGAATTGAAGGATAAACTCACAAATCCATATAATAATTCAAATATGAAATCAAGTTAAGAATTTACCTGGTTGTCTATGCAGGCAAAATCAAAACTAAAGCTAAAATTATTATTTATGTTTCTCTCCTTCCATGGTTGAAGGGATATCATAATCTGATGGGAAACTAATAAATAATGCAACTGCAAGTGATACTACAAAAATTGACAGTGAAGCCGAGGTGCTTGCTCCATGGAAGAGTTAAATTCTATTGAAATGGACAACCACATCCATGAGATATCATACTCAGTTCTTCAAGTGTGCTATAATTAGTGTGTCAACAGTGTTTAGTGCCTTTGTGAGCCAGTTTGGTGTAGTGGTTAGAATATCAGACTGTGATCTGACACCCAAGTTTAAATCCCCACTCTGGCATGGAAGCTTGCTGGGTGACCTTGGACCTGTCACACACTCCCAGTCTAATCTTCCTCACAGGGTTGTTGTGAAGATAAAATAGAGGAGAATGATGTAAGTGTTGGGGGAAAGTGGGTTAAAATAGTTTAAGATTAATTGATCTTGATTAATAGAGAGTCAGACGCTTGTTTGCCTTTAAGAAACATTTACTCTACGGAAAAAGGTACATGGGTTTGCTACAAAAACAAAGAATTCTATTCCCTACATCTTTACTCTATGGAGTACAAACTAAGTACAAACTGAGTAAAATGGAGATTCTGCTTTTTCTTGACCCTTAGAGAGGAAGTCACCTGACCTATATAACCAATAGTAGTTTCTCAGTTTCCCAGGGTTTCAGACAGATAAGGCTATTGGCTATCTGCCAGGTTTCCTTCCAGGTCAATACAAATGGGGAGTACACTGGGTAAATACATTAACCCCATAATGACTGGATGTCAGACCTTGCAACCTATATTCTAACAGTAAGCTGCTTTGAGTCCCTACTGGGGAGAAAGGCAGGGGTACAGGTAGTAAGTAAATAGATTGGTTATTTTTACATAAATATAAACAAGGCATTGAAGTACTTGCTGTATGATTTAGTATTATTCTGTCAAATTTTACTATTATTCCATCAAAAATAATTTCCATACAAAGATTTGCATTTTCCCATAATCAAATATTTCAGTTAAAGTATTCATTGCCATTGGGACATGAAATTAACATGAGGAAGTTTTTAAATTTGTTAACTAAATGTAAGTCAGAATAACCATGCTAAATCAGATCACACTCAATTTAGGGCATCCAATAATTTTTGGGAAAGTTTTCCAGAAACCTTTACACTTCCTAATTTTTCCAGAAAAACTATATCACTATTTCCAACAATTGTTAAACTGGCCAATAATTTACCAAGCCATGCTGACATCCATGCTCTATTAATCTTCCACATAACCACAAGCTTAACAGAAGCTTCACCTTCTAATAACTTCTGGGGAGGAGCAGAACAATAACCTACAAGTTTCAGCTGGCCCAGACCTGAACACCCAGCCTTTAATTGGCAATGAGGTCTGGACTGATTTTTCACACTTTCAGAGACCATATGGCAACTTCTTTGAGTCCTTCTCAGCTCAGCCAGACTTCCCAATCTATAAATGAAATTAATGGATTTATTCTTGTTTCATTTTGACCATGATGAATGTTAATGGAAGCATATGGATGGACAGTTGTCAAGTGAAAATAGGTATGTTTGTTTGAGGCCAATAAAAACAGTATGGACAAGATGCTTTCATAGTAGCTAGCATGTCCCACTAATAAATTTTAAAAATGTTAACCTCAAAAAAGATGTTTTCCACTCACTAGTAAAGAAACTTTTAAAATATACTTAGGTACCACAAATGTATATATTTGCTCAAATTGTAACATCAGTTTTAAGATTCCTAAAGCGCTTTTCAGCATGCAGTGAGTTTTGACATTTTTATTACATTTAGCTCCCGGTCAAATCAGTTGGGAGACAATGCAGTCCTAAAGACACTTTCCTGAGAATAAGTTGCAGGTGAGTGCTAAGTGGGGGTGGAAAGCGGGGAGAGGGCACAGCAACAAAACATACGGACACAGTGCTGGAGGTAAAGAGATTATAGCTCTGGGAGCAAAGGTACACATAGGGCACAGATCCGAGCATCAGCTGACCCGCCGGCTAAACCGATGACCCGCATGCCCTATCAGACCCCTGTTGAGGGGAGGAACCATGGGAAGACAGCCAGTGGGATGCCATGTGGGTATACACCCCTGTGTGAATCATCCCCTGCCACCTGAGAGTGAGGTGGACTGATAGCCCCCGACTGGGCATGCACTGGCCATTCCTCCCTCCTCTGACCCCTTATGGGGATCCTCATAATAGAGAAACTGAGCCTGAGGGACTTGTTTTCCACCAAACAGATAGGGCTGGGGGCTGGGGTTTGGGCAGTTTAAAGGGCCCTGCCACTTCCAAGTTGGTTCAGCTTGTTTGTTTGAGGAGGCGCCCTGGTGTATCAGGGCTTGCAAGAGGCAGGTCCCTTTAAACTATCAGCTGGCAGGCAGCCATAGCAACCCCAGGTGCAGCCACTAACCAGGAAGTATGGTCCAATGATGTCCCTGGAGTTGCACACAGGTGCAACCAATCATCACCTGCAAATCTGGCCCCTGGCCTTTGATAACCCTCCCCCACAATTAAGATCAAGCAGACATGGAGGAAAGACCCAGCAACAGTGAAACCCTTACAGAGGCATATGGCCAAAACCCACAGGGGGAGTGGGGTGACAGAACACTCACCAGCAAGGGTCTGACTGGTAGCAAAAGTGGCAGCCCCCATACAGCCATTCCTGACTGAAGCCATGCACCACCTTTCCATGGAAAACAAGACAGAGGCTAAGCTCAAACCCATAGCCACCAACCAAAGACCAGCATCTTAACCGCTGGGCAAAGATGGCAGATGGAAAGGAGGCATGCATCAGACAGTAGGTAGTCCCATCAGCCACATGGGGACAGGCAGATGACATTACAAAAAAAGGCTTGGCTCAATGGAAAGGCATGTTGGCATGTTGGATGGCATGTAGGATGGCTTGTTTAGGACTCTTAGTTCAATCCACAGATGTGAGGAGGCAAGAGTTAGGCAAAAGACTCAGAGCTGACGTTTTTCCCCTGCAAACTGCAAAATATTGGCATACCAATTTACTTTTTGACTTTATACAAAACAATTTACTTTATTTAAAACAAGACTGAAATAATTGCATTTTCTTGTTCTTTTATTTCTAAATAGCATGTAAGGCCTCCTTTTCTTCAGTTACTGGGAGTTTGGGGGGAGTTAGAAGACATTGTTCAAGGAAGTTTTAACTTTCTATTGTATCTCCTTTGTGCCTGTTTCAGCTATATCCTTTAACTGTATTGTGAGCCATAATCCTCTTTGAAAGCATCTCTGAAATATCCCAAATTATTAAACCATATGTGTCACAAAGAAAGACTGACATTTCTGTAAGCAAACAAACTGACTCACTTTTCCCCCTAGGTAATGGAAAGTATAATCACTGAGAGTAGTATGTGCCACTCTCTTAGATGAAATAATGCCCAGCTGTTGCCACCCCTCCTTATATTTACCAGCCCTTGCCAGTTGCAGCTCCCGGAAACATATATTTGAAAATGAAAGGGAGTTTGATACTGAAATTTGTCTGAACAGATGGCAGATACTTTGCTGTAGTGTGTATACGTACAGAATAATAGTGGTGTGGTTTGCTTCTAAATAAAATCACTCCTTTTAGCGAAGTGGGATTTTACAAACAGACATGCTCAGCACCACAGAGAGGGCTATGATGGGTCCATGCAGCCAGAGGAGATGATAAAACATAAAGGGTAAGATTCCCAAATTTGCATTAATTTATCTAGAATATTTCTATCCAGACTTTCTTTTTAAAAATAAACCTTCTAAGTGGCATGTCCCCCCCACCCCATTAAAAATCTATTTAAAACAATAGCAAGCACAGACTGGCAACATTTAAAACAGCATGGAAACACTTGACAGGAATTAATTCTGGAATTAAAAACTGATACCAGAAATCATCTAATGACAAAATCACTTGCAGTGCAGCAGTGGCCGAGAATACCTTTGTGAATTTCTACTGACATGATTTCCCTGAATCTACCTGCAGTAGATCTCTATTGATTCAACTTACAGCATTAGCTGATACATATAAGTGGAGGCATTCTGCTCAATCAGCCCCCCTCAACCTTTTAAAGCCTCTGGGCACCTTTGGAACTCTTTAATTTATAAAGAATTCCTGGAACAAGCCAATCCTCTGGCTAATTCAGAAAACTGGGAACACTCTTGCCTGATTCATGAAAGCATGACATTTAAGTGATGTCTTTCCAGTTCATAAAGCTATGCCTGATTTCCCAAACAAACAGAATCTTGAGGGAATAGGTACCATGAATTAGGCAAAAGTGCATTAAATTCCGTTAACCAGGCAGAAATTCAGCTTAATTCAATATATTGCCTATATGTATATTATACAAATATATATTTGTAGTTGTATATTAGGTAAAGATGTTTTTTTTCTAATAGTGAACATCAACAAAACATATGTGAATGGTTTGCCAGAGCCAAATGAAAAGCAAGGCAACTGAAATCTGGCCAAAGTGCAGGCCTATTTCAGAGAAATAGATTGTGCCATCTGCAATTACTTCTGCTCATGACTTGAAAAGCAAATCCCATGGGGTCCAGGGGCACATTGTTTCCAAGAGCCTTTTGGAAGTAAAGCAGAGCAGTCCTGTCAGAATAAGTGGTGTATCACCAGGGGGGCTGTCCACTGTTTGTTTTACCTGCAGGGCAATCAGTGATCAATTTAAATCTTCAGAGACTGGACTTAAGGTCAACCCTTAACTCTTACTCGTTCATTGCATCTACTGCCATGGTAACTGACAAAATACAAATGGAGTCTGTATCATGTTGCACTCTGTCCTAACAGGGACTTAGAGACGATCAAGTTATTGACCACTAACAATGATGTATTCATACTGATTTTAGGGGGCTATCAGTGGTTAGAGAAGTGCCTTCTGAAATATTATTAGAAAGGTTTTTTTAGAAGCAATTAATACTTCATGGGTAGTTGTTTTTTTTTCTTTTTCCTCTTTAACAGAAAAGTTAGATCAATATACTGAACTTTTGGATACTTCAAACAAAGTAGCCTTGCCTACATTGCATAAATTGCATCTGATGATATAACTTTATGGTACAACATACTAATTAATTTTACAGTGCTTTCAGCTTCTTGCTTTATGAAATTCAAGTCACCGCCTTAATCATTTGCAACATAAAAAAGGCAAGAGAATATGTGTTTACACCGATTCCCCGTTTTGAAATCAAGATCATCATTGTTTGAATCAGGGCTTTTTTTCTGGGAAAAGAGGTGGTGGAACTCAGTGGGTTGCCCTCGGAGAACATGGTCACATGACTGGTGGCCCCGCCCCCTGATCTCCAGATGGAGAGGAGTTTAGATTGCCCTTCACGCCACTTTGCAGCGTGGAGGGCAATCTAAACTCCCCTCTCTCTGGAGATCAGGGGGTGGGGCCACCAGCCATGTGACCATTTTTAAGAGGTTCCGGAACTCTGTTCCACCACGTTCCTGCTGAAAAAAAGCCCTGGTTTGAATTAAATAAATAATTGTTCCATATCATTTTAGGAGTAAGATATATTCCCAACTGAAGTCTTTACTATTTCAGTACTACAAGGAAAAAGTTCCAAAGTGTGTCTGTGTGTGCGTGGGTGTTTGGGTGTATGTGTACATACAAGTGGAGGACATCTCATTCCCTCTCACCCACTATTTCCTGTTTCTCTTCCCTGAAAGCCCCTCCCCTTTTCTTGCTTCCTTCTCTTTTTCCCACCCACCAGCCAACCTACTCTCCCCCACCCCCATCTCCAGCTTCCTTTCCTTCCCACCTCTGACAGAGTGTGCCTGGGAAAACTTTGGCCTAGTTGTATGGAGCCTGCTGCCAGGCCCAGTTGCATGGCGGAGAACTCACAAGGACACCTCACGGAATCCTTCTAATTATTTGCCAGTTATCTGAGTTGATGCTGTTCAGAAATGTGTTTTTCCTACCCTTTCCCTCAGCATTGTGGTGCACTGTGTACTTCCTGGTTTCCCCCAGCTTTTCTCCAATCTTTCCTAAACCTGCTTTGCTGTGAAATTTTGGAAAAGATTTCAACAAGGTCGGGATGGCTGCTATGTGGGCAGGAAAGTTCAGCCATTTTCCCTGCCCTTATCCCTGCAGCAGCTATGCTCCTGACATCCCATCCACCAGCAGGTTTTTTTGGTTTTTTAATCAGGAATAAAATATCATTATATTGTTATAACTTACGTATCAAGTCTCTGAGTGTCCAGTTTCACTTTTTAAAAAGAAAATGTTTCACTTTTAAAAAAAATCTCTGTTGCTTTTTGTTGCAGAGATGAGTCTATCCCCCTTATATCTCTGCAACAACAGGGCTAGAAATGTACATTTCTAAAATGAAAGGGTGTTCAAAAAACCGATACATAGGTTGTTAGAATGTTAACAATTGTGACGGAATGGCGCTGCTAACCTGTGAGCATTGCTCTGTTTGGCCTTTTGGGGCATCTAAGCAGCAGTAGCTACTGGAGTCTCCACCTACAACACACCACTCCTATTGTCTGCACAGCAACAGACTGAGCAAGGAGTCCAAAAGAAAGATGTAAACACACAATAATCCTGTCCCTCACTCTGTACATGCCTTAGCTGATCTTATTCTAAGGTAGGCTCTTTAACTTAGAAATTACAGTTCTAAAAGTCTTTGAAGTCTTTGCTCAGGCAGCCAGTTCTTTGTCTGTTCTATGTAGCTATCAAGATAGATCTCTAGTGTGAAAGCTCCTTCCTCCAGCCAAAATGGACCTGCTAATGGACCCCTCTCCCTCTGTGCCAAGGGATTTTATTATCTCTGTTCACCACCCCTTGTGGGACGAATATATTTTTCCTGAAATCTCCAGGAAGATGCAATGTAGCCTTTATCATCTGCCTAGTCTCTGTGTCCTTTCTAGGTGTTAAATTCTATTTTAAGGTGAGATAACCATTACATTGTCTCCAACTAGCATCTTCAAAGTGTTGAAAAGCCTTAAAATGGGGTAGAGGAGGTGTTACATAGGCTTATTATTTTTTATTTTATTTTTTTTATTGTGGGAAAGTTAAAAGATAAAACAAAAGAAAGAAAGTAAAACATAACAAATAGACAACTACAAAGGGCCAAGAGTGGCCTACAAATCAGTCTACAAAATAAAAATAGTAAAAAAAGCAATAGGCATATTATTAATCCATTACAGTTTTTCATCTACAACATACATAGGCTTATTGTTAGTGCAAAGATTATCTCAGGCTGGACCAAAAGCTACTGGGACAAAGATGACTATTCTCCATGTAAAAACATAAAAACAACAATAGTGCCCCCATACTGCTATTTAAGGCAGATTAGTGCACCACTCAGAGGAGGGAACAAAGTCAGTGTTATTATTATCCCCATGATACAACTGAGGAGCTGGGAATGAGAGGAATGGCTTGCCCAAAGACAATTACTAAGCTCATGGCAGTAGCGGGATTTGAACCAGCAGAGTGCTAATTCACAACCCAACCATTTACAGTGAAACCCAAGCAGAGTTACTCCAGTCTAAGCCCATTGAAGTCAATGAGCTTAGACTGGAGTAACTCTGCTTAGGATTTCACAATTAAGCACTAAACCTCAGAAGTAATTTGGATCTGTCTCCAGCACTGATCAGTATATCTGGGTTAGAGTACTTAGGACAATATAAAAGATAGCTAAAAGACACCCCCATTGAAATCAAGTGACCACAGTTCCAAAGTGTACTAAGCTGCCCACTCCACTGGTGAATTATTTTATTTAATGTGTCTATTTAAAATATTTATATTCAGCCTTCTACCCAAATAAGATCCCCAAGGTGGTGAACATCAAAACATTAAAACAACATTTAAACCAATGTCTATATATAAATAATTCAGTTAGATCATATAAACACACATAACATTAAAATCAAGGACGAGTTATTAACACTTATGTTTGTATGCCAAACAAAACAAAAAAGTCTTCATCACAAGAAGAAGAAAATGATTGAGTGAGGCAGATGATTTTCCCCAAGGGAGAGATTTGCAGTTTTGATGCCATGAATTAGAAGGCTCTTTCTCAGGTTGCCACCCATCTAGCTTCAGATGGTAGGGGCATCCGAAGCAAGACCTAAAAATTACTGCAGTGGATGAGTAGGTACATATGGAAGAAGGCAGTCCTTCAGGTATGCTGGTCCCAAGCTGTATATGGTTTTAAAAATCAATACCAGCACATCAAATTGGGCCCAGAAACAAAGTGGGAGACAGCATAGATAGAACAAGACCAGAGTGATATAGTCCTTATGACCCACTCTAGTCAGCATTTTGGTTGAAGCATTCTATACCAATTGTAGCTTCCAGACAGTCTTCAAGGGCAGCCTCACATGGAATGCATTGTAGTAATCTAATATTAATGTTACCAGGGTATGCACCTAAGTGTCAAGAACTTTCCTGCCCAGAAAGGGTGACAGCTGACTCACCAGCTGAAACTGGTGAAATACACCCTTGGCCACTGCTGTGTGTATCTTATGTGCCATCAAGTCGCCTCTGACCTATGGCGACCATATGAATGAAAGACCTCCAAAACATGCTATAATTAACAGACTTGCTCAGATCTTGCAAACTGAAGAACGTGGCCTCTTTTATTGACTCCAGCTGTCTCCCTTTGGGTCTTCCTCTTTTCCAAATGTCTTCCACTTTTCTTAGCATTATTGACTTTTCCAGAGAATCTTGTCTTCTCATGATGTGACCAAACTATGATAGCCTCAGTTTTGTCATTTTAGCTTCTAGGGAGAATTCAGGCTTGACTTGATCAAGAAGCAACTTACTTGTCTTTTTGGCCATCCATGGTATCCACAAAACTTTCCTCCAGCACCACATTTCAAATGAATCATTTTTCTTCCTGTCAGCTTTCTTCATTGTCCAGCTTTCACATCCATACATAGTAATGGGGAATATCATAGTCTGGATTATCTTGATCGTCTTCATCTTCAAGGATTTTTTTTAGTTCCCTCACATCTACTCTTCCAAGTCTCAATCATCTTCTGATTTCTGGGTTGCAGACTCATATTTAGTTGATGAACGAACCGGGGAATAGAAAATCTCGAACAATTTCCATTTCCTCATTGTCAATTTTAAATTGTGTGATTCCTCAGTAGTCATTACTTTGTCTTTTTCATGTTCAACTGCAATCCTGCTTTGGTGCTGTGACGGACTCAGCTTCAGATGCTGAGATAGTCAGAGAGTAAAGAGGATGATTGACAAGTTTCCCTCCCCCCTTTTGGGGGTAGCCTGAAATGGCTGTTGGTGATGGAATGTTGAGGGGTTGACAGTTGGAGTAAACTGAGGAGTGAGGGGGAGTTGAAGTCTGGCTTCTGACCAGAGAGGGTCAGCCAGGGTGTCCTCTGTGTGAGGAAGGAAGGGAAGGAGTTCCCTTAAAAGTGAAATCAGTACATTCCTGAAGCACTTTTAGTCCTTGGACTAAAGGGGGGGAAACCAGCACTAACTCCTGCTTAGACTTAAGAGATCTGGAAATTATAGTGGGCCAAGGAAGTGGGTAGAGAGGAGTCTCCCCTTCAGCCACAGGATCAGGGTTATAGCTCATCATCACTATAACGCCTGCCCAGTATCTAAAGAAGAGTTTGTCTCAGTGGAGCACCCTAAGGTCTGGAGAGGAGGGGAAGTTGTGCTGAGTCTGTGTGTCAAAAGTGGAACATTTGTGAAGAAGTGCCAACCTCTTAAAGAACTTACTTTAACATCTTTAAGTCCAATAACCTCAACATCTCTCAAAGCAGCCAGCAATTTAGAATCCTACCAAGGCCGTTTCCACATGCTGTTAAAGAGACGGTCTACTTACTGAAGGGTGGCGCTTTTTTCACAGATTCCAGATACCTCCGATTTCAAAGCAGAAGCAGGCCGTTTGTCTTGTGTCTGATCAGCATCCTTGACCCAGCACAGGAAAGAGCGGGAAATCCCGGTCTCAGAAAAGACGCTGATTAGATGCAAGACAAACTGGACTTGGCTGGATAACCATACTACTTATATGTTCCTGATAGGGTGGGACAAGAAATAAAGTTGAAGCATCAACCATGCTACTAAAGGCTTCCCAGCTCAGTATACAGCTCCATAGGCTTAGAGAGGAGAAGTTTTACCTCAGGGTAGGGGAAAGTCAGCCCAAGATTGAGATGTGGGTTTGTGACTGGCGCTTTCTCTTTTAACTTTCATAAGTAATTGTTTCAAGTCTTCTCTATTTTCTGCCAGTAACATGATGTCATCTGCATATCTCAAATTGTTAATGTTCCCTCCACCAATTTTTACTCCACCTTCTTCTAGATCTAATCCAGATTTCCTTATTATATGCTCTGCATACAAGTTGAACAGATAGGGAGATAATATGCATCCTTGTCTGACATCCTTGCCAATTGGAAACCATTCTGTTTTCTCATATTCTGTCCTGACAGTAGTCTCTTCTTGTCCAGAGTACAGGTTGCACATCAAAACAATCAGATGCTGTGGCATCCCCTTTTCTTTTAATACTCTCCATAGCTTCCTCATGATCCACACAGTCAAAAGCTTTGCTGTAATCTATAAAACATAGGCTGGTTTTCTTCTGAAATTCCCAGGTATGTTCCATTAGCCATTGTAAATTTGCAATGTGGTCTCTAGTGCCTCTTCATTTTCTGAATCCAGCTTGAACATCTGGCATTTTTCATTCCATATAGAATTTTGAGCATCACTTTGCTTGCATGGGAAATTAACACAATAGTTGCTGTACTCTTTGGCAACCCCTTTTTTTGGAATTGGACTATAGACAGAGTGTTTCCAGCCTGTGGGCAATTTATCCAACAGGAGGCCCTGGTTCAGGAGCATCCAGAAGCTATGAACCTGTACCTTTAGGGGAAGCGCAATCTCATCCAGAACAGGAGATATCCCCGTCCCTGAGTCAAACCTTCCCCAACCAGTAGCATCTTCATTTTGTCAGGACTAATTTTCAGTTTTTTAGTCCTCATCCACTCCAAAACTGCCTCCAGGCACCTGTTCACAGTAGGGTTCCCAGTTACCCACTTATGGCAGGCAATCTCCCACCAATTCCCTGCGATGCCCACTGATGCCTCGTGCATTGGTGCAAGAAATTGGAAAGACTGAAAGAGCAGGAAAAGGCCTGGCATGTCAGAAGGGTGCCAGTATACCAGTGCCACTTCCAGGTTAAACCAGAAGTGGCAAAGGATGCTATGATTTTTTTTTAAAAAATTAAATGTTTACTTTGGCTGATTCTGCACACGTTGGATAATGCACTTTCAGTACACTTTATCAATCGTTTGAGGTGGATTTTTTGTTCCGTACATAAAAAAATCCGTTCCAAATGATCTATAAAGAGGATTGGAAGTGCATTATCCAACGTGTGTGGAATCACTCTTCATTTATACCTCACCTTTCTCCTGAATGGGGTCTCAGGGTATTTATTTATTTATTTTATGTCATTTATAGTCTGCCTTTCTCACTGAGACTCAAGGCAGATTACACAGTATGAGATTAGTACAATCAGTATCAAGTACATTTCAATACAGTATCAAGGACATTTCATAAACAATACCATAAGGTAAATAGATACAAGTTTAAAAGACATAGTATTAGCAAGAATCCAATACAGAGTAGAAAAAACACTGAAGCAGAACATAATCAGTTCTAGGGCTAACATTAGACAACATAGAGCACTGGTAGTACATAGCAGCAGATAATATGTAAGGCAATATAGAATGAAGTCTATGGTCCCCAACCTATTAGTGAAGCATCTTCCCTACAACACAGCCCTCCCATTTGAGTAAAAAGCCTTTTTGAATAGTTCGGTTTTGCATCGTTTACGAAAAGTCAGGAGAGTGGGGGCTCTTCTGAGCTTACATAATTCTTCTCCCCTCCATTTTATCTTCACAACAACCCTCTGAGATAGGTTAGGCTGAGAGTGTGTGACTGGCCCAAGGTCAGCCAGCAAGAGTAGAGTAAAACCACAGAGTTTTTTTTGAAAAACTGGCATGTCCCTAGTGACATGCTGACATCACATCCAGGCACACAGGAGTAACATCAGAACATCAGAGGTGAGGACATTTCCAGTGACATCATGATCTCAACAACAAGCCCCCCCCCCCAGCAACAAGTAAGTATCCCACCAGTTGCTGGGGGGACCGTCACCTGACAACCCCAATTTACAGTTCTACAGCCTCCTTGGGATCTGCTGGAAGTGTGAGATTGAGCTGAGTATCATCTGCATATTGGTGGCAGCTCAGCCTAAATCTTCAATTGACCTCTCCCAGCAGCTTTACGTAGATGTTGAAAAGCATGGGGGACAAGATGGAACCTTGTGGAACCCTGTAGGCCAGAGCCCAGCAGTAGTCCCCAGAACCACATTCTGAAACCTATCTTTGAGAAATGTTGAAGAAACTCCACATCTGCAATGGAACATGCATGGTGTCAGAACTGTGGCTAGATAATGTCCTTACTCCAGACTACCTTCTGCAATCAGACAAAAGCCCGTTGTTTTTAAAGAGTTTACTGAAGAAAGAGTTCATTATAGTCCATGAGCCTGAACACAATATTCAGGATGGTACATGTGAATTGTTACCAATGACAGGCAAAAGCATGAGGTACAAAGTAACAGATCCCAGCAGGCCCAACCTCCCCCCATAGTTCTCAAAACAATCCCTTTGAAGCTAGGAAAGTGAAAGTCCTTCAAGGCTGGTTCTTGGTGGAACAACAGTAGCCAAAACAATCCTTCTCTGTGAGATAGCTGCTTGGGAACCTTGGCACCTGTGAAGAAAGCACTTAAACACTGAAAGGATTAAATATGGAGTTGGTTAGGCAAGAACATATATGAGAGCATTCTGAACCTGACATTCTGCCCCCTCTAAGATGCTCCCCCCCCCCAGGTTTATGTGGGTAGCGAGAATGGAATGCTTTGACTAATCTAGGAGCATGAACATGTACAGAATTCACCCACTCATCAAACCCAGAGTCAAAGTCCTTCCATCTGATAAGGTAAAACAGCTGGTTTCTTTTCAATTTAAAGTCCAAAATTTGCTGAACTTCATAATGAGTTTGATCATCTATCAAAGTTGGAATAGGAGGGGCACGGATGTGCCACTGGTCTGCAGGAGGAGCCTTTTTCAACAGACTGATATGAAAAGTATCGTGTACGTGGCGCAAATTTTTTGGTAAATCCAAGGCAACAGTCACTTTGTTGATCACTTTACGAACAGGAAAGGGTCCAAGAAATTTCAACACGAGCTTACAGCTGGTTTGAGTCACTTTCAGATTCTTTGTGGAAAGATAGACAAGATCGCTGGGTTGTAAATCCCAATCAGCCGCACGGTGGCGGTCGGCGTATCGTTTGTAATCCTCTTTGGCTTTGTCGAGATGTTTTTTAATTTGAATCCATTGTTGAGCAGCTTCCCCCCACCATTCTGTCACGTCTCTGGAAGCCGCAGTAGGAGGGGGGAGCGCTTCAAACGGGAAGGGTTTGAAGTGGAAGCCATAAACGACTTTGAAGGGAGTTTCTCCTGTGGAGGCGTGCACGCTGTTATTGTAAGAGAATTCTGCCAGGGGGAGCAAATCAACCCAATGATCTTGTTCGGAGTTAATATAACAGCGGAGAAATTGTTCTAGGATTTGATTAGTTTTTTCTGACTGTCCGTCGGTTTGAGGATGATGTCTTGAACTTAAACCTTGTTCAATATCTAGCATTTGTAAAAGCTCCCGCCAGAAGTTGGCAACGAATTGTCCGCCGCGATCCGAAATCACCTTAGACGGAAAAGAATGTAATTTTACAATGTGTTTCAGAAAAATATCCGCCAGCTGAAGGTATAGTGGTGCAAGGTATAAAGTGTGCTTGCTTGGAGAATAAATCCACTACGACCAGAATACAGTTGTGACCTTTGGAGAGGGGTAAATCAGTGATAAAGTCCATGAATATTACTCCCCACGGTCTGCTTGGTGTTTCTAAAGGTTGTAATAATCCGGGAGGCTTGCCTTTGCGGGATTTGGCACTGAGGCAAATGGGGCAGGATGCTACATATTGAGAAATGTCCTTGCGCATGCCTGGCCACCAAAATTGACGCTGTACTAAATGAAGCGTCTTTAGGTACCCATAGTGTCCTGCTGTAGGGGCATCGTGACAGCGCTGCAAGACTTCTTTTCTTGAACTGTCGGGTACATAAAAGCGGTCCCCCCACAGCCATTCCCCTTGTTCCGATTGTTGCAGTTTGTCTTTGGGCACTTTCCCCCCTCCTTTTCCACTTCAGCTTTCAGCTTCAACCTCCACCCCTGATCGGGCTGAGGGGGCTGGGCAGTGCGACTGCGCGTTGTTACCACACCCCCTAATTGCGTAGGTGAAAAGACGGTGTCTATAGTCTCCTCCCTTTTGCTTTTGTGTTGGGGCATGCGCAAGAGGGCATCAGCAAGAAAGTTAGTTTTGCCCGGCAAAAAGTTTAAAGTGAAATTGAATTTGGAAAAGTATTCTGCCCAGCGCAGCTGTTTAGCATTTAGTCTCCGAGGGCTGCGTAGGGCTTCTAAATTCTTATGGTCCGTCCAAACCTTGAATGGATGATGGGCTCCCTCTAACCAATGCCTCCAGGTAGTGAGAGCTGCTTTTACAGCAAATGCCTCCTTTTCCCACACGTTCCAATTTCTCTCTGCTTCAGAAAATTTTCGGGACAGGAAGGCACAGGGCTTGAGTTTCCCGTCCTCCCCCTTTTGCAAAAGTACGCCCCCAATTGCGGCGTCACTGGCGTCGACCTGTACTACAAAGGGGCGATTCTCATCGGGGTGTTGGAGGGCGGGTTTGGAAACAAACTGCATTTTGAGATGGTCGAATGCCTCTTGGCATTCCCGTGTCCAAGGCAATTTGGCACTCGGCTTTTTGGCATTGTCCCCCTTGTCTTTAGTTTTTAACAGTTCGGTTAGGGGGAGTGTAAGTTGAGCAAAGTTCGCAATGAACTCCCTATAAAAGTTGGCGAAGCCTAAAAAGGATTGTAGTTCCTTGCGGGTAGCGGGAGTTTGCCAATTTTGGATTGCTTGTACTTTGCTCGGATCCATTTTTAAGCCATCTTTGGAGATGCAGTAGCCCAAATAAGTGAGTTCTGTTTTGTGAAATTCACATTTAAATAGTTTGATGGGCAGTTTGTTACACATTAGTGTGGTCAGAACTCTTTTTACAAGATCCACGTGTTCCTCCTCAGATTGTGAATAGATTAAGACATCATCTAGGTAAACCACAACTCCTTTGTACAAGAATTCATGTAATACTTCATTGATCATGGACATGAAAACCGACGGGGCCCCAGCTAGACCGAATGGCATAACTAAATATTCATACTGGCCGAGGGGCGTGTTAAAAGCGGTTTTCCATTCATCTCCTGCTCTGATACGAACGTGGAAGTAGGCATCTTTTAAATCTAATTTTGTAAAGATCTTACCTTGAGCCACGACGTTGAGGAGATCTCTGATGAGCGGGATGGGGTATGCGTTGCTGGATGACACAGCGTTAAGTCCCCGAAAATCCATGCACAGTCTTAAGCCCCCATCCTTCTTTTTGACGAAGAGCACTGGTGCAGCGTGCGGGCTGTTAGCAGGTCGTATAAATCCTCTTTGAAGATTAGTGTCAATGAATTTGCGGAGTTCTTCTCTTTCGTTGGGGCTCATGGGATATAGGCGGCCCTTAGGCAGCGAGGCGCCCGGTAAAATTTCTACAGCACAGTCTGTCCTCCTATGGGGAGGTAAAGTATTGGCCTCTTCTTCTGTGAAGGCTTGGATGTAGGCTCTATATTGCTTGGGTATTTGATTAATTTCTTCCTGGGTGAGGAGAGCTGATTCTTTGTGGGTAGGATCGTTACCCCAATTTTTATCCCAACGGTGATTTTTGCAGGCATCATGGCTGAACGTGATGCTTCCTTCTGCCCAGTTTATATAGGGGTTGTGGTCGCACAACCACCGGCTTCCCAGGATCAAGGGGTATTTGGCAGTGGCACTAATGACAAACGATCTTACTTCCCAATGATGCCCCATGCCGGTTACGACCGGAGTGGTTTCAGTAGTGACTGGGTTCATATTAGTGCCGTCCATTTGCTCAAAAATGACGGGCGTTTCTAATTCTTATACAGGAAGCACTAATCCATTCACCAAGGCTGGTGCAATAATGTCTCTTGAGCAGCCTGAATCTATCAGGGCTTGCACGCGGATGTGCATTTTTCTATCTGGATTTACTAATATTACAGGTATGAAAAGTATGGACCCTGGAGGTCTGTTCAAAGCAGGAACGGACTGAGGTTTGATCTGCCGGTTGGGTCCTTTTACGACAGATCCATTTCATTTCCCGAAGTGGGACTCTCTGGATTCTCCTCCCCGGTTAGAGCTGTTGAATCATATTCCATAACTTCCTCCAACTCTAACCCTCTCTCGGGGAGGTTCTTCCGAGGAGCTCCTCTGCCCCTCGCTGACCTGGGAGCTGGTGTTGGGCGCGGTGGCGCCGAGTAGGTTGCGGGAGCTGGACGTCTTAGTTGGAGCAGAGGTCTTTGCACAGGCCGGTACGGACATTGCGCTGCAAAGTGACCACTTTGGCCACACTGCAAGCACAAACCTTGTTGCCATCTAGCATCTCTCGCTCCACGAGTAGCGTATCCAGCCCCTCGGCCTCCTCGAACGAGAACTGAGGAGCGCCTTTGGCCCGCGGGTTGTTGATGTTGTTCCACTAAACGAACTTCTAGCATGCGATTTTCTACTTCGCAAGTTAACTGGATCCGTCCTAACAGCGTAGGAGGGTTATCTTGCATGAGAGCTCTATCCAACAATTTAGGATTTAATCCCTGTTTGGATAAAATTATTTTGGTGGATTCCTCACACCTTGGGCATTTGGCAGCGAGCTGTCGGAATTTTGTAACATAGTCTCTAGCCAACATGCTGCCTTGCCTAATAGACTGCAATTCAGTCTGGGCCCTAGTTTCTTCTAGGGGATCTTCATATTGGGCTCGGAGCACGTCCACTAGCCCTTGAAGTGTATTCAACTCGGGAGCACCAATATCATAAAGTCCTACATACCAGTCTGCCGCTTTGCCTTGAAGTCTCGATCCAAGGTGTTCGATTTGACTGGCCTCACTTCCAAATAAATGTCCCCATCGATTGAAAAACTGTACTGCTTGTACAAGGAAGAACCCCAGTTTGGAAGGATCTCCATCAAAAGTAGCTTCTAGCTTAACCCAACCCATGGGAAGTTCTTGCCTGGGGGCTGGTGCAGGTAGCGGGTAGTAGTCGAGCGGGGGCTGTTGCGGTGCGGGCGGTGGTGGTAACGGAGGTTGTTGGGGCAGTGGTTGAGGATGAGGTTGACGAGGAAGGGCCCCGGGAATCGGCCGCGGTGGGTTTCCTCTCGGAGCCGGTAATCTAGGTGAGGACTGTCCTGGCGGCGGCCGGAATGGCGTGGGTAGGACCGGCGTACCGCGAGGCCCCATCCCACTGGGCGCTGGCAACCGAGGAAGAGGAGTTAGTCCTTGGGGCACCGGCCGTAATGGAGGTGGATGCGGAGATGCTGGTTGGAGAGGAATAGGGGTGTCTCTAGGGATTGGTTGACTCAGAGTTGGTGTCCCGCTCGGTTGAAGAGGAATAGAGGTGCCTCCAGGGATTGGTTGACTCGGAGTTGGTGTCCCGCTCGGCCCCGGTGTCTGGAGTGGTTGAGGAGTGGTGCCCACTCCAATGGTACTCGTCACCGGGATGAGAAGAGGAGTAACCCCACTCGGTATTACTGGTACCTCCTCTTGAGAAGTTGGTGGTGGTACCACGGGGGAAGCCGCTCCTGTCGGATGCTCCGGTTCTTCCCCTGCCCCTCCTGTAGCACCCAGCTCGTCTGGGCGAGGATCTGTGGGACAGGGGTCCTCTGGGCAGGGATCTTCGGGTCCCGGCCCAGCTCCTGTTTCCGAATCGGTATCCCCGGTTTCGTCGGGTTGCTATGGCCATGGTTGAATTGGTCCCTCGGGCCGTGGGATGATACTTTGTAGTGTAGACAGACTTTGAGCGATATCCGGGTAGCCCGTCGGTGGTTCTCGTCCATCTCCCACTACGAATACTGACAGCAGGTGGACAGCATGAGCCAGACTCTCTTCCATGTTCGCTAGTCTGGACTCTAAAACTTGAACCCTGTCTGAGTTCCCTACCTCTTGTTCCGTATATTCCGTAGCCTGCGAGATCGGCACATACTCAGCATGTGGTCTCGTGGCTGTCGCCCTTGGCCCATGTAGGGGGTCTTCCAAGACTTGCTCTTCTTGGGATCTGGCGGCTAGAATCCCCTTCGCTAAGCCGGTGACCGCAGAAATCCCGGAGTCAATCGCAATAGTCCTGCTTTGCAGTTGCACCCAATGGTGCTCACTTACATCCGCTTGCCCCGCTCCCGGGGTGACTTCGGTGTAATCCCAACTTAGAACGCCATGGTGGGACGCCTCCCACTCCGTTTGCTCGGCCGTTCTATTCCAGTAAAGCCACGGCTGGCTACCGGTATGTTCCGGAATCGCTTCTAAACTCCGTCGGCCATCCAGCGATGATTGCGTGAACATTATGCTGGCCCTTCGTTCTCTCGTCTCCCGAGGTCTTGCGCCCCACTGCGAAGGAGTGGGCATAGAAAACAGTGGTTCGGCTGTAGCTCTGGGCTGATTATTCGCACTGCTGGGAGCGATAGTGTAAATAGTAGTAACAGAGGAGCCGTTCCCTCTTGGTATGGGTCCTTGAGGTTCCAATCCTTGAGAGCCGGGAGAGGCATACGGGTCAAACAAAGGGTCCCTGATAGGGGCTGCTTTGGAGTTCGTTTGATCCGGGTTAGGCATTGGAAAAATGATTGGTAACAAAATGTCAGAACTGTGGCTAGATAATGTCCTTACTCCAGACTACCTTCTGCAATCAGACAAAAGCCTGTTGTTTTTAAAGAGTTTACTGAAGAAAGAGTTCATTATAGTCCACGAGCCTGAACACAATATTCAGGATGGTACATGTGAATTGTTACCAATGACAGGCAAAAGCATGAGGTACAAAGTAACAGATCCCAACAGGCCCAACCTCCCCCCATAGTTCTCAAAACAATCCCTTTGAAGCTAGGAAAGCAAAAGTCCTTCAAGGCTGGTTCTTGGTGGAACAGCAGTAGCCAAAACAATCCTTCTTTGTGAGATAGCTGCTTGGGAACCTTGGCACCTGTGAAGAAAGCACTTAAACACTGAAAGGGTTAAATATGGAGTCGGTTAGGCAAGAACATACATGAGAGCATTCTGAACCTGACACATGGGACAATGGATTTATTTAGAATATTCATATGCTGCATTTCCAGACACCTTCTCAAAGCAGATTCAGTTGATGAGTTTTGAATATGGTTGTAAAGCTACCCCTTACACTTATACATTGGTCAAAATAAGGATGTCCCTGTCAAGTTAAGTACTTTTAAATCTCACCGATTCCAACCAGAGAAATTTAATCTTGTGCCTAACTTTCTATCTGAAATTAGTGGGATTTGGAAGTGCTTAGTTTTGGATAGATTATGTCAATAGTGTTTTCATCAATGTATCTCCTCATCAGTTTCATCAGTCATCTCTTTGCAAAAGAGGAGTTCAGCTTATGACCAAGATTTGGCTCTTAAAAAATATCCAGAAGTGAATGTGAACCTTTGAAAAAACTTTAATTTTGAGTTATGGGCCAAGAAAATTGTACAGTGTTTATACATATGAGCTGCAGGACAATATTTCCTGCAGCATATAAACTATGGAACTTTTGAGACAAGAGAACAACCTTACTTATGGTGCCAGTCTTTAGACTAAGAGGGGTTGGCTGGGTTTTTTAATACTCTGTTTCTTTTTAAATGAAGAATTTATTATAGTTCCATAACCTTCAGGCTTTTTTTCATTACAGCAGATGGAGTTTTCCAAGCAACTACATGTTGCTAATTAGTGTAGTATCTGAGAAACAGTTGTGTATTTATGAACCTAATATAGTAAATCCCAGGGGGCTACAATGTGATTATAAAGTGATAATAAAAGGCAGTTTTTTATTCTAAAACAATTTGTTGGACATCTGATGGGTGACTTCATAGTTGCAGTGAACATAGTACCTCTATTTTCCATTCCAATGCAGGTCTTATAGTTCATATTTTAGTAATCAAACAATATTTCAGGAAAAATCAAAAGATTTCAAAGCAGAGCATGATAGAAAACTGGAAAGTCAGCTAAAGGGAAAATAATACCTTGGCCAAGCAGCAAGGAACTCACAGGCTGTCATGTTTCTTCTGAGAAGTAACAGGATCCAATACCAAGTTCCCAAGGGGAGCACCAGGGAATAGCTATAAACTCTGTGATAAACATTTTTCATGGCATTCTACAATATTAATTAACTTGCATTTATGCATAATATTAAAAACATATCCATTGGCTACACTGAAGACAAACGGAATGTTGATAGCTGCAATCCAGGTTTACTATATACCTTTGAGTAATTCCATTAGCATCCTGAGAAAAGGGTCCCCAGTCAGACTTGTAAAAGACTGAATACAGAAGTAATAGTAGCCTGGCCCTAGAAGCAATTCATTATCACTGTTGGATTGGTGCCATATAAAACACTGCTTATTTTGAAAGTACTTTCATATTTAAACTACTGTTTAAAATACTTAATAGAGTATTTATCAGAGCTTTGAGTAAATTAAAGATTTTCTAAATGCAGTGAAGCAAGGATGTGACTTTTAAAAAGAATGACATGGATCCCAAGTTCTCTGTGTGTAAACACAGGATACATCATTGTGCACTGGTGGGGAATAGGTGAACCTGCAGTACCTTGGATTTCTTTCTCATGTGTTGATGGGGATGGAGAGGAAAGGCATCCAAGCTGCATCATGTCCCCAAAAAGTTCAATGATAGTGCAGCTACATCTGGAGTGGCTGACTGGCTGATTGCTGACTAAAAGGTAAGCTTTGTCTATGCACATGTGCCCACTTGGCAGGGTTTGAACCTCTCTCTCCAGTTTCCCACATGTACACTTGCACCCATTGAACTATTTTGGGAAATGACAGAAATGCCTTCTGTGAATGTGCAGTTGTGTGTTCTTGAGCTGCTTATCGTAGTATCTTGTTCTCCTTGAGAGGCAAATATTCCCAGCAGTAATAATTTGAAGCATATATTACTTAAAGCAACTGTTAAAATCTTGCCTCCCTGCCAACATTTAGTCTCAGCAACACAGCCAAACTCAAGGCCAAACAGAGAAGTCAATAATGTTTCTGAAAAAGTTTGCAGCTCTGACAAATCTCTGCCTTGATGAAAGTTCTATACTTGTTGGAGAGCAACCAGGACTACTCATGGGCGAAGCTTCAGCTTTGTGCATTTAATTCCATTGAGTGCTTGGATGAAGAAGGAGACATGGAGGAGACTGTTTCTCAGGTGAGATGGACCCATGCCATTAAAGTCTTGAATCTTCAATCCTGAATTGTGTCTGGAAGGCAATTGGGAGGCGGCAGATGTTGAGCTACTGGTATAATGTGCTTCCTGTAACTAGCCCTGTCAGGAAGTGTGCCTAGAGTTGGCAGCCACTCAGAAAAAAGGGGAGTGGGAGAAAACCCGGCAAGCTGTTGTTGGTTTGTTTTGCTTTCAAGCCAAGTGCCAGAAAAACAAGGGGCCACATTTTCCCCCTTAGCTGCTTTTTAACAGTACATCTTAGGTGAACAGACAGATTTAGTGCTGGACCCCATTGCTGAATCCACAAAAACCTACTTATTTCTCCTACCTGAGCCAGAGAGCTGTGCCTTCCAGTCCTGCTGCCAAGTACTGGTAACACTAACAGTGCAGTCATAAGCAGAGTACACCTTTCTAAGCCATTGACTTCAATGGATTTAGAACTGTGTGACTGTACAGTATGCAGCTGCTGAGAGGTAATTCAGCCTTCACCAGCCAGCAGTGGCCAGCAGCATAGCCTCCCCAGTGGGGGAAGAGCCACAGCACACTCTTCCCAGCCATCCAGGGATCTGGGGAGGGGGCAGAGCCAGGCACTTAAAAGGCAGCTCCACCCATCCCTCCTCAGCAGTTTGCCTCATGCTCGGTTGAAAATGGATGCAGTTGCAGCTCTCTCCAAGCGTTGTGACCGAGGCCTGCTGGCGACGAGGTAGTGGCAGCAGCATACATGTGGCAGCAGCAGCAGCAAATCCATGGCAGGGCATCAGGGCTGTTAAGCAATCGGTGGCAGCAACCCTCTTCCCTGCCCCAAAGGGCTGGCTTGTTAGCTTTGGTGCGCAGCAATGGCTTTTAGATACAGCCCCCTCCGCCTTTCCTCCCAGCTGTAGTTTGCCTTCTGGCCCTAATAGGGCTTAACAGAGCTTACCATAGCAGCTTTTGTGGACAGCGGCATTGGCTTTTACACACACACCCCGCCTTAGGTTTTCCTCCACCTGAGTTCATTCCTTTGGGGGGGGGCTGCCTAGGACACAATGTACCCCTCCCCTTGGGGGCTGGTGCCTGGCTGTAGCTTGCCAAGCTTAGTGAGAGTGGGACAATTACCCCCCCACACACACACACACAATTCCATCAGTGGTTCTATTTGGGTGGTGCCCCCTAAAGCCAGTAAGCTGGCCAGACTGATCATGGCTGTAATTGTAGGCTCACTGCCCATTCTCTAATAACTGGGGCAGAGGTGTGGCCTGGAAGTCATAAGTAGGTTGTTAGCCTACTAGACCTGTTATTAACGTTTCCTCCCTGCCCCCATATAGAGTTGTAACTGTTGTAGGTTTAGTTAACAGCCATTGCGTGGTTAGTAGGTGGCAGCCATTTTGTACTCATAGCCAGCTGTTAGCCAGTTCAAGGGTGGTAGCCATTTTTGTATTTTTGGAGGCAGTCGGCCATTTTGTGGTCAGCCTAATCTCTAGCTAGTGTCTCATTTTCAGTGTTAATCATGCCTCCTGAAAAAGGGGGGATATGTCTAAGGCCAACCCCACAAAGGGCAACTCCAGTACTTTCATTCTCGGAGGATGAGGAGGCCGCAAGCAGGCAGGAGATCCTTACGTGTATATCTGTGCTCAAGCAAGCTAAGGCAGCCTATGGGTCATGGCTGGACAGGGCCAAGAGGCAGAGGCTGGCTAAGCTGACATCTGCTGCAACTTTTCAATGTGAGATCCTGACCCATCTCTGCTCTAGAGGGATCCTCTGGTGCAGGTGAATGCGGTGGAGGCATAATTCTGGTGGCTGAAGGCACAGACGTAAATGTTGCTCCAGAGGAAATGAGCTGGTCTGCAGAGTCTTGTCCTGGGGCTGTGGTGGTGGATCCGATTGAAGGAGAGGGTAAGCCCACTGCACCACAGCACACATACGCTTGGCCTTGGGGGTCTTGGGGCCAGGCTTCTGCCTCAATGGTGCCTTACATCCTGCTGCAACACATCTCAGAGCAGGAGCCAAATAGAAATGTGGCATTTCTGGTCTCAGCTGATGTTGGCTGGGCAAAATGGAGGGCTAGTTGGTAGCCCACATACCACTGTGCCATGGAAAGTGGGCAAGGGTCAGGCCCCAATGGGCTCCTTGGTCCCCTATCAGGCCTCTCAGGTTCCCCTTGGGCAGCTTTGATGTATGGGCCAACCCCCTATGGGTTGGTCCCTTTTAGCACCTTGCTTTTGGAGATGTGGCACTCTTTCTGGGTAACCATCTTAGACAGGCCACCAGAGATAAAATTCTCAAGGGAGAATATATGGATATCTTTACCCTTCTCTTCTAGGAGCTGGAGAAGTAGGATAAAGATGACCTCAATGAGAGGGATAAAGAAAGGCTTAAGCACAAAAAGGTGGATTGTACCTGGGCCAATTGGCTGCCAGGTTTCCTGAGCTACACTGAGGTGATAGCCAGGGCACAGTCATGGAGAGCTGCCTCTCTTTTTAAGTACCTGGACATAATATACAGAGGGTACACTGACTTCAATGGTGCTGCATGGCCCGATTCGGTTTCGTTTTCCCGGCCATGTCGGACGCTCCTCTCCGCAGGTCTGGGAGGAAGTGCCCGAGCTGCCTGACCGGGTGGTTGACCTGCAAGGGTTAACCCCCAGGACTCCCAGTGAGGGGACCAGGGTCCGGAGCGCTGCGGGAAGAGCCCCCTGAAGTCAATGCAGGGGGTGAATTGCCCGTTTGCTCCTACGGAGGCCGGCAGACTTGCGCAGCCCATCGCGTGCTGCTGGGCCATGGAGAATGGCAACAAGCAGATTTTTTTTATTATTTTGATAAAATTTTATTGGTGAGAGAATAAACAAAAGAAAATTTCCCCCCCAAATTTAACACATCTAATCTCATTATTCCCCCTGCTCTATCCCCCCACCCTTTTCCTCCCCCCTCCCTATTGACTTCCAACAGCTTTCCAACCCTTAACCCTTCTTATTACTTAAATCTAATTCATTTATATTTTCCAACCGCCTCTAGATCATAGTATCTCTTATTCTAAGCCCATTCTTATTTTTTTACATAAACTCTATCAAGCATACTATCAATATAATATATATCATATCCATATAACACAACAGTATGGTATAACCAGGTTCTCAGTATCTCTTACTTTAGACATTTTCTATTTCTCTTCTTTTAAATATATATTCCATCAAATATACTATCAATATAGTATATATCACAAGACTTAGATTGTATGCTATGCCACCAATGTAGCACAGCACTCAACCCAATATAGCCCAACCACATAACATATTGTAATATAATGTCTGCTTCGCTACCTTATTGTTTTATACTATATACTACACACTGTATACCTCATTAATATATCTGTTTAACCATTTTCGTTGTCCCATATGTTCAATGTAAAATTCCCTTAAATATTATATTTGCTTAGATTATAGTTATATTCCCCCTAAGTGGTAAGATCCCTTCTCTCTTCCCATTACAACGTTACTCTTTTAAAAATTTTCAAACTGCCACAGTTCTCCTTTTACATCCCATTTTTTTCCCAAAAATTGTTTCAATTTCCCCCAGTCAACAATATATTGTCCTAGGTCAAGATCTTTAAGTTTCCTTGTCAATTTGTCCATTTCCGCCATGTACAGCAATTTATAAATCCAGTCTTCTACAGTTGGTATTTCTTGTGTCTTCCATTTCTGCGCGTACAAAAGTCTTGCCGCTGCAGTCATGTAAAATAACAATGTTCTATACTGCACTGGAACTGCCTCCATTCCCAAGTTCAGTAACAACAGTTCTGGGTTCTTATTTATTTGTATTTGTAAAATCTCGTTAATTGCATCAATTATTTCACCCTAGTACTGTTTGGCTACTTCACATGTCCACCACATATGATATAATGATCCTTCATGCTTTTTACTTTTCCAGCATTTGTCTGACATATTCGTATTCCCTAGCGCAATTTTCTTTGGTGTTAAATACCATCTGTAAATCATTTTGTACACATTTTCTTTAATGTTCGTACAAGTTGAAATCTTCACTGTATTTTTCCATAGGTACTCCCATGCCTCCGTTGCTATTTCTTTATGAAAATTTATTGCCCACTTCACCATCTGGACTTTTACTGTTTCGTCGGCCGTGAACCATTTTAAGAGTAATTTGTATATCTTAGATATTTCTTTCTTGCCCTCTTGTAATATCACTTCCTCTAACTCCGAATTTTCCAGTCTTATACCTCCTCTCAGGCAGTCCGCTTTGTAAAGATCTCTGATCTGTCTATACTGAAACCATCCATAACAAGGAGACAATTCTTCTTCTGTCTTTATTCTCAGCTTTGAATATTGTATTTGTGTCATCTCCTTGTAAGTTAGGCATTGCTGTTCGTTATCAACAGTTCTCGGATCTATTTCTTCATACGGAACCACCCATGAAGGAATTCCATCTTCCATATACACCTTATATTTCTTCCAGACCGTGAAGAGGCTTCTCCAAATATAGTGATGCAAAAACATAGAGTCCGCTTTTACTTTATCATACCTCATGTATGCATGCCATCCAAATATTTTTTTATGTCCCTCCAGGGCCAGCAACTTGCAATTTTTTAACGTTATCCAATCTTTCAGCCATACAAGACATACTGCTTCGTGGTACAGCCTTACGTTGGGCAGTTGCAAGCCTCCTCTTTCTTTGGCATCTTGTAAAACCTTCATTTTCACTCGTGGTTTCTTGCCTGCCCACACAAAATCTGAGATTTTCCTTTGCCATTTATCAAATTGTTTGGAGTCTCGGATAATTGGTATAGTTTGCAACAAGAACATCACACGTGGTAAGACATTCATTTTAACTGCTGCAATTCTTCCCAGCCATGATAAATTCAGTTTGTTCCATTTTATTAAGTCTCTCTCTATTTGTATCCACAATTTCTCATAGTTATTTTTGAACAAATCTATATTTTTCGCCGTCAGTTCTATGCCAAGATATTTTACTTTAGTAGTCACCTCACAGTCTGTTATCTCCATTAACTCTTGCTGTTTCTGTTTGGTCATGTTCTTGCATAAAATCTTTGATTTCTTTTTGTTCACATAAAATCCAGCCAGATCTCCAAACACTTTTATTTTCTCTATTGGCATAGTTTCAATTGGGTCCTCTACTATTAACATTATATCATCCGCAAAAGCTCTGACCTTGTAGGAAAACTCTTTTATTTTCATACCTCAGATTGTGTCATCCTCACGTATTTGGATCATCAATATTTCCAAAATCAAAATGAACAGCAATGGAGACAAAGGGCAACCCTGTCTAGTTCCTTTATTAATTTTCATTTTTTTTGTCAAGTCCTCGTTCACTATGATTGCTGCACTCTGGTCTCTATAAATTTCCTTGACCGCTTGGATGAACTTTTCTCCCATTTGCAGCTTTTCCATGGTAGCAAACATAAAGTCCCAGTTCAAATTATCAAATGCTTTTTCCACATCTACAAAGAAAAAACCAACTTCTCTGTCACAGTGCTTATCATAGTATTCAATAGCGTTTATCACTGTCCTCAAATTGTCTTTAATTTGTCTATTAGGTAAAAATCCCGCCTGTTCTTCAGCAATGAATTCCGACATCCATCCTTTCAATCTCTCTGCCAACACCTTTGCAAATATTTAATAGTCATTATTCAACAATGAGATTGGTCTGTAATTTTTAACATTGGTCAGATCTTGACCTTCCTTCGGAATCAGCGATATATTAGCTTCATTCCATGAATCTGGAATCCTTTGATCTTGCATCACTCCATTCATTGCCTCTTTCAGGAAAGGCGCCAGTTCATTACCCATCACTTTATAAAACTTTGCCGTTAATCCATCTGGTCCTGGCACCTTTCCTATTTTCGTTGATTGTATCACTTCCTTTATTTCTTCTTCCGTCACTTCCTTGTTTAATTTCTCTTTCAATTTTTCAGGAATTGTCGGAATTTCCATCTTCTCTAGATATTCTGCTATTGAATCTTTACTCACTTCTTTTTTTTGGTACAGTTTTGCAAAAAAATTGAAAAAGGCTCTACTAATAGCCACTTGGTCCATTAACACCTTATCATCTTCTAAGATTTTAGTTATAGTTTTCTTCTCCTTCCTTTTTTTTAGTTGCCACGCCAAATATTTCCCGGGTTTATTTGCGCCTTCAAACAACCTCTGATTCATCCTCTTTAAATTCCACTCTAATTCTTTGTTGTCCATTGCTGTCAATTGTTCCTGCAAAATTTTAATATCCTGATATTTTTTTCCCCCGGTCTTTTCTTAAGTTGTATCTCTTTGGCTTTTATTTTATCCAAAATTTCAGATCTCTTTTCCTCCTTTTTCCTCCTAGTTCTTGCATTCAAGTCCATTAGTATGCCTCTTATCACCGCTTTATAAGTATCCCATACTTTGTTGGTCGGCACTTCTTTGTTCAGGTTATATTGTATGAAAAATTTGGTCGCTCTTCGCAGCAACGCAATATTTTCTTCTATTTGTAGCAAGTCCTCATTTATTGTATTGTCGAAGGCTTTCATGGCTGGAGAACGATGGTTGTTGTGGGTTTTCCAGGCTGTATTGCCGTGGTCTTGGCATTGTAGTTCCTGACATTTCGCCAGCAGCTGTGGCTGGCATCTTCAGAGGTGTAGCACCAAAAGACAGAGATCTCTCAGTGTCACAGTGTGGAAAAGATGTTGGCAGGTCATTTGTATCTACTCAGGAGGGGTGGGGTTGAGCTGAGTCATCCTGTAAGAGTTTCCCAGGGTGTGGAATGCTAATGGCGGGAGGCTTCACTGTATCCTGAGGAGGTTCTTTTGCATATGGATTGGTGCTTGATGGGCTAATCTTCTCTGCAGGGCTATTGTCGAGGCTAAAGTGGATTTAAGAACTGGAACCTTGGTAAACAGGGATACAACATCAAAACTGACAAGTATGTCTTGTGGATTGAGTTTCAGAGAACTGATTTTGTTGATGAAATCTGCTGAATCCTTGATGTAAGATGAGGTTTTCCCGATGTGGTCCTGCAGGAGATCGGCCAAATGTCTAGCTAATTCATATGTCGGTGAACCAATGGCACTCACAATGGGTCGGAGTGGGACTGAATCCTTATGTATTTTAGGGAGTCCATATAGTCTGGGTGGCTGTGCTTCTGTCTTGCATAGTTTTCTGTGCGTGTCAGGATGTAGTGAGGAATTCTTGATCATCGCATTTGTTAGCCTGGTGATTTTGCAGGTGGGATCTCGTTTTACTTTTTTGTAGGTGGAGGGGTCCAGGAGTTCCTTAATCTTCTTTTTGTATTCCTCTGTTTTCATGATCACAGTAGCATTGCCTTTATCAGCTGGTAAGGAGAGAAATGCCATCAAGACCCTCAATGCAGATCCAGACATCATCATTCTACCACAATCCACAAGACATTCTTGTCAGTTTTGATGTTGTATCCCTGTTTACCAAGGTTCCAGTAAAAGACACTATTGCACTTATTAATCAGATTTTCCCAGAGGATGTAACAGCCTTATTCCATCATTGTCTGACAACCAGTTACTTCCAATGGGATAACGAATTCTATGAACAGATGGATGGGGTGGCCATGGGGAGCCCTCTCAGCCCAGTTATAGCAAACTTCTACATGGAACATTTTGAAAAAACAGCTCTAGAATCAGCACCCCACAAACCTAGTGTATGGTTCCGGTTTGTGGATGAAACATTTATCATTTGGAGCCATGGGGAGGAAGAATTGATGGGGTTTTTGAATCATCTCAACAACATCCACCGGAACATACAATTCACAATGGAGAAAGAAATCGAGGGAAAACTCCCATTTCTGGATACCTTGGTCATCCGCAAAGCAAACTTTCAGTTAGGTCACAAGGTCTACAGGAAACCAACTGACACTGATCGGTACTTACACAAAAACTCCAATCACCACCCCCGACAGAAAAGAGGCATAATGAAAACATAAGTGGATCGCGCAAGACGGATATGTGAGCCACACTTTCTCAATGAGGAAATTAATCATCTAAGCCATGCACTTCAGGCAAATGGCTACTCCAGAAATGAAATCCAAAGAGCAATCAAAGCCAGGATGATTCAAACAACCAAGGAAAAAGTCTCCTACAGGAAAAGTGTTTTTGCCATATATCAAAGGAATTACTGATCAGATGGGAAAGCTTATGAAAAAGCATAACCTTCAAGCAGTATTCAGACCCACCCGAAAAATACAACAGATGCTACGATCAGCAAAAGACAGTAGAGACCCCCTCACCTCTGCAGGAGTATACCATATACCCTGCAGCTGTGGACAAATTTACATCGGGA
The DNA here is from genome assembly GCF_028583425.1 of Eublepharis macularius. Classification (NCBI taxonomy): domain Eukaryota; kingdom Metazoa; phylum Chordata; class Lepidosauria; order Squamata; family Eublepharidae; genus Eublepharis; species Eublepharis macularius. The sequence continues at coordinate 142,951,562 of NC_072790.1, read as the reverse complement.
CCACAAAGCGTAGCATCCAGACAAGAATAAAAGAACATGAAAGATACTGCAGACTTGGACAACCTGAAAAATCAGCAGTGGCTGAACATAGCCTAACTCAAACAGGGCACAGTATCTTATTCCAGGACACCAAGATACTGGACAACACGTCCAACTACTTTGTCAGACTGCACAGGGAAGCCATTGAAATTCACAAGCATAAGCAAAACTTCAACAGGAAAGAAGAAACCTTAAGAATGAACAGAGCATGGTTTCCAGTTCTGAAAAACACCAGGCTAACAAAACACTCTATACTCGACAATAGCCCTGCAGAGAAGATTAGCACATCAAGCACCAATCCATATGCAAAAGAACCTCCTCAGGATACAGTGAAGCCTCCCGCCATTAGCATTCCACACCCTGGGAAACTCTTACAGGATGACTCAGCTCAACCCCACCCCTCCTGAGTAGATACAAATGACCTGCCAACATCTTTTCCACACTGTGACACTGAGAGATCTCTGTCTTTTGGTGCTACACCTCTGAAGATGCCAGCCACAGCTGCTGGCGAAATGTCAGGAACTACAATGCCAAGACCACGGCAATACAGCCCGGAAAAGCCACAACAACCATCCTCATTTATTCGCCATCCTTTTCTTTCATTATTTTTCCCAAATCTCCACATGATTGGATTATGATCTGAGCCTGTCTTTGGCATTATCTCCACCTCTCTGGTCCATAATGTCAGTTCTTTAGAGGCCCAGATCATATCTATTCTTGATAGTGTAAAATGTCTTGCAGAGTAAAATGTGTATTGTCTATTTTTAGGGTATTGTCTCCTCCACACGTCTTCTAAACTTTCTTGTTCCTTAAGCAGAAAAAATGCCTTTGGTAATAGTCCTTTCTTTTGTGAGCAGCTTTAGACTGCTTATCCTCTTCCAGGTTTGTAACTCCATTGAAGTCACCCGCCAAGATTATGTGATCATAGGTCAATTCGTCTAATTGTTTCTCTAAGTCCTTGAAAAAACTTTCTTTTACACCATTGGGCGCGTAGATCCCAATCATCAGTATTTTCTTTGAGTTCCAAGTAATTTCCACTGCTAAGTATCTGGCTTCTGCATCTTTTAAAACTAGTCTGGGCTGCAATTCGTCTTTTATGTACAATACAACTCCCCTCTTTTTCTTTTTAGAGGCGGCAACGAATTCTTTTCCCAATTTAACAAATTTCAAATATTTTTCATCTTGCTTTCTAATATGTGTCTCTTGCAGGCAAATTATATTGTATTTTTGTTTTGATAGCCAGTGGAAAGTAGTTTTACGTTTACAAGGTGAATTTAGTCCATTAACATTCCAAGATATAACTTTACACTCCATGATCACTTTCTTATAGTTTTTGGTAACTCCTTTTCATTTTCCCTAATAAAAGTCTCCATCTCATGGCCAGATCTGATGCTCTTTCTGACTCCACCGAACTCAAATGTCAGTCCTTCTGGTATTTCCCATCTATATCTAATTTTCAGCTCCTTTAACATCTGAACCAGTTCTCTATACTTCTTCCGCTCAAATAGCACCGATCTGGGCAACTCTTTCATGATTCTCACCACTTTTCCTTCGACTTCTAATGGATCTTGAATCTGCTTGCTCACAATTAGTTCTCTTGTGTTTCTAGTCGTAAATTGAACAATTATATCCCTTGGTAACGTCCTCTGAGCTGCAAATCTGGAATTTATTCTATACACCACGTCCAAGAAGGCTGCAATTTCTTCCTCTTCTTTCCCCAGGTATTCTGCCAGAATTTCTGTAATCTGGTCTTGGGCGCATTTTCCCTCTACTTCTGGGATCGCACGAAATCTAAGTTGCTTTTCCATCTGTTTACATTCTGCAACGGCCATTCTGTCTCTCATTCCTCTCATTTCAGTCTTTTGCACGTCTGTTAAAGTTTCCACCGTTTCCTCTACTGCGTTGACTCTCTGCTGTGTAACTTGTAGGTCATTTTGTATTTTATCCATACCTTTTGTCAGTTCTGCCATCTCCAATTTCAGCGTCTCTTTAAAGTCTTTTAATTCTTTCGCCATCTCTAACATCATGTCTTTAAGCTCTTTATTTCCCTCTGAAACTTTTTTATCCAAATTTTCCATTGTAGTTTGCCACTCTTTCTTCAACATCGTGGGGCTAGCTCTGCTTCGCTCCCACGAGTCTGCCCTTTTCCTTAACTCCGTGACTTTATTTTAATACTTTCTTTTGTTTTTAAAAGTCCAATTACAGTTTGTTTTTGTCAGACGCTATTTTAAACTGTCCAAAATGTTGGGCGTTTTTTCTCTATGGTTTTGTACTGAAGCGCTCACTCTTACCTTCTTCAAAGATGGCCTACTTCTGTTTTCATTGAAGTCGCCAGTTGCCCTCTTTAAAAATGGCATCACCCTACTTCCAGCGCTCAAGAGAAGGGCCCTTCTCTCCTGTCTCTTTATAGTTCTGACGCACTTCCTGTTCCTCTTCGTGACACAGCAGTTCTCGCGATTTTTAAGCTTTCACACAGTCCACTATCTCTTCCCCACCACAGGTATGTAAACAATAATCCAATTTCCGCGCTAACTTCTCCTTGCAAATTTACTTTTTCAAATTTTTTCTTGCCGGAATCTTCCCCCTTATATAACTAGTCTGTTGCAGTTCTTAAATCCATTTTAGCCTCTTATTTCTTTTTAAAATCTGTCCCGTACTGAGAGATAGCGATCTTTACCTCCTTTAGTGTTTTTCTTGGGTTGTAGTCGCTGCTTCTGTTATCTAATCAAATCCAGCCCCTTTGCTGTTTTGTTGAAGCTTGGGCATGTAGGTCTTATGCCAGAATTGACTCCAGAGCCACTGCAGACATCTTGGCAACCTTTCTTCGGGTGGGACCTCAAGGGTGGGTGGGAGTTTGTTGTGTAGAACCCCCCCTCACCCAAGATCAATGCGCCCTCAGGTTCTCGAGCATTCTCGCCTGTTCTCCGCCTGAGAACAGGTGGCTGCGGGCAATTTGCGCCCCTCCAGCCTTCCAAACAGTGGCACGGACAGCTCAGCTCTTAGAGCTGCGTTAGACCTTCATGGATCCCAAACTGGAAGTCTGGCAACAAGCAGATTTAAGGTGAAAACCTGTAAGTAGCGAATCCCTTCTGTCATTCCAAGCGTATGCGAAGGATTGGTGGGAGTTGAAGCTAAGAAAGTTCGGATATCGTCCCCTTCATTGAGTTTTGGAACTTAATTGGCGGACTCCCCCCCCTAAGATGGTGACAAAAAAGCAGAGCCCTGCTGTGGGCAAATCTGTTTCGGCTGCTTTGCAGGGGAAAGGAGAGTCTCTTGAAGAAGTGGTTAAACGGTCGGTCATTGAAGCTATGAAGCCCTTTGTTGATAAGCTAAATGAAATTGGTCAAAGGGTTGGCTCAGTTGAGAACGAGGTGAAAACCATTAAAGACGTAGCATCTGGGGCAGAGCAGTCTGCTCGGGAAAACACAGTACTCATGAAAGCAACAAACAAAGAAGTAAAGCTTTTGGAGAATCAATTGATAGGGTTACAAGTGGATCGTGCTCAGACGGTATTGTGTCTTCAGAATGTGAAGGAGGAGGAAAGTGAAAATTTAAAGGATTTGGTGTCGGAACTTTTGGTGTCATCCGCAAAGGCAACTAAAGAAGAGTTAAAAACCGATATTCTGGAAGTCCGCCGGACATCTTCAAAATATGCAACGAAGTGTCAGCTGCCTCACGAGATTATTATCGATTTTTCATCTAAAAAGACTCAGGACACCATCTTATATAATTTGTACAATGTGGACTTGGACTTTCTGGGTAACAAGGTTTAGATATTGAAGGACGTTCCATTTTTAGCTCGGAAAAGAAGATTCAAATATAAAAGGTTTGCAGCTCTTCTGAGGAAGCGTGAAATAAAATACAAATGGTTATTTCCGGAAGGTATTTGGTTCAGTTATAAAGACCAAGCCTACAAGATAACATCGGAAGTACAGCTGAGGGACTTTGTGTTTAATCATCAAGAGTTCCAGCAAGGAGAGGATTTAGAATCTGAAGGGGGGAATGGGGAGGAGGGAGTGAGTGCAGCCACTGTAGCTGTTCAGAGAGAGCTGCGACCGAGACGCAGGGGGGGGGGGGAGAAGATCTGATCCTGACTGTAGTTCGTATTTTATAAGATCTACCAATCTAATAGCATATTAGAAAGTTTAATTTTAAATAATTGTATTATGAAGGGAATGCAATACTTGTAGATGTAGTGTGTGTTTTTTATGTGTTGTTTCTTCCCTTTCCCCCTGTTCCCTTTTTCCCTTTTTGTAGTTTTTGATGTTAGTACTTAAAAATAAAAAAATATTTAAAAAATGGTGTTGCATGGCCCCAGTATGATGAGGAATTTAGGATAAGGGCTGGCTTGGGATCAGATACACCAGCAACTTTGGCAGCAAGTGATATCCCCAACTAAGCCAAACATGAGTGATTGCTCTGATAGTAGTCACCTAGTGCACAGGGCAACTGACACAGTGCAGTAAGCCTTGTGTTTGCCAGCAGAAAAGCTGCTGGACCTACGGGCATGTTTGGCTTCTTAGAAGCCTCTTTTAGAAGCCAGAACAAAGTCTCCCTTTTGGAGCTCCAGCAGTTGGTGGGACACCAAAACTTTGCCTGAAGAGTGGTGGCACCAGGGAGGGCATTCTTGTGATGCCTATGTGCAATTCTAGATTTGAGGAGACACTTTTCCATGGTTCCTCACTGGTTGCATTCTTTGGAGTCCTTAGAGTTAGTGAATTAGTGTCCTAATCTCTTAAGGATGGGTCAGGGAGGGCCCTGATGGGCCAGGACGTTAGGTTTTCAGGGGACAAAGTCACCCTTAAGGTGAGATGTTTCAAAACCAATCAGAGGCAGAAGGGATCATTGACAGAACTCGCCCTCTGTGTTAACAAGGAACTATGCCCAGTAGCTGCATTGAGGCAGTATGTGGTGGCCCGAGATGACAAAGCAGGAATGCTTTTCCACCATAGCAACAGCAAATCCCTCACTAGATATCAATTCTACACAGTGACTGAATGCACATTGTCCAGGTTGGATCTGTCTGGTGTTAAATTTGGCACCTACTCATTTAGGATTGGGGCAGCTTCCACAGCTGCAGCCATGGGTTACCCTGGGCTGGTCATTCAGAAGGTGGTTTGGTGGCGATCCTCCATATTATGTCTGCTCCCCATCTGGGTTGTAACATTTACCTGGTTTTTTGCGAGCTGCTGCAAAGTGGGCTGCCCCCCCTAACTGTGGGAGTATATGATATGTTGTAGAGTAAGCCTCATTTTGAGACACAAAGAGCATGTAGCTGTTCCAGTTCCTTATTCACATGCCTTCCCAATACAAGCTTCTGGGAGGCACCCCAAATAAAATCTCTTTGTACTGGAACCACAGTTTGGATCATCCAGGCCAAGTCATCTTGTAGAGGACAGCCCCTGGAGTGCTGGAATGTGTGATTTGGGGTGATCCAAATATTGTTTTGGGGTGCAGAGGGCATGTAGTTTTTTCAGTTCCTTATTTATGTCTCTTCCCAATACAAGCTTCTGGGAGGCAGCACTGGAACCACAGTTTGGATTGGGTCCGGATCATATCATCTTGTAGGGGACCATCTGCATGATTTATGGTGATCCAAAGATTGTTTAGGGGTGCTACTTCCCCCCGCTCTTCCTGCCTGTACATTTCTCCTGGGGTGCACCCCATTTTGGAGCAGCTAGCACAGGAACTGGGTTTTGTTGCTGGAAGCATCACAAGTCCACCTATAGGGCTGAGTCCCCTGTTTGTGGGAGTGTATGATACATGATGTAGTAAGCCTCCTTTTGGGGTGCAGAGTGCATCTAGCTGTTCCAATTCCTTATTTACATATCTTCCTAATATAAGTTTCTGGGCAGCAGCCCAAACAGGAGCTCTTAGCTCCAGAACCAGTGTTTGAATTGGCCCCAGTGCATGTCTTTTTGTAGGGACTGTCTCTGGAGTTTGTGATTTGGGGTGATCTAAATATTATTTGGGGGTGCAGTTACCCCCCCTTTCTGCTTGTTCTTTTATCCTGGTGACACCCTACTTTGAAGCAGTTAAGAACTGGACTTTGGGGGAAAGACCTAGCATAGGCGCACTTAGAGTCCCCTAAACATGCTTCTTTAGACTTTGTTTTGGGGTACAGAGCTTTTCAATTTTCCCCCATATTTGTGTTTGGATTTGCAAATAAGGAACAAGGTCTGCAAATAAGGAACTGGGAACCAACTTCAGCTTCATCTGTCTCTGCTGATTCATAACTGCTGCAAAGCAGCCAGAAAGGAAGTGCTGAAAATATAGCAAGATACAACAATAAGTACACAGATTTACTGACGATATTCTTCTTTTTATTTTGCTGGTTTTTATCACTATCGTTTTTAATGCAGGTTGTTTTATGAATTGGGTTTTAAATGTAGAGATTTGATTTTGAAAAAAAGTTTTATTGTGATGATTATTTTATTGTTTATTTATACCATACGCCACACCAGGTGCCACTTTTTATCTGAAAATGCAGTATATAATCTGGAATTTTAAAAAAAGATAATAGACAAACTTCAGGCATTATGCAAATTTTCTTGACAAATTTGAAATACAATTAAATACTTTTGCAGAGATTAAAATTAAACCTTGCTTCAATCAAAGTTCCTGATTACATGTTGTTTCTATTTCTTTAGAGATTCTGTAGATGTGATGCGCAAATAAAGTGCATTAAGTGGACGCAAATGCACTCTAAGCCACTGGAGTATACAGGGCCTCTTCTCTTGTCATGTTTTATGGCTCTGAACTTTGACACACGCACGTCCCTCCAAATTAATCTCCTCCGCCTTTTAAAACACCCCAGGTTTCAGCCTTGTTTTGACTGGATTTCTTAGAACATTCCCTTGGAAGCCACACTGTCAATCAATCCCTGTTGCAGCATTCAAGCAATTCTGCTCAGTTTTCACTTGATGATTTAGAATATCAAATGTCTTGATTTTGAGTGGGGTAGGCAATCTGAACTTCATCCAATAGCACCACTGCAATCTCAGAATGTGCTTAATTTGCGAACTATTCAAATTTTAAAATGGGCAAATCCAAACATGAAAATACCTTTCAAGCTTTTCTACTATATTTTGTTTAGTCCAAATTTTAACTGCTGTGGTCTCTGTGACTGCAACAGATTTTTTTAAAAGGCCAAAAAAAAGAGAGTTAAAATCCAGTCTCTGTGTGTTTATTGAATTGTTTTTACACTTTTAAAAATGTTGTTTCAGTATTTAATGTTTGCAGCCTTGGGGACCGTATTTGGGTAGAAGGTGTCATACAAATGTTTTAAAATAAAAAAAATAAAACAAAAGTATGGGATACACAGTCAAACTCCAGTAAAGAATAAAAGTGATTGCATTTAGGGCCTCCCAGATGGTCAGCATTTACAGTAGCAAAATCAAAGAGAGTCCAGTAGCACCTTTAAGACTAACCAATTTTATTTTAGCATAAGCTTTCGAGAATCAAGTTCTCTTCGTCAGATGCCTGATACAGATACAGAGTCTCTGTATCAGGCATCTGACGAAGAGAACTTGATTCTCGAAAGCTTATGCTAAAATAAAATTGGTTAGTCTTAAAGGTGCTACTGGACTCTCTTTGATTTTGCTACCACAGACTAACACGGCTTACTTCTCTGCATTTACAGTAGGAGAGCTATCGATGGTTAGGCTCAGACAAAAGTCGAAACAACAGGCAGCCATAAGCTGCCTGCTTCCTCCACTGTTTCTAGCCTTGGGTGATATGTGAATGTTTGATCAGCTGGCTGTTGTGTTACCCCTTGTCAGGGGACTTTGGACACCCTGGAGTCTCTTTATCTTCTCTGCTATTTGATTGACCCGCTGAACTGCAGCAGCCCTTAGGCAGAGCTGTTTACAAGAAACTTGAAAAGGAAGCTTTGGATGTTCCCAGAACTGGCCAAGAAGGTAGCAGAGGAGCAAACAAGACCTGACCCTATAAAGTAATAAATCTTTGCCGTGATGAAGAATCACAGAGCAACCTAATAAATTCCTGTTTGTGACTGGTTCACCATATGCATGCACGACATACTGAAAATTGTTATGAAAGAGAATCTTTTATTTGATGGTGCAAGCAGGCAAAGAAGGTGAGATGTACAGTTATCTAGAGTAAAGGTAAAATACTCTGTCCTTTCCCTTTCCCAGAATTTAAGACAAATGCTCCTGAAAGAAGTAGGTTACCATGACAAATCACTCACTATCAAAGCAGATTTTGGTCTAGCAGAAACAATAGCCATGTATTGCAAACTCCCCTTGATCAGTGTGCCTAATTCCTAGAGTCAAAAGACTGCTTTCAAAGCATGGAGACCTCAAGGATAATTTTTATGCAAGATCTACTGAGAATTCCAAAATTGATGCATATATGCCAGCTTGTGCAGCCCATTTTCCAGAAGTCCTAGCAAGATATCCCTTATAATCACTCTGATGACTCAGCTCATATAATCTTTCACCTCCAAGCCTATATTCCTTATTCTTTTTTTATTACCTGACATAAATGCTTTGGTTTTGCAATAAATGCCTGGTCTAGTAACAGACATTTGAATTTCACTGTATTCATTCTTTAACTGGATAATTGTTTATGTTAAGTAACTTTAGATCTGCATCTGCAAGGATAATAATGGAATACCTTTATTATTTCCAATCATTTTAATTTTTAATAAAAATCTCTTTTAGTGTCTGAGATACTTTATTTATTCAGGAATTTGACACCGCTCATAAAAGCCGAGAAACCATTCTTGTAGAGAAATCATAGCTGTCTCTTTTGTTTTATACTTTTTAAAAAGACTTTTAGTCATACAGGGCATATTGCAGCTCACACCCTTAGATCGTTTCAGATTGGAGAAACAGTACAGGGGGTGGAAGGCTGAAGTCCATTCTCCACGACCCTTATCCAAATTAGGCTTGCATCTACCTGAGAATTCCATTTCAAATAAGGAATGCTGAGCACAATGGGATTGAAAATCCTAATTTGTGACAGCCATACAGTGGACACAAGGACTTTGTAACATGTGAATCAGCTTTCTGAATAGATGAACTAATTTCCTTGTTCACCTCCTTTTTAAAAATTTACCAGGTCACCTTAGCCTCTAGGGAGGCAGAAGGCCTGGCACTTACCTCCTCACTGGACCCATGGTGCTCCTTACATGTGCTCAAAGTGCGTGTGCACTTTGCACCAGCACAATGTCACTTCCAGGAAGTGACACCATCACGCATGCATGCACACTTCACAGCAGGCTGATTTTGGCCTCAAACAGGCCTGTTTGGGCCTAAAATCAGCCCCCTGAAAAGCATGGGCGCGCTCTTGGGGCAGCGCAATAACATCACTCTTGGGAGATCTGTTCCTGTGCCTTTCCCCCTGCCAACTAGGTAATTGGAGGTGGGGGGTGGAGACTGAAAACAGGGGATCCCCTGCCTCCACCAGGGGAATGGGATCCCTAGATGGGCCTATTAAGCACATAGAGGAACAATGATGAGAAAAACTCAGCATGGTTTCTGCAAAAGGAAGTCCTGTCTTGCCAATGTTTAGGAGTTCTATGAGAGAGTGAACAAAGCATATACATAATGGCTACCCATAGATATTTTATACTTGGACTTTCAAAAGGCTTTTGACAAGGTACCTCACCAAATATTCCTGAATAACTAGTACATGGGCATGAACCTCAAAAAAACCGAACTATGAGTGGTTTGTGAGTTTTCACGAACCACAAACTGGCACAAAGTGCAGCAAGTTTACAAACCAGTTTGTGGTTCATGGGGTTTAAATGCCCCTTCCCAGCTGCTTAGCAGCAGCAGGGAAAGGGCCATTTCACAGTTTAAAGGGCCCTTTCTTTCCTTGCATGTGGCAGGTCCCTTTAAACTATCAGCTGGCAGGTGGCAGGGGGGAATCCCCCCTCGCCGCCTGCCAGCTGATAGTTTAAAGGGACCTGCCGCCTGCAAGCAGCAGGTCCCTGGGGAAATGGCCATTTAAACAGCCCCTTTAATACGACCCAAACGAACCAGTAGACCAGCCCGTGGAAATTCGTGGAAACAAGATTCCACGAACCATTGGTTCACGAACCATGAACTGGTCTGGTTCATGCGGTTTTTTGGGTCATAATTTGATTTGTGCCCATCTCTAATAACTAGCAGTCATGGGAAAAGGGGCAGGTCTTATGGATTAAAAACAGGAAACGGAGAAGGACAGTTCTTGCAACGGATGGAAGTAAGAAATGGGGTTCCCCAAGGACTGGTGTTGAGGGTGGTGCTAATTAATTTGTCCATAAATGATATGGACCTGGGGGTGAGCAGTGTAGTATCTAAGTTTACAGATGGTACAACATTATTCAGACATACTGTAAAGAGCCCCAGGAGGATCTCCACAAATTGGGTGACAATTATTCAAAATGTGGAAATCTCTGCCCGAGGATGTAGTAATGGCCATAAGTATAGATGGTTTTATTTAAACCTTTCCCCCTGCCTTTTCTTGTGATTCAAGGCAGCTTTAAAAAAGGATTAGACAGATTCATGGAGGATAGGTCTATCTGTGGTGAGTAAAGATAATCTCTATGTCCAAAGGCAGTGAACCTCTGAATACCGGCGCTTTGGCCTAGTAACTGGTTGGCTGCTGTGTGAGACAGGATCCTGTGCTGGATGGATCACTAGTCTGATCCAGCAGGGCTTTTCCTACTTCTTAACAGACAAATAAGTTTTCCTCTGAGAGGGAAGTATAAAGCTGGATAGCAGGGATTCAGTCTACAAAAAAAGTACCAGGAGAAAGACTCAGAATTTTACTTCCCCTTGAACCTGCAGCTGTAATTTAACTTTTCAAAAATAGTGTGTGGGGGATAGAATCAGTTCACAATTTTATTTTATTTTATTTTACTTTATTGATATATATATGTCAGACAGCATAAAAAATACAATGAACAATGCAAACAGAATTTGAAAACAATGCAAACAACTGTCTAAGGCAAGATCTCCCATTGTCATCTGTAGTATGGTCTTAACTGCTGGCTTTTATATTTTCAAAGGGAAAATATCCATTTGTTTCTGCTAGGCCTTGATACAACCTGTTTTGCAACTAGTTGGACCTAACCTAATTAAATATGCAGAACATCATCAACATTCATAATAAGAATGATGCAAACTGTGAAAACACAAACAGTTTCCCTCCCTCTTTGCTTAACATATAGCATGCCAGGGAAACTGACTTCTTAGTTAGTCACCAGGTATCATCTAACTGTTATTTCTGGATTATTTTTTTTTAAAAAGAGGCCATTACCACTACTTGCCATTATTGGCTATTGCTTTGAAATGTTAATTTTAAGGAGGACCTATTGATTTCTTTAAATGCTAAATAGAGTGAGTTAAATGAAAAGATATAGGAAGCAAATAATTTACAAACACAGAACATCTAACGTTTGTGTTAAGGATTCAAAGGATTCAAAGATACATTTAAATTTATATGGCTTTAAAGAAATTAAACAGTCATATCTGGCAAATCACTCATTAAATTTAATTACATTGCTCTGTAATTTCAGCACAGCATCAGTTTTACCCCAAAAGCAGGAAGATTCAGAAAATGGAAACAGAAATATTTACGGGCTTGAAAGAGACTCATAAAAGGAGATTAAAGAACCTGTATAGCTTTAGCCTGGCTTAATCACAAATGAAGCAGTTATTAAACCTCCAATTATATTTCGGTTATGTCTATGAATCATTTCCATGTGATATATGGAGAGATGTGATAACTACAATGTCCAAATTCAGGATTGGTTCACACTCTTGCACACAGTTTGGACCATCAGCTTCAAGCACAAGCCTCCTTCCACACCTGTAAAATGTAATTCAAGTTTTAGTTAATAATAATAATATAACAACATTCGATTTATATACCACCCTTCAGGACAACTTAATGCCCACGCAGAGCGGTTTACAAAGTATGCCATTATTATCCCCACAACAAAACACCCTGTGAGGTGGGTGGGGCTGAGAGAACTCCAGAGAACTGTGACTAGCCCAAGGTCACCCAGCTGGCTTCAAGTGGAGGAGTGGGGAATCAAACCCAGCTCTCCAGATTAGAGTCTTGCGCTCTTAACTAGAGATGGGCACGAACAGAAAAAAACCCGAACATGATGTTCATTGTTCATTGCCATCCATGAACAGGGACTCACGAACAACCATGAACTTGACCCTGTTCACGAACATATTCATGTCTGGCTGTTCGTAGGGGCCAGCAGACTCTCCTCCAGCCATCATCCAAATTTGGTCAAGATTCCTACTGCACCACTCCCAGAAACCTGACCTGAGCAGGCACCAGGGAAGGTACCAATAATAAATAATAGCTTGGCCCCAGAGCCTGGCAGCAACCCTGGAACCTGAGGGTGGGTAGATCCCTACTGCACCATTCCCAGAAACCTTATCTGAGCAGGCAGAAGGAAAGGTACCAATAGTAAATAATAGCTTGGGCCTAGAGTCTGGCAGCAGCCCTGGAACCTGAGGGTGGGTAGATCCCTACCACACCATTCCCAGAAACCTGACCTGAGCAGGCACCAGGAAAGCTACCAATAGTAAATAATAGCTTGGCCCCAGAGTGTGGCAGCAGCCCTGGAACCTGAAGGGATAGATCCATATCCCACCACACACAAAGAAAATTCAAGTTCCAATGCACTCTCCCTGTCTATCAAAATGCCAACAGCAGCTGTCTCTCCCTCTCCACTGTCTGCAAAGACTAGCCAAAGCTGGGAGGGCCCCCTCCCCCCATGGTCTTTGATCTCTTGCAGGGGTTTTTTTTCTGGGAAAAGAGGTGGCGGGACTCTCAAGAGGGAAATGAGGAAGAAACACATGGGATTCTTTGAAATAATATTATTTTCAAGCACTATTACCGAGTACTTTCAAGAGGTGTCGGAACTCCATTCCACCGTGTCCCCCCTGAAAAAAAGCCCTGCTCTCTTGTAACAAATTTGGAAGGAAGGCCTGCCTATCAAACTAAATTGGGCTTGGATTGGGGTTTCTAGGGCAACAGCAGGAGTTCAGACAGAGTTCAGACAATCCCTGCCTACGTTGCCAAGGGAATTGATTGCAGGTGCCAGACTGCCTGGCTTGACGAACAGCAACAAACAAGTCTTGCAATGACCATCTGTTCATTTAGAATGGGGTTTCATGAACAACTTGTTCTCAAACAGCAGATTGGGCTGTTCATGGCTTTTTTTTTTGTTCGTATTGCTGTTCGTGCCCATCTCTACTCTTAACCACTACACCAAACTGGCTCTCAGTTAAATATGACATCATGCACACAATGTGGGAAAGTGCCATGTCTAATTCCTAGGGCCTACCAACCCTGGGATTAGGAAGCCTAGGTCACTTGCTGAAGTGGGAGGTCTCCCACTACTGCTGGCCCTGCCCACCACCACCCATCTGGGCAGCAGGGGGGAAATGATGGGGGAAATGGGGGGAATGATCAGTGCTGTGCAAATGCCATGACATCACTTCTGGTACAACCTAGAAATGACATCATCATGTCAGGTGAAGCTCTAGCATTCACCTTAAACTCTTTGGTTAAACCATGGAGTTCTGGGTGAGTACTACAGCATCACCCCTATGCACTGATGTGATTTCCAGGTCATGCCAGAAGTGATGTCACTTTGTTGCTAGGCATATCACAATGTTGCCTGTGATGCCTTGTGCTGGTAACCCTACTTGGAATCTGTTTGAAATTTCAGTCTTATGACGCAGGTGGCATTAAAACCACATGAGCCAAACCCCAGTCCTATCGTCCCATTTCATTAATTAATCAAGATGCCAAGATCTTCACATCCGTTTTAGCCTCTAGACTGAATAAAATAATAGCTCAATATATTAATACAGATCAATCTGGTTTCATCCCCTCCAGAACCATCACAGACAATATTAAAAAAACAATAAATATCAATTTCTGTAAATATACAAAGACTGAATTTATAATATTGGTGGTGGATATTGAAAAAGCATTTGATCGCCTAGAAATACCATTTTTAAAAACAATATTAACATATATGGAGTTTGGGGACCGCGTTCTTACAGCCATAGATGCACTATATGAATATCCCAAGGCACAAGTCAGAATGAATGGCTACAATTCATCAGACTTCCCACTCACAAGAGGCACTAGACAAGGCTGCCCATTGTCACCCTTGCTTTTTGCCTTATCCATAGAACCACTAGCAGAAGCTATTAGAGCTGACCCCGGAATTCAGGGTGTCAAAATAGGGACAAAAACCCATAAAACCTGTCTATATGCAGATGACATGGCAATCTATTTAACAAATCCTCTAGACTCTCTCAAGGCTTTAAACAATATTTTACAGCTTTTTGCCACTATTTCAGGCCTAAATATTAATGCAGCCAAAACTGAAATATACCCTATTTATATCAATGCCTCCTCCCACAAGGCCATTAAAACCTCATTTACTTTCAAATGGTTAGAAAAACCTTGGTGCTACTTAGGAGTTTTAATCCCAAAAGACCTTAAGGACCTTTTCAAACAACTATACAAACTGGATAACAAAACTGAATTTATTAATTCAGAGCTGGAACAAACTATACTTTTTGTGGTCTGAAAAATTTGATCTGATCAAATCTACTGTGCTTCCACAATTTCTTTTTCTTTTTCAAAATCTACCTATACATATCCCAAGTAAGGATTTGAAATCCTGGCAGACATCTATAAACTCTTTCATCTGGGGAAATAAAAAACCCAGATTAAGTTTTTCTATCTTATCTCGCCCATCTAAACTTGGAGGATACAGCTTGCCAGACTTCTGGATATTATGAAGCCATCCAAATGAAGAATATTATTGCATACCTTAATTCAGACCAATCAAAAGATTGGATTGCGATTGAACAAGGCTTTCTGACTTCCATATCTATGGAAGATTTAATCTGGAATATTCCTAAAGAGAGACCAAACCTAATCCAAATGCTTCCACTCTTAAATTCTACCTTACAAATATGGGACATAAAAAGAACATCATTAGCCCCCAACGTCTCTCCACTATCTTCTTTTTTACAACAAAAATGGTTCATCCCAGGCAACTCTAAAGAATCTTTCCCTTTGTGGAGAGCACTAAAATTAACAAGACTATGGGATGTTACCTCTAAAATTTTTCTAAAACCCAAATCCCAGTTACAGTCATCAGCCAACATCAAATTACCGTGGTTTGAATATTTTCAGTTAAACCACTTAATTAATAGCACAACGATACAAGCACAATTTTAAAAAGCTCATACTGATTTTGAAAGACTCTTAATTTCTCGTAGTAAAAAAGAAAAGGGTCTCATCTCTATTCTTTATAAAATCCTAAACTCCCAAAAGTGGAGTAAAAAAGGAAACTATCAGCTTCGGTGGCAGTCAGACTGCAATACAATTATTTCTGACTCACAATGGGCACAAATTTGGTCCTTAAAAATATGTTCCACTAATGCTATTAATATCAGAACAACCTTCAGAAAAATCATGCACAGGTGGTACCTAACCCCACTCAAGATACACTACATAAATCCTTCATATGACCCACAATGCTGGCGTGGCTGCAAACAAACAGGCTCTTTTTTCCACTGTTGGTGGAATTACCCTTTGATTTCACATGACTGGAACCTGATCTTCAACATGATTGGGAAAATAACTGGGTATGTCATTCAACCATGTCCTGAACTTGTTTTTCTTAATTTGTGGGGAAAGAAGGACATCCCCATAATCTGAAAAGATCTGATTTCAATTATGATCAGTGCGGCCAAAGCCATAATCACAAAATCATGGAAATCCAAAATCCCACTCACAATACAGCCTTGGATTAATAAATTATGGGAATTTCTCACAATGGAGAAAATCACAGACTGCATCTCAGCCACTGAGAACCAGAACTTCCAATCCAATTTCTATGAGAAATGGTGGCCTTTTCTGGACTATATGGAAAAGCAAAACAAATACTTGAAGTCAATACCTGACAATCTCAAAGTTATAGCAATTTATTAAATTTTATGTTCTTTCGTTGTCTTTACCACATATATTGTAAATACTGCCAAGGCAATTGATATACTGTCTCAAGCACGTGTTTATATTCATACTGTTTATATAGTTATATGGTTATATATTTGTTTTTTTACTATTGCATATTGTTAAAAAAAAATTAAAAAACTAAAAAAAAACCCACATGAGAGCTACAAATGTTAAGAAATAATTTTCTTGCTTGATTGTAGTGCTGCTCGGATGCAGTTCCTTTACTAGATTCTGCAAACTTTGCTTTCCTGCTTACAATGTTTTAATCATTTCATTTCAAATTCTAACAGGTGTTTAAAGGATTTTATCAAAAAAATGGGAAAAAATATCAAATATAAACCAGATTTTTTTATTTCCTGTTCTTAAATTACAACCTGACTGGAAGGCCAACTATCTCACCTTTCAGAGGTAAGGTACACAATTAAGCTTCCATTAAGTTCACTAGGACAGAATTCATCAGCCTGTAGAGCTGATAAACTGCAGCACCAAAGCTGTGTACACAGAGCATGGATTGGCAAAGAACTCTTTGTTGAGATATAGGTCTTCATCTGCTCAGCTGCTAGTCAGCAGCTGAAATAAATCTACAAAATCAGATGGGAGCTAGATTTACAGCAGGTGTAAACACTGCCTCTGCAAAGTTTTGCTTCCACCACTGTAATATGAGCACACACTTGTGCATACCTCCAGCAATTCATTGTGTATTAGGGCTATGTTCATCTTTTTTAGGGGTGTTAGGGGTTTTGTTCATTTTCTCTTCACCATCCTTCCCATGTAATAAATTAACAGAGCAGAATACATGAAAATCTGATTCACTTTCCTGTCTTCACTTCAAGCATGCTATGTCAGTGGTCAAGAAAGACCATATCAATGTATTGTCGAAGGCTTTCACGGCCGGAGAACGATGGTTGTTGTGGGTTTTCCGGGCTGTATTGCCGTGGTCTTGGCATTGTAGTTCCTGACGTTTCGCCAGCAGCTGTGGCTGGCATATCGATGGTTTCACATGAAATATCATCATATGCAGCCTCCACACCTAGACGATATAGGTTTCTCTTTCAGACTAAATGTGAAAAGCAAAAAGCAGCAGCAGCATGTCAGTCAAAAGCGTTTGGGTTTTTTTGTTCTTTTTTTGTGGTCCTGGGTTTTTGCTTGTGTCTAAATGGGAGGTTGGCATCTTTAACCACCCCACAAGCTCTTGAACAGAGGTGGGAAGCAGCTACAAGCATGAGGTTACAACCTAAAATAAACAGCCAGGATCTGCAGGAATACCACCAGATACTCTGTATCTTTTACATCTGTAGCAATGTCATTAAGATGCCACTTTATTCATTGGTTAATTCACTCTCTGATGGATTAAAGAGCTATTGAAAACATACTCATTGTCTTAAATGCTATCTTAATCAACTACTTACTCAACACTATTTTCAGGAAAGTTTATATAGGTCTGTACATGCTGGGATTAAACAACTTTCACTTAACTGTATATGCTGCTAATAAAACGCCTAGCAGAATAATGGAAGGAAGAAAGGTGAGCTGTAGGTACCTGGAGGCATTGTTCTTCAGAAATGATAACCAGCACTAGAGATGGGCACGAACAGCTTTACGAACTTTAAAAAGCCACGAACAGCCCAATCAGCTGTTCGCAAACAAGCTGTTCCCGAGGCCCCATTCTAAACGAACAGGTGGTCATTGCAAGCCTCCTTCATTGCTGTTTGTCAAGCCAGACAATCTGGCACCTGCAATCAATTCCCTTGGCAACCAGAGGCAGGGACTGCCTGAACTCTGTCTGAACTCCTGCTGTTGCCCTGGAAACCCCAATCCAAGCCCAATTTAGCTTGATAGGCAGGTCTTCCTTTCAAGTGTGGAGCTCCAAATTTGTTACAAGGAAGCAAAGAGCAGGGGGGAGGGGGCTCCCAGATCTGGTTTTGCAGACAGTGAGGGAGAGACAGTTGCTGTTGGCATTTTGAGAGAGAGAGACAGGGAGAGTGCATTGGAGCTTGAATTTTCTTTGTGTGTGGTGGGATAGGGATCTACCTCTTCAAGTTCCAGGACTGCTGCCAGGCTCTGGGCCAAGCTATTATTTATTATTGGTACTTTTCCTGCTGCCTGCTCAGGTAAGGTTTCTGGGAGTGGTGTGGTAGGGATCTACCCCTTTAGGTTCCAGGGCTGCTGCCAGGCTCTGGAGCCAAGCTATTATTTATTATTGGTACATTTCCTGGTGCCTGCTCCTGTAGGGGTTCTGGGAGTGGTATGGTAGGGATCTTGATGGCTGGAGGAGAGCCTGCTGGCCCCCACGAACAACGAACATGATCGTGAACAGGTCATGTTCGTCAATGTTCATTGTTCGTGGATGGCAACAAGCAACAAACACCATGTTTGGGGTTTTTTTCTGTTTGTGCCCATGTCTAACCAGCACTGGTGTATGAGTATGTATGTGCCATTATTTGTTGAATCTGAGTAATGTCCTGAACATTTCAACCACCCTATTTCATTTTCGTTTTGTATTCTCATACACATGACCACCTTTGGCACTCTTCTCCACTGATCACCAGCGCTGCTGCCATAGTTCTCCTCTCAAATGGTATTATTTTTACTTTTGGAGTGCAAACAAAGTTATATCCTGAACAAAATAAATGGTGACAATATAGAAATAAACACTGTTGCCAATCTTTTCTGTCCAGATCTAATCAATGTAGAAGACATGTCTATGTGCTAATCATCTGCATACTCTCAATGTGCTTGCCATGATAAGCGCATTATATCTGCAGGCCTTTTAGATATCAAACTGGCCTGTGATTTACCTTTCAAATCAGGCCCTTGGAAAAGGACCATCTCAGAGGAAAAGGGTGCTATAAATGCCTGGCTGGGCAGCACACCATTTGCTCAAACTGACACTTTTCCTTAAGATGTTTGTATAGCTGACATTCCAGGATGTATAAATATATCTTGCTCTAGTCTTGGGTGCCATCATAAAACAAGCTCCATGATGAACGTGTATCTACATGCATAAGATCTGCACAGCCATGAAGGACTGGTTTTAACTCTCTGCATGGGAGATAAAGTCTCTACCCCAGCCCTCGTTTTCTGGGAAGAGAGGGTTTAAAAAGGCTTGGCAGCCTTTTGTGGTGTGGTTTATCAGGGATAGAGGGCCCTAGAGGCTGGCTTGCCTCTATCCCATACCTTCCTAAGCAAAAAACACGCAACCTGCAGGCATGTTCCAGGTACTGTTTGACAGTTTTAACTCTCAAGGGACATTTAGAAATCAGAATCTTTCCTTTTGTTTCTGTTTATTAGCTGCTTAGCCTAATGCAGTTTATCTTCCTGTATATTATTGTTTTCTGTATTTTATATTGTACTGTAATACAATAAAGAACTTTCTTTGGTTAAGTCAAGCTGTGTCAAAGATATCTCATCCACGGGCCACCTGCTCAGCCATTTGCTAAAACTTTGCACATGCTCAAAGGTTCATTAGCTTCCCAAACAGCTGGTGAGATGTTAAATGTTTTCAGTTTGGGCGATGGTGGCTGCTGAAGGAAGTAAAGGCTGGGAAGGAGGGAGAAGTACACCCCTCCCAACCCGCCCCCCCCCCCCCGGTTATAATACTGCTATCCATTCTCAGTTCACTCTTACTAACTTGTCCACAAACTTAAGGCAAGTGATTGTTATACAACCAGAACGCCTCCATCTTTAATATATTTTAATTCTATTGCCATTTTTAAAAAACAAAGATTCACTTAAGTTCTAGTAACTGTTGTAATAACAATGGCTCCTTGTGCCTCATCACTCTATTCAACCACCTTGGAGGTTTCCCTCTGGCTGAAGGGGCCTTCCCTTGAGAAAGGAGGGCTTCAAACTTGGTTGAGCAAAGCAGTACGGTACAAGCCACTGCAGATATAAATTAATATCATTGCTTTAATTTTGCCTTGAAGAAAAGATAGTGATTCTTAAAATTCTTAAGTTCTTAAAATATCCTTTTAATTAAAAAATATCATTTTATTTAAAATATATCATTTTTATCCTACCTCAGCATTTGGAATTGCTTTGCTTTAGGAATGTATTTTTTAGTTTTTCTTTGCAACGGTATGCGGACCTGGAAGGTGAAGAAGATTGTACTGAATAGATCTAATGCCATGATTTCTTTACCCAGGTTTCTGGAATGTTTCATTGTGGCATTATTGATACTGAGGTTTTGATGTAAGTGATGCCAGTTTTCACCTCATTTTCTATATAAAACAACTTAACTGTGAGACACAAGTGTTTCTCATGAAAAATTCTGCAAATGGTTATGTGAGTGTATATTAGCATTGCCAGCAGGCCCCCCCCTTCCCGCACCAGCATGGAGAGCAGGAAAACAAAGCCTACCCTCCTGACCTCCAGGCCCCCATCATAGTGCAGAGAGGCAGAAATATGGCACCCACACTTCTCTCCCCTTCACCTCAGCAAGGCAGCACTTGCTCTCCTTGCCCCACACCAAAGTGATAAGGCAGCACTTGTCCTACTCACCCCATGTTGTAATGTGGCAGGAGGTCATTGCCCACCTTTTCACTTCCCCCATCACAGTGAGGCAATGAGGGACAGACCAGGCCCACTCTGCCCCTTTGACAGAGGTAGGTAGTGAAGGAGGGAGTATGCTTCTTGCATGCTGCCTACTCTGGCAGCTTGCTGGTGCTGCCCCTCCATGTTTGATGCCTTAAGTGATCATGTAGGACCACCTAGAATATAGGCCAGCCCTGGCTGCCAGGCCAATGTGTGAGATCCTTGAGAGTGTTGAGTGGTGGAGCCTGGGAAGGGAAAGCGGCGCTGATGCCGTGATGTGAAATTACAAGATGAGGAATTTGTTGCATTTTCATATTCATTACTATAATTATGAAACACTCTTTGTTATTAATAATGAAAGAAAGGCACAAGTATATATATATGAATATGAGATGGAAGTCTGTCTCAAAGAGTTAGCATTAGAAATTTGCATTAGAAATTAGCATTAGACATAGACAAGCACAACTTGTACTTTCCATTTTTGCGCATACAAAAGTCTAGCTGCTGCTGTCATATAAAATATCAACGTCCTGTGTTGGGCTGGAATTCCCTCCATTCCCAAGTTCAGTAGCAGGAGTTCTGGGTTCCTATTAATTTGAAATTGTAAAATTTCACTCATTTCTCTTATTATTTCCCCCCAGTACTGCCTGGCTACCTCACACGACCACCACATATGATAGAGGGAGCCCTCATGCTTCTTACATTTCCAGCATTTATTAGAAGTATTCAAATTCCCTAGCGCAATCTTCTTTGGTGTCATGTACCAACGATAGATCATTTTATAAATGTTCTCTTTGATATTAATACATGTCGTTGTCTTCATTGTAGTTTTCCACAAGTATTCCCATGCCTCCATTGTTATTTCTTTATTAAAGTTTATAGCCCATTTCACCATTTGTGTTTTAACTATCTCATCCTCGGTATACCACTTCAACAGTACTTGGTATACCTTGGATATTCTTTTCTTATCTTCTTTAAGAAGGGTCTGCTCTAGTTCCGAATTCTCTATTCGTATACCTCCCTTTACAGAGTCCGAATTATATAAGTCTCTGATCTGTCTATACTGGAACCAATCGTAGTTAGGTGATAGTTCCTCTTGTGTCTTTATTCTAAGTTTGGATGCTTCAGTTTTAGTTATTTCTTTATACGTTAAACATTGTTGTTCATTATCAACAGCTCTCGGGTCTATCACCTCATATGGAACCACCCACAAAGGGGTTCCTTCTTGTAGATAAATTCTGTACTTCTTCCAGATTATGTATAGACTTCTCCGAACAAAGTGATGCAGGAACATCGAGTTGACCTTTACTTTGTCATGCCATAAATATGCGTGCCATCCAAATATTTTTTTATATCCCTCTAGGGCTAATAGTTTCTTGTTCTTTAATGTCATCCATTCTTTCAACCAAACTAGGCAGATTGCATCATGATAAAGTCTCAGATTGGGCAGTTGCATTCCGCCTCTTTCCTTTGCATCTTGTAAAACTTTCACTTTCACTCGAGGCTTCTTGCCTGCCCAAACAAAATCTGATATTTTCCTCTGCCATTTTTCAAATTGTTTGGAGTCTCTGATGATTGGTATTGTCTGTAGCAAAAACATTACTCTTGGTAACACATTCATCTTAACTGCTGCAATCCTGCCCAACCATGACAAATTCAATCTATTCCATTTAATCAAGTCTCTCTCTATCTGAGTCCATAGTTTTTCATGACATCGTGGGGCTTGCTTTAGCTCGCTCCCACGAATCCGCTCTCTTCCTTAACTCCGTGGCGTAAAATTTAACGTTTTTCTATTTTAAATGTCCCGGTCTTCTTATAGAAATTAAATTTTAAAGAGTCCAAAATGTCAGGCGTCTTTTCTCTATGGTTTCTCTATGATTTTGTAATCCAAGATGGCCTACTTCCTCTTCCGCTGAAGCCGCGACCCTTCCCCTTTCAAAAATGGCGATTCCCTACTTCCTGCCCTCCAGCAAGGGCCGCTTCTCTCCAGCCACTCTATTGTTATTACGCACTTCCTGTCTCCCGTCTTCCCACAGCAGATCTCGCGATGGTGTCTTTTTCTCACAGCTCCAAAGCCACAGGTATTCAAAACAATAGTCCCATTTCTTTAATAACTTCTTTAAACTTAGTCTCTTTTTAAATTCGATTCCTGCCGAGTCTTCCCCTCCTTTTCACTAGTCTGTTGCAGTTTAAAAATCTACTTTTTTTCCTCTCTGTTTTTATCAATCTGTCCCGTCTCAGAAGATAATGATCTTTACCTTCTCTTCACTTTTCTCGGGTTGTAATCGCTGTTTCGATTTTAAGTTCTCCTCTCAGCTTCTTCCCCCAATCGATGCTTGGGTATGTAGGTCTTATGCCAGCCGAATTGGCCCCAAAACTGCCGCAGAGATTATAGCCGACCCGTCGCAAGGTGGGACCTCAAGGATCGGGGGGAGACTCGTTGTATAGAGCCCCCCCTCGTCCGAGATCTAGCTCACCCTAGGGTCTTGAGCGTTCTTTGCCTGCTCCCCGCCTGAGAGCAGTCGGCCGCGGGCTATTTTCACCCCGCCGGCCGGTTAAAACGGCAGTCCGGTCAGCTCCGCAAGTGGAGCTGCGTTAGACCTCCATGGATCCCAAACAGGATTGGACTTACAAATTGCTGTATATGGCTGAAATGGACAAGATGACAAGAAAATTGAGAGATCTGGACTCAGGGCAGTTCAACACAGACTGGGAGAAGCTGAAACAATACCTGGAGAAGAAATGGGAGGTGGGAGGAAAACTGTGGCAGTTTGAGAACTACTGAAGTATTGAAGTAGAGGGGGGAGACTTTACCGGGGGGAGAAGAGATAAATGTGAATTAATAAGCAGTCAGATTAATAGATTGACATATATATAGATATATATAGGTTAACAAACAGAACATAGAGAAAATAATTAATTATAAGGACTAAATATAAGGAGCGATTAACTAACAATATTTTCTTTTTTTTCTGATAAGTTTTGTACCAAACTGAATGTCTGAAGATATAGATGGGTCAAATTGATTGACTACGTGAGGAGAGATATATAGAACTATTATAAAAAGATAGAATGAGTAATATATAGAGAGAATAAGTCAAATTGTTTGATATAAACGAATGTATGATCTATATGGTTTATGATATATAGAAATACCTGAAATTGAAAAATTGGGATAAATTGTTTATCTAAGATGGAAACAAAGGCTTACAGTTTGGGCATATAATGTTAAAAATAGTTAAGGATGTACTGCTTAGAATAATGGAGAATATATATTTGTTTTAGATAGAGGAAGCTAATAAAAGTAAGGGAAAGGGGACAAAGGGTTGGAAAGCTGCTGGAAGTCAACAAAAAGGGGGGGGAAAGGGAGGGGGTTAGAGATGAAAAAATTGGGGAAAATTGAATGTAAATGTGGAAATAATGGATTCTAACCCAATAAAAATTTTTCAAAAAAAAAAAAAAGACATAGACAAGCACAAGACTATTATGGGGGGCTTTGGAACTTAATCCACTTGTGCTTAGTCACACGACATTTCCAAATGAAATTACAGAGTGACTTATTTCCTCTGCCTCCATTTTTCCCCCCTATCATTACACTGCAAGAACCAATTGACTCAGTAAGTATTGATTCCCAGAACTCATGCATATGGAGAAGCTTGATTGCTAATTGAAGAGAGAGAAATTCACTCAGCTGTGTGAGATTTGCAGTGTTGGGGGAAAGCACGCTAAAGGAAAAATGTCTACTTGATTAATCACCTCCCCATATAAAGTTTTTGCTTTCTCTACTACCACAAGAACAGAGAGTTGGTTTCATTGCATGAGCAACACCCCAATCTTATGTATGTTTACTCAACAGTCTTTGTCTTCAGCTGACTTACTTCCATAGAAGTGTGCACATAGGTTAACAGTGCACTCCTACACAGAGCCTGAGTCCCTTGAAAGCAAAGGGCCTGAGATACTAAAATGAGGAGTGCCCACTTAACATTTAAACACAACTGTTACCCAATAGCTGGTCTCCTAATTTGTTGGTGGAATTGGCTTTAAAGGAGACAAGCAAGAGGAAGTAACTGGGATCCTCCACCTATGTTTATGGAGAATATTCCCTTGAAGAACTCTTGGAATAAAGCAGCCAGATGTTCAACCAGAAGGGGTGTTTTTTTATATATTAAAGACAAATAAAAGGGCAAACGTACAGAAATCACACACGCTTACAAGGCTAACTAAGAAAATTAGAGAGGAAAGGGGGAAAAGCAGTTTTGGGGAGGGCAATAGGAGTCCATGGAGGCAGGAGTAAAACAACCAGCATTTCATGAGGAAAAGAAGAGGCCCAAATGGATTTGGATGTGTGTGGAAAGATCCAGAACACACACACTCACTGGTGGCTAGGGATTCCAGTTATAGGGCAAAATGGTCCCTGGGGCAAGTTGACATCTTCGCCTCCAAAACAGTGACTTCATGGGTTGTCCAGAGATTGGACAATAAGTTGATTAGAGTAAGTGGGTGCAGGGAAGTGAGATTGGGTGTTCATGAGATAAGTCAGAAGTATATTGGGAAACTTCATTATCCTGAGTTATGCATCTCTCTCCAGGGCATTCAGGGGCATCAGTCAGCCAGCTGCTCTGACTCATACTCTGGAAGTTTTCAAGACTCCTGGCTGGCTGGCATCTATGCTGGAGAACAAACAGGGCCCTTTCATAGGAGTTTTTGGTGTCTAGCTACTCAGCGTATTGCCCACATATGGACATTGTTTGTACACATGAACTGATTACCAACTCTTTTCCTTTATGAGTATATACTACATGTTTGTGGTTTGAACCAGCTTACTTTGACTTTACATTGATATTGGTCCTGGCACTTTGTAAATTACTTCCATGTACTGACTGTATTGTGCTTTGCCATTAATTTGTCTGGATATATTCGGCTTTTGGTCTCTAACCCTTGAATTTTTGTATATATGACTTATTGAATTTTTGTATATATGACTTGTATATATGATTCATATCTTTGATTTATTTTCACATATGCTGTTTATTCAATTGAATTGTCATTACTATAAGCATATATATATTATATTTTCATAATTCTTTTGGTATTGTAGTTGCTGCCTTCCCCTTCTTTTTGTTTCTGGCATCTACGCTGGGCCAGGCAGTGCCTTGGGCTTATGATATATAGGAAAGGGTGTTTATGATATTCCATCTATAAACTGCCTTCATAGCAGTGAGAAGGGGTCTGACTGCTAACACAACAAGCACATAAAACTGCTCTGATAAATCTATAAATATTTATTTATACACTTTTTATAGGAACAGACTATAGAACAGCGGCTACAAGAACAAGCTCTGCTCTTGGATCCCCCTGTTCACATTGTGCCTCTGCATAACCTTATCAGATACTTTTAAACACAGCACTTCCTGTCAGCTCTGACCCTCATCTGTCAGTTGAAGATATTAATATTTTGCTGTTGTGAATGCAATGATTATAGGGATCATATGTGAAATTACTTGAACGTTTGAGGTATCCCACACAAATGTTAAGTACTATTGCTTTGAATTACTAGGGTTTGGAACCTTTGAAATTATATAATTACTCAGAGAAGATAATTGAGTGAAATCCACAGGAATCATTTGGCCTATTCCTTCCACATAGAACTCTGAATGGTATAAAATTGACTACTACACTGTTTTCATTGTCAGAACATATCCTCAAGAACAGTAGAAAGCTACAGTAGGGTGGTTGTAATAAATCTCAAATGTTATCTTATGAAAAGACATTCTGAAGAAATGCTTACCAAATGGATGCCATGGTGTGTTACAAATGAATAAATCTTATCACTGATACCCCATGATAAGCTGATATGAAACACATATACAAGGACAAAAGCCCTGTTTGTGGCAGGATATTTTTTTCTTGCTGTTTAGCAGTTTTACACTTGCAATGAACACATTATCTGGCTCAGTCACATGCAAATACTATCATTTTGCACATAGCCTGCAAAGGGAGAGGTCTGCAGGCTATAGGACAGCTATGTCGTCAATGGGATAAAATGAGCCTTATTGGCATCACAATTTAGCCATAAATATATAATTCTATAATGTGATTATTTTAATTATTTGACATGGATAGTTTTATTTATTTATATTATTTATAGACCATTTTTCTCATTGAGACTCAAGGTGGATTACACAGTGAAAAATTTTAAGGTCATTAATAACTAATGGTCATCATGAATGATATACTTCTTTTCCACAGAGCAGAATTTCAGTTTTCAGAATATGTGGCAAAAATAACAGTAACATTATGATTCTACACAATAATTTATCATTATCCATTTGAAAATACTTTTGTTGCTCTACACAGTTCCCAGAAACCAGGTTTGAAAATTGTAGACAGGACTGATTGAAGCTGCTTCAGGCACATCCTAAATATGTCCAAACTCCATTCTTACAAGACTATCTACTGGGAAGAAAATGAACATAAGAACACAAGAACATAAGAGAAGCCATGTTGGATCAGGCCATTACCAGGAGAAAATAATAAAAATAGATTCCATTCAGATCTCTCCTAAAAGATGACTGTTCAGTACAAGAAACAGTTGTTGGGAAGTGACAGCATCTGTTTCCTAAAAAAATACTGTAACAATCTCATGCACAGAAGAAATGATACAGTTAGTACAAGGATGGCATTCCCAATTCATGTTGCCCAATGCAAGCCTCAATTAATTGACTGGCAGAAGGGTCTGTCTGTCTGTCTGTCTGTCTGTCTGTCTGTCTGTCTGTCTGTCTGTCTGTCTGTCTGTCTGTCTGTCTGTCTGAGAATGGATAGAAAACAGAATGGCTATTTAGTTCAGATGGTAATAGCATTCGGGGTTAGAGGATTGAGCCTCAAGCTTCTCATGATTTGACTTGATTCTGGTTTTCTACTTCTTACTTATGATCCAATAAAATATTATTTCACCTCTCCTATGAAATTAACACTGGTAGGTTGGGAGGAGGAACACAACCTAGATGCTTGTCCTAATTGTCCTCTGGCTTCAGTGACATATAGCAGAAAGCTTTAGTGACGATACAAAATTAAAACCTATTTCACATAAAGCAGATCATGAATAGTAGCCTTTTCAAACTATTTTTGCATGATTAGTTACAACAGCCATAATTTCCATGACAAAAGTACCTCTAAATCTGCACTATAGGCATTAAGAAAGGAATCTTGGTGGCTTGGTTGTAAAACTGTATGGTTGGCATTCCCCAGTCTCCATTATCATAGTGCCATAACACAATACGTCAAAACAGTTGACAGGCAAGGTGAAATTTATAGTCTTCAATCTCTTTCCATTAGCCTATTTCCTGGATCTCTCTGAGAAGTCTTATACAATATGGGTTAGATTACTTGAGGGATTTTTTCCCTTGGAAAGCACAGGGGCATGGGGAGTTCAGGTGGATGTTTTATGGTCAAACGTAAAAAGTCCTTCAAATCTAAGCACTTCTTACAGGTTCACTAACCATGATACAAGTTTCCTATACAACACTCTAGTACTTTTGACATACTGGAAATACTTATGCAGTAAATCAGTATTATTAGACCTGAATCTCTGGTGGGCAATTATTTCTCCTGTGAAGCAGCACTGATTTTGTGATGGTAAGATGTTAAGTTTTAATCTTTCAACTGGAAAATTCCTCTTGTTTTATTGGAATTTGGAATATATTTATGAAGTTCTGTTTTTTGAGGCCATAGATACAAGAGAACTTGGTAATATGTCAGGTAAATTAGCCTGTTTCTGGTTTTCCATATATCAATACCCCCTCCCCCTGTTTTCCAGCAATTATTTTAAATCTTCTAACTTTGGCAATTTTGTTTAAGAATCTTAAAGTAAATTATGAATACTAGTACACTAAGAATGTTGATATGTTCCTTAATTCAACAAATGATGTCATACAAAGATGTGGTCTCTCTCCTCACCCCATCCCATTTCTACCATGCACTGACATCATCCACTTAGACATGTTGGGGAAATTGCACATATACATGGAATGAAATTCTGGGAGACCATTGTCACCTTGAGGAGTCAGGTGGTGTGCTACAATTTCTCTTGTGCCTGAGTTGCATTGCAGACCTGAAGCCTTGCAGACCCAAACACTTATTTCTGGTTTGGGAATATCTCTAGTTGATGTGCTAAATGAGGGTATTTATTGTTGATAATTTATATACCTGGCAAAGGGAGTAGAAGGAGGATGACACATTTATACTGGATGCTTGTTGCCACCGTACTACTGCTAATTGGTTAGCCTTGGGAGAGTCAGAGAAGCATCATTCCTGTCAAGGTCAGTAATGTATTATTACAAGAACCTCTAAAATTAATAATTCTTAAGATATTATATAAAGCCTCAGAAGTAGCCTGAGATTGGAATCTCAGTGCAGACTGAGACTGCAGAACAGTTTCATGGTGTCCATCCACTATCATTCTCCAGGGGTTTCAGATAACTGATGGGGCATAAGCATATTATTTTCTTGATTCTTTGGTAGATGTTTTCTTCTGTGGACAACTTTAAGCTACTTAATAAAATCTATTTTCCATCACTATTTGCTCTTTTCATTGCCTCCATATCCCTTAGAGGAAAAAGAACATTACCCCTTGGCAATACAATACACCAACTAGAGTGGGAGACTGCTAGCTTTTTAGAATTATGAGTACATATCAGCTGAATGTCATAGAATCATGGAATCATAGAATCACAGAGTTGGAAGGGGCCATACAGACCATCTAGTTCAACCCCCTGCCCAGTGCAGGATGAGCCTAAAGCATCCCTGACAAATATTCATCCAGCCTCTTCTTGAAAACTGCCAGTGAAGGGGAGCTCATCACCCCCCTAGGCAGCTGATTCCACTTTTGAACTACTCTGACCATGAAAAAGTTCTTCCTAATATCCAGCCGGTACCTTTGTGCATGTATTTTAAGCCCATTGTTTCAGGTCCTACCCTCTGCTGCCAACTGGAACAGCTCCCTGCCCTCCTCCAAATGACAGCCTTTCAAATACTTAAAGAGAGCAATCATGTCCCCCCTCAATCTCCTCTTCTCCAAACACTTCGCCCTCAGCCTTTCCTCATAGGGCTCAGTCTCCAGACCCCTGATCATCCTTGTCGCTCTCCTCTGCACCCTCTCAATTTTGTCCACATCCTTTTTGAAAAGTACCGGGCCCAAAACTGAGCCCTGCGGCACCCCACTGGACACCTCCCTCCAATCTGATGAAATGTCGTTGACCACCACTCTTTGGGTGCGGTCCTCTAACCAGTTCCCTATCCACCAAACTGTCCTATAGTCCAGTCCACAGTCTTCCAGTTTGCCCATCAGAATGTCATGGGGGACCTTATCAAAAGCTTTACTGAAATCCAGATAAATCTCGTCAACAGAGTTCCCCTGATCCAGTAAGCTGATCACTCGATCAAAGAAGGAAATCAGGTTGGTCTGGCAAGATTTGTTAGGGACAAAACCTGTTAGGGAATTTAATGCAATTCATACCCAGAAATACTGTGAATGACTTGTGCAGCCTACACTTTATTATAAATCTGCCCTAACTGGGATTTCAACTCTATATTCTGCTATGTGAATATTAGTGCCTCATTAAACAGGTACTAAACTCTGTAAGGACCACTGGTAAATATCTTGTGATGGCCTTCATCTAGAGTTTTGTCCTGGCCCTCTTTTTTGGATTATGAGACCCCTTCTCTTTTTATTTCTTTTTAAAAAGCTGGATAGATATTTGCCCATTCACTGTAAAGCAGCTTAGATATGATATTAACAGAGGGAAGTGATGGGAAGTACAAAAGCTTCCTGTTCCCCTGCATCTATGACTTGTCCAAAATAAAGCATTTTGCAAGCATTTTGCAAGCAAACAAACAAACCATTTCCTTTCCCAACCCAATTTCCTCTCACTGACACCAGAGGAGGCCTCTTGTTATAGCAGGGAGCCCAGTATCCCTAGCAGCAGCACTGTTTAAACAAGGTGCTGTGCAAGTGCAAAGTTCAAGTGTTTTTTTCCTCGCAGGCACAGTGTTGCCAGATGTCCACTAGGTGTAGAGGAGCCCAGCCAGAGCTCCCTATCCCGCTCAGTGGAGGAACAGGGGGGCAAATAAAAAGGAATGGCGTCATACAATACCACTATGAACCTGGAAGTGATTTTGCTGCATCATATGACACTCCAGGAATTTCCTCGGGTCTATTGTTTTTGGCTTTTGGGCTATTGAACATATGCTGAAAGCCTTCCTTCACTAAATATGGGATTATGGATAATGGAACATAAGTAAGAGTGAAATAGGAAGTGCAATGTTGTGTACTTCCTGTTCACCCATATCTCTGTCTCATCCAAAGCAGTGTTACCATATTATCTTCCCATGTACATACACCTTGAAAAATAATCAAGCTCCTATCCAGGAACAATTGGCATTTCTTTATTTTGGACAAGTCATAGATGCAGGGGAACAGGAAGCTTTTGTACTTCCCATCACTATTTCACTTTAGGTTTTATACCAGAAGTGAACCCAGTATGCCAGCACATTGCCAGTGTGTCTGGCCCCTCCCCATTTCCTCTCTGGGTTGCCAGCTGCTCCATGGCAATGCATATTTAATTAGCATACCAGCACAGAACTTTGATGTGCTAACTAAGCACATGTAGATGCTTTGCATGAACAGTAGAACAATTTAAACATGATGCTGTGCAAGTGTGAAGTCCAACAGGTGAGTGCTTTCATCCTGCCAGAATTACATTTAAACCAGGCCTAACTAGGGTTGCCAGGTCCCCTCAATCTCCCGGCGGGGGATAGGGGCCTGGCACTGATCTCTGCGGAGAGGGGGGTGCATGCATGTGGAGTGCGCGTGCATCCCCACAGGTGTGATGACGTCACTTCAGGGGTGATGTCATCATGCGGCCCTGGACGCTGCAGAACGCGCCTGAAATGGGTTGTTCCGCCGTGGATTGGGCCCGTTTTTGAGGCACTGTGGAGCACAGGAGCGTTCCTGCGCTCCGCAGCGCCTCAAAAATGGGCCTGATCTGCAGCAGAAGGGGTCCGTTTTGGGCACTGTGGAGCACAGGAGCGTTCCTGTGCTCCACAGTGCCTCAAAAACAGGCCCATGGCAGAATGGGCCCATTTTGGGGAGCGCAGGAGCGCTCTGCAGCTGCTGAAAATGGGCCCGTTTTCTGTGGATCGGGCCGGTTTTGAGCACTGTAGAGTGCAGCAGCGCTCCTGTGCTCTGCAGCGGCCCCAATCCAGGGAAAAACGGGCCTGATCCCGGCAGCTCTGGCACACGGGAGCGCACCATGCCGCGGGGGAGCACGCAAGGAAGGTGCGCACCCCCCTCCCCCTGCTGCTCGGGTAAGTGGGGGCGGGGATCAGGGGTGGGGGATCTCCCACCGGTGGAGATCTAACTCCACAAAAGTGACAAGCTCCCCTGCTAGGGTTGCCAGCCACTGCAGTCTCCAGGAGCAAAATGGGGTGGAGACTTTGACACAGATTTTTGCTCTCCCAATTTGCCTCCACTGCTTTATAGAGCAGCAGTGACAGCATGGGCAGGTGGGTGGGAGGCAGCTCAATCAATTGTCCACCTGTATAATGTACTTTCCGGCACTATAATGGGCTTGGCTGATAACTCTGTCCATTCCTTTAGTGAGGCGGTTTAAATCTAAACTAAATCCTTTTCTATGCTCCCTACTTGTTTCCCTGCTTGCTTCCATTAATCATGATGGAATAATGAAGAGAAAGATGTGTGGTAGTAGCCCAATTAAAATAATTTTCCGTTTGGAATGAGCACTTTAAAAAAATAGAAAGCTCTTGGTGATTGAAGGCATGCTGTGAAAATGAGTAGCAAATGAGTAATTTCATTTTGAGTTAAGATTTCAGATCTTTCCCCTTTCTCTATCTGTAATACTTTTAAAATCTAAATTACATGTAATCAACGGCAGAAGCAACATGATTCTTCTTGTAGTTGACCAAATTCATGGGTTCATCTTACATACTTTCCCATGCACACTGGCAACTTTGCCAAAAGTGTTTTACATCTAGTAATTATTATTACTCCTCTCAATTAGCAGTGTTCCAAAAACATATACAGGCCCTTGTATTTCCATGAAACATAGCTACATAGCCCCAGGGCATAACTATGACCAGCTGTTAGGTCAAACTCACTGGGAGTTAAGCTAGGAAATGATTGAATGGGCGGAGCCATCTCACAGGTCACAATTACATCATATTTCAGTATCTAGGCAGGAGCATGCTGTTTGCCAAGGTCATCAATGTAAAGACTTGGGTCTGACCATGGAGCCAACAAACCAAGCAATGATTAGATATGGATCTGTAGGAGGTCTGAGGCCAGAACCAGACATTATTCTTAGCATCTTATCATGCCCCAAACTGCAAAGCCATCTTTAGCTCTCTCGGTTTTCCCCATAATTTTTATTTTATTTAGGGAGTGTGTTTCCCCTGCATATTTATGACTGCTGCTAAACAATCATTTCACCAGCAATTTCTCCAACAATGCTTACAGTGTAAAAGTAAAACATGCATACATACACATCTGGAAATCCTGACTGACTCATTTCAGATGTAACAATGTTAGTTGTCAACAGGAGTTGACAACTAACAAAGTTGGATAAAGTAGGAGTTCAGTGGCACATTAAAAACTGACCAAGTGTATTTCAGTGAGTCAGAGGCTGAGCTCACTTCATGCAAAGCATCATCTCATCTCAATGATTGGACAGATTGGACAGATTGGACAGATTGGACTTTGGGGGGCCATGTTATGGCCCCCCAAAGCAGGTCCCCCCATCCTCCCCATAAGAAAGCAAAGGAGCAGCATATTGTTAGCATGCTGCTGCTCATCTTTCTTCATTATTTCCTATGGGGAAAAAATGAAGAGGCAGGCTTCCTTTGCCAGGGGTGGCATTTTGCATGCAAAATGCCCCCCAGCCCTCAGGGGCCCTTCTCCCACCCCTCCTCCCACCCCCCACCAAGGCTCAGCCTGCTCCCACTTGGGGGGGCCATTTCATGGCCTCCCCAAGTAGGTGCTCTAATCTCTACCACTGACAGCTGGGGGAGGCTTGTGTTGCCAGGGGTGGCATTTTGCATGCAAAATGCCCCCCAACCCTCTGGGGCCCTTCTCCCACCCCTCCTCCCACCCCCCACCCAGGCTCAGACTGCTCCCACTTGGGGGGGCCATTTCATGGCCTCCCCAAGTAGGTCCTCTCAGCCCCTAAAGTCCACCCCTCACAGCCCCACACAAACCCAATTCCCCCCCAGCTGCCACACACAGACCCAAATCCCCCCAGTAGCCCCTCACAGACCCAAATCAACCCCCACCTGCCCCACACCCACCATAACCCCAGGAACAGGCTGGCCTGCCCTCCCCTTTTGGGAACCCCTAAACTCTCTTTCCCAGGGCAGTTCTGCACAGACAAGGGGTGCCACAATGGTGGCAGTGCCAAATCGTCCCTGGGAAAGAGCACCTGCCCTGGCACACAGACAACCACCCCCCTGACCCCCCCACCACCCGCAGAGAAGGCTGGCCAGCCTGCCCCATTGTTCCCTATGCTGGGAACCAACCTCCCATCAAAGAAGGGAACACAGACACACAATCATTAAGTTTAAAAAACCTTTATTTTCTCATTTTCAAATTACAAGTGGTCAACAAATCACAACATATTACACTTATTGTCCCTCACAGCACAACACAACGCAATTAACTACACATCAGAGAATCTTAAAAACAATTTTTCTTTTGAAATGGACAAACAGTAAAGTTTTGAACATTACAACAGGTTACATAGTAAGCGGGCACAACAGGGCATGGAAACAGAAGCCCACACTAGATGATCATAATAACTACCAGCCTAATACAACTCTCCCTCCATAACATGACTTAATGGGGGGGGAACCACTGCAACAAAATCCCCCCCAACCCTCTGGGGCCCTTCTCCCACCCTTCCTCCCACCCCCCCACCAAGGCTCAGCCTGCTCCCACTTGGGGGGGCCATTTCATGGCCTCCCCAAGTGGGTGCTCTGCTCTCATCTCTACCACTGACAGCTGGGAGAGGCTTGTCTTGCCAGGGGTGGCATTTTGCATGCCAAATGCCACCCTTACCCTCAGGGGCCCTTCTCCCACCCTTCCCCCCACCCCCCACCACATGCATTCCTTGACAATCAAGAAATCTGGAGTTAAATATAATGTGCATGTAAGTCCCTCAAAGACAGAAGCAATATGGAGGTAATGACCCATTTGATTTCCACAACCTCAGACACAATTAGGGATCCGTTTCCCCTTGGTGGGGGATCCCCCACTCTCACCTATCACCCCGAAGGGGGAAAGTCAGTGAATGAGCCTTCAAGGTACGCTCCAGGGGCTGCTGCCGTGATGTCACTGATGTCATCTGGCTGCCCTGAGAGTATTCCTGTGCTTTGCAGTGGGCTGATTTGGGCCCTACAGGCCAAAGCAGGATCCCTTGTGGCCCAAATCTGCCTGCTGTGAATTGTGCGTGCTCCCCAGCCTTGTGTGATGATCACATCACTTCCTAGAACAGACATCATCATGCCAGAGCATTGCCATTAAATGATCATGCGTGTGTGAACAGACCCTAAGTATCCTGTAGGCTTCAGTGATGGTATAGTAATGTTTTCACTCACATTATAGAGAGAGAGAGAGACAGAGAAGGGGGGGAGGCACTGAACCTAGATTATTTCTTCTATTTTACTGTCCCCTTCCAAAGCCAGGGTTGCATTGGCACAATGCCCCCCTCCCCCCGGCCAGAGCCTTAGTACCAGTATGCATTGACAGGCCCATGCATCATAGTCCTTTTTGAGACCCAGCCAAGTTGTGTGCCTTTTGGAGAAAAATGTTCAAGTTGCTGGTGGGGGTATGAACAATTTTTAGATATCCACTGTAGTGCAATGGCTAGAGAGTTGGTCTAGAATCTGGAAGACTCTGATTCTGTGCCTTGTAGGCTTGATGGATGTTCTTGGCTCAGCCTAAGTAAACAATTGTGTTGTGTTTTCCAGAGGCAGTCTAGGTGATTTTGGGGCCCTGGACAAATGTTCTGGACGGGGCCCCAGAACCAGTGCCGCCCCACCACTGGCTCCTTGCCAAGGCCAAGCAATTTGGTCACCTAGGCCCCAGATAGAGTGGGCAGGAGTGCGTTGTTTCCTTCCTCCCCCCCCTCCACCCCCTCATACAACTAAGAAGGCCATCGGTGGAGTCACTCCAATGTGAGGCATGGAGCAGCTGTCTATTGTTAGCCTGGTTGTGATGAGGGTGAAACAAATCAAGGGAGAACAGCAATGTGTAAACCACTCTAGGTTCCCATGGGGGAGAAAACCGGGGCATAAGATAAACCTTTAATTTGGTGGGGAGGGGGTATATACATTTTATGTGTATGTGTCTGTATGTTTTATGCATTCAAATCACTTGTGGTGTACTTTAGAATTATATTGAGCTCCACAGTATCCCAAAAACCTTGTCCATGTATTGCAAACCGAAGTCAATCTACCACATCTAGGGTATTCTTCTTTTCCCTACTGCCTTCAATTTTTCTTAGCATTATTGTCTTTTCTAGTGAACCTTGTCTTCTCATGATGTGACATAAGCACTATCATCAATTGATATCTTCAAGGGAGAAAGCAGGCCTGATTTGGTCTGGATGCCACTTACATGTCTTTTTCGGAGTCCATGGTACATGTAAATTAAAACTTTCTTCCCACTTCACAGTGTGAATGCTTTTTCCTCCTATGAGCTTTGTCTAAATTTTACTGTACTGATACTGCTCATTTGGCCAAAAGGCCTGCCCTTGATCAATGCCACATTAAATACTTCATAATAAAAATATGTTTTTAGAACCATTTAAAAGTGTCTTTAAGTGCCATACGCTGATTTAAAAAAACATAAGCTAAATGTTTGGGAACACAACCAGATATGTGAATGACTGAAATGCAGCCCAATCCCACTGCTACTTAATATCCATTTTTGATGGAGGTCTGGATTGTCTTACAGTGGTGTAATTGGGCTTGGAATCAGAAACCTGGAAGTGTTCCATGGGGGCTACAACTTTCATGCCAAGGCTAAGAGGGTGGGAACGGGATCTCTCTGGGGTGGCAAACTCTGGCCTTGGAAGTTACTGGCAATTTGGGGGTGGGACTTGTGGAAAGGAAAATCTGAGTAGGGATCTCCCCCAGAATCCATGGTCCGCATTTGCCCTCTAAAGAGATTGCCCTTGGAAGCAGCCAGTTTCTCTGTAGGGAACTACTCTCTCTAACCTGAACTCAAGCCCAACCAGGAGTTTGGCAGCCCTAGGAAAATTTCAGAAAAAGATGGCAAAGGAGGGCCAGCAACTGATAGAGGCATGGAAGCCCACACCAGGACAGTAGCAGGGGCCTACTTGGGCACAAGGGACGACCAGTGCTCTCATCCCCCATAGTCCACTCCTTACAGCCCCACACAAACCCAGTTCCCCCACCCCAGCTGCCACACACAGACCCAAATCCTCCACTCAGCCCCTCTCAGAACCAAAACCACCCTCAGCTGCCCCACACCGAGTACCCCAGGAACAGGCTGGCCAGCCTGCCCCATTGTTCCCTATGCTGGGAACCAACCTCCCATCAAAGAAGGGAACACAGACACACAATCATTAAGTTTAAAAAACCTTTATTTTCTCATTTTTAAATTACAAGTGGTCAACAAATCACAACATATTACACTTATTGTCCCTCACAGCACAACACAACACAATTAACTACACATCAGAGAATCTTAAAAACAATTTTTCTTTTGAAATGGACAAACAGTAAAGTTTTGAACATTACAACAGGTTACATAGTGAGCGGGCACAACAGGGCATGGAAATAGAAGATGATCATAACTACCAGCCTAATACAACTCTCCCTCCATAAAACGACTTAATGGGGGGGAACCACTGCAACAGGGTCCAGCAGAACCTATGTCATTTCCTGTGGCTGTGCTTTCAGTTCAGACACACAAAGCTGAACTGGGCACTTCCAAGGCACTGGACAATGGTATTTCTGGAGCAGTTCTGCAGAGGTCTCCCCCCA
This sequence comes from Eublepharis macularius, assembly GCF_028583425.1. Classification (NCBI taxonomy): domain Eukaryota; kingdom Metazoa; phylum Chordata; class Lepidosauria; order Squamata; family Eublepharidae; genus Eublepharis; species Eublepharis macularius. The sequence goes on along the minus strand of NC_072790.1, from coordinate 142,913,885 downwards.
CCCCCACACCAGCCTCAGAATTTACCTGGGAACATCTGTGAGAGATCATCATTGGCCGGTGCCCATCCACCACTCTTCCCGCATCCCCCAACCATGCAAACCCAACATTAACATCAATTTTTTTTTTTTTAAACATGAACATTCAATCAACTTTTAAAAAACATAATCACAACATTTTTGGGTTTTTTTTTTTTTTAAACATGAACATTCAATCAACTTTTAAAAAACATAATCACAACATTTTTTTGGGTTTTTTTTCCTTTTTTTAAACATGAACATTCAATCAACTTTTAAAAAACATAATCACAACATTTTTTGGGTTTTTTTTTTTTACATGAACATTCAATCAACTTTTAAAAAACATAATCACAACATTTTTTTTTGGTTTTTTTTCCTTTTTTTTACATGAACAGAACATCAACTTTCAAAAAACAGTACAACAATTCTTCTTCAATTTTTTTTTACAAGGATTTCATCTGATAAAAACACCTAAGCAATCCCTATCTAACCTGTTTCTCCCTCCAGTAGCAATCCATGTTTCTGGGGCATTATTTTTCATAATAAATTTGGTCCCACAGGGTATGTCTCAGTGATGGGAGATGTTTTGAATACCCTGGGGGGGGGGGCTTTCAAATTGCTGGGTGTTTTCCCTTTGCCACTGGTTCCTAACCACCCTCCCTCTACTGGCCGGTTTTAACTGTATATACAGGGTTTTATACAGGGGAGAGCGCGATTCCAAAGGATTGGACTCATAGAGGATGCAGGCCACAAGTTGGGCTCACCTCAGTCACTCTGGAAGTCCAGTCCTGAGAAATCGAAGAGGCGAGAGTTGACCTTCAGGAAGGTCAACTGCTCGACTCTCCATGGGAGAAGGCGAGTGCGATGTGGGCCGACAATGTCGCCCGCACGTGAAAAGACGCGCTCGCTCTCCACGCTCGTTGGAGGGCATGAGAGCAGCCGCTGCGCCTCGAGGGAGAGGTCCGGCCAGACCGACTCCTTCCTGGCCCAGTAGCTGAGCGGATCGGTGGAGAGCGACTCGCAGGGCTCCGCGAGGTAGTCCCTGACCATCGCCTCCGCCGGATCCTCTCTCACGGTCCTCACGACCCCAGAGGGGACGAGGGCCCACCGGAGCATCTCCATCTCCATCGGCACTCCGGTGGTGGCCTCGGGGGGGGCCTGCGCAGAGGGGGCGTCAGAGGGACCCGCACGGCAGGGCCCCTCTTGCGTCCCCCCTGTCGACAGGCGTCCCCTCTTGGCCTGCCTGCGCCTCACCCAAGAGCAGAGGCCGTCTCTGGCTTGGGTGAGGTTCCCGTCCCGCTCGGCGAAAGTGCCCTTTATGCGCGGGTCACACATGGTCGCCAACATGTATGACTCTTCCTTAGTGAGAGGAGTTAGCCTGGCAGCTATGCCCTGCTGCAGCCTTCTCACTAATGCGCGCACCGCTGGAACAAGGTCAGCACGGGGCGCGACCCGGTCTGCAAGGGTGGCCAGATTCCTCTGGAGCGTGTGCACCAGGGGAATGACCAGACCGAGGGTCGCCGTGTCTGACGAGACCGCCACAGTGAAGTCCTTGAAGGGCTTCAGGACCTCCACTGTCTGGGTGATGGTGAGCCAATCCTCCCGGCTGAACTCACCCACCTGACTCGCACCGCGGTTCTCGGAGAGCCACGCGTGGAGTGCGGCCTTCTGCTCCACCAAGCGCTCAAGCATGGCGCAGGTGGAGTTCCAGCGAGTGCTGACGTCAGTGATCAGAGCGTGCTCTGGCACACCTGTCCTGACCTGTGTCTGGCGCAGTTCGTGCGTGGCCTTCACGCTGCGCGAGAAGTGACCCGTGAGCCTCCGACATTTCTGGACAAGTAACTGGAGTTCACGGGTCCGGGTATCCACGGGTTCCTTCGAGGAGCCCAACCCCAGCGCATCTCTCACCACTAGGTGAAGCTTGTGAGCGGCACAGTAGACGCTCTCTCGGCTCACTAGATGCGCCGCTGCCCTCATGTTCTTGCCACCGTCCGTCACCATGCATCCCACGGTGGCGGGTCCCTGGCCTATCCACTCGTCCAACTGTCTCCTTAAGGTGGCAGCGATGTTCTCCGCCGTGTGGGACACGTCGAGCACCTCGGCGTGAAGCAAGGCCTTGCAGTAGCCGGCCTGGCGGTCTCGCATCCTTCCCTGTCTAGCTGTGCTAGGCACCTCCCCCCGGCCCCCACCCAGAACCGACTCGGGTTCCCACCAGTGAGCAGTAAGCGAGAGGTACGCTTGCTGCACACTTGGGCAGGTCCAGATGTCCGATGTGAAGTGCACAGTTCTCCCGGCAACCCGGGACAGCTGTGCCTTCACATGATCCCTGGCAGCCCTGTAAAACGAGGGCACCACCGATCTGCTCAACGACGTGCGAGCAGGGACGGCGTACCAGGGAAAGCAATCTTGGAGCAGCCCTGAGAAGCCGAAGTCTTCAACTACGGAATACGGTTGCCCATCCACTGCTATCATGTTGACGATGTGGCGCGTGATGCGCCTGCTCGCCCTCCGGATCCCCTCTCTGGGCACACTAGCGCCCTGCATACCAAGCATCTCCGGGAGAGAGGCTTGGCGTCCCTTTCCTGCAGGTACCCTTAGGGGGAGAGCACCAGAGGAGCCTGCCTCCTTCTGGCTAGCTGGCGGCCGTGCGGCGCCACTCGAACCCTCCTCCCGAAGAAGCACCGCCTGGTGGTGCCTCTTCATATGGTACCTCATCCCAGACGTGGAGAGATGCCACACATCTTTGCCACGGCTGACGCGCTGCCTACAATGCAGGCACAGGGCTGCTCGGGGATCCTCCGCTGCCTGGAAGTGCTTCCAGATTTCGGAGGAAAAGGGCAACCCACGCTTCCCAGGAGAAGCGCTTTCCGGATCACCCTGAGGCACCTCCTGTGAGGTGCTCTGGCCGGACACACCGTGTCCCACTCTCGGCCGGGCAGGTGGGGATGGACGAGGCTGAAGGGGCAGAGATGTGGGCTCTTCCACCACAGTCTCTGCCTCTTCCTCCCGCGTCCTCTCCTCCTGCACAGCCGCAAGAGGCCTGCTGCTGGCCTCAGAGGAAACTGGGGTGGACCGCCCCAGGGGGGGTCTCACGGGCAGTTCCTCCAACATCCTCCGGGTTCCTGGGGTGAGCGGGAGCGCAGGGAAAGTCATGTGCTCCGCGCCCATCCCAGGAGACACCACATGCTGCCCCTCCTCCAGCAGCTGGCTCGCAACCACTGGAGGAGGAGGAGCCTCAGCAGCAGGCCCCCGCCCAGTGCCAGCCCCTGCCTCACGCACCCAGGTTGGGGGTGGCCCTCCAGCAGCTGCCTCAGGAAAGAGAGTCTTGCGAACCCTCTTCCTGTCACCAGAAGCCAGGCTGGTGAACGGCAGCAGCACAGGGGAGGGCCTCCTCCGCTCAGATGGAGGGGCTGCCGCAGCAGTCCCCCTCCCCTCCTCCCCTCTAGATTTCTCCCTAGCCTTTCCCCCGGGGCCCCTCTCTGCTTTCCTCTCCGACATACTTTCCCCTCCCAAATTCAACCCTAACTAATCAGAAAAGATTTAGAAAACAAAGGTCAACTTTGTTTTCAAGACCTAACTAACCTGCTCTAAATCTGTGCTTCTAGTGGCTCTGTGACTTGGAGATGAACAATCAAGTGCCTTTTTAAGCAACCCTATTTATGTCAGGGAACCTGAGCCTGCCAATCAGCTGAATTCCTCTGGAATTGAGCTGGCCCTAAACCCTAATAACAGGTGACAAAGCCTTAAACACTCACACACTAGTATGCCCGGGCCGGCCTGGCACCACCACGGGTGCCAGAGATGGGCAGTGGAACCCTAGTTATGGGGGCACTAATGGGAAGCCTATTGACAGCTATTACAAATTTTTATATATATATATATATATATAGAATTCAAACCTAACACTCACTCACTAATGCTTTCCCTGCTGAGTCCCTATTTAGTTTTTAAAAAAAAACTAGGCTCGGTTTCCCTAATAATTATGTTGAGGGCAATTATCCACTGATCACCTACCAACTGGCCTACCTACCTAAGAGACACTATTTAGCGGGACCGATGTATCTGTGGTATGTCGGTGTGGGGTGTGGATGTGGTGTTTTGAAGATGAGCCTCCCCCCTCCCAAGCTAGCAAGAACCCACCCCCAAGGCCACCCAAATGTGAACCCGGACTCGCTCACACTAACACCAGTCCTGCAGTCCAGCGATGTTCAGGCGGTCCTGCAGCTGGTCCTCCTCTCCTCCACGATGCTGTCAAGAAAATTGGAAATGTTAGCAGAGTCAACACCACACGCCGCACACGCAACCCCCAAAATTCAAGGCCCCGTTGCACAAGCCAAGTCAGCCCCCCCCCTGAAAGGCTAGGGCCAACCAGCAGCAAAACAAAACACATCCACCCAGCAGAGCTTCTGGCCTGTGCAGGCCAAAAGCTGGCACACTCATTTTTTAGTCCTGTGAAACAGTAGTTCATGCCCACCCCACACTCAAACTTGAAAAATGAAACATGAAAGAAAGCAGGCACTGCGATCAATGCTGGCCCCCCTAACCCCCAAACAATATCCTCTTGCCCAACCAGAAAATGCCCCCCCCCCCAGCCCAAGCCATAAAGACAGAGCCAAAGCATATGCTCGCAGGTAGGCACAGCAGCAGACATAAGCTCAAAAACCAAATTTAACAACAACCCTACCAGTCCACCAGTGCAGACGTCCAGCAATGTTGATCCTCCACGCAGAGATCTGCAGGCCGATGTCCACCAAGTGCAGTCCAGTCCAGAAGAGGTCCACCAACGATAAACAACCTGAATGTGAAGCAAAACAGTGAGTGCCAGGCCAGCAAACGGGAAGGGTTACCAAAGCCGGAGCAGCAGGCCTGTGTGTGGGCCGAAGGCTGGCACAGTTGATCAGGACGGAGCCTGTTGGGAATCCTTGCAAGCAGGGGACCAGACACAGAAAAGCAAGCCACACCATTCCAGATTGTGGAGCACAACTGTGAGTGCCAGGCCAGCAACCAAAAAGGGTTACCTTGGCCAAAGCAGCATACCTGTGTGTGGCCCACAGGCTGGCACAGTTGATCAGGACGGAGCCTGTTGGGAATCCTTGCAAGCAGGGGACCAGACACAGAAAAGCAAGCCACACCATTCCAGATTGTGGAGCACAACTGTGAGTGCCAGGCCAGCAACCAAAAAGGGTTACCTTGGCCAAAGCAGCATACCTGTGTGTGGCCCACAGGCTGGCACAGTTGATCAGGACGGAGCCTGTTGGGAATCCTTGCAAGCAGGGGACCAGACACAGAAAAGCAAGCCACACCATTCCAGATTGTGGAGCACAACTGTGAGTGCCAGGCCTGCAACCAAAAAGGGTTACCTTGGCCAAAGCAGCATACCTGTGTGTGGCCCACAGGCTGGCACAGTTGATCAGGACGGAGCCTGTTGGGAATCCTTGCAAGCAGGGGACCAGACACAGAAAAGCAAGCCACACCATTCCAGATTGTGAAGCACAACTGTGAGAGCCAGCCAGAAGAAAGGCTTCTGGCCTGTGTAGGCCCAAAGCTGGCACACTCTTGTTTTAATCTTAAAACAGTGGATCAAGCTTAAAGAAGGCAAGCACAACAACCAATGCTGAACCCCCCCCCCCCACCATCAAACATTGTCTGCCCAACCTGTCCCCCAGGCCATGCCTGTGTGTGGCCCACAGGCTGGCACAGTTGATCAGGACGGAGCCTGTTGGGAATCCTTGCAAGCAGGGGACCAGACACAGAAAAGCAAGCCACACCATTCCAGATTGTGGAGCACAACTGTGAGTGCCAGGCCTGCAACCAAAAAGGGTTACCTTGGCCAAAGCAGCATACCTGTGTGTGGCCCACAGGCTGGCACAGTTGATCAGGACGGAGCCTGTTGGGAATCCTTGCAAGCAGGGGACCAGACACAGAAAAGCAAGCCACACCATTCCAGATTGTGAAGCACAACTGTGAGAGCCAGCCAGAAGAAAGGCTTCTGGCCTGTGTAGGCCCAAAGCTGGCACACTCTTGTTTTAATCTTAAAACAGTGGATCAAGCTTAAAGAAGGCAAGCACAACAACCAATGCTGAAACCCCCACCCCACCATTAAACATTGTCTGCCCAACCTGTCCCCCAGGCCATGCCAAGAATAAACTGCAACACCTTTTTGCAGAGGCAGGCCACAGCAGCACATTGCCCAGCATCAAAAAAATTTACAAAAATTTAAAAAAGGCCTACCAGGTGTCCTCTCAGGATGTCCAGCACAGTTGATCCTCCAGGCAGATGTCCTCCAGGCTCCAGGTGCAGTCTCTCTTCTTCTCCTCTCTCGGTCACAGCTCAGCAGCAGCAGCAACAGAAGTGTTCCAGACAGTCTTGCGCCAAATTTAAATCCCCTGCTGCAGCCTCAGCCAAAGATTTAAATCTATTGGCTGGCATGAGAATGCAGCAGTGGGATTGGTGACTCCTAAAGTCCCCCCTCCCCTGCCTTTCCCCACCCACACTCCAAGAGCCACCCTCCTCCTGCTCCCCCTCCCCTACCTGTTAGTTTTGGCGGGAATCTCTGCTGCTTTGCAAATGCAAAGTGCAATGCAATGCTTGCACCTTGCATTTGCAAGGCAAAGCAGGATTCCCTATCCTCCTTTGCAAGAGGGGTGGGGGGTGACAGAAGGAGTGAGTGATTCACTCCTTCTCCCCCCCTCCCCTCTTCTAAGAGCCTGCAGGAAGCCTTTGCTTCCAGCAGGATTTTGCTAGCCGCTTGCTAAGGCAAACGGCTAGCAAAAACAAAATGGCGATTCTCTAATGCCGAAAGAATGCCGAAAGAATCCCGAAACGTTTCGGCTTTTTCTTTCGGCAATCCCGAAACGTTTCGGCATTCCCCGAAACGTTTCGGGATTCCTGAAGAATGCCGAAACACTTTTGTTTCGGCATTCTTTCGGCATTCTGAATGCCGAAACGCACATCCCTAGTCTCCACCTATTGTCTGCCTGAGGAGGTTGCGCCGTGCGACTGCGCGTAGTAACCACACCCCCTAGTTGCGTAGGCGAAAACACTGTGTCTATTGTCTCCTCCCTCTTGCTTTTATGTTGGGCATGCATGAAAGGGCATCCGCTGGAAATTGGTTTTGCCCGGCAGAAATTTGAGGGTGAAGTGGAATTTTGAAAAGTATTCCGCCCATCTTAACTGTTTGGCATTGAGTCTCCGAGGACTGCGTAATGCTTCTAAATTTTTATGATCCATCCAAACTTCAAACGGATGACGCACCCCTTCCAGCCAATGCCTCCAAGTGGAGAGCGCCGCTTTTACAGCAAATGCCTCCTTCTCCCACACATTCCAATTTCTTTCTGCTTCAGTAAATTTACGTGAGAGGTATGCACAGGGTTTGAGGATATTGTCTGTTCCCCGCTGGAGAAGGAAGCCTCCAATCGCCGTATCGCTGGCGACCACTTACACTATGAACGGGCGATTTTCATCGGGGTGCTGCAGCACTGGTTCGGATACGAATTGCTGCTTTAATTGATTAAAGGTTAATTGGCATTGTGGCATCCAATTCAGTGTAGCTTTTGTTTTTTTAGCTTGCTCCCCTTTGTCTTTGGTTTTTAGAAGTTCAGTAAGGGGGAGAGTTATTTGGGCAAAGTCTTGTATAAATTCTCTATAGAAATTGGCAAACCCTAGGAAGGATTGCAGTTCTTTACGAGTTGTGGGGGTTTGCCAGTCTTGAACAGCTTTTACTTTGCCCGGATCCATTTTTAACCCATCTTTTGAGATGCAATATCCCAAATAGGTAAGTTCTGTTTTGTGGAATTCACATTTAGACAGTTTGATGGGTAAATTATTACACATGAGGGTAGTCAATACTTGCTGCACTAGGCGAACATGTTCTTCTTCAGAATCAGAGTAAATTAACACATTGTCTAGGTAAACAACTACTCCCTTGTACAAGAATTTGTGCAATACTTCATTGATCATGGACATGAAAACTGAAGGGGCCCTGGACAAGCCAAAAGGCATAACTAAATATTCATACTGTCCCAATGGCGTATTGAACGCGGTTTTCCACTCATCCCCCTCTCGTATACGAACGTGGAAATAAGCATCTTTTAAGTCCAATTTTGTGAAGATCTTACCTTGGGCCACGACGTTGAGTAGATCCCTGATGAGAGGAATGGGATAGGCGTTTGTGGAGGAGACTGCATTAAGTCCTCTGAAGTCTGTGCACAGTCTCAATCCCCCATCCTTCTTTTTAACAAACAGTACTGGAGCAGCATGGGGGCTGTTCGCTGGTTGGATGAATCCCCTTTGAAGATTAGTGTCAATGAATTTCCGGAGCTCCTCTCTCTCATTTGGGCTCATGGGATAAAGTCTACCTTTAGGTAAGGTGGCTCCTGGGATGAGTTCCACTGCGCAAACGGTTCTTCTATGGGGAGGTAAGGTGTTGGCCTCTTCTTCAGTGAAAGCTTGTAAATAGGCTCTGTACTGTTTGGGTATTTGGTTAATTTCCTCCTGGGTCAGGAGGGCTTGTTCTATAAGGGTAGGATTCTTACCCCAATTCTGGTCCTAACTATGAGACTTGCAAGTATCTGTTTTGAAGGTGACACTTCCAGCTGCCCAATTAATGTCCGGGTTGTGATCCCACAACCATCTGCTTCCCAAAATTAATGGGTATTTTGCTGTAGAGCTAATTACAAATGATCTTGTCTCCCAGTGTTGTCCCATGCCTGTAATGACTGGTACTGTTTCTGTAGTGACTGGATTCATATTAGTGCCATCCATTTGTTCAAAAATGACTGGATTCTCAAGTTCTCTTATTGGGAGCACTAATCCATTCACTAAAGCTGGTGCAATTATATCTCTGGAGCATCCAGAGTCGATGAGCGCTTGCACCCGAATATGAGTCTGTCTGTCAGGATTAACTAATGTAACAGGCATGAATAGTATGGACACTTGAGGTCTATCCACTATGGGAACTAACTGAGTGTTGATCTGCCGTTTGGGTCCGCTTACAACAGATCCATCTCGTTTCCCGAACTGGGACTTTCAGGCGCCTCTTCGCCGATTAGAGCGGTTGGGTCAAAGTCCATAACTTCCTCCAGCTCTAATCCCTTTTCGGGAGGATTTCTTCTGAACGTACCTCTCCCTCGCGAAGTTCGCGGAGCGGGCGTTGGGCGAGATGGCTGAGAAAGGGTGGTAGGGGCTGGACGCCTTGGCGGGAACGGAGTTCTTTGCACAGGCCGGAAGGGACATTGCACTGCGAAGTGGCCGCTTTGACCACACTGTAGACACAATCCTTGTTGCCATCTAGCATCTCTCGCTCCTCTAGTTGCGTATCCTGCCCCTCTGCCCCCTCTGATGATTATGGAGGTTCACCGGTGGCCGCCCAATTGCTGTTGCTCAACCAGACACACTTCTTGCATCCGTTTTTTTACTTCACAAGCCAATTGAATCCAACCCAAGAGTGTGGGGGATTATCTTGCATGAGGGCTCGATCTAACAGTCTGGGATTCATGCCTTGCTTAAACATGATTATTTTGGTGGATTCCTCACACCTTCGGCACCTGGCAGCTAGTTGTCGGAATTTTGTAACATAGTCTCTAGCCGACATGCTACCTTGCCTGATCGATTGTAATTCCATTCGGGCTCTCCTCTCCTCTAGTGGGTCTTCGTATTGCGCTCGGAGTGCATTCACTAACCCTTGTAGGGAATCTAATTCTGGAGCCCCCAAATCGTATAATGCTACATACCATTCCACGGCTTTTCCTTGCAATCGGGAACCCAAATGCTCAATTTGACTAGCTTCATCTTCAAACAAGTGTCCCCAACGATTAAAAAATTGCAGGGCTTGTACTAGAAAAAATCCCAACTTCGAGGGATCCCCATCGAAAGTAGCTTCCAACTTCACCCATCCCATTGGTAATTCCTGAGGTCTGGGAGCTGGTGCTGGGAGAGGGTAATATGGTACAGGCACCAATTCCTGTCTTGGCTGCCAGTCAGGTTGGCGCGGGAGCGGTTGCCTCGGTGGGAATTGGGACCTTGGCTGCGGGATCCCTTGGGGTCTCAGTATAGGAGGCACTTGTAGCCTCGGCTGAGGCCTTAGTGGTTGCGGAGCTGGAGGGCCTTGAGGAGGCGGACCTCTCGGTCTAAACGGCGGAGGGAGTCTAGGCCCTGGAAACCGTGGCTGCCCCCGTAGTGGCGGCGGGAGTACCGGAGCCTCCTCTTGCGGCTGTATCGGGCGTATCGGTAGCTCCTGCGGCTGTTCGTGTGGTTGCTCCACCGACAATTCTTGGGGTTGCTCCTGCGGTTGTTCTTGGGGCTGCTCCTGCAGTAGCTCTGGAGGCTGTTCTAACGGTGCCTCTTCCTCATCATCTTGAGGTCCTCCCAGCTCCTCCAGGGGAAGTTCCTCCGGTAGCTCATCTGCTGGCCCCTGAGGTTGGTCCGGTGGTTGTACTGGCTGTTGCTGGTCGTCAAGAAGTATTAGCGGTTGTCCCCTCGGGACCATAGCTTGCAGGGCAGCCAGATTTTGTTCTACAACTGGGCTTGAAGCACCTGCCAGTTGGGCTGGGGCTTCCTCAGATCCTCCTACAACAAGTACGGAGAGTAGATGTACTGCATGTGCTAAGCTCTCCTCCATAGTACAGAGTCTTTCTTCTAGTGTTTGTACCCATTCTGGGGCTGCCGTCGCCCCCGATTCCGCATACTCTTGGGGAGCTTCTCTGGGAACTTGTGTAGTTTCCATATACTCTGCATAAGACGCTGTAGCTCGAGGCCAAGGCCGAATTTCTCCCATGCCCTGAGCCTTGTTACCTTGTTCTATTTCCGATCTCCCTGCCAATATTCCTTTGGCCAATCCAGTTACCGCCGAAATTCCAGCATCAACCGCCAAAGTTCGGCTTTGTAATTGTATCCAACTCTGTTCGGTTGGTTCGCGTTGCCCCATCCACGGGGTACTCTCTGCATAATCCCAACTCATTACGTCGCGACGGGAGGTTTCCCACATCTGGGTACTTTCTGCAGCTCTTCGGTTCCACTCGAGTTGATCGGCTTCTCGATTCCAATGATACCATGGTTGGCTACCTGGATGCTCGGGGATAGAGCCGATACTCCGTTTCCCGTCCATTTGCGACTTGGTAAACACTGCACTTGTCCTCCTTTCCTTCGTCTCGCGCGGCCTTGAGCCCCACTGCCTCGGCGTAGGCAGGGATATCAGAGGTTCTGCCGCTGCCCGGGGCCTACCTTCAGCTCTATCAGGTGCGAGAGTAATCAGCACAGTACGTCTGGGCTCCGTTTCTCCTTGAACGGGTGCTGTAGGTTCCAGTCCTTCTGAACCAGGGGAGGCGTAGGGATCAAACAAAGGGTCCCTGTTGGGAGCACCCTTGGAATCCGTCTGCCCCGGTTTAGGCATTGGAACAGATGTGATTTGTAACGAAATGTCAGACTGTGGCTTATTAAAAGTTGCAATCCAGACTATCTCTTGCAATTAGACATGAGTCCATTGGTTTCAAAAGACTTTACTGAATATAAGCAACCATTATAGTCCACTGGCCAAGATTCAATATCTTGGCTGGTACACGGATGTTGTTATGAATGAAGGTAAAAGTTGGGATACAGAATAGCATAGCCCAGCAAATCCCATCCTCCCCCCACAGTTCTCAAAACACGCGGCTTGAAGCTGAGAGAATGAAACGTTCCCAAGGCTGGAAGGGCTATAGTCAAAACATTCCTCTTCTTTGAGATAAGTGTTGCTGGACTGCTTGTCACCTGCAAAAGAAGAGCTTGAAACACTGACAGGATTAAAATGGAGTCTCTCTGGTTAGAACACATAAGACACACATGTCAGACCTAACAAAATGTACCCTGGGGCGGAACCCTTCCATGTGGTTCTCAGGAGGGGGAACAAAAGCTTGATGGCGCTATAACTATCGCTAATGGGCCACTTTAGAATCTAATTGTGTGATAGTGACATCTTGGGAAGGGACAAAAGGGAAGGAGTGCAGGGCGGGTTGATTAGATTTGACAGGAAGCTGGGTTGTACTGATGGGATCAGCTTGGAATGTCAGTGCTTGATGGGCACATCAATATGAGTCCATTGTCTGTTTTGTTCAGCCAGCACATCTCTTCCGTCCCAGGGCTGTGGCCAGCGATCTGCATATCAGGGTGAGGCTGGGCTCTGTGGATGTGACAGGAGCTGTTCTTAAAATGGCAGCTTCAGAGTAAAATGTCCTTGGTGGTTCTTTGCCGCCTGAGAACATGGCTTCTCCCTTGGCACGCTTTGTGGGCTGGCTAGCAGGCTGCCCAGTGGCAAGGGCAGACCCAGTGATCGTCCTGCAAGGGGCTCCCTGCAGGAACAGACCAGGGGGCGTGCCTGGCCAGGCTCGTGGAGAGTCCCTCTGGCTGGCACTGTGCTGCTAGTGGTATGGCTCTGGGCCCAGGTGAGGTAGGTGTCCAAGGGGGCAGGAAACAGGCATAGGTAACACAGTCCATAACAGCAGAAAGGCAGGAAGCAGGCATGGGCATTGCTGCCCCTAACAGAGTCTTTGGCAGAGCTTCAAAACAGCAAGGCAAGAAACTGGCACAGTTCATAGCAAGCTCCATAACAGAAGGAGGGCAACATTAACATCCAGACTAGACTGTTGTTACGCACTCTACATAGGTCTTTCATCACAATCAACTCGAAGACTCCCGTTGGTACAGAATGTCACAGCTTGGTTATTATCAGGAGCTAGGTAAAGAATACATATCACTCCCATTCTGCAGTCACTCCATTGGCTTTTAATCAGTTACTAGGCTTAATTTAAGGTTTTGACTATCCCGTACAAAGCCCTTCATGGCTTTGGGCTCTCCCATCTACAGGATCACCTGACTTCCTATGCCCCATCAAGGCAAATTTGCTCATCTGAACAGGGCCTTCTGCCGGTGCCACCCTGCAAATGGGCAAAATCAACAGCTGCATGCGCATATGTATTCTCTGTGGGTGCCCCAGCCTTATGGAACACCCTGCCTGAAGAGGTCAGGAACGCTCCCACTCTTCTGGGCTTTCTGCAAACTATTCAAAACTGAATTATTTAGGAGGGCTTCTTTACATAGGTAATATGACTGTGCTATTCTGCATCATGGAACAATCCAGTAAGAGCATACTTTCAGCAACAGAGAATATGGATTAATATAGTCACTTTGCACTCCCTATCCCATTCCAATGCATCTCTCTGAACCATTTCTTTACAGCACAATTCTATTACATATGTAATAGGCATTGATCTACACTGTATAATCTGTCCTGAGACTCAGTGAGAAAAGCAGACTATAAATAGTATAAATAAATGCACAGCCTCTCCTTTGAATTACTTTACATGAAAAGCATAATGAAAAAAAACAGGGCCTTTACCAGGAAGAAAGTATGTAATATGGCAGAAAATAACACTTCAGTTTTCAAATTCTACTTGTCAGTTACTAGCTCTTAACCAAGGTCAGTTTAAAATATATATTTTACTTAGATTCTAATGAAGGGAAAACATAACAAATCACTGGCAACTTATCCATAATGTAAACCTTAGTTTCCTGATGTGAAATCCCAAATACACAAATTAAGAGATAAACAACCTCTGAAACTGCTCTCAGGACATGTTCCTGCCGTTTCCAAGTCCCTATTAATTGTTGAAAGTGAATAACCACAGCCAGGCACAAATACTGCTTTGCTACATCTGGCATAGCAAATCCCACAGTCAGAGCAATAATTAATACCTAGAATTTATCAGAGTTCTTTATATTCATAGCGCTGTGCAAACACTAACGAGTTCTCACAACGCCCAGGCCAGGTGGCTAAATGCTATTGCCCTCATTTTACAGATAGAGGAACTCAGCCAAAGATATGGAAACAATCTATCAAAGCTATGTGCTGGTGTACTTGCAGTAGATGTACTGTAATAAAAAGATTACACTGTGTTGTTAACTGCACAGAAGTGAGTTCTGCCAGAAATTAGTTTTAGTAAGAATTACAGGACAGGGGGGAAATTGAACAAAGGTTGAATGGAGGCACATTTTGTCCTATCATCACCTTTCCAAAATAATTACATAGCCTATCCAGATGGAGTTGGATCATCCATAGTTAGAGAGCTAATATGACAGGAAAGGGCAGGAATTTTTCATAACAATGATTCTGATACCAGGCTTTCCTCTGCAATGTTGAAAGCTTGGTTCAATGGAGAAATGTCTTTTCGGTTGAGCTAGTGATAGGGAAATGCAAAGACAAGAAGATGTACAATTTTGTTCTGGAGGGATAGGGGTCCAGTTCATTGGTGTCAGGCCTGTAGTTTGATAGCAAGATCAACAGACAGGGTGGGACAGAGAAGGTGGAACAAATGTGAACTGTCTATTATTATTATTATTATTTATTCAATTTATATACCGCCTATCCTCAGGGGCTCTGGGCGGTCAAATAACAAGTGTTTTCTACACAGGGACGGGAGGCTTGGTGAGATAGCTCTGTTGCTGGGGGGAGGAGGGGGCAGAGAGGAATGAGGCAGGAAAAATGGCACTGATATGAGGAGCTTTGGAGGGCTATGCTGCAATGTCACTTCTGGTTGTGTAACAGGAAGTGACATCACGGTATTGCTGCAGCACTCTAGCATTCCCCCAAATCTTAGAGTTTAAGGGGATTGCTAAACATTTTGGGTATCTTAAAACCCTACACTTAGTACAGAGACAGTTTTGTTGGCCAGCAATGAGAAGATGTTTCTCAATATGTATCCTCATGCCCAGTGTGTATAATGGGTACATCTAGGAGGGGGAAACCCCCTGGACTATTGCAACCCTTAGAAATCCCTCCTAGACCTTGGGCTGTGATTTCAATGGACTTTATCACAGATCTTCCCCTCTCGAAAGGATATACAGTCAAAATAGGCTCATTTTATTCCATGTACTATGATCCCTACAGCCAGGAAACTAGCCAGCCTGTTCATAAAACACATGGTCAAACTGCACTCCTTTCCTAATAAGATCATATCTGACCAGAGGTCCACAGTTCATTACCAACTTCTGGCAGGACCTTCTCAAAATTACTGGAATTGAACAAGGTCTTAGCTCCACCTATCATCCTGAGAGCAACGGGCAATCGGAACGCACAAATCAAATGCTGGAACAGTTTTTAAGATGCTACATTAACTATCAACAAGATGATTGGATTGATTTTCTTGATTTTGCCAAATATGCGTATAAGAACTCAATACACAGCTCTACAGGAGCTACTCCTTTTAAAATAGTACACGGATATGAAGGAAACGCCTTGCCTTTTGCTATAACCCCTGAGTCACAACAACCAGGAGATCTAAATGAATGACTAATTTAACTTCCCAATGAGAAATCATACACAAAACTTTGGAAAAAGCTAAGGAGGACTATAAGAAGTGTGCTGACAAGAAACGCTCTGAACAATGGAAAGTACAACCAGGAGACTTTGTGTATATTTCCACCAAAAATATTAAAGGGGAGCAACTGAGCAAAAAATTGGGGTGGAGATATCTAGGACCTTTTCCTATAAAGAAATTAATTAACAAAGTAACTAAAAATTGAACCGAATCCACCTAGTATTCCATTTCAGCCTGCTGAAAAAGGCTCCCCCACCTGACCAATGGCATCCCGAATGGGAGCCCCCACATCCAATGCTGATAGATGGACAAATTCATTATGAAGTAGAAGAAATCCTGGATTCTAAAGTAACGCACAACAAACTTTTCTACCTAGTCAGGTGGAAAGACTTTGATGAATCTTACAAAGAATGGGTAGAACAATCCCACATGAATACACCTAGACTTGTTTCAAACTTCCATAAACATTATCCTGACAAACCTAGCCCTTGAGGAGGGGGGCCATCCTTGGAGGAGCAGAATGTCATGTCTGTACCCCATCCATGCCACTACTTGATGCTGACCTGTTGTTTGCTGACCTGTTGTTTCTGAACCAATGTTTCATGCTGTAACTTGATGTCATATTGCCAATGCCATAACTGTTTCCTTTCATAGGCTTCTTGAAACTGCAGGTGCCTTCTCTAACAGACTGTAGAAACTTTCAGTGCTTCTGACCTTGTAAACTGCTCACTCCCATGCACTGCTATGTCTCACCTTTGATCTCTTGCTTTCTCAGTGTCTCCACTTGATAGTACAAATATGTGAGATGTTCTCAGGATGAGTTTGCTCCAAAAGTCCTGTTTTACAGTTGGGAGGGGGAAGGAGCAAATGTGTGTGTTAAGAGGAAGGATTTTTCCACAGGTTACCATTCCTGTCAACCTGTTCTTTCTGTTTAGATGCTTACCTTACTTCTGAGTAATTCTATGGACATATCTGTGGAAATGATCTGATTTCTGAATAAAGCCACTTAACCAAGAGCCTGGATTTCTTGTTGCAATGGTTCAGAGATCTATCTGCCATAGCCTGTCATCCATAACCTGACATGCCAGTGAAAACTCTTGTGTCTTACTAAACCAATTTATAGAGTGTCCATTGCACTGTAGCGGGTTATCTTCTACTTTGACATTTGGTACATTTAAAATTACTTTACCCCAAATACGTGACTTAATAGAATCAGATATAGGTGTAGCCACAATTTAGCATAAGGAATGAAAGGTGCTATTAAGAGCAGAACAAGGACTAATGTTGACTGCTTTCATCTGAAAATGTGCTTCTTTTCAAGAGAATAATTTAATTAGTGTTCATGGCACACTGTCAATTAAATCTGTCATCAAGGACAACCCTTAGCCATTTGCAAATTTGTGAAATAGATGTGAGTAGGTTATGTTTTGATAATCTTGTCATGTTTCTGTCAGTATCCTTATGTCAAGCAGTTGTCTGGAGTCATCTATCAAGATTCTTTCTTGGAAGATTCTTCAGATTTGGGATATTTCCATCTTCTGGTGAGCATATTAAATGACGGACAGAGCTAATCTTACATTGGTTCTTCAGTGTGGTTTTAGGAGTCTGTCACTGGCATAGACTTGTTTTTTTAAAAGAAGTTCAGTATTATTGGTGACAGGAGCTGAAGAAATCTCCAGCTGGACTGTAAACTCAAAGGTCTATAAGGTTTGGTTGTTGTGGGTTTTCCGGGCTGTATTGCCGTGGTCTTGGCATTGTAGTTCCTGACATTTCACCAGTAGCTGTGGCTGGCATCTTCAGAGGTGTAGCACCAAAAGACAGAGATCTCTCAGTGTCACAGTGTGGAAAAGATGTTGACAGGTCATTTATACCTACTCAGGAGGGGTGGGGTTGAGCTGAGTCATCCTGTAAGAGTTTCCCAGTGTGTGGAATGCTAATGGCGGGAGGCTTCACTGTATCCTGTTCAGAGCATGGTTTCCAGTTCTGAAAAACACCAGGCTAACAAAACACTCTATACCCAACAATAGCCCTGCAGAGAAGATTAGCACATCAAGTACCAATCCATATGCAAAAGAACCTCCTCAGGATACAGTGAAGCCTCCCGCCATTAGCATTCCACACCCTGGGAAACTCTTACAGGATGACTCAGCTCAACCCCACCCCTCCTGAGTAGATATAAATGACCTGCCAACATCTTTTCCACACTGTGACACTGATAGATCTCTGTCTTTTGGTGCTACACCTCTGAAGATGCCAGCCACAGCTACTGGCGAAACGTCAGGAACTACAATGCCAAGACCATGGCAATACAGCCCGGAAAACCCACAACAACCATCGTTCTCCAGCTGTGAAAGCCTTCGACAATACATCTCTAAGGTTTGATTTAGATTTTACCTGGGCTTTTTTTCCTGGGGAAAGAAGTGGGGGGTCTCTTACCTGGGGCAACTCCGGACAGGAGGTGGTGCTCTGTGCACGTGCACTCCTGGGACTGTGTGATGATGTCACTTCCAGGAAGTGACACCATCACACACAGCGCGGCCACCCCCCAGGAGAAAAAGGAAGCAAAAGAAAGAAGGAAGGAAGGGAAGACATGGAAAGAAGGAAAGAGAAAGGAAGGGAGGGAGAGAGGGGGGAAGGAAGGAAGGAAGGAAGACATGGAAAAAAGGAAAGGAAGGGAGGGAGGGAAGAAGGAAGGAAGGCTTCAGCTGGGAGGGGGAAATCTCCCACCTCTCAGCTGAAGATTAAAGCCGGTTTGGGGCTTCAAGGAAAGTCTTGGGCTGCAGGGATAGGTGCCAGAACACCATTCCCCTGCATTCCTGTTGAAAAAAAAGCCCTGGATTTTACCTGAAATACATGGTTGATATTATATTCAAGTTGTTCCCACATCACTTAGGTAATTCTTATAACTTCCATTTTGTGTTGCTCATGCAGATTGTGGGGTTACTTTTCAAGAATTAATAGATGTCTGAGGCATGGTATATAATTGTAGAGTCCACTGAAGAAGCATTAATTGAGTAAAGAAGACTTCCTATATAAGTAGAAGACTTGCCCAAATGAGGAAAGTATTTAAATTTTATTTTCCACGGTCAATGACCAGCAATTTACAAAAACACCAATAAAAGGTACCACAGAAGAAAATAAAACATCAATAAAATCATTCACAATACCTGGGTAAAATCATTCATGATACAATAGTATAAACTTTAAAATTCTCAGTGGTACAATAAAATCATTCACTTAGACACTAAGGATTTCCTGATCCTTGAAGCAATCTAACCAAATCTGGCCACCTGAAATGTAATCTTAGGATGTCTATCTGAAAAGAAACCCCTCAGAGTGCATATCCTTTGGCTACAGGTAAGGGGCAAAGTTGAAAAAAGAGGAAGAGATTTGCGAAGATTGCTATACACCTTGCAATCAAATATAATGTGTTCTAATGATTCTATCCCTTCCTCACAGCAGGGACAAATCCTTTCTTCATAAGGGATTTTTTAAAACTTCCCTTCGAGGACAGCCGAGGGAAAAACATCCAGTCACATTAGTGTGAAAATTCGTCTGTACTCCTGATTTGATAGGTTGAGGAGATAAGGCATAGGTGTTACGCTATTGGGGGTGAGGAAAGTACAAGAGACCAAAAATTCTGGCAAAACAAATATATATTTATGATGTCAAACAAAGATGAAATTTGAAGAGCAAATTGCTAAAGACATAAAAATACTCCTCAAATATTTTTTATAAATACAACAGCAGTAGGATATCAGGCAAGGAGACAGAAGAATCTTTAGACAATAAATGGAGCAAGTCTAGTAAGCAGGAGGCAAGTCAGGCCACACGAATGGAACACACAAACAATAGCCCTGAGCAAACAGCGTGCACAAAATGAGCATGGGATGGCTGTTGACAGGCCGTTGTCATTCTGCTTATAAACCATCTGCCAGTAAGATTCACAAAGTGCGGGGTTGCTCATGCAGATTGTGGGGTTGATATGTGGGGATGCTACAA
The DNA here is from genome assembly GCF_028583425.1 of Eublepharis macularius. NCBI lineage: Eukaryota > Metazoa > Chordata > Lepidosauria > Squamata > Eublepharidae > Eublepharis > Eublepharis macularius. The sequence goes on along the minus strand of NC_072790.1, from coordinate 142,894,518 downwards.
CAATGACAGAGCTACGGTTGTTACAGAGGCCATGAAATCCTAAGGTACTCCTCAGCATGGAGGTTAAAGTTACCTAGCAGTTGCAGTCATTTTGGTGGGGCTTGTGCAGCTGCCTGCAGACTCATCCTTTGAGAATGATTAAGAGACCAAAGGAATGAGGGAAATACTGGGCTATCAGTGTCCATCAGTCAGGAGGGCTGAGGCAGGGTTAGGCCCAGCCCCCCTCAGGCCTCCAGCCTATCTAGGCCTCCTCCACTCAATTGTTTTACTATATTGGTGAGAGTACTTACAGCAACAAAGGTGGATTGCAGCCATCGGAGGGGCAGATTGCTTCACACCTGGGCTGCTGGCACACATTATTTCTCACTCATGCCACCAATGGCATATTGTGTTATTGCATCTGTTTTAGCAAGTACTGGGTTTTTGTGCAAAGAAAGAGGCACTGAAGGGTGAGAGGAGGTTAACCATTTGATTGGCAGTGTGTGGGATTTGATGAATAACATTTCATTTATAAGAAACAGAACAAATGGAAGTTGGAGAACAATCATCATGGTTGTCAGGCTTTGTAGGTTGCTGTAAGAGCATGGTGGACTGCCACCAAAGAACGCTATCCAAAGCTTCTCCAAAGAAAGGGGAAGCATGTATGTGCCCCACATCCAGGAGACCCCTGAGGCAAGTTTCTTCCTCTGCTGAGTACTAGTGGCATCAGGGACCTAGTGGCACATCTAGATGCTAGGAAAGGCCTGGGCCCAGAAGAGGAAGCTAGGCGGGGAATCTTCTGGGGAGGGGGGAGTGCAGAAAACTGCAAAGTTGTCATGTGGGGCACAGAAGTCTAAGATGTTATCTGTCCTTTCTGACAGTTTAGTGTAACTGATGGACGGTAGCTGATCTGAGCTAGCCTGCCTTAACCCAATCCGGTTGCATGGCAGTGAACCGAGTGACAAAGCTGGGTCCATATGGCCTAGGAGGATTGTTCAGCACCCCTGGCAGTGATGAATCTGGCGAAATGTGAAAAACAACATGGATATGGCTGAAGGAGGCTGGTAGCAATGGTAGTGCAGCCACCTAATAAGGAGGTAATGGGAGCATCTGCCATGCTGGCAGTGAGGGAAGAGGATTCCAGACTGTAGAGTGCATGGCTGTGAGGCGGTATCTATGGCAGGTATCCGGTGGTCAGTGATGGTAGGTCCATTTGGCCCTAGCTGGGGTATGCTTGGCCATTGGGGGCCTTGTGGGTCAGTCCCTGCCTCCTTACCTCATGGCTCTTTCCACCCAACATGGCCTGGCTAGCACATTCCAGGGTTAGTCCCAACTGGTTATGTGAATGGGCTTATATGGTGGGGTAGCTTAGGTGGGTGCTGTCCACTCAAGTTCCTATCAGCACACACACACACACACACACACACACACACACACACCCTTCATTGAAGCACGGACTGACTCTGAGCAGAACCACAAGTGACAAAAGGCACATATTGGACACTTGTCTGCTTCCCTCAAGTTTTGATGGGAAATGTAGGCAACTTGGCGGAATGTTGGACAAGTGACAGTTGAAAAGTCCATTGGACAGCAGTCAGAGAGTGAAGCTGCGAGACCAGGATGCCTACATTTCCCATCAAAACTTGAGGGAAGCTAACAAGTGTCCAATCTGTGCCTTTTGTTACTTGTGGTTCTGCTCTCTGTCATGCCCATCCAGGTCCCTCAGGGATGGCTTCAGTCCACCATATCCTGCCCTAGGTGGCTAAGTGTGGGTGCCAGGTGCTGGAGGATCTGTGGGAAGCCCAGCAGTAGTCTGGTATGAGGACCCAGCCCTATACAACTGAAGGTACCTCGGCAGCATGGAGCATCTCCCAAACGTGCCAATGCCTTGTTTTGGGGAAGAATGTTCCTAGGGACGGGAAACTCCCTCCTTTCTGGCTGGTCTCCCCCACTTTTTGGTCAGGTACCAGACAGCCTGCTGTAGTTCATTCCATTCATCACCCTTCCCACCCAAAGAAGCCAGTAAATGATGCCTGTGCAGACACATGCTTCGACTGGCCATCAGGTTATCAGCGGTGCACAGTTGCACAGAAAGGTGACACTGAGTTGGCATTTTGCCTCCTCCAGGGCCTGCCTGCGGACTCTTGGCTTTTGGGTTGTCATTCAAGGACCATCCCTACATGGGCAAGGCTCTGCCAACCAGGTGCTCTGTCTCAGGTGTGACTTTTGGCTGCTTCAGCTCTTTTCTTGAGGGGGCATGTAACGCTTACCTGCAGCTTTAACATGGCCATGATTATCCCACCGTTTCCATATCTCAGTTTTAGGATTACAGCAGGCATGCGGGAGGACCTCTAAGTATGGGGGGTTCTCAACTCTTTTAACTGAGTCACTTTATAGAGGGAGGCCTGTTGTTAGTTGGTGTGCTTTAGGCCTTCTCCGATGTCTGCTTGAAGGTCTTTGATGGCGGCCCTAGTTAGTTTGCCCTTGAGGCCGATGGATCCCTGGCCTGGATTCCTCAGGATTTCCCCCTTCCCCAGGTTGGAAAGCAGAGGTGTACAGGGCAATCTAGTTTGCCATTTTACTCAGCACTCAATGGGCTTTCAATAGTGCTGAACACCTGTTTAGGTCGAGGGGAGGCATGGCAACTTTGGTTTAGCGTGCCCCCCAGCTTTGATGTGACACTTCTTTCAGCTGTTCTGCCTTGTTGTGGCCTAATCCCTTAAGGATGGGTCATGAGGAGCCTTTATGGCTCATGACAAATCTTATAGGTGTCAAGTTTGCAAAGAAGCCAACGGCAGTGGGGCTTAGGAGGCTATTGGGCCTCAGGGTGGTTGGGAGCTATGCTCAGGGGTCCCCTTGGCCTGTACATGGAGGTCCAGCGATAAGATGTGACTGTTCTGACATGCATGGTACACCCCCATCTCAGAGCCCGAGTGGCCTGGTGGCTGGAAGGGAGATGTATTTCTCTGCCTCACCTCCTGGTCATATAGGTGTGGTCCTCCACCTCATGTTGTTCATTCACTTTGTGGTAATGACCTTGTCTCACAGGGCAGGGACCTTTCCTTACAGGCTCACACAGGCTAGCAGCGCCCAGGCAAGTAGTGGCCTGATGGTTTGAGGGGAGGTATGTGCTTCCACCTCACATGCTGGTCATTTGCCACGTGGTGTTGACCTTGTCTCACAGGGCATGGCCCTTTCCTTACAGGCTCACACAGGCTTGCAGCATCCAGGCAAGTAGTGGCCTGATGGTAGAGGGGAGGTGCGTGCCTCCACCTCACATGCTGGTCATTCACCGCGTGGTGTTGACCTTGTCTCACAGGGCATGGCCCTTTTCTTACAGGCTCACACAGGATTGCAGCACCCAGGCAAGTAGTGGCCTGATGGTAGAGGGGAGGTGTGTGCCTCCACCTCACATGCTGGTCATTCGCCGCGTGGTGTTGACCTTGTCTCACAGGGCATGCTCTTTCCTTACAGGCTCACACAGGCTTGCAGTGCCCAGGCAAGTAGTGGCCTGATGGTTTGATGGGAGGTGCGGACCTCCACCTCACGTTGGTCATTCACCGCGTGGTAATGACCTTGGTTTACAGGGCATGGCCCTTTCCTTACAGGCTCACGCAGGCTTGCAGCGCCCAGGCAAGTAGTGACCTGATGGTTTGATAGGAGGTGCGGACCTCCACCTCACATTGGTCATTCACCGCATGCATGGCCCTTTCCTTACAGGCTCACACAGGCTTGCACCGCCCAGGCAAGTAGTGACCTACTGTTTGATGGGAGGTGCAGACCTCCGCTTCAAGTTGGTAATTCACCGCGTGGTAATGACCTTGGCTCACAGGGCATGGCCGCTTCCTTACAGGCGCACGCAGGCTTGCACCGCCCAGGCAAGTAGTGGCCTGATGGTTTGATGGGAGGTGCGGACCTCCGCCTCACGTTGGTCATTTATCGCATGGTAATGACCTTGGCTCACACATCCTGGTTGTTCATTTGGGAGATGATGACCTGGGTTTGCTGTCCTTGCTAGGAATCCAGTTGTCTGCTCTGCTGTTAACTTCCCGTCTCGTGATGTTTCTCCAGTCCCCCCTCCGCTTTCTCACGCTGGTTATCTCAGTTCTAATCATAGTAAGTATAAATAATATTTCTTTTCAAATTTTTAGTCCTTATTTACTTCCCCAGCGTCTTCAATTTTACTCTGCTTCTATTACTAAACGTCTCTTCTTTTATATTCTGTCCATTACTTTGTTTTCCCTTGGTCTTTTTACTGCCGTTCCGTTTTTAAAAGTCCGATAACGATCTTTACCTTTGCCGATTCTGCAAGTTGTCTGTGTTGTTTCCTTTGCTTATTCTTTGGTAAAATCTGTTGCTGAAGCTTGGTTCTGACGATCTTATGCCAATTTAATGACTCCTGAGGCACTGCAGAGATAGAAGCTCGCCCTTCTCCGAGGAGACCTCAAGGTGGTGGTGGGAGTCCTTGATTCAGAGCCCCCTCCCTCACCAAGATCACATGCTCTCGGGGGTGCGCAGCGTTCGAGCCCAACTTCTCCCTGAAGTTGGGGTGGAAACAGGCATTGAAGCGCCTCGCTTTCCAAGAAAAAGTGTCTTGGACAGCCCAAGTCTTAGGCTGCTTTAGACCACCATGAATCCAAACCGGAAGTCTCAGCATTAATCCTATTGTGACTCAGTGGTAGTATATGAGACATTCCACATACAAAACATATATTTTGTATGTGAGACATTCCAGATTCAACCCATGTTATTTCCATTTAAAAGGATTTCAGCTTGCATGTACTGAGCAAGGTCTTCCTTGGGATGAAACTCTGAAAACCTGTTGCCAGTCAGAGTAGATAATATTAAGCTATATGGCTCAATGATGTAAGGTGGCTTCATATATATGCATATGATACTGTTCAGTTTCTGCACAAAGGAGCTCAATCCAGACAAGTTGGACATACACCTGGATCGGACATACACCTGTGCTCAAAGATCTGCACTGGCTGTCCATCATTTCTGGTCATAATTCATTGTGCTGGTTCTTACTTTCAAGACCCTAAATGGAATGGGTCCAGGGTACTTGAAGGACCACCTTCTCCCATATTGCCCAGCCTGCCAGTTAAGATTTGCCTCATAAGCCCTGCTCTATGCCTCCACCTTCAGAGTTGAGGCAGCTGGCAGCCACAGTCAGGGCTTTTCAGTAATGGCTCCTCAGTTTTGGAATACCCTCCCCCTGGAGGCAAACCTGGCACTTCCATTGCTCTCTTTTAGGAGCCCAGCCCAAATGTTTCTATTCACCCAGGTTTTTAATGAAGGGGTTTGGCCTTCTTATATTACAGATGTAATATAAGAAGCTGCTGTAGCACAGTGATTAAGTGGTTTGGCTTCAAATCAGCACTCTACTGGTTCAAATCCCACTACTGCCATGAGCTCAGTAGGTGGCCTTGGGTAAGCCACTCCTGTCAGCCCCAGCTCTGCAGCTGTATTGTGGCGATAATGATAACATTGGATTAACTGTGACACTGAGAGATCTCTATCTTTTGGTGCTACACCTCTGAAGATGCCAGCCACAGCTGCTGGCAAAACGTCAGGAACTACAATGCCAAGACCATGGCAATACAGCCCTGAAAACCCACAACAACCAACATTGGATTTCCAGTTCTGAAAAATACCAGGCCAACAAAACACTCCACACCCGACAATAGCCCTGCAGAGAAGATTAGCACATCAAGCACCAATCCATATGCAAAAGAACCTCCTCAGGATACAGTGAAGCCTCCCGCCATTAGCATTCCACACCCTGGGAAACTCTTACAGAATGACTCAGCTCAACCCCACCCCTCCTGAGTAGATACAAATGACCTACATCTTTTCCACACTGTGACACTGAGAGATCTCTGTCTTTTGGTGCTACACCTCTGAAGATGCCAGCCACAGCTGCTGGCGAAACGTCAGGAACTACAATGCCAAGACCACGGCAATACAGCCCGGAAAACCCCCAACAACCATCGTTCTCCGGCCGTGAAAGCCTTCGACAATACATTTATTCAGATTACTTGAAAAGACAGATTTCTGTATATTCTTACCTGCAAAAAATTCCTATTCAACACAGCTGGATTTTCTTCTAAATACACATGCATGGGATTATGCAGAAATTCAGAGGTTCTTGAAATGTCTGAAAGGTTTTCAATATATTGTGCCACCTGGTGCTGACAGTCAACAAAATGTAGGACCTGCAGTAAACAGGCATATTACATGGTCCTCAAGAACAAGATGGCATAATGAAGAATCACTGGTTTAAGCCCAGCCATTTCAAGAGCTGGAAGGTAACGATTTATGTAAATGAATGATTGCAAGAATAGTGGCAAATGGTCAATTACTAGCCAGTTATAAGTTCAGTTGTATGCTCTGGATCACTGATTACTGTACTGATGTGAGGCTGCTCTCTGAAAGTAGGATTTCAAGAAGTTTCTGTCAATGGAGACAAGAAAAAATGATGTACTGTTAAAGTAAATATAGGACACAGTTCCTCATAATTACTTTCAAGGAGTAGTCAGCATGGTATAGTGGTCAGAGTACTGGGACCCAAATTCAAACCCCACTCTGCCACAGAAGCTTGCTGGGTGGCCTTGGGACAGTCACTCTCTCACACTCTAACCTACCTCACAGGTTTGTTGTTGTGAGGATAAAATGGAGGACAGGGAAATGCTGTTGTAAACTGCTTTGTCACTCATTGTAAAAGAAACTAGGTGCATCTCTAACCATTTCACATGAGAGCTGATCAACAATTGCGTCTACTACCAATGCAATTAAATTCAGTGTGCCTTTTTGTCATCGACTATTGTTCATATTCAAGTTCATGCACCTACAGCAGCGAAAGGGCAAATGAAGCTCAATTCCCCATCTTGCAGAGACTTAAATAAATGAGTTGTTTCTATATCAGCAAATATCTGTAATAATTGTTCATATTTTATTCGTTTGTTTTTGTTTGTTTATAGGGTCATGGCAATGCTGCATTTGTAGTCAGGACTAAAGTAGCAGGAGCAGACAGAACTCCCTTGTTACCCAGATCAATGAGAAAACCTGACTTGGAAATGTTTGGTGAGAGAAGGAATTACTCTCCTTATCTGACTTCCTTCTTTCCTTTGACCAGAACTTTGACCAGACCAGAGAATCCCCGACAGCTGCACAGTGGCTAAGTGGCTGGGCTTTGAATCAACACTGTGCTGCTTTGACTCCTACGACTGCCATGAGCTCAGCAGGTGGCCTTGATAAGCCACTCCTCTCAGCCCCTGCTCCCCAGTTGTATTGTGGGAATAATAATAACATGGACTTTGTTCATTGCTCTGAGTTGGGCACTAATCTGTCTAGAAGGGCAATATATAAGTGCATTGTTGCTGTTGTAATTAAAGCAAGGGGTATCGCAGTGGTGGTGGTGGTGGCGGCGGCAGCAGTGGCGGCAGCGGCAGTTCCAACAGCTCCCCCTCCTCCCCCCTCCCTGCCTGTCAATCTGCCTGGTTCGTGCACTGATGGCTCCAGCTCTCCTCTACCCCCTCTGCCTGTATGCCAGCCTGTTCGTTCAGCTCAGGTGGTAGCAGCTCCCATTCCCTCTTCCTCTGCCCAATTCTGGCCTATGGGGATGACCCTTTACTTTGTCTATTCAATAGCAATGTTCCTCCCTTTGGGAGAGTTTTAAGCCTCCCCACTCTATTTCTTAATTTTTAACTTTTAACTTTTTTATGATTCACATTTTTCTGCAGACTTGGACAATCCCCCAGGTCTATATAAGGAAACTTCTATTTGAACATGGCCCCATTATCTGGACTTCTCTATTTCCATGTGGGCCAGGTTCAGAATTAGACAAACGATGATTCCTGGAAAATCCCATTAAAAATTATCCTAAGATATAAAAGACTTCTTATCCTAGCGCAGGCGCACTGAGGACCCTGCAAGTGTGCCTGCGCCAGGATAAGAACTGAGTTGTTGTCGGTCACAGCTGCTGAAGGGCATTGGTAGGGCAGTGCTATGCCTCCGTGCCACCTATGCCAGGATTCTGGGGGGGCTGCAGAGGCCATACGGCACCGTGGCCTAGTGAGTGGCCTTGCCACCACATCACACTGCACACTTGGAAGTGGCGAGAAGGCCCTGCATGACACTGCAGCCTGGTGCACAGCCTTGGAAGGGCTGCACCATCGCAGCTGTGGAGGCAACAGGGAGGTGCACTGCGCTATGAAGGCAGCAAGAAGGCTCAGCACGACATCACAGCCTGGTGTGCAGCCTTGGGAGGGCTGTGTCACCGCAGCCACAGAGGCAACAGGGAAATGCACTGCACCGTGAAGATGGCAAGAAGGCCCTGAGCGATGCCGCAGCCCAGCACACACCTTGGGAGGGCTGCACTGCCATGGCCACAAAGGTAATGGGAAGGTTCAGTGCACTGTGCCACAGAGGCAGCGAGTAGGCTGCAGAAGGGGGGTTCTCCCCACCAGCTCTGCAGTCTTGGGAGGGCCGTGCGGGTGCAGCCCTCCCAAGGCCCCACTGCTAAAGCCAGTTGTATTTTTTTACACAATAGGTTCTGTTGCTAGTATAACAATAAAGGTCACACATGCACGCACACAGATACACATACTACCAAACCTAGCAGTATGAGAGAGAGGAGGAAGGTAATTCCACACACACAAAGACATTTTCAGCCCTTCTGGAGGAGGAGTAAATGTGCAAAATGCATTAACTGTGACTATAAAACCATGCAGTTGCATGGAACACTCTTCAGCAAGGGAGTGGCTGCAGTGAAAACTCCAGAACTTTAGACATGGCATAACCAGATGCACAATGCAACTTTGATGGATAATGGACAATATTTTGCATTATAAGGGTTTATTTTCTAAAACAACTAAACTTTTTCTTTGTGTTTGCTACTGGTGATAGACATTTCAGTGACTAACAGCCTTAGGTGACACTTTCATTTCATTTCTAATGTGTTAATCACATTTCAAAAACCTGTGGTTTACGACCCTCATTCACAGCCAGTTGAGATCCTCTTGAGTAATACTTCTTAGCTCCTTGCTCCTCCCCAGACATCCTTCAGTTTTTTTAAAGCAGTGAATAATGAGGCTACATCTGGTTTCTTTAATGAGGTAATTGACTTTGATTATAAAAATCATAGCTGTGAAGAAAAGTGGGAAAGCCCTCTTATCCCCATCCCCCAGATCTCTGTTATATTTTTCCTGTTTCAGTTTGCTTTTTTAAAAAAAGTATTTTTACTACATTTCTAATTTACTCCCAATATTACCTAGATACCTTCTATTTTATTTAAGAACTGATGGCTCTTTCTGGTTCTAATAAAAACCTATATACAAGAGCAGTGTGTATCACTGGCTGCATTATGATTTACTGGCTGTAAATCAGATATAGATCAAAATACTCATTAGAATGTGCATCCATGTGTGGATGTTGTTTATATCCACTGCATTATTTTTTGTGAGATGTATATTTGAATGTACAGCACCATCAACATCGTGACAAAATTAACCATGACTTTTTTAAAACACAATTGCATTTGGATGGTATAGGTGTTTTGTATTATTTTCTGAAATGCCCTCATATTTTCTTACTACTGGAAATAATTTTACCAAATAAAAATGAACATTTACTATGAACATCCTACCACATATACATTTATCAGTCCTTTTTATCTCAATAATAATAGCCAGGGATGACTTTACTTCAGCCTTTCCTATCACAGTGCATCACGAACACACATACAGCTCTCTCTATCTGATAAGTATAAAAAAGCAGGGTTTCTGATCATGAGGAAAGAGATGTGTGCTCACATACACCTGTATGTGCATAGGATCTTTGTATATATCCTAACTAGCTTGATGACCGTGCTTCACTATGGTATTTTAAATCCAGTTATAAAACTTAGGGGTATGTAACATTTTTGGGTTTGTGTGTTATTTATTTTAAGTTGTTTTTTTTAGTATAATAGCATAGTATCCAAGCTTCACAAATGTGTGTGAATAAAGCGAAGTGTATCAATGTCGAAAACTGATGACGTGAATTTTGAAATGTAACATTTATTGAAGAGATTTTAAAAGGAAAAGACTGTAGTGCAATAAAGTGAAAAATATGTACAACCAGGGTTTTTTTCCTACTGAAGAACCTCTTTGTAGATCCACATTAGTGTTTTTCCCCTCAGTTGCTAGGATCACCAGGCTTCTGGGTGAGCTCAGTCTGGAGCAAGCCATGTAGAACTGCCCATGTAAGAAGCAGTCCTCCCTCAAGTCAAATGATGTGCATATTTCTTTGCCACATCTCTAAGTTGCTTCCTCCTTTTAGCGTTGATGTATCTTGCATGACGTCTGCCAGGAGGCTTTTTAGGAGCAGTAAGAGGTGATGGCTGCAAGAGGTGTGAGGTGGAGTTGGACTGAGAAAGGTGGTGTGGTGGGCACTTCATAGGGTTCCCAGGTGCCTGCCAGTGGTGGGCAAACTCCTGGGGATTTGCCCCCTCATCTGCCAATCGCTGGGTGATCAGTGGGAGGAGGCAAGTTCCCGGAGCTTGCCTGCCACTGGCAGGCACCTCAGGTAATGTTGCCATCCTCCAGTGTTGCCATCCTCCAGGTAAGGAGTCTTATTGGATTCACACTCTGGATACTTTGGCCCCTAGGGGCCTTAACAATGAAATAGATCTTAAGTGTTTTCTGGGTTAATACCGGTGGAGACACAGCAAGACATGCAGGTTATTAGGGCCCATATTTAAATCGATAGATCCACATAAGAGACACGCCAGGAATTGCCGGTGTCATTCTCGGAGGTGGGTTGAGAAGCCCTGTGCTTATGTGTGCGGGTGAGTGTTTATTTTGTTACCTTGGAAAGAATTTTCATAGCATGTGCCTGTATGAATCAATGAGCCGTAGATGTTTTCTCTGTGTAGCGCTTGCCCCTGAGGAAGTGGAAGACGAAAAGGCGATTTGAACATCTGGCCAACGTTGTCCCTTCGGGCACGCTTGGGAAGCTCGCTTACAACGTGTGAGAGACTGTCCAATGAAATACCTTTAGGCATTGTCCTCATTTGAATGTTTGTTAAGGAGGCTCTCATCTGGACTCAACCCTCCCGGTCCCCATTGGGGAACTCATCATTACACTCTGCAAAGTTTATAATGTATAGAACAGTGTTTCATGAATTATTGTCTGTATGCAACATTGTATGATTGAATAATTGAAGACCATTGCTTTTGGGAAAAGGTTTTATCCTGTATTGGTTGATTAGGTTTTTACACCTGTATATTTATCATAGAGCTTGTGGTGGGTTTTTTAAAAAAAACAAACCATTTTTTTCATCCTCCAGGTGGTAGCTGGAGATGTTCCAGAATTAAAACTGATCTCCAGGCAACAGAGATCAGTTCCCATGGAGAAAATGGCTGTTTTGGAAGGTAGTCTCTATGGCATTATAACCCACTAAGGCCCCTCCCCTCCAAAAACACCACCATTTCCAGGATCCACACCCCCCCCCCAAATCTCCAGGAATTTCCCACCTTGGACCTGGTAACTCTAACCTCAGGAGTGCGTGCCGCACGCGTGCTCCCACTTGGTGTGGCAACATCACTTCCATAAGTGACGTCCTGGTGCTGGCTGTGGGAGCATTCCTGCGCTTTGTTTGGAGCTGATTTGGGCCCCCAAACTGGCTTGATCATCCCCGCGCAGATCGCAGGAGTGCTCTTGCATCCAGTGCAATGACATCACTCCTGGAAGTGACATTACTATGTGCCCAGCATGGTGACATCACTTCTGGAAGTGACATCATCATGCCTGTTTTGGAGAGTGCGCACAAAGCAGGATAGTGGGATAGAAACATATCTACTTTAAATATAAACCAGAGACAGCCAAGAATACTAATTTTGGACCAGAAACTAGATTCCACGGAAAGGCCCACGTACTTTGAATCACTGAGGACTAACAACTTTACTTATAATTAACTTCAGTACATTTACAGAGGAAATTCTTCTTTATTGCTAGGAACAGCAAGAGTGCTACACTTTTAAAATGTCCAATATATTAACAATTCCCTACCACAGCAGTTTTCATTATAGAAGCTTATGATAGCCCAGCTGTGAATGTTATATAAAATGACATACAGGAGCTTCCTCTTGCCTGCTTTGTTCTTCCACAGACTGTGCACATTAGCCAAATAATCAAGAAACTGATTAAAGCATGTCTGATCCTGGTACGTGCGTCACCCTTTAGAAAACTGGCATTGTTTGACACAGTCTCCACACCCCAGGTGCATTGTCTGCTATTGGCTTAATAATTAACTATCTTTATAGGCACTGCACTAACATGAATCATAGGCTCACTTTTTAGGTTTTAATGGGGATGCACTATGTAATTTCATAGGAATTCTACTACACGGGCCAAGCTTTCTGTGAAGTACATGACTACGTGCAAGATTCTTGCTGTTCGTAAAGAGCTCTTCTCAGAGCAGCTGTTGTTCCATAATAAAGCTATTTTCAGAAGTATCTGCAGCCACCATGATGTGGCATCTTTAACACACATGCAGAGTTCTGAAGGTTAACATTTGTTTTCACCCATGCAAGGGACTTCCATTCTTTATTCTCTTCTATAATCAGAGAAGCACTCTGCATAAGTAACAGCAGTGTCTGTGTAAGCATAAAGCATTTGCCTTCATAGTAGATATTAAGAAGCCCCTATTGAAAAGGGTTTTTGATTGCTCCCACTGGAACCTAGTAAAAGAAATACTCATACTGATAATTAGTGTAATAATAAATATAGTTTTTCAAACTTGGATGAGAAAACTAATCCACCAATTCTGCATGGTCCCTCAGGAGATGTCAATCATCAATCAGCCAACTAGGACTTCCAGACAGGAAGATAGAGTAAACCATTCTACTCTATTGAGTCATCGGTATATTAAAGATCTGGAGATTAAAGTTGGGGTGGAAGGGATGGAACTCTGGTGGTTTCTGTCATTCTCGTTCTAGTGGACACAGAGAACTGTCATTAGAAAGGTTGAGTCAATTCCATGTGGGCTGATGTGTTCCCTAAGGTTCTGTTTTTTCCCCTATATCATTTAGTATCTGAGTCAAATATTTAATGAGAATATTCATAGCTTGTCGGTTAAGATTTGTGAATCTGCTGATGACACTTAACTCTATATTTCATTAACTAGTAAGCCCTCAGAAGCGACTGTCTCTGTCTTTGTCCTGGGTATCTAACACTAGTGGATAACAACCCCAGTCAAAAGCTCTGCTCATCTAAATGGTTTGTAGAAATTCTAAACTAAAGGCCATATCCAAGGACCACAATGTTTGTCACAGGCAGATGACCTGGGCATGCGCAATAGAGATGGTTGTAATTGCCCCCACTGGTGAAGTTAATGGGTTTGTCCTACATATAGCAGGAATCCCTGGATGGAAGTGATGGGTCTAATTGCGCCTGTCACTGTCTTTCCCTTTTAATTCGTTGGAGGAAGCTAATAACTTTTACCCTAACTCTGCCTTATAAGGTGAGACATATTAATAATGCATGTTCACTTGTTTGAGACACTTTCAGTGCAATTCTATGTAGAGTTACTCTAGACTAAGTTCATTGAACTCAGCAGATGGAGACGCTAACTAACCACATGTGACACAGTCTCCAAGTACCGTTACAGGTAATTTGAAGAGCTATGTGCATGTGGTTATGGCAACTAATGTGGAGGTGGTGTAGAGTGTTGTTACTTTTGCAGGGAGAAAAATGTAATTCTGCCCACTTGCAAAGAATGAATATGAAAACCCCACTACATGGGGATCTCCAAAATGTCAAGGGAAACATGGATTTAAGATAATTTAATTCTATGAAATTCAATTTGCTAAACCCCTTTCTAGTAAATTTGCTCCATACCAATACTAATTAATGTGTTTCCATTGGTTAATTGCTATTACACTGAGAAAAATATTGTTTAAAATTTGTCTCACTTCTCTTGCATTAATCCCTGCATTATATTTATTTAAGACTCTTGCATACCTTCGTTGCAATCCATCAATTACACAAAATATTTTACTGTGTATATGTGCTACTGGTGGAGATTAAAATGACTCAACTGCAAGCAAGAGAATTGCTAAATACTTGTGTAAATCTCCCGGGTCCATAGCCACTGAGATGGGCATCCTTATCTTTGAATGCTAATTGACTGAAAAGCCTTGAAAAAAGGTGCTGTTTTTTCCCTCACATTAAGCAGTAATATGGTCACCTACATACTAGAGGAAGCATTGACCTTTTAAGCTCCTTAATCCTCCAGAAAGCAGGAGACCAACCACCTACACTACCTTCTAAAGCTCTTTTTTCCAATTAGTTTCAATGAGAATATTTTGGGTTAAATTCTGCTTCTTTGGTAAGGAAGCTTTCAGGGCAGCAACTGAACAGTATATGGCTCAGAATTTCAACATATGGTAAATTGAAAATTGAGCAGGAATACACAGTGTAGTCCAAGGTATTAAAGTCCTACTACATTCAATTTGACCTACTCTAAGTAAGTGAGCATACATTGCAGCCTCAGTCCGGAATAGGCTTGCAAGGTGCCTGCTTATAGCAGGAAATCACCCTGCAATAAAGGGCTCTGCTGGCCAATCCTCAGCTGGTGGAAGCAGTACGGCTACAGGGGAACACATAATTGTCATCCCTCCATGATTATGTCACATCTGACAAAACCCAGAAGTGATGGCATCATGCCAGGGCCAATTCTTTACCACTCCTCCAAAAACATAGCACCAGAAACGATATCTTCAGGTGGGGATGACAATTGCATGAACCCCACAGTAAATTCCCATCCCCATCTCCTGCTGGTTGCCAGGAGGAAACTGGCAACCTTAGTTTGAAATCACTTCAAGCTGATCAGTTTGCAACCCAAAGATATCATCCATAGTTTTAAATTCAGTAACAGCAACATGCCTTCTCTCCCAAGATAACTGTGAAAATAAAGGTACCAAAGAAATCGGCAACTCTACCTTTGCTACCGCAGTCCGTAACATATTAGGCTTTTCCCAGCAACATCATAGTGCTCTGCTGACTCATGTTCAACGTGTAATTAAATGCAATCCCAAGATCCTTTTCATGTGTACTACTGCTAAGCCAGAAACCCACCCCAACCCTATATCTTTGCATTTGATTCTTTTTGCCTTTGCATTTTTCTCTGATAAATTTCATTTTGGTAGTTTTACCTAACTTTTCAAACAGTGAAACTAATTTTGAATTTTAATTCTGTCTTCTGAAGTGTTAGCTATCTTCTCCCAGTATCATCTGAAAATTTCATAAAGATTCCTTCCACCAATGGAAACAAAAATAAATCTCATTGCCAGGTTCCTCCGCAGGCAAAGTGGTGCTGTACACCAGCACACCTGACTTTG
Source organism: Eublepharis macularius (assembly GCF_028583425.1). NCBI lineage: Eukaryota > Metazoa > Chordata > Lepidosauria > Squamata > Eublepharidae > Eublepharis > Eublepharis macularius. Next base: position 142,879,153 of record NC_072790.1, on the reverse strand, counting down.
ACTCCAGAAAGCCATCAGGGATGGTGCAGGGCCTCGCTCTGTGGAAGGAGGGGGGTATACCTCACCCTCACTCTCTCTCAACCCACTCGCAGGCCTGTTCAACCTGGCTGACTCCCGGCTGCTTCCTCCTGCCTCCAGCTTCCCAAAGCCTTCACCCTCCTCGCCGCCGCCGCCGCCGCCGCCGCCGCCTCCTCCTCCTCCTGCTTGCTTGCTTGCTTGCTTGCTTGCTTGCTTGCTTGCTTGCTTGCTGTTCTTTCCCTCCCTCCTCTCTCTCAGTTGCTCTTCCTCCTTCTATCACTCTTGCTTGCTCCTCCTCCATCCACCTAACTTACCACCACCCCACCTTGTGAGAGAACTTCCCTTATATCCCTTCACCAATTCCTGGCTCCACCTGTCAACCACGCCCCCCCCCCAGCACTCTAGCCAAGGCTCAGGCTGTGATAGGCAACCACACCTGGTGTCGCTCTGCTGGCTGCTTGGGCCAGCCACACCTGCGCCTCCTTTGCTGGCTGCCAAGCTCTGGTTGCTGATCACTTCAGGCAGTCCCATCCCACCTGAGGCTGCCTTGATCCCAGCCTCACCTGGCCCTTGCTATCCCTTTCCACCCTGCTTGAGGGTTGGGGCATGGCCCTGTGCTGCTTCTGCTGCCTTTCTTCCTCTGCCTTTAAGGTTGCTGTCTGGCTGTCCCTGTCTCCTGTGCCCTCTCCCTTTGGTACAGTCCCCTCCTGGCTGTCCCCAGTCTCTCTGTCTGGGCTCTTAGCTTCCCACTGGAGGGTGGGGCTAGCTGGCTTCCACCCTCTAAGGCTTTGGTGTTTCTCTCCCTCCCTCTGTTGCTGTCAGGTTTTGGACTGGGGTGTCAGTTGGGGCGGCTGGACAGCTGTCTCCCAGCTGCCTCCTGTCCCCTCCTCCTGGTAAGTCCAGGGACTGGGCTTCAGACCCCGGACACCCATAACTGAAGTGAATATATCCAAGAACAAATATAACAAACATGATTAAAACTTTATAGTGTAAATGAATACAAAGCAAACAAAATTTGAACATCTAAGTTAGTGGCCCTCATCAGTGGAGGTGCAGAGGCAAGAAAGATGAAGGTGAGCCAAACTGTAGGCTGGATTGCAAACCAGTAAGTGCCATTAGGATTGCCTCAGGTGCTATAATATATTTGTGAGAGCCACTTTGTGACAATAGGTGCTGAATGACAGGATAAAAATATTGTAATAAACAAATAAATTATTTGGTCAGGCCTGCCTGTGACAGCAAATGTTATGTGGTGCCGAATGCTACACTTGAAGAAAGTCAGGGTGGGTGGGGAGAAGTGTATTGTTGAGATAAATCAGGTCTGATTTATGATTCCATGCTAGAAATGGACCATAAATCAAGAATTGTCAAGCAAAGCAAAACAACAGTAAGTGTAAATTCAGCCATCATAAAGTTTCCTTGTAGACAAATAGCAATTTCATATTCAGGCAATTTAGAATGAATCCATTATGACACCTGGAGAAATGCAGCTCATTAGCAGAATACATACTTTGGATATATGAGTTCCTAGATTTTTCCACTTAAAGGGTCAAAGACAGTGGGACTGGAAAAAGTACAGAAGAAAGTGTTCAAGATGATTAAGTGTTCAAGATGTTGTTTCCTATGAGACAACACTGAAGAGTCTGGGAGTTTTCAGTTTTAAAAGATGACTAAGGGGAAACTGGATAAAGGTTTATAAAATTATGTATGGGATAGAGAATAGTAGACAGAGAATGTTTTCTCCCTCTCTCAACATACTAGAACTTGGGGGCACCCGCTGAAATTGATGGACAATAGATTCATGACAGAAAAAAGGAAATACTTCATTCAATGAATGATTAAAATCTGAATTCGCTGCCAGAGAACTCAGCGATGGCCACAGGTGCTTTAAAAGGGGATTAGATAGATTTCTGAAGGAGAGGTCTATTACTGATGACTAAAACAGACATCCACATTCATAGGTAATGAGTCTCTGAAGACTGGTGCCTCTTCTCTATGCCCTGTTATTGGCCCTCCAGAGTAACTTATTGGCCACTGTGTGAGACAGGATGCGGGACTAGATGGATCCCTGGCCTGAGCCAGCAGGGATCTTCTTAAGTTCTTGTGTAAAAGTTCTGTGCTGGAGTGCCAAGAATGTTGCTGTATGTCAGAGAGTGGGACAGACGGACCAATGCTGTGCTTCAGTCAGGGCAGACGGGCCACTGAGGCCACCAAGAAAAGACCCTGTGGTCTGCCCCAGTCAAAGCTAGGGGTGGTCTTTGCCCTGTTCATGGTGACCTTCCCAGCCACCACTGTGGTGAGCCAGCAGTCCTTGCTAGGGGGTGGGGTGTAAGCAGCTGCTGCAGCAAGAAACATGTCAGCCCTTACCTTGTGCAGGCAGACAAGCAGCAGCCATGGTGAGCAAGTTGCCACAGTGGTGAACAAACTGGTTGCCCACGCCACACAGGCAAGCAACCTTGGAGGAGGGAAAATATACATGATCACTGGATGACAGTGAGGACCAGATTATACACAGAAATAGCACTTTTCCCAACTGCTGTCACAGGTTCACATTGCAAATCAGGCTCTTCTCACTCTGCTTACTTCCAGCAGTGCATGACCTAATAAAAGTGGAAAGGCTAGAAGGAACTAATTTATGGCATAAAAAGTATAGCCCTGTGGACACATAATTCCTCAAACTCAAGCCTACCCCAGTGTCAGTGAAGTTGTTGAAAGCCTGCCTGAATAAAAGTGATGACCTCTGATGGTCGGGGTATGCAGAGGAACAGAATTCTGCAAGCAAGAGACATTCACCAAGAATGCTTTTAAAGCCTACCCTTTCGACTTCAACCTGATACAGTACTTAATTGGCAAATCCAAGAGGATCTTTGAGATCATGGTAGAATACAATAAAGAAGGTAGTCTTTTAAAAGTATGTTGGGCACAGCTAGCACTGGAACTCAAAAGACAACAGGGAACCAGTGTGGGCAAATTTTAATAAATGCATTTTTGTGGTCTTTTGTAAACGAGTCTCATTGAATCAGGGGCTAGCAGGGTGAGGAAGCACATTCCTTCCACTTTCTATCCAGGACTTGTACTGCTTATAAAGCCTCAGTCCAGCCCTTTCTCTCAGTATAAAGCTCTCTAAAACAAATGTTATATTCATGAAGTGAAACCATTATGTGCAATATGGCTAGGGCTATAATCTTTCCATTAAAACCTCTGAGACTGCTGGCTGAAAGAAACACAAAAGGAGGGATTTATCTGAAATCTTTTAAATATTTCACTGTGTGGCTCCACCTTTATTAACTGGAAACATAGATTCCATTTTACTAGCGAATGGGTCTTTAGATGATAACAAGAGCAAAAAATTGTTAGTGGAAGCAGATATTTGTGATCTCATTAAACTGTAAGTCATGCTAATAAAAATCTCTCTTTCAACCTATTACATTACCATTTAGGAGATGTGCCATTTCAGCATATGTCTGAGTTCAAGACCACTTGAAGTATCAGTTAGGACTCTGAGACTAACATATACCAAGTCACTCCAGTGATCCATCTAGCTCAGCATTGTCTGTTCTGACAGGGTTCAGCTGTTTTCCCTACTACCTGCTGCTAGAACGAGTAATACCAGGGACTGAACCTGAGACCTTCTTGATGCACAGCATTTGTTCTACCCCTGAACCCTGGCCCCTTCCCACGGCCACCAGTGCTGTGGAATCTTAGGGTTTAAGAGTACCTGGGTACTTGCAGACAGCTGCTGTGGAGTGTGTATGATTGTTGAGACCCAAGGAACAGCGTTGCCAACTCTGGATAGGGAGATTCCTGAAGATTTGGAGGTGGAGCCTGGAGAAGGTGGGATTTGGGGAGGGAGGCCATAGAGTTCCACAGCAATTTTCTTCAGGGGATCTGACCTCGGTTGTCTGGAGGTCAACTATAATTCCAGAAGCTCTCCAGGTCCCTGGAGGTTGGCAACCCAAACTGCTGCTGGAAAGCCTTTCCTCCCTCTCTCTGAAATTCCAGAGAGATCTCTGCCAACATCCATTACTGCTCAGTTCCTCTCCTTTAAGAAAAGGTTTAAAGAATATACAAAGGAATATATTGCCAATCCTTGATCATTTACACCACAGGTATTTCTACCAGATGCTTTAAGAATTCTTTACAATGGCCTTCTGCATGCAATTTAGTGTCAATTTATTTGCTATTTGGGTTTTTTTTAAAGAAAAAAATCCTGTGACTTATCAGGGCAGTATCCTTTGCCACAGTTACTTTGATGTGTTTTTGAGTCAAATAGCTCCTGGGCCATTCAAGAGAAAAACAAGAAGTCCTCCCCATTTGAATCAAAGGGGAGAATATTGTTAATGGATATATGAGATTATGAAGCAGCAGGCCTGTCCTCTTTTGTGTTTGCAATAAAATAGCAGACTCCATTTCATGGAATGGAGATGGTATCTACACAACCAAGAAGGAGGAGGAAAGAGAGTGATCACAACATGCAGATGCCATCTTTTGGCCAACCTGCCACAACCTCCTGTCATCTGAGGAAGGAGCCCTGGATGTATTTCCATTGTCTGGCACTTTTCTTTTTCCTGTCCTTTTGTATATGTACACTCTTTCACTCATCTCACTAGTTTCAGAACAGTATGCAGAAAACCTTTGGTTGTAGAGTGAAAGTTTATTGTTTAAAATTTCTTTAGAGGAAATTTTTGAATATGCACACTTTCTGATTGGCCCCAAAAGGCAACTCCCCAATCTAAAGGAAAGCCCAAATAAGAGGTTCCAAGGGGTGCAGGTCTTGGTCTTACTTTCACCACACTCCGATGATTTAATGGGATGGAACAGTGATTCAAATAGCTCTTGGTCAAAGGTGGAGAGATGCTTATATAGTGCAAGTGTAAGTAGATTGTGATTTTCTTAATGTCTGGTATTGTGTGTTATTTTCCACCTGGCTGTACATTTATCACAAATATCTGTGTTCATTATGTATGTTTAGTGATAAAACTATAACACTTGGAGGATCTTACCCATGGTCTGTGGCTCTATCACTCTACTTTATAGCCTTGAAAGGATGAGAACCCAGCTGTTCCTCAGACATGCGCATATGCATGTATGCACACATGCACACATTGTTCAAGGATTAATTCAGGGACTGATGTGGGGGAGTCGAGATTTTAATAACCTTTACTTTTAAATTCCAAGTGACGGCAAACAGAAAACTACCAAAGGAGTCCAGAAAAGAGCTGGGGTCCGAGGAACTCAGGGATCCTGCAGTTTAAGGGTCATAACATTGGTGCCCAGTCTGAGAATCCATTTCAGAGTGGACAGTGTAAATCCATAACAACATTGTACCCCTACAAGTCTGCTGTTTGAAACTGGGAGTAGGTTTGGGGGCAGGTATTTTCCCCCAGTCTGCTGTTTCAGCTGCAAACTGGAGTGGTCCATTGTTTCCCATCACAAAGAATGGATTCCTTTGCAGAAAATCACCCCCACCCCATCACTTCAGGCTTTGAAAATAATTTGAATTTTTTAAAAAAAATACAGCACATGTGTGTGTGATTGCATGTGATGAAACAACCATCCAGTTGCTATGAGACGTCTTCATTCTGGATGTCCACTGTAAGGGGTACCTTAATTATTTACCACTACTATTTAAGGAGTTCCTTGTGGGTGAGGTCTCTCGTTCCTCTGAAAATGTCATACAGGTCAGAGCAACAGCTGCAGGCCTTAAACATTCATTCTATGGGGGTTGTCTCCAATGATGATTAGCTGGGAGCATTCCTGATCTCTTGCAAGGATCTAATGGGAAAGAGAAATGCCACTCTCCAAGAAATCAGGAGAATGAAGGAAAAACATAAGACCGACTGGTGATGATAAGCACACAGACAAGAAAATCACATGGGTTTTTCTAGGGGTGTTTTTCATACTGAAGAATCCTGGATTTGTGTTTACAGTTCTGGAAATTATAGTAATGACCGAAATCAGCAATTTTCTTGTATATTTTTTGTTTGGAAAATTTGGGTTGCACAACTCTAACCATTTTCTCACTTAAGTGAAAAAGAACAGTTCTCTTATTGCCTATGAGAAGGAAAGGCACCTATGGATCTCCTCAGGAAGCCCATTTGCAGCAGGCTGTTGTAGAACAAGCCCATGATCTTGCTGAGGCAGTATATCTCCAATGGGCAGTTAGGAGAAATTGTTGGTGTGTGAGCTAATATTTTTTAAAAATTAAAATGATTTTATTGTATTATGTATTATGTGGTAGAGCTCTATATAAAAGCAATTATGATTTATTACATCTTTGGCTGTGCTACAGCCAGGCAGTACCTGGTTGGTTAACCGGGCAAAATTTATTTTACTGCATGGCATGGTCCAAGAGAACCTTTTTTGTTTTATGGAAACCACAGGGCTCTCTCCATTTGTTAGCTTTTTGCTATCAGTCATACTGCACAGCAGTTTAGGTACGCCTTCTACACAGTCAATTATATCTAATGTTGCCCTACATTCAAAGATGGGGCATCATAAAAAGTAACAGCTATAAAGCATGTGTGGTATCCAAGAATGAATGTTCTGTTGATTACAAACTTTCCCAGAGCCAGAGCATTTACTGTATTGTTAATGCTTTTCTCAAAAAGAGGTGTTGGTGAACGTTGCTGGTGTTGTACATATCCAAACAGCTGATTTAAGGTCAGACGAAGAGAATTTTATCAGATTGGACAGTTTATGATGATTGCAATAATTGTTTCCACAAAGGAAATAAAAGAAAAGGCACCGTGGGAGAGACATTGAGGCAAAGAAGATACTCAAAGATGGCTTCAAAAAGGCAATTTACAAAGATAAATAAGAGATGCACCTTTGCATAGCCCAGCTATAGACAAGCTCTCCCTTGTCATGTTCAGTAGTGAAAAGGAAGGGAGATGCAGACTTGGCCTTAGCAGTCTGGAATCCCAGCACATTTCTTACACAGTAGCTGCAGCAGCAACAAAAAGGAGAACCACCAGGGTTCAGAACGGGAGGTGAATTAGGGAACAGGAGTATCAAGTTCCTAGGGACCAAAGTTTTTCTCATATGGCTTTCCATTTAGTTGTACAATCAAGTTTTGCAGTTTGCCATCTCACAATTGTTAACATACAGTTATAATCTTGTCTCTTTTTAAAAAAGTAACTATATCATTCTAACAGTGTCTATCAGGTCTCTGAATTCCCAGATTTTATTTCTTACAATGTTTTCTCTTATATCTCCACAATGAAAGGGACTAAAGGTTTACTTTTAAAAAAAATGAAAGCTGGGAATTCTGAGAACGTGATACAAATATTGTTACTGTGTTATAACAATATAACAAAATTTAATTGCATTAAAAAAAAAACCTAACAAAGCCCTGATGACATGAGGGAAGGGGATGACAGTGGGTAATCCCACAGGTGGCCCTCAGGCACCAGGAATGATGGGCCAGAGCCCTGCACAGTGCAACCCAACACCCTTTTATCCATTTGGGCAGCCATTGAGAGGGAGTGGCTAGAGACCAGGCTCAAGAGAAGGAATGCTGTGGCCTGGGGTCAGCAGTGCTTGGATCATCTCACGGTGGCTCTGATGGCAGCTAACAGGTACCTCAAGTGGCTATTGACTGTCACTTGAGGACAACAGCAGATAGTAGGCATTCATTGAGGGCCTGCTCATAGACATGGCAGTGGCAATCTATGGCCGGGCACCAGCCCCCACACCTTCAGGCCTCCTCCCACTCCACCACCAGCAGCTGTGGGGATCCCAGTGATAGCCCCAGGGCCAGCCTCACCAACATGCTCGTGGCACCACTGTTCATCGGCCACCTGTGTCTTGCCCCATTTCCCTGAGACAGCACACAGTGAAGTGGAGGCATGCTTCAGTGTATGGGGTGTTAAGCATGGTATGCTGCTGCCACCATCCTGCTCAGCAGGATGCCTTTAAGGGGGTGGGGGTGTAAAGAATGAAATAAGGGTGGGATCTGGGGGAAGCTGTAGTATAAATCACCCCAGCCTAATGCCAAGCACCTACATTGCGAGAGAGATCATGTCTCATAGATTATCAAGAGACAACAGAATCTTATTCCTTCTCCTGCAGAACAGACAGACACCAGCTCTAGAAGCTAAGAAGGTTTAGACTGTACGGAAGGCCAAAAACAGAGAATCCATTCTAAGCACAGTCAGCCTGACCAGAGGGCATAAATGAAACTCCTATTCACATCTCTTGAGTTTTTACACCAGGATTCCACTCACACAACATAGAACACACAGAGAATTCTTCCCAAAACGTTGGTTAGCATGTTGGGAAGGCATCCGTCCCCGCAGCCCTCAACCACCTTTCTTGGGCTGTGCTCTGGGCTACATCCCTTTGGCTTTTCCCTGACTCAGTGAACTCAGTTAATGACAGAGAGGGAGAGATAGCATGAAGATAGCTTCTGAGCAGGCCTCAAACTAGGATGAAACAAGGTTGTCTCTAACAAGGGGTTGAGTCTCCATAGCTACTGTCCTGTGATGGGCTGGTTCCCTCCTCTGTCTCGGCTATGCCATTATACTCCTGTGATATCTCGTGGGCATGAAAGCATGGTCGCTGAGGACACCAGCATAGTTGTAGCCCATGTGGCCTCACTGCTTGGGTGTTTGCATGGTCCCTGGCCTATGCAATTTCCACTTAGGGAACACTAATGTTGTGCCAGTGTCCAGCCATCTCCACTACAGAGGCCCTGAGGATTGCATTGCTAATGTTTTGTGTTTTTATCATGTTTTATTTTGTAAGCCACCTTGGAGAGAGGGCATACAATTTTTCTAAATGAATATGTTAATCAGCCATCTATACACCACTTTTGGTCATCTCTGCTCAAAATCTTGTAGAAACTAACAAGATTAAAAGGAGTCAGGTGAGCTGAAACACATCTCGAGGTACCACATCCTCTTATTTGCTGTTAGAAGCATAGGGACAGCCCTGACCCGTTCTGCATATAGACTCCTTTTGTGCAATCCATATCTAATATAAATTGTAGCAACATTGCATACACAATAGGCTTTGGAGACCATGTCATTATAGCATGAATTTTCATAGGTAACACAGCCCATCGGTAAGACGCAGGAAGTAAACTAAGAGGTGTATTTATACTGGGTTTTAGGGAAGAACTGTGAATAAACCAATAAACTAACTTACTTGGCCATTAAAACTAGCAGAAATGGTAAAAACGTAATAGGAATATAACATAATTTTGCTTAAGTACATAGAGCAAAAACATTGCACAAGAGCAACAAAGGGGCATTATTCAAAATTTTGAATGGGTTGGATTGGGGTGTTAACATAGACACAAAAATGAATGGCAACCTATCTGCTCCAGTCATCTTCAGAGGCTGTGCTTCCGGTGCCCCTGCCATCTGAACCTAGCAGTGTGACAACCTACCCAGTGTGAAGCCCCTACCCAGGGAAGATTCATTTGTCTCCCTCTATGGTTGATTTCCAACAGCAGGTGAAGGCTTTTTTGTTTGGTTTGGTGTTCTTCCTCTAACTGTTACTGCCCATCCTCCCCGTGTTTTGTTATGTGTTATGTGTGTTTGTGGATTTATATGTTTTATTGAATAGTTTAAATTAAATATTTTATATACATTGTATACATTTTAAATAATGTTTTAATATCTCAAATGTTTTAATTTTGAAATGTTTTGATGTTTTCTACCTTGGGAAGCCTTTTTGTGTGGAAAGGAGGCATAGAAATGGTTTAAATTAAAAATTAATTAAATAAATAAATCTTATTTTCTGTACCAGACTTTCAATAACTGAGAATGGCATACATATACTTAATCTCTCTCTTTCCCACCCACATACAGACCATATATATAAAATCAGTCCCATTTCAGTTCAGAAAACATTAAAAGAGAGTTTAAAAGATATGTGCAGATGTAATTCATAATTGCAATACTTTTCTACCACCTACTGGTGGCTACTGGTATTTTTGTAGTCTTTGAGTTTCAAATTCTAATAATTATTGTAGGGGCATTTTTATCCACAAGCTATTTTTAAATATCTCATATTTGTAAATTGTACAACCAATATTTACTAGAGCATGCATTCTGTTTCAAAATGATAGTCTTCTGGCCTTTATCCTGCATTTGCACCTATTTGAAATCATGCATCAGATTTAAAAGCGTTCCTTAAAAGCACTGTGAAGTCACCAGTTTTCTTCCTTGTCTATTTGTGTGCATCTTTAGCTCATCCCCTACAGTTATTTACAAGTGAAAAGAAAACGTAAGAAGCTGCATCCTGCATCTCAAGACAAGCAATCCTGATCCCCCATTTCTGCAATTCCTCTTGGGAAAGACAAAACTTGGTGGGTTGTAAAGGATCCTTAGCTGAAGTACTGCAAGACGCCAGGGAAAAGATACTCAGCTCTTACACTTCTTGGCAGGTAGATTTCAAATCAAGACAATTGGTGGATTGGCATGTTAGTAAAGTTAAAACTATTATTAGGAATAGTTAACAGCAATTAACCTTGTTCCACTGATTTCTATGAAGATTTCTCATAAATTTCACAAAAGACATGATTTTATATTTGTCAGTTCTTAAATGGCAAAGGAGTTCTACAGTAATATGACCTCTTATCACTGATTAACATGAAGCATGGCATATTCCAACATAGTCCCCATGGCCAAAAAGGTTATAATGGCTCTCTGTGAATCCTTACAAATGAATTTCTAGGAGAGAAGAAGAGAGACTATGATCAAACAGAGTGTCTTTGCAGTGCCTCAGGCTAGTAATTTAGAGATACCCTTTGTTGAAGTACACTTCAAGCTAAGTTTAGAAGCAGGAATAAGAAGGACAAAGAAGGCTGTGGTTACATTTAACAGGACCTGAAGGGCAGATGATTGCAATATTGATGGTTCCTCAGCTTCAGTCAGTCTCTTATTTCCTCAGGAAAAACATTAGGAGGAGATGAGCCAAGGAAGCAATAAAGGGCATTATTTAACCTCTGAATCAACAGAAGAAAATAATGTCCCCCTTGGTGCATGGAGAATGTCTTCATTCACACAGCCTCATCTTCTTCAAAAAGGATAACATTGGCCTTTGAACCAAAAACTCATCTCAATGAGAGCAAATAGGAACTGATATTTAATCATGTAATGGCTTTTTGGATTGCATGCCCATTGACTGCAGGGTGTTTTGCTGGCTGTTTGGTTCCAATTCTAGCAGTGTCATGCTCCAGTGCTTAATATACCACATTCAAGCAAAGGCAAATTCCCATGTACTTTATGAGATGTAGCATCAAACATGGTTGCCTCAGCTAACATGCAAGTCAGCCCATTTATTACTTAGCACGTTCTATTAAAAATCAGTCAGCCAGTTCCATACCAATACTTTGTTCTGTTCCTGATCCCCTGATCCCCAAAATGAAATTCTCTGCAAGCACGAGACTTACAGAAGCATTTTACTAATATCCTCTCACAATGAGTAGTTTTTAATTAGGCCTGTAAATTTCCCCAAAAGATGATATTTTTCTAAATGTCAGGATGAATCCTAGGCTTGGATCCTGCCTAGATTTCAACAGGCACAAGTGTGTGTGTGTGGGGGGGGTGATTTTGCCAATATCTGCTTCCATTGATGACCTCCAATTCTCCCCTAAGTTATTCTTGGGCGTCACCCATCCTCTGGGTGCAGCATTTGGTGGTGTGTTTTGGGCTGCCATGAGAGAAAATGGGCAAAAGTCATCCGTTTCCTGACCTCTTATGCCCATGGAAATCTATGCATGATCCAAGCCCTAAAGTGATATTTTGGCATTTTTAAGCAGTAGACAACAAATATTTTAAAATGCATTTTTTCCCATCTGAATTCCCATGGGCTTTTCCCTTGCTATCAACCCATTTGTTCATTTTTATTATTGCATGGCCTTCATCCTCTCTTTTCTGGCTGCCTGGCACATTGAACAGAAACTTGACCAATAGATTTGATGAACAATAAGAGTTTGGACCATGAATTTCAATTTTCGCAGTATAAGATTCTTCTCTGAAAATTGTGATGACCGTACCCAAATTCATTTTGAACAAGGTGTTTCATTGTTGCCATGAGCATTTCATACTCTCATGGTATTGCATTTAAATGTTTTGTGCCATGCCAACTATGTTCTTTAAATATTTCAGCTTTTTACACCATACCAGTCTACTGTAATCTTAGCAAATTCCTGTGATACCAGTTGAAAGTATAGGCAAATATATATGTAATAAAATGGCAGGATGTTTATATAACTTACAAGTAGACTATAGAGAATGTAAGGCTTTGCAAACTAGAATGAGGTGTATATTCATGATCTGAAAAGAGCACTCAGTGCTCATACACACTAAAGATGTGCTACATTCCTACGTATGTGTAAATAGGAACAAGTACAAATAGAACTATCTCAAAGATAAAATAAGCATACATATTTTCAACAGAAATCCAGCGCTTTTTGGCTCAGGTAAATGAACCAGAATGAACTGTTTCACCTTTGGTATAAACCTTCCAAGATGACCAACACAAGACATAAAATCTGTCAAACAATAGCACCCATAAAATTACCATTAAAGTACCAGTAACTGCAAAGATAAAAGAAACCAGTAATTAAAAGCTTCCAAGAATAAAATCTATTGATCAAAATACAGCAGAGTATTCACTGGAGGAATGCCTCTGAACTCTGGAGATGACTGGGATACCACCACAGAAAAGGCTATATGTTCTGCCACTGACCTAAGCTCTGAAGGCAGAAATACCAAGAGAAGGGCAGCTGTGAATAACATTAATGTGCAAACAGATGTTCTTTCACATATCTTGGTCCCAAATTATAGGAGATTTTTAAAGTAAAAAACAGGCACTTTTAATTGTGCTTAGAAGCATATTGGAACATATTGTCCCTGCTTGAAGAGTTGTCTTTAATAGTATGTTTATCGATCATCATCAATATATCTAATTCTCTTTGTGATTAAATTTGCAGAAACCTAAATCCAGAGACTGGAACCATGAACAGACAATAAAGATCATTCTATTAACCTGAAGAGTTTGCAGGAAAAAAATCTAAAATAAAAAAAAATGGGGGGGGGGTTAAACATAATGACTGTAGCTTTAAGAAACAAATGCTCTCAGTGGCTGTTGCTTGACAACCACAACTATATTGCCGGCCTTCAAGCCTTGGTTTCTATCAGTAAAAAGTAGGGAATGGCCTTTGAGAGAGGTCTCATCAATGCCAAGCCCTGCAGCAACCACTGCATGACTTGCTATCACGTGGCAAGCGTGACTCACCCAGATAAAACTCCTTGCTACTGTTCCACAGCAGGTACCGCACAAAAACCTGTCTGCTGTAATGGTTACAGTTTCAGACTAGAATCTGGGAAACCCCAGGAAAAATCACATGCTGACTTTGGGCCAGTCACACATTCTCGGCCTAACCTATTTCACAGGGTTGTTGTGAAGACAAAATGGAGGAGAATGATGCAAGCTGTTTTGGTTCCTCATTACAGAGAAAAGTGGGGTATAAATTAAATAATAATAAAGATAGGGGAAGCAGATGAAAGATTGGTTGGGGAGTAGGTGGGAAGGAGAAAAGGAAGTAGGGAAAAGGCAAGGATATGGGGGCTGCCAGTCCTCACATGTTCTAGGACTGGCTAGGGGAATGGGACAGGCTGCCAGGGAAAGGGAAGGTGGGAAATCTGAAGACAGGGGGGTAGATAAAAGTAGCTTGGCTGGTGGGAGAGGAGAGAAGGAAGCAGAGAAAGGGGAGAGACTGTGGGGCTTTCAGGGATGGGTGTAGGGGGAAAATGAGATTCCAACCTTTGCAAGTCTTTGCAGGCCCCCTGCTTATACTAACTAAAAGCCTGCTAGGGTCTGATGGGTAGGAAGTGGGAAAGATAAGAAGTTTTCTACAACTTTCTTCACTAACGCTTTACATTGCCCCTTCAGTTCCTCTTTTCTTCTATATCAGACTCATTGAGTTTGCAGAAGAAGAAAGCTTCCAAAACCCTTTCCCCTTCCCTACAACTCTGGAGTTGCCTTCAGAAAAGGACTTTGCTTCTTTTGGTGGTAACTTGGCCTCACTGGGTCAGAAACAGTTGGCAAATGTTGCTTTCATTTTCTTCAACTACAGAATTTTATTTTCCTCCATAGCAATGAATGGCAGAAGTTAACGTATGTGGGAGAAAGGGAAGGGGTACATTGTGACATAAAGAACACCAAAAGGGTGAGGCTAAATCTGCTCACTGGTGACCCCCAACTTTTAAGAAACCCATCAGCTCAACTCTGAGTCCTGAACACCCCTATTCTAGAATACACACACCCCTTCATTCCCCTACTCTGAGCCAGATTTTCCCGCCAAAATCAAAGTTTGCCTGCTGTGGCTGAGCAGCCTCAAGTAGTGTGTGTCTGTTAGCGACTGAAAGTTGTAAAGTTGTAGTTGTACAGTTCCCTTTTGTTCCACCCTGATAAGCTGTTATATTTTTGGCTTTTTAGCCCAGCCCAGAAACTTGATAGGGGAGAAGAAGGAGCCCTCTTCTTTATATGAAATGGCACTGCAGGCTGAGTAACTCACAGAAGAAACAGCAACTTTATTGAACAGACAGGGATGGGATATGGGTAGGCAGGGAATGAAATGCTGAGATAAAATGTATAGGTAGAACAGAATATTTTAAAAGTAAAAGGCACAATAGTTTGTTTGCAGCTTAATTCCAATGTTTACAATCCTTAAGGTTTGTAATTTCATACTCAGGTTAAAGCAACAATGTTTCTCCACAAATTTCCCTTTACAACTTATGTGTCCTGACATTAGTTCAACACAGTTTTCCCCTTTACAACAGACCTGGAGTCCTCCTTAGAGCCAAAACTCCCTTTCTAGACACTGGGCAGGAATTATTATTCTTCATAAGACATAACCCTGTTCACGTGGCTGAATGGGAGTCTCCACTTACTACCCATTCACTCTGCCAAAAACGCACCTCCAATTCTGTCTTGGCTATGTAAACGGCTTTTACACTTGAGCTCTTAACTGAAAAGTCTTCCTTAAGACAATGTTATTACAGTTAGAGCAAACATTTACTTTTTCCTCACTTCAGAGGGGTACCAGTCTTACCTGACTCGTCAGACTCCACACTCTCAACTCCAAACTATCAACTGAACTGAAAAATCCTGTCAGCACCAACTGTCCTCCTGAAGCTGATTCTCACTAGCCACTTAGAGAGAGGGGGAGCAGCCTGTCAATCAATCTCCCTTCCAGGCAGTTATTAACTTCTTCCCTTCCACTCTCTAAGTGCAGCACTTAGATAAACTTTCCTTTAAAAGTCAATTCTGTCACATACCCCTATTCTAGAACTTGTTTCTTGGTTACAATAAAGTGTGATAGAATGTTTGACATGTGAGAGAGCTTCATAATGTTTTTTTTTCCTTGAATTTTTTTTCTGGCTGCAGTTTTATTTTAAACAGAAAAAGAAATAGCAGTAGAAAACAATTAGCTTCAATTTTTGATCAGTCTGCTGGTCATGAGACATTTCTAACGTCTTTATTGGAGTTGTGTTCAGAAAATATGTTTATCTCATTAATATAGTGGTTAAAAGTCATCTTGGGAAGATCTCCATCTTCACTTTACTTATTGAGAGAGTGGCCATTTCCTCACCTCATTAAAATAGTGGCACGCTCCCAGAACGCTGGCGGCTTCTTCGCACGATTTTTTTTAAAAAAATGGACGCAGGGCATTTTTTCAGTGCATATCGTGCGAAGAAGCCACCAGCGTTCCAGGAGCAAGCCACTATTTTAAGAAAGTGTGGAAATAGCCAATGTCAAAAAGTTTGACCTATTTTTGTTTTGTTTTTTTAATCTGAGATATTTGCTGTGACAAACTTTGCTGCCTTTAGTGAAATTTGCGGCTTTTAAGGGGGGAGGGACATATCTAACTAAGGACACTCAATTCCTGCTTAATCAATCGGCCTATCACCCAGCCTTCATCCTTCTATGTACATGCCACAGATCCTGAGAAAGAGCAAAATCAAAAAGAGTCCAGTAGCACCTTTAAGACTAACCAATTTTATTGTAGCATAAGCTTTCGAGAATCAAGTTCTCTTCGTCAGATGCATGATCCGAATGATCAGATGCAGTTCGGATCATGCATCTGACAAAGAGAACTTGATTTTCGAAAGCTTATGCTACAATAAAATTGGTTAGTCTTAAAGGTGCTACTGGACTCTTTTTGATTTTGCTACTACAGACTAACACAGCTAACTCCTCTGGATCTATGAGAAAGAGCAGGACAGCTGGAAAAATACTAAAATTTTAGCAGCTTTTCCCATGAAATGAACAGCAAGCCAGGCCTGCTCCCAACAGCTGGGACATGTCCTGTGAGCTCAGAAGATTCCACAGGTTAGACAGAAAGATTGTGTAATAGGTATGGGAGAAATTTAATCCTGTTGGAATTCTCTAGCCTGTGCTGCAAATCCATGACCTTTTACCCTTGTTTTCTTGTGATTTGTTCATCTAGAGCCCTTCACTCTTTCTGTGATAGTATCTTCCATCACATCTATTTCAGAATGAAGTCTAAGTAAGAGAGCAAAATCCTGTGAATTCATTTGTGCTCTTTTCATCCTTTGGATGAAAAAAATCATGAAAAAGATATGAATATGACTAATTTTTGACTGTATTGTTAAAAATAACAAGCCATGATAGAACAATTGGTAGAGACTATGGCATTAACAAATTGTGATTAAGTTAGTATTTCCAACATAACATCCACAGGCACTGAAATATTTGCCAACATTTTTCCTGGTGCCTGCCAAGCGTTTTTACGAAGTGGGTAAGGCCAAGTGCGGTTTTTGCTCAGAAGGGCTTCTGCTTGGCCACTGGAAATCTGATAGGCTGTGAAGATTTTTAAAAAGTTGCTTCACCAGCAGCTGCCACCATAGCAAAAATATATTGACTAGACATGGGCATGAACCCAAAAAAATTAACAAATCAGCAGTTCGTGGTTCGGTGCCAATGATGATCTCGAAGTCGCAAACTGCAACAAACATTTTCTGCTGCCTAAACGGTTCGCGGTTCGCAGTTCGTGAGAGCCAGAATGGCTCCCATTGCACTTACAGAGCCCATATTCACAGGGAGTGTGTAGCAGACTCTCCTCCAGCCAGCAGCCAAGTTTGGTCAAGATTGCACTAGGGATCTTGGAGTTATACCCTCTCCAATCTGAGGCCCCCAGGAAACCCCCCACTCAATACAGACCTTACCAGATCAGGGACTAATGTGAGCCCTCAGCCGAGGTGCCCACTGAGCTTGGCCCCAAGGCCTGGCAGCAGCCCTGGCACCAGAGGGAAGGAGGGACTAGAGCCCTAGCCCACCACTCCCACAGACCTGAACAGATCAGGCACTAATGTGAGCCCTCAGCCGAGGTGCCCACTGAGCTTGGCCCCAGGGCCTGGCAGCAGCCCTGGCACCAGAGGGAGGGAGGGACTAGAGCCCTAGCCCACCACTCCCAGAGACCTGAACAGATCAGACACTAATGTGAGCCCTCAGCCAAGGTGCCCACTGAGCTTGGCCCCAGAGCCAGGCAGCAGCCCTGGCACCAGAGGAGATAGATCCCTATCCACTAAAGCCAAGCACAATTGTACTCTCTCAGTCTCTCTCTCCAAAGGCTAGCAAGTAGCAAGCAAGAGCTCTGTCCCACTCCAATGCTCGCTGAAAATGAAACCAGAACTGGGAGCACAGTGCTTTTTATAAGCTGAGGTCCCATAGAGCAATGCTGGAGGTCTGTGGTTGGCCATCAGAGCTGCCTATCAGGGTTTGCAGGGATGAGATTGGAGTGCCCATGGCTACAGAACACCTCCTCCCTCCCACGGGTGTCTTCTCCCAACTTGTAACCGCTTTGCAGCTCCATGGTTGGAAGGAAAACCTGCCGATCAAGGTAAGCTGGGCTTCAATTCGGGTTTCCAGGGTGACAGAAGGAGCGCAGACGGAGTTCAGGCATTCCCCCAGCTCCGTTGCCAGGGGAATTGATTGCTGGCGCCTGACTGTCTGGATTCCCGAACTGCAGCCAAACTCACTGAACCAGGCTTCTTCCGAATGCTGTGGACAATCACGAACCGCCGGATCATAATCGTGTGATCGCCAATTTTGTGGGGTTTTGAAGTTCATAATGCGGTTTGTGCCCATCTCTTATCTTGACTATGTGACATAAGGTAAGTTGTATGTATGCAAGAAAATATTTGTAAACAATATATTTTAAAAAGACATTCTGTTAAATAGACCTTCAGTATGAAATGTTGATTACTAGAGCTATGCATAATCTCACTCCCTGACATTTTGTGCTTGGCTCCTCTTCCTACAGCAGCCATTTTGTAGTTGTACCTACAACCCTATGTTGGAATTCTAAAGGTGCCTACAGGCTCAAGAAATTTGGGGATCCTAGATTAAGGCCACCTCTCAGAATATAATTACTATATATATGCAAGATTTCTTTATATAAATTATATTTGTTGGGCTTAGGAGAAATCAGGCATCTCAGGTCAATGCCTAATAAAGACTCAAAGAGTTGGATGAACAGAAAAACTGACTGTTCAATCTATCAGCCCCAGCTCCCTGTAAGAAATAGCACATGACCCCTCCATGTATTCAGTCAAAGCACAAAAATGCATTCCATGCATTCAGTTAATGCACAAAAAGAAACTGTAGGCATGAGAAAGCTGGCCCTACTCTATGCCACCATGAGATCACTGGCTTGTCAGAATTGAGCCTATGTATGGAGAAAGTGCACACACATATGCTCATAGACACTGATTTCTGAACATTCCTGATCATGAGATGGAAGTGTACATAAACATACTTATTCCATGCATAGTGAGCTGATCTATCACTAATCTATCTCCCTGATCCCATTATACTGTAAGCAGTTGGCCCAGCCTCCGCCATCTTTAATAAGCCATTTAACATGGCTACCTGTGATATAAAATCACAAGGCCCCTGGAATTAAAATGGCAGTTTGAATTGCAGCCAGGGGAATCCCAGCTAACAGTTGCTGAGTCCCACGTGGGGAGACCCAGGCATGAATGGAATGCCACATAGGAATGCGGGGCGATCAGTGGTGACTAGATTTACAGTCTCTCCTGCTCCAGAAGGAGTCCAGTGCAACAAAGGTCTCACAGAGTCATCCCCACTTAACACATTCCTTTCTCTTTCATACACCCCAGCAGCTACCAATCAAGGTAATCAAATCTTTCGTTACTCCTAGGAACTGACCATTGGAGCCTTTGTTCCAACAGTAGGGTGGACTCTCCCACCTCAGGGCACATTTTGCCTTATAAAAGGGGTGCCTTTTGGCAGCACTCAAATTGAGCACGTGTACTGGATCTTAAGCACTGTTCCCTTGAGGTTACCCCAAGCCTCTCCCTCTCTCTTGGCCAAGAACGCTGGACGTTTGAAGCTACTCTCTTTTCCCGTGGACTGGACTACTCTTCAGGATAGGTAGATATACTTATTCCCCTCTCTCTATCCCAACTTCTGGCTAGCTTCCCAGGACTCTACGTGGGTGTGATAATTTCCCCCCGAATTTCTGTGTGTATGTGCATGCATTTTTCCTTCTAATAAAAGATTATTTGAACTTAAGCATCAACCTTGTTTGCTATTTTGGAAAGGGACTCCATAAAAATTGGAGAAAAAGTTCCCGTAGTTACTGGCCTCTCACATAGCTGCCTTCCTTGCTTTCTAATTCCTCCCCCCCCCCCGCAACACACACATACAAATTATCTAACTCACAAGGAGACCAATTCTGGTAACAGTACTTTATATCTCATTATTTACTTCTAGTCTCGTCATTTAAAAGTACAAACATGGTTTACTCTGAACAGCCGAGCTGCTGTATATAGAGAGGAGCTACTTGTCAAAATATGGAATGCCAGGTAAGTTTTGCAAGAGACCACTAGCAGCCTTGCTAGTACTATGGCATGATTTAGGACTAAACAAGATTTTTCTAAAAGAACCTGTCTAGTGAATCCTAATTCACATTATGTTCTTATAAACTGCTTGAGGACACTTGGGGCTGGGTCCATCTGTGAAGTTAGCAGTATAATCAGTAAAATATGACTATCTAAGCACTGGAAGCGACCAAAAATCATCTAAGACACGATCACAGTTCAGTTATCCAAATGTATCTCCACTGTTTCTATACTTCAGCAAGTTTTCATTAGACTGTATTCTAGATTCTAGTCTAATATTGTATAAACAGACATGCTGACAGCTAATCCACGCAGAGGCATTTTAATGGCAGCCATCTTATTGCAGAATTAGCATTAAACCTTCAGCAGCATGTCTGAGGAGTAAATAATTACTATGATATCTTCAAGTTGTGAAATGAATCTGAAATGACAACACTCTGGTTAGAAAGTGTACACCACTAAATTTAACTTGTATAACATAGCCATCCAGGAAGAGACAGGCACATCAACTTCTGAGGTCACTGTTTAGTTAAGTAGCATACCGTCTGCCAAAAATGATGAAATGTAGATTTGAGCTGAGTCGCAAGCTGTTATTATGGAGAAACAAACACTTGACCACAAGCAAAGCTCCACCCAGAAACATCTATCCCACAATAATCGGCTGTATAAATTGACCTGTATCCTCACATTTTCTTTCTTCTAGTCAACATGGATTTCCATAATAGCTAGGTGGCAAGAAGTCAGTGGAACTAAGTTGTCTGAAGGGCCCAGGCACACCTAGTGATTAAGACACACATGTACAGATATAGCATAGTAGATAGCTGGTAGCAGTGTGGTGTGTCAGCTTAGGATCCTGGAGACCTGGGTTCAGATCCCTACTCTGCCAAGGCAGTTTGCTGAATGATCATGGGCCAATCAGACGCGCTCAGTTTAATGGGAGAAGATGGATGGATGGATGGATGGATGGATGGATGGATGGATGGATGGATGGATGGATGGATGGATGGATGGATGGATGGATGGATGGATGGATGGATGGATGGATGGATGGATGGATGGATGGATGGATGGGAGAACAATGTAAGCCACTTTGGGTTCCTATTGGGGAGAAAGGCAATACATAAAAAAAATAAGTGTGGGCAGTGAGTTGGGAAGTACCCCCACATCTCAATCAATAAACTCAAAGAATGTAATCCTAAATGGAATTATAGACTTCTAAGCCCATTGTCTTCAGTGGACTTAGAGGGGTGTAACTCTGGTTAGGATAGCATTGTCAGCCGCAGAATGCACACATTTTGCAATATGATTAGCATAATGCATGCAAAAATAAACATACTATGAGAGATAAAATGCACCTGTCAAGATGATTCATAGCATTTTGTTATATTTTATTTCTCAAGCAATTTGTCTAATTGAACTAGACATAGTCCTATTAAGATCTCACTGGTGGTAGAAAGTGCCATCAAGTCATAGTCAACTTACAGAGACCCCTGCTGGGGTTTTCAAGGTAAGAGATTAACAGATGTGGTTTGCCATTGCCTGGCTGTACATAGTAACCCTGTCTTCCTTGGTGATCTCCCATTCAATTAGTAACCAAGGCCAACCTGCGTAGCTTCCAAGATCTGATGAAACTGGGCTAGCATGGGCTATCCATGTCAGGTCAAGACCTTACTATGTTGAGTGAAGGGAAAGTTGACTCTTCAGAGTTCATACTCTGGAAGTCTTCTTGGTCTTTAAGGTGCAACTGGACTTGAATCTTGCATTTCTACTGGAGACCAACATGGCTAACCCACCTGAAATATTCTTTTCATATTTTACATCTAGAGGATGTAAGATGTTTCTCTGGTAGCAAAGCAAAAGAAGGTCATCACTAGATGGCACTATTGTTCTGCAAGGGGAAAACACCCTACCCCAAGTTGAAGCTATAACTGGGAGGGCTCCTTCAGTTCAGTTCCTTAACATGATTCCTTTGAACTCATTCCTGATTATTGATCAGTTAATTTTGCTGTGTTATTTCATCACTAACAAGGTAATGTTTTAATAAGCAATTTGCAAAATCAAGAGTTTAAAATACAGTCACCCCATGCAATAATGCCCACAGCTGTATGTAATGTCAATCAACCAGAAACCAAAAAACCCAGAAAGTACACTCTTGTGACATTTTATTCTGGGATTTTCCCCTTATAGACCCTGAGGAAATATTAACAGAATTGAAATTTAAATGCTTTCAATTCTCATATGTCAAATATCTTATAAATTCTTAATCTAAATTCACAGAAGATGGTTTTGAGGTACATTTCTGGGCTGGGCGGGAGGGGTAGCTCTAAAGGCCTAAATAAACCAATATAACACTGGCGGTACTTCACAAAACTAAGGCTATCATGCTTTGGTCACATCATGAGAAGACAAGATTCTCTGGAAAAATCAATAATGCTAGGAAAAATGGAAGGCAGCAGGAAAAGAGGAAGACCTAAAACAAGATGGCTTGACTGAATAAAAGAAGCCACTTCTTCTAGTTTGCAAGATTTGAGCAAGTCTGTTAATGATAGGACGTTTTGGAGGTCTTTCATTCATAGGGTCACCATGGTTTGGAGATGACTTGACGGCACATAACACACACAATTCACTGTATACCTGAGACAGAAAGGATTTAAAATCTATTTCTACACAAGCTAATTAACTGATTGAGAACCGCATCCTTCCTGTCAAAGGAAGAGGAATGCAAAGGGAGCAGACCATACTTGAGATGAATCATTGGCTTAGGTGTTGGTGCTGGCAGGAGCGCTTTGGGCTGTGGGACCGTGGGATAAGTTTTCTCAGAGAAGGCCTTCTGGCACATGATGGGCTTCACCTCTCAAGGTCACGGAAGAAAATGTTTGGAAAGAACTTGGAGAGCTTCATCAGGAGAGCTTTAAGTTGATGCCACAAGGGGAAGGGGATGATCAACATGGGGATTTCAATGAAGAAGTGATAGCAGGGGCCTACCTGGGTAGGGCAGATCAAACAAAGATACAAGGCTACAAGTGCCTATATTCCAATGCCCGAAATATGGGTAATAAGAACTTGAGCTTCTTTTACAAACAGAGGGGTATGATATAGTAGGAATTACTGAGACTTGGTGAGATGATTCCCATGACTGGAATGTGGTAATGGATGGGTACAAGTTGTTCAAGAAAAACCGGAAGGGTAGAAGAGAAGGCGGAGTGGTATGGTATGTGAGGAGAGGGCTTGATTGTCACCAAGGTCTGGAGAATGTGGTTGACAGCCCACAGTGGAAAGTATATGGGTGGAAATAAGGGGAGGAAGGACAAAGGGTATTGTTGTTGGAGTCTGCTACAGACCGCCTGACCAGGGAGAGGAAATGGATGCTTCCCTCCTTGAACAGATTGGTAGAGTATCCAGACATCAGAACCTTATAATTATGGGTGAATTCAACTTCCCTGATGGGAGACAAGCTCAGCAAAGTGACAAGAATCACGTAACTTCCTGACCTGCCTGGCCGATCATTTCCTTTTTCAAATGGTGGAGGAAGCTACAAGGGGATCAGCCATACTAGAATTCATATTAACCAACAGGGAAGGATTGGTAGATGGGGTGAAGGTGGTGGGAACCTTAGGGGGAAATGACCATGTCCTCCTTGAATTCCAGTTGCTGTGGGGGGGGGGGGGCAGGAAGTTCGTAGCCAGACTCATAGGTTAGATTTTTGTAGGGCCAACTTTGGGCAGCTACAGCTGTGCTCTCTTGGCTGGCTACCAAGCCTCCTCTGCTCCAAGCTTCAGGCCCCTGGGAAGCTACAGCTGTGCTCTCTTGGATGGCTCCCAAGCCTCCTCTGTTCAGAGCCTCCAGCAGCCTCAGCTGGAGCCCTTCCTCCCTGTTTGAAGGTTGGGGAATGGCCCTGTGCTACTTATGCTGCCCTGCCGGTAAGGTTGTTGTCTGGCTGGCTGATGGCTGGCTGTCCCTATCTCTCATGCCTTCTCCCTCTGCCCTTGTTCCCTCCTGGCTATCCTTACTTCCCCTGTCAGGGCTCTTAGTCTCCCACTAGAGGGTGGGGCTAGCTGGCTTCCACCTGCTCCTTCTGACCCTCTGGAGCTTGGGAGCTGCTCCACCCTCCTGTGGCTGGGGTGCATCTTTCCCCCTTCTATTGTTGGTCCGTGCTGGCCCAGGGTGTCCGTTGGGGTGGCTGGGTAGTTGTCCCCCAACTGTCTCCCACCCCCTCTTCCTGGTACGTTCGGGGGCTGAGCCTCAGACTCTGGACACCTCTCACAGCATTTACTGCTGAAAAAGTTGTATATACAATTATACGTATGTCTATGGTTCCATATTTATGCCTATGCTGCCTTAGTACTGCAGTGAAAATAGGGCAGATGAGATGGGTACGCTTCCAGGGTCTAGGTCATTGTGGAGGTCCAAATGGATTGCAGTAAGACACCTCTTCTATGCAAATATCGTGTATGTGTTCTCCAAAGAGCAGACAGAGGGAATTCTTTTTTTGGAGGCCTGCCTTGGCTCTCCACAGCCCTGAGCACAGTGCAGGACCAAGTGTGAGAAGCAAGTGGTTGGAAAAGCTGCCCAAATGGCAGCATAGATTTTACTCTGGAGCATTTGCTCCCAAGTTCAAAACTTTATCCAGTTTTTTCTTAAATAAAGATTCAGGAAGGAAAGATTCTGAGATACTATGCTGGAAATGTTAACCTTTTATGCCAACCCTAAACAGAGAAGAATACATTCCTCCTCCACCATCACAACGTGAGGGATCTGGCTGCTGTTATCCCCTAACTGGTTCAATCATTTGGTGCTGACAGTCAGCCAGCCAGCAAAGCTGCCCAAGATTTATGTAAGATAACATGGAAGGACTGGGTTGAAGAACAAAAGAGCTGTGTTTTTAATTCAAGACTAGCATCCTAATTTTGGTCTCACAAAAATTTACCGTTGTAGTCTTGCGGACGTGACTTAAAACTACAGCAGAGTGGGCTAGTAATTCCATCATTAACCCAAGCTTTCAATGATAGCCCAGCCCTGCAGTTCAGGCATAACCAAGCAAAGCACCAACCTTTGCTGATTCCTACTTCTCCCAAGCCCACAAAAAAGGTTGCCAAATCACAGGCATAATGAGCAGCAACTAGATTTGTAACTTCCTGGTTGCACCTCCCTTCCACTCCCCAGTCTTAATTCTAACCACATAAAACATGAGGACTTGTTAAATGCTGAAAAATAGATATAATCTCTTTTTCTTCTTGTTGTACAAATCAGTTCTAACCTTTACAGCTAACCTGATACAAATCTTATATCTGATGTGGGCTCCAGTTTGACATAGAAAGAATGTGCTTGTTGTAATTAACAGAACTAAATAATTTAGACTAGCAGACTTCAATGAAGAAATAAATTCATTTAAGCTCTTGGTGGGGAGACTAACCAGTAAGGTTTAGAAGCAGTAGAAGAAATAGTGGTGGTGGTGGAGAGTGCTGTCAAGTCATAGCTGATGTGGTGACCCCTGGTGGGGTTTTCATGGCAAGAGACTAACAGAGGTGGTTCCATTGCCTGACTCTGCAACCCTGATCTTCATTGGAGGTCAAACTCCAAAATAAACCGAAGCCATAGAGAACTGTAAGAATAAATAATGTCACCTCCTTTGATACATCTTAAGAATGTATTGTCGAAGGCTTTCACGGCCGGAGAACGATGGTTGTTGTGGGTTTTCCGGGCTGTATTGCCGTGGTCTTGGACCACGGCAATACAGCCCGGAAAACCCACAACAACCATCATCTTAAGAATGGTTCATGAATTTTTCTCTGACTTTCAAACCCCCTCCCCTTTTGTATATCACAAAAGGTAGCTGTGGTATTTTTTAACCACAGTTTCCCCAATCTCTCTAGCAGCTAGGTGACAGATAGAAGTATGACAGATAGGACAAATGCAAGAGGGAGAAGGGGGTAGCCATGTTACTTTACTGCAGTCAAAACAACAAAAAATCTTGCACCCTCTTAAACATTAAGCAAATGTAATGTGGCATAAACTTTATTAAGTTATAACTTTCTTCATCCGATTCATGAAGAATAAATTCACAGAATGACAGAAATATATGCAAACCAAATAAACATGTGAGGGTAATAAAAAGAGATGTCAGATGGCCAGTTTCCCAGGTGGTGTGATATTAACTTACATTACACAGAAAACAGGATGCATTCAAAAAAGTAAAAGATCCAGTCAGAGCAGGTGTGTACCAATTCACTGCTGTTCTCTTGCTAGGCAGGGGCAATCTCCTCCACAGCAGCTTAGATGTAAGAAATATCACCATGTAATTGGAGATGAAACTAGGAGTTCTAGAATCAGACTACAGGACTCTGATAATGTATACATTTTACAGAAGTCAATATCAAGGCATGTGATTTCCATTTTCCTGTCTTGACTGCAGAGGCACAGAGACTTAAGTTTGCTAACTTTCCAACTGGCTTTTCAACTCTTTTTACAACTGCTTGCTGTGCAGACATTAGCAGGTGATAATATTTATATCATCCTGTATTAAGATTGCCATTCTCCTGGGGATTACAGGGGGGGACCTCTAGATAACACTCCCTGTCCCCCACCCACTCTCAATGGAGTAGTGGGAGGGGGAGAAAACAACACATTAAAGTCACTTCCTGTTTCAGAACCAGAAGTGGCATTATAATGCTCTAGGAATTTCAAAAACTGTATGGTAAATCCAGAGAGATTTTTGAAATTCCCAGAGTGTCATGACATTACTTCCTGTTTCAAAACAGGAAGTTACTTCCAAAAAGGATCTGCCACCTCCATGCTCCCACAGATTGCCAGCTAAGGGCTGGCATCTCTATCATGTATAAAGCATCCTCTACTGATTTCTGCACTTTATGCTGCTCTTAAAAACCAAAATAGTAGGAATGATGGATTTTTTCCCTAGTAGCCATAAAACCCTTTAATTTCATGAAGATCTTTGACTGCTTTCAACTCACCCCTTAAGCCTGAGAGAGGGCCTCTAAAGTGATATGCTGCCCCCAGCAGCACGGTAACTCTTGCACCTACCTCTGCCCTAAAAGTGCCCTCATGGCAACTCTTACGATGCCTTGGTAACATACACAGTAATTATTTTTCACTCCATAGTACAGCCTGGCAACCAACAGGAGACCAGGAGAAGAGACACGGGAGGGGTGGTGGTAGTGTGATGACATTTCCAGGGACTCCCCAGAAGTGACATCATGCTTCTCCAGGTATCACTGGAAACTCTGTGGTGCAGGAATTAGGATGACTGGCAACCCTGCATGGCATTGAAGTGCCTATTGTAAAGCAAAGCCATAGGTTTCATGCGGCTTCAATAGAATTTTGCTGGCTGACTCTGCTGACCGATACAACTTGGTAGGGTTTGGGTAGGGTTCCCAGGTCCATATACCTTTCCAGCAGGTGGGGGGGGGGCTTACCTGGAGTTGTTTCCCTGTGCACATGTACAAAAGGCACATATGCTTCCAGCGGGCACAATGATGTCATTTCCAGAAAGTGACATCATCATGCCATCAACAAGCATGTTCCTGTGCTTTGCACAGGGCCAGTTCTGGCCTGTTTGGGGTCAAAATTGGCCTTAGTGAAGTGTGTGAGCATGCCTGCGGCCAGTGCAATGATGTCACTTCAGGAAGTGACATCATTGCACCCCACTGAGAGCATGTCCGGTGCACATTTTCCCAGGTTGTCCACTGGTGCTGTGCCATTGCTGAAGATGTGGGGGGTTGCCACCTGGCAATCGGCAGGCAGCCAGGCAAAACCCTGGAAGATTGCCCATTACCGGCAGGCAACTGGGAAGCCTAGGTTTTGGGGAAGGGTTACATTTGTAAACTGGTAGGATGCCTGCTCTCTTCTTTATCCTTAGCTTGAGTTTTAGTAATGTTATCACTAAAATTAGCAAGAGGTTAAATAAAAGCAGAGGATCAGAATAATCAGAATGATCTCCTGCTCTTATCCTCGACTTTATATTCTCTCTGATCTTTCCTGCTTTCTTTCCTGAGGAACACATACCCCCTTTGATCTGGCACAATATTCTTGCAGCTCTTATCCCAAAACAAATGAGATCAATTGATAACCTATTTCCTTCTTACTTGCTGTGAACACAATTTTACCCTCAGCCTTGGGATTCTGGTAACTACTGCTAACCAACATAACAAATAATTTATAACTATATTAGTCAGACATAGGCTGATAGCAAAAAAAAATCCATTTGTCTCGCTCTCTTACATTATACAGATTTTCATCTTGTGATCCGCAATGGATACACATGCTACAAAAGAGGTTTAGAAAAGAGGAGCATCGTATTCCATTGAAACTGAAATTTCTCCAATATACTGGAGCAAAAATGGTCTCTCTTGCAAAGGTATCCTCTATTTATTTACTTTTCTCCCCAAAGGGGACCCAACATGCCTTGGATCATTCTCCTCTTCTCTGTTTTACCCACTGGGGCACATATTGGTACTGATGCCAAAAAGATGCATCTTGGATAGCTTCATTAATCCCTTTGCATGCCCGCAACATTAAAAACTTTCTGATTCAGAATGTTCCACGTAATGTCCCAGACTGAAAACAAAGCCAGCCAGAAAAACTGGTATTTTTATTTGCATTAAGTCTTAAGTGTAAACTTTTAATTTGTAGTCTGATTGCATACTTTCTCATATATATATATATACCTCTTTTAAGTCTGCTGTTATATATATATATATATATATATATATATATATATATATATATATATATATATATATAACAGCAGACTTAAAAGAGGTATTTATTTCTGCTTTGCTTGAAAGTTCGAATCATAAGCAACCTGTGGATGGCCTCAAGCCAAGCTTAGGCTGGAGACATGCAATAGGCTGGAGACACCCCCAGAAGTGAACATATTTTGAAAGTGAAATCGTTGCTCCTGGTATAGAGACTCATCCCACTTTCACTTGTGGTAAACTGGTTTTACAGGCTTTTGTATTGTTTCAAAAAATCTATTTGGCCAGGGGAAACAGGGAGAGAACAGAAGGGCATGCAAACAGCTGTAGTAAGTGCTGCCGCTTTCAAACCACTTTCTAAAAATAGCAAGCGTGCAGATTACTTGATCTTAGAGGTTGTTCTGAGTTGATTATGATAAAATCAAACTATGAGGAGAAACATACAGTTTTAGGATGTAGGAATGTAAATCAATTTTAATATAGAAATGTACCTTTTTAAAAAAAGCTTAATAGGTCTGTCTTTGATTACCTTAACACAAATGCCAAGCTGATGGAGGTGCTTCCAGAAGGGAGGTTGTAATGATTTCAAGTATTTTCAGGTGTCAGCCTTCAAACCACAATGAGCTAGTGCTGATTCTCATGCTAGTTGCAGTAACAGCCAAACACATTGGAAGCTACCATGTTAGGGAGAGAGGTTAAGTTAGATACCTTCTTCTTGGTTTCTGTGTGTAAGGAATTGTTTTGAATAGAGAATTCAAGTATGTGAGCCCCCGACCCTACCTGAAGTAGTACAACCCAGACACAGAGTTACCTAGGGTTGCCAGCCCTCTTACCCTCCTCGCGGGAGGTGGGGAGGACCTGGCCCTTACCAGGGGTGTTTTTGCCACATGTGCGCAAGGCACACACTCACTGCCAGCAAGTGCAGTGACATCACTTCTGCGTCTGGTGAGGGAGTGACTGCTGTGCTCTGGCCCGGGAGCTTTTTTGCCTTTCCATTTTTTGCCTGAGCCTTCCCCCCCACCCCCACCCCTCGCCACTAGCCAGGTGAGTGCCAGTGGGAACCAGAGGCTGAGAGCAGGAAATTCCCCCCTCCCACCGGGAGGCTTACAACCCTAGATTTGCCACATCAGTAAGGACTAGGCCTTGGTTTCCAAAGAGTTTCTCTTTCCGTAGTAATAGCTCACTGGTCTTGTTTTCCCAAAGACAAGGAGTATATCCCATCAAATTAGTTTCTGCTTGTGGTAGCTTACAACACAATGCCAATGTTTTTTCTTTTCATTCTTGGGGGGATTTAGGATAGGAAACCTTCCATCTACCTCAGTAGAGAATTAATTGAAAAGAAGATGCTTGGACACCTGAAGAAGATATTAACGTTAACAGACAATTTAAAAGGGGATTAGTACCAGAGCCTCAGAATACCATGTGGCAAACCTTAGAATACCATGTGGCAAAACAATGAGGGAAAGAAAATAGACTCTCATTCACAGTCCTACAGAAGAAGCAGCAGCACACATATTGGCTTATTTCCAAGTATCTTGAGTAAGAATGTTGGGTTTCTATTAGCTGAAAGACAACATTATTTCAGATTTATTGCTATAACTCTATTCTGTATTAGGAACATTAATAAAACTCCAGGAATTCTTATTCCAATAACCATATTTCATTGATTCAAGTTTTTTAGATTTTACAGTTATGATGACACCTCTGAGAAAATGAAAGTAATTTATTGAAAAAACATTCTGAACTAGCCATTTACTTTAAAACAATGGCAAAGATTCAGATCTATGAACCACACAGAGCTGGAAAAGATGACATTTCAGGTTTCGTTAATAATTTTTAGAGTGTGAGATACCCAAACTAATATGGACATATATGAACACAAGAAACTGTCTTATACTGAATCGGATCATTGGTCCATCAAGGACAATATTGTCTTCTCAGACAGGTAGTGACTCTCCAGAGTCTCAGGTGGAAGCCTGACCTGGAAAAAGAAGGGCAAACTGTATAAGGCAAATCCTTGTTTGAATCCACACTTACTGGCATGGTGCAAAACAGTCGGAATGATAGCAGAAGGTGCTATCATTCCAACTGTTTCGCACTATGCCAGTAAGTGTGGATTCAGCCCAGTTCTCTGCTGTATTTCCTTCAAACACCAGTTTCTCCACAAACTTTAGCTATTTCATTTGTGGGGGTTGTTTGGTTTTTTTGCTATAAAATGCACCATCAACTGAAGTATGAAACTTTATTAATTGCTGTACAACTCTTATTAACACTAATCTCAAAATGGCAGCATCCTGAAAGTGGCCGGAGCTGAACCTGGGTCTATAGATATGCAAAGGAAATATATTGACACCCGCCCCCCTCACCCTCCTTCTGCATGGGTTCAGAACAGCCCTTACTTATTTTCAAAGTGATTCATTATTGTTTGCCTGGCTTAAATCCTCTTGCTCTTATCTCCTCACTTTTCAAATTTATCTGTAGCTCCTGTGACCCAACAGAATAGGGAACTGGAAAGGGGAGGAGTGCAAGGAAATTTGCTGTTATTTTATGTTCATATAACCCATATTACACAGCTTATAATAGAAATTTAACTGCAGTAGGAGATCTAATGCTGAGCTGGTTGCTGGTGCTGAGCCAGATCCATTTAGGATCACCAACTTTTAAACTGGGCCCTCTAACTATCCCTTTAGTAGCAGTTTGACCTGCTGCAATTATGAGAAGTTAGTTAGCGTCATACCATGAAAAGCATCAGCTGCCCATTTCTTCATATGAAACCTCCGTTAAAGGGATAGGACATTTTTTTCTTGGCAAAATTACATTCCCTCTATGACCTCTTGTATGATGTATGAGCTCTTCTTGGGTTTTTGCCTGCCTTGCTCCCAACAACCAGCAACCTGCACAAATATTGCCTCAAAACATCCGTGCAATTCAGTAGGGCCTTCCTATGTGCTAGCAAAGCCTCTTTTGTTCCAAGTGCTGTGAAAACATACACAACAAATGTAAACAAAGATCATGGTGGAATGCATAAAATAAACGTGTATCTGGGCAAGATCCCAGCTGTCACTTCTCAGTCTCTGAAAAACTATTGTCTGTATATAGCTGGCCACTCTTTTCATACTTTGTGGAGCCTTAGGTCACTTGGCAGGTATCAGTAAGCACAGCAGAGGAGTTGAGTTTAAGGATTTTCTCTCCGGTTTTGTTATTGTTGATGCTGTCTATGGGAAGCAATCAGACAGGAAGCCTTGGAGGGTTCTTACCTCTGTGGAATGTTGAGTGATAAGTTTTTATCTACTGATTCAAAGCCAGACAAGGTGTCTTTAAGGTGATTAATATCTTTTGAATGCTAGGGCTGACTGACAGACACCCACCAAGAGTCAGTCTGCAGGCATTTGATTATGTGAGCTGATTTAAGGCTGCTCATAAATACATGGTCATGCTATGTGAAGATTTGAGTACCTCTTTTTGAACATATTTTATGCTTGTCAGCCAAAGTAGCAACAGCTTGCAGCTCTGTCTTTTCCAGATGATAAAAATGTAGAACTGTATACCATTGCCATGTAGCAGCAGGAGGATATAATCTTGCTGTAAAGGGATACTTGTTGCTTTTAAGACAAGATGTCATAGGAGAGGAGGAAGAGCAAAAGTAAAACTATACACTAGTAGGACATCACTGTAAGAGAGGAGCATTGCTGAGAGAGGCAGGGTTGACCTTCTCATTGTTCCCCATTTTTAAACAAATGCTCTTATGCTTGACTGGTACAGCAAGGGAAGATTTCACCAAAGAAACATTAAAATAATAAAAGTATGAACTGTTTTCATAAATTATAAAATGGTGCTTCCATGGGAGGAGGAGATGTGTTCATTGTATTGAGAATCAGAGTGGTTTAGTGGTGTGAGTGATGAGCTGAGACCGAGGAAACCTAGGTTCAAATTCTGCTGTAGCCATGAAGCTCACTACAATACCACAGACCACTTCTGCTGAACCTCATCTGCTTCATAGGGATGGTGTGAGGTAATTAATATAATGACAGAGACAACCATGCATGTTGCCCTGAGCACCTCAGAGGAAGGATAGGATAACTATATAAAGTAGACAAATTATATCACAGGCACTGTCCAATAAGTTCCCCTGACATTCATATTACATTAGGCACTTATTCTTAGAATGAAGTAATATTTCTTTTAAAACCCTGCCAATGAACAGTTTCGTTATTGTATACTCCAGTGAATACAAACTAAAGTGATGGAGCTTGCACAGAAGAAATTTGCAATGGATGGAGGACAGACACTTATCCTTGGTTGTTCCAGTATTGCTGTTGAGGGTTGTTGTGTGGTTTGTCTCTCTACTAGTACAAGTTTGCACATTTTGCCTCCCTCTTCCTAAAGAGAAGCATGTTCATGTCACTCATATGTTCTAAACTGGATCACAAACTCTTTGCACATGCTCAGATTGGCACCTGGGAACTGTAGTTTGATCCAGTAGCATATCAACTTGATGAGTGCTACCAATGTGCAGGTGCAAAAGCAGCGCACATATCCAAATAGTAGCTGATTTTAAATGAAACATGACCTACCCATGAACTCTGGGGTTCATCACACAATCCCTGCAGTCTAGTCAATTCAAAGGATACATAAACAGTGACAGTTCCCCAACAAGTTGCCAAGCTGAATGCCCCAAACTGTGCAGAAGCAAAATTGTTTGAAATGCTGATTTTAAATTTAAAAAACAAACAAAGCACAGGCTGGGGGCATGCAACTTTAAAAGAGAGCGAGTTTGGTGTAGTGGTTAAGAGCAGCAGGACTCTAATCTGGAGAACTGGGTTTGATTTCCCACTCCTCCACTTGAAGTCAGCTGGGTGACGTTGGGTCAGTCACAGCTTTTAAGAGCTCTTTCAGCCCCATCCACCTCACAGGGTGTTTTGT
Source organism: Eublepharis macularius (assembly GCF_028583425.1). NCBI lineage: Eukaryota > Metazoa > Chordata > Lepidosauria > Squamata > Eublepharidae > Eublepharis > Eublepharis macularius. The sequence goes on along the minus strand of NC_072790.1, from coordinate 142,845,591 downwards.
TGTGGGGATAATAATGGCATACTCCGTAAACCACTCTGAGTGGGCGTTCAGTTGTCCTGAAGGGTGGTATATAAATCAAATGTTTTTATTATTTTTATTAATATTTTTTTTTAAATGAGATTGTGAGAAAGGAAAATTCAATTTCCAAACGCGTTTGCTAAGATTACAGCATCATTCATGAGTCAGGTCTAGTGTAAACTAACCATCTTCTCCTTCCCTGCCTTTATCTTCATCTAAGCAATTATTATCCTATCCATCATGTCCTATTCCACCTCTGTTTTCAGATGCTCTCAGACCACATTCTGACAATTGTCCTTCATTTCTCATGCATTGAATGCCCCTCCTGTGCAGTCTCCAAATCCCAAATCATTTGTGGTTTAGAAATTACAGCCTCCCTTTTCCATATTTACTGGTGTGGTCAAGAAAGTTCAGCCAGCCTAAGGTTTCTGCTTTCATTTCATCCTCATGGTTTTGTCTACCTCCATCTCTAACAAAATTCTCTGACACTTACATGTCATCTCCTAACCCCAGACTTCATCCACACCCTGTGGTAGCGGTCAGACTCAGTACATGAAATTCTATCCACCCCTTGGTCTAAAAACCTAGGAATGAGAGAACAATATTCTAAGGATGAAAATATGTGGCATTTGAAAGAAGGTGCTCCAGTGGCTAAATCCAATTAATTTCAAACTGGGTGCAGCATCCTATGCGTTGAAGGATTCTCATAGCTTAGCAGTTAATTTCACTCACTTTTTCAATCAGTTGATCATGTCTCCTGTGCCAAAGCAAACTCAAAACATTTCTCAGGTTTTTCAGTTTACACAAAAAAGCAGAGAGCTCTTCATGCTGTGCATTTAGCTGCCTGATACCATTTTTCAAAGTCAATTTGCCATCAGGCTGACAATTGGATATGCCATCTGTTCTCCCCATCTTCTGTTGGCAAATATGCTTCCAATGAAAAGGGGCCTTGTGTGCCATTCTTATTGAAGGGTTGGAGCTGCCAATACAGAAAGAAAAGGTGGGCGAAAGAGATTTCAGAATTCCCGTTGTGAGGACTTTGGGTGTTTTGCTCATTCCTGGTGTTAAGCATTCCACAAATGTGCTTCTGGCAAAAACTGCCTCAAAGCTCTAATCAAAATTATTGTTGACATCACGTATTAATTAAATTCTATGTTCTTTTTGTTTGTTTCTTTTGTTTTCTAGGTACCAGGAATAAAACTTAGTATTGAAATATTGCCTCTTTCTAGGGACAGGGCGAGCAAGAATGAAGCCCCATCTTCCTCTGCTCTCCCCTCCCCCTGCCCAACTAGAGAGTCTGGCACATTTGAAGAGGCAGCATTATGCACTGTGTGTTGTTTTGGAGAAAATATGCTTCTTTCGGTCTCATCAAGTATGCATGAAGTTTCTCATGGCCCATTCCTGGTCAGCTCCTAACAGCATGCTCTGGGCATTAGCAGCTGATGCTGGAATGTGGCATTCCCTTGGCAACTATTAACCCCAAATAGAAGGCGGCCAACCTCTTTCTATTGTGTGGGACTTGAGTGAAGGATGCTTTGTGAGATGATGTAATGCCATGTATGCAAACTAAGTGAGGGGCTGAAATGGCACTTGGAAATTGTTCAATGACTTCAAGGGAAGGGGCTGTGGGCGACTCACAACAATAATGCTGTCTAGCATGGCAAAGCTGTTGCTACAAAAGCATGGAGGGGTTTGAGTTTTTTTCCCCTTGGAAATCTCCCATCATAACAGAACTACTGCTGGGAAAAAGGATGGTAACTTCAACATAGAATAGACATAGATGGAACCTCCGGACCGCCCTGTGGCTCCTGAGCAGGTCAACAAAATGCAAATTCAATAAAGATCCTAGCGTGCAGGTGCAGACTACATTAAGGATTGTGTAGAGGGTCAAGGGTGAAAGGAGCACTGGATGAGGGTGGCTGTTAGAGAAGGAGGCTGTTGGGAATGAGAAGCTATCGAAGCCAAAAGCCCTGGATCATTAGTAAAGAAGAAGACAGATTATTACAGAAACTGAGATGTTATGTTTTTAACACATGCTGCTTTTAGAGGGAGCTTGTACATTCAGAATAATCACAAGAGGTTGTCCTGTCTAGGGCTGCCAGCTCCAGCTTGGGAAATATCTGGAGATTTGGGGAGTGGAGTCTGGAGAGGGTTCAATTTATAAAACATTTGATTTATATACTGCCCTTCAGGACAACTTAACACCCACTCAGAGCAGTTTACTAAGTATGTTATTATTATCCCCACAACAATCACCCTGTGAAGTGGGTGGGGCTGAGAGTGCTCTTGGAGAGCTGTGACTGACCCAAAGTCACCCAGCTGGCTTCAAGCGGATCAGTGGGAAATCAAACCCAGTTCTCCAGATCAGAATCCTGCCGCTCTTAACCACTACACCAAACTGGCCATAGAGTCCATCCTCCAAAGCCACCATTTTCTCCAGGTGATTTCTGTGCCCTGGATATCAGCTGAAATTCCTGGAGATCCCCAGCCACCACCTGGGAGTTGGCAACCCTAGTCCTGTTGCAAACAGTGCTTTCATGTTTCAGCTGTTCTTTGCTCTTAGAAAGCTAGCACATCAGGGGAAATGGTTCTGGCCTAGCCCCAATGTCCTAGTTTTCTACATACAAGGATTTTTTTAAAAAAAACTTGGGGAAGCTTTTAAATATGCATTTCTCAACTTGCCATCTATGGTGGATCCATATTGTACCCACCCTGCCACCCACACTAAACCTCACCTCACAGGTTTGGGGCTTCCCAGGCAGGTAATGGCTCATCGTCACATATCACCTGTCTAGTCTTCAATTTAACAGGCAGAGTACCCTGACCAAAATCAGTTACCAGATTCAATTTAAAGTACTGGTTATCATATACAAAGCCCTTCATGGCCTTGAACCCTCATATTTGGAGGACCACCTCTCCTCCTATGTTCTGCCATAACAGCTCCATTCATCTTAACAAAGTCTTCCAAAAGTACCACTTGCAAATGGGCAAGATAGATAACTGCCTGTACACATGCAACTTCTGTTGTGGCTCCCACCTTGTGAAATGACCTGCCTGAGTTCAGGAAGGCTCCCACACTTTTGACATTCCACAAACTATGCAAAGCAGAACTCTTCAGGAGGGCATTTTTATAAAGAGAATAGGGCTGTAGTACGTTTATTATATTTTCATTGTTTGTATTATCTTTCTCTTACTACATTGTTTTCTACTTTTGTAATTCCATTTTCTGCATTGTTTATGATATCACTCACTTGGCTGGTGGGGGGGAGGAGTACAAGAAATGTGTCCAGGAGCTTCAGAGCACAGGAGTGATCTCCAGAGCTCTTCCTTGTCGCACCAGGAATGATATCATTCCTGGCAAACAAAGGAGAGCTTCAGAGCCCTGGAGGTAAGTTTCCACCCCCATGTTTCCACTGCACCGCTCCCAACAACCCCCCCCCCCCATCTCCTGGGTTAGGCTCCAGGGGACTGACAATGCTACTTTGATTAAGTGCATCCGTCTAACACCTAAGACCTCTGTTCACAAAAGTCAAGAAGCTGAGCAGCTGAGCAGGTCACAGGAATGAAATTGTTAAAAGTTTTGTTAAAGTAGCACCAGCAGGAACATAAAAATAGGAATTTAAAATGTGACAGAAAAGACTGATGGAGTAGCTGAAGGACAGTGAGTGGCAGGGAAAGACTTAAACACTGGTTTGCTCTGACTGGCATGTACACAACTTGTTCACATGATAATACACTTTCCTCATTCCTCCACATGCCCTCTTCTGTTTGCCCACAGAACATGGGTAAAAGCTTTGTGGTTTGAAAAGCTTTGAAGCAAGTTCCAATTCACCATGACATCTTTATGCAGACATTTGAATGAAGAGGAATTTGTTTCTTCATCGCAAACAGGGATTCTGAACCTCCATTTAACCTGAATCTTAGTTTGTACAGTTTGCCAAATCAGTTACATTTGGAGATCACAGTGGAACCGATTCAAGGCTTCTAAACCTAGAAGGCCTATACCTGCACTCTGAACATGTCAAGAGAGAGGCATAAGGCAGGCAAGTGAGCAAGACAACAGGCTGTGTTCATGCCCATCAGGAAAATAATAAAGAAAGTGAAAGAAAGGAGAGACAAGGGTAACAAAGAGTAAATGTAAGCTGTTATGAATGGTCACTGTGCTCACCTTTTGATGTATATTTTGTTTAGAAATGACATGGCCGTTTAACCCACCCACATCACAATTTTTCTCCTCTACACACACACACACACACACACACACACACACAGAGAGAGAGAGAGAGAGAGAGAGAGAGAGAGAGATGAAAACTGAGGTTTCTATCTAATGAAGTGGGCTCTAGCCCATTGTAGCATATATCTGTTACTCTTTTAAGATGCATTAGACAAGACATTTTTCTGTTTATCTGTCTTTCAGTAATCCTTACAATGACCATGTCAGTATTATTAAGCCACATTGAAGATGAGGTAAGGCTGCATGATAATGACTTTTGGGGGCCACTAATTTACATATCCGTTGGTAAGATTTGAACAAAGAACTTTCAAGCGTACAGAGTGCAACTCTGTATGTTTACTTGGAAAGAAGTCTCTTTGAACTCACTGGGACTTGCTTCCAAGCAGATCAGACTATCAGTTATTTTTCTGTGTGCCAGCTCTCAATTTCATTCTCTCTGTCTACAGCAGGACTGCCAAACAGCTGTGATTGGATCCCATTCTTTGCCCTTGCTTTCTGCAATCAAGTCAAATCTACAACATTCCATGCTTTGTGGGAGATGTAGCATTTTACCATTTCATCTTAGGGCGAAGCTACAAGTGACAAATGACACTTGAACGGCAAGTGTATTTCTCCCTGTTCACTTGCCCTCCACTCAATCCACTTGCTGTTCAAGTGTCATTCGTCACTTGTAGCTTGGCCCTTAGTGAGTCATGGCTGTTAATAATTAAACTCCCCATGAATTCCTACAGATGGTGCTACAGCCAGTCTGTGATCCTCAAGAATGCCACAAACACATGCATACAAGCAAACCAACAGAGATAGTCTATATATATATAAAGACAAGTGTCCTGATTGACTCATCAATGCCCAGCCCAAACCCCTGGACCTAGAAATGTGAAATTTGGGGAGAACATTCCATTCATAATGAAGAGGCTCACTAAGAAGGGATTTTAAGAAATTCACCCCCTAAGGGGGTAAAAAGGGGTAAAATGTGTTTTCCTATAGGGATACAGCTTTCCTGTGTGGCTGGCAGGCTTCAGCCTGCTTCCCTCCCACTCCCAACTGCCAGCTCGGCCACTCTTCCCTGATTGGGCCAGACTTTCAATGTCATTTTCATATGTGGTCTGATTGGGGCTCAGCCCAACATTCTAAACAGTTGCTAAGAGAGCCATTGAATGGGCCCTGAGGTAAAATGTCTTCCCCTAAAAGTTCAGTAGGGTTGCCAGCTTCCAGGGGGTGGCTGGAGATCTCCTGGAATTACAATTGATCTCCAGGTGACAGAGATCAGTTCCCCTGAAAAAAATGGCTGCTTTGGAGAGTGGACTCTATGGTATTATACCATTATGTGGCCCCTCCCTTGCCCAAACCCCACTCTATCCAGGCTCCAACCCCAAAATCTCCAGGAATTTCCCAACCTGGACCTGGCAACCCTACTGTGGGACCTGCCTGCTTGCACCTCCCTCTCTCTGACTGGTCAGCTGTGGAACTCTGTGTTCTGAGGTAAAAATCAGGTCAAGGAAACTGCAGACAGTTGAAGGAAGACGGCACACGACACCTGAATAGGGACTATATAAAAATCAGTAAGGCATCTGAGTTTTTAAATGTTCATGGGGAAATGGTGCACAACCTTTCTAGGGGCCATTTCGATGTGAGTCTCTCACATGAACCTGCCAAAGTGCCCACCACATAGGGTTGCCAGCCTCCAGGTGGTAGTTCGAGATCTCCTGGAATTACAACTGATCCCCAGGCAACCAAGACCGGTTCCCCTGGAGAAAATGGCTGCTCTGAAGTGTGAACTCTATGGTATCATACCCCACTGAGGCTCCTCCCCTTCCTCAAACCACACCCTTTCCAGGCTCCACCCCCCATATCTTCAGGAATTTCCCAACTTGGACCTGGCAACCCTACCACCACATCACCCCTCCCTCAAGTCCAACTCCACCTCATACTTCTCACAGCCATCACCTCTTACTGCCCCCAAGAAGCCTCCTAGCAAACATTGCGCAAGATATACCGATGCTAAAAGGAGGAAGAAGCTTAGAGATGCAGCAAAGAAATATGCACCTCATTCTCCTGCGGTGCACTGAACAGTGGTGCACCGAGCAGTGGTGACCAAGTACCAGCAAGATCACTCTGAGGTGCACAGAGCAGCAGAGTCTATGAGCAAAGCAATCCTGGAAGATAAGTACAGAGGTGCTCACTTCCATGGAAGGTCAAGGCTCAGTCAGGCATGGCATATGATTCTGATTAGAGATGGGCACGAACAGAAAAAAAACCCGAACATGATGTTCGTTATTCATTGCCATCCATGAACAGGGACTCACGAACAATCACGAACATGGCCCTGTTCATGAACATGTTCGTGGTTGGCTGTTCATGGGGGCCAGCAGGCTCTCCTCCAGCCATCATCCAAGTTTTGTCAAGATCCCTACCACACCACTTCCAGAAACCTTACCTGAGCAGGCAGCAGGAAAGGTACCAATAATAAATAATAGCTTGGCCCCAGAGCCTGGCAGCAGCCCTGGAACTTGAAGGGGTAGATCCCTATCCCACCACACACAAAGAAAATTCAAGCTCCAATGCTCTCTATCAAAATGCCAACAGCAACTGTCTCTCCCTCTCCACTGTCTGGGAGCCCCCCCCCCCCCTGTTCTTTGCTTCCTTGTAACAAATTTGGCGCTCCACACTTGAAAGGAAGACCTGCCTATCAAGCTAAATTGGAAGCCCATGGAGAGAATCGTGGAAGATGTTCTAACATTCCCAGTCCCAAAATTCAAGATTTGTCCAACAATGCCGACGGGGATGTGCAGGCAATTGTCATTAACCCGTTTCGTGAGAGAAAGCTCACTTCATCTTGGGCATGAAAAAATTCAGACTGGATACACTGTAAGTATGAAATAAACAATTACATAGCCAAAATAAATCACCAATAGCAACATTTTGGGGAGAACATTCCTTTTGTGATGTAGAGGCTCACTAAGAAGGGACTTTAAGAAATTCTCCCCGAAGGGGGTAAAAAGTGTTTTCCCATAGGGATACAGCTTCCCTGTGTGGTTGACAGGCTTCTCCTCCCCGCCCCCCGCCCCCCGCCCCAACTGCCAATTCAGCCACTCTTCCCTGAGGTCATTTGCATATGCAGCCTGATTGGTCATCACCCCAACATTCTAAAGAGTATGCAGTTGCTGTTGGGCATCACTGAATGTGTTCTGAGGTAAAAATACACCTCTCAGTCTTCCCCTCTAGGGTTGCCAATCTCCCTGTGGGGCCTGGCTTTCCTGTGTGACTGGCAGGCTGGGGGCGGGGGCGGGGGCGGGGGCGGGGGCGGGGCTCTGGTCACAGGGAGCAGCAAGCTGAGTTGCTTCCACACTTGGCTTCTTCAGCTTCTCTCTTTTATACTGTCCTAATGAGGAGCAGGTGTTGTCTCTTTGCCTAATAGCCCCAGCCGGTGCTGTGCCTGCAAACGAGCACCTTTTCTCCTCTCCAACAGAACTGTCTTTGCTTTATTTTTCCTCTTCTCAGCTAGCCCAGGGCGCTCAGGTTTCTCTTTTGCTCTGGGGGAGTCTTTGTCTCCAACAGCCTCTGCAGAGGTTTCTGGCTGCTCCTGCTGAGTTTCCTTCGGAGCAGCAGCTGTCACAGCTGGCTCTGGCTCCAGAGTAGATCCTGCTGACTCTTCCATGGCTGGCTCTGGCTCTAGAATAGCCCCTGCTGGCTCTTCCTGCTCGTCCTCTGAGGAGGACTCTGGGGCAAGAGGTAAGGTGGCCAGTCGAGGCTGAGGCTGACTCATGACACAGACAGTTGAAGAAAGACAGTACAAGAAGCCTGAAAAGAGATTTTATATAAAAGTCAGTATTGCAACTGAGTTTTTAAATGTTCATGGGGAGATGGTGCACGACCTTTCTAGGGGCCATTTCAATGTGAACCTCTCACATGAACCTGCCCACCACACCACCTCTCCCTCAGTCCAACTCTACCTCACACCTTTTGCAGCCATCACCTCTTACTGCCCACAAGAAGCCTCCTGGCAGACGTTGTGCAAGATATACTGATGCTCAAAGGAGCAAGCAACTTAGAGATGCAGCAAAGAATTATACACATTGTACTCCTGTGGTGCACTGAGCAGCAGTGGCCAAGTACCAGCAAGACTCAAGTCCAAGGGAAAAGTGACCATCCCTGCAGGCCTGGGCACAGTAGTGACGACTCTAGCAGACTTAATTGGCAAGATATACCCTAAAATTGCCACTATCACGGAGTAGTCCATGGACGGGCTATGAAAGTGTGCCGTTCTGACCCCCAAGAATGACAAGGCTGCCATCATTAATGAAACACAACTTAACTTCCTCAAACAGGCAGAAATGGAGTACAGATATGTGAGTGGTGCAAATGGATGACACAGTCCACTACCCCATGGAGTTCCTCAACATGCTCAACCCTCCTGGCTTCCCAGCCCACAAGCTTCTCCTCAAAGTGGGGGCTCCAGTGATGCTGCTTCAGAACCTCAGCCCACCCAAGCTCTGCAATGGCATCAAACTGCGAGTGAAAGCCCTCCACAGGAACATCATTGAGGCCACATTGTTCACTGGCAGTGCTCGGGGGAAGTCAGTGTTTATACCACACATAACATTCATACCATCAGATAACCTCTTCAAGTACAAGAGACTGCAGTTCCCCCTCAAGGTCTGCTTTGCTATGACGATGACCAAGTCCCAGGGGCAGACAATGAAGGTGGCAGGAATTGACTTGAGGATTGCTTCCTACATGGGCAGTTCTACGGGGCCTGCTCCAGAGTGAGCTCACCCAGCAGCCTGGTGATCCTGAGGGGAAAACCACCAATGAGGTCTACAAAGAAGTCCTTCAGTAGAAAAAAAACCTGTTGTACATTTTTTTCACTTTATTTATTGCACTACTTACAATCTTTTCCTTTTAAAAATCTCTTCAATAAATGTTACATTTCAAAATTCAGTTCATCAGTTTTCGGTATCAACAGGCTTCGCTTTATTCAAACCTTTTTGTGAAGCTTGGGTACTATGCTATTATACTACAAAACCAACTCAACTCCCCCCCCCCCACCCACACACCCAAACCAAAAAATGTTACATGCCCATAAATATTATAACTGGATTTAAAGTAGTTAAATACCGTAGGGAAGCACGGGCATCAAACTAGTCTTTAATAAAGAAGACTGATTATGGCCGGAGAGCATGATGCACTTGACAGGCTGGTCTAAACTCCAAGCAGGTCAAAAGGTTAACCACACACAGTGACAAGAGGTGCTCTGAGCATGCACAATGAAGCTAACATTTTCAAAAGGGAGTGAAGTCTCCTTGTCATTTCCCACACAGAAGCAGCTCTTTCAGTGCATTCTGGCCACATAAAAACAATAAAGAAATCCAAACTTACAAGCCTGACTTCTTCCATTTATATCACATTCTAAAGAAACCATTTGGTGAAGATGCACAACAGAAAAATTAGAAGAAAATAAATGTCTTAGCTTATTCTGAAAAATGGGTGCTTGTGAGCATCTGTATGGCTGTTGAGTCTCTCTACACAAGACATCTTACCCAAGGATGCTCAAATGAAGGGAGATGCAATATTAGCTGGAAAGCATAGTTTTAAAAGACAGAGGCAGCAGAGGGTTTGTTAATTTCTTCTTCATCTCTTGGAAGGCAAGATGAGAAGATGAAATTAACAAACCCTCTGAGGAGTGATCTCTGCTGCCTCTGTCTTTTAAAACTATTTTCCTGTAGAGAGGTGAAATTGACAGAGCCTTTGGTGCTGTCTTTTTAAACTACGCTTCCCGGCTAACTTTGCATCTCCCTTCACTTGAGTGTCCCCGTGTAAGATGTCTCATGTAGAGAGACTATAATACCTGCATGTTTAACTTTTTACCTGACCAGGACGGGGACCGGGAGAGAGAGAGACTGACTCATGTGTCCTACAACTGGTTACTTCAAAGGTACAAAAATAGCACTGTTCAGTCCTTCCTGGACTATACCAGCTGAGGTGGAGGGTTGTATATGAGTGTGTTTCTATATGTAAAGCAAGTCCCTGAAGGTGGAGAGTTAGCACTTCAGAGGCTATCCTAAAACCCTTGTCAAGAGATACTAGTTTTACAGTGCAGGAGGTATTTCAAGTATAATATCAGCAGCTACACTCTGAAGTGATACAATCCAGAAAGGACAATATACCATTTTAAAATCAGCCCTCAACTTGTCACTTCTACAGCAGGTGTGTCAACTCTTTGCTGTTATTGCACAGCATGATCTGTTCCTTCTTTTATACAAATTAGCACTTTGAGGGACAGTCATTTCTATTAGGCTTCCATAGCTATATTTCCTGTGTTTAGATAATTCCAATGGATGTCAAAAACAGAGAGTCCAGTTCCTCAATCTCTGTGAACCAGGAGATCTGGAGTGGTGTGCAGCCACTGAGACATCAATGGAAATTAATGAAGCATAAAAACATCTTGCTGCATTCACACCTCTATTAATAATCAAGATCCAACCCAAACAAAGCCAGTTCATAAATGTAGTAAATGATCCAAATCAGATCAGAATTATTTCTGACATTCAGGAATGCTCAGAAGTCATCCAATCTAAGCATTCAATTTTCTGTATGCCAGAAGAAATTTAATGAGCTTGGTTTCTGCATTCTAGGCTGCAGATTAGGTTATAAGGCCACTAAAAAAAGCTAGCTGCCCAGTTTATGGCAAACACATGCCAATACAGCTTCTAAATGCTGTTTATTTTGCTTTAGCAAGAGAGTCCACAGTTCCAGTTCTGTGATGCATGTCAGTATTATGGAAACATGAAAAAACAGCAGACAAAGATCCTTCAATTGGGTAAAGATTTGTTTAAAAAAATATTTCAGATGACCTTAACTGAGCTATGCCTGTTATATCAGTTTGATATATTATAGAGTGACAAGAGGGTTAACCTCTCATTCTCATCAAAAATGATGGGATTACTGATGTCCTGGATGAGACAGTTTGAAACATTCAATGACTGCAGATTGCTTAAGCATGCAGGTTAACATTTTATTACACAAAGCTTTCCTGTGCCCTGCCCAATTTTCTTCTAGGCCTCCTGAGACGACGTGTTTCATCCCATTTTGGAGATGAAAGGCTACAAGTTGATCCTCTGTAGGAGATTAGATTGTGGAGTCACATTCCTAATTTAGAAAGGCATTGGTGGTCCAGGCTGTTTGCTTTTAAAAATGACGACTATCTTTCCTCCCCTTTACAAGAAGACATAAAAATTGTTAATTTACAAGGTGAACTAATCCTTTGAGCCCCTTTAAGGAGAAAAGCACCAATAGCTGACATGTCAACATGTTCAAACAGTTGAGTTGCAGGATGGGAAAAGTGTGACCCTTTGCCTTGACAAATCAGCTCTAATTAAAATGACGAGGGATAGATTTGCGCAATTTCTCTTGCTCTGCTATGCAGTGATTTGTGTAGTGGAGAAATCCACAGGGAACTTGGTCTTCTGGGACAGTCATTTGTACATTAATCTCCCCAGGCTAGTTCACACTTTATGCTCCAGAATCTGCCTCAGTTGTTGCAGCATTGAACACTGGGAAATATATGTGGGAGCTGGAGTCATATCGCAGACACACACCAAAGAACATTGACACAGATTAGTCACATGTCCCTCCATGCTTGAAGTTCAACCCTTTTTATTGTTATTTACAATACTGCTTATTTATTTATGATATTTGTATACCGCCTGTCCAAATCAATTATTAAAAAAGCTTGCAACTTTTAAAATGATAATTATAATCAGTTCACATTAACATTAAAATCAATAAAACGAATAGCATAACTAAAAGCATTTGAGGGGATCTTATAGGAGAAGACAGTCCATGGAATACTTGGGACCAAAACTATTTTAGGTTTTAAAGATCAAAACCAGCACCTTGAATGGAGCACATATTGGTAGCTACTGAAGATGGGATAAGCTTAATCAGTCAACATTTATACAGCAGCATTTTGGATATTTATGGTTAGTGTTCAAAGGCAATACATGGGCAATACAACAGTCCAATCTGAAAGTTACTAAAGTTAAATTTCATGGGAACAATCCAAAGCAAATCTACTCAGAAGCAAGTCCTTTGTTATTCAATGAGACTTACTCCCACTAAGACGTCTTTAGGACTGCAGCTTATGTACCAGTAGCAGATGCAGTTGGTTAACCACTCTGGAACACAGAAACAATCTAGAAAATAAAGCAGGAGACCAGTGGCACTTTAATACTAGTTTATTCCAGTATAAGCTTTCATGAGTGAGAGCTCACTTCATCAGATCCATGGTTCATTAGGTAAAAGTTTTTACAATCAAAACTGCCTATTAAGGATAGGGGAGGAAACAGCTTTTACAAAGAGAGACCAGTTCAAAACAATATCCAGTCAAAGAAGTAATCAGTCCAATAGTAAAGACAGAGTATTGTTATACTATATGATAGTAACAGCAAGAAAATTATATGCACAATATTGGAAACAAGAAAAGGGGGAGGGGGAGGGGGTGGGATGCATGTATTAAGATAATGGGGAATACTTGAAAAGATATATAATGAATATGTGTTAACCCATCCAATAAAAACTTTAAAAAAAAGAAGTAATCAGTCCACTCAGAGTAGATTACTACTATTCCCAGATATTGATAAGCAAAGTAGGGTGAACCATGACATGCAGGTACGTGATATGCAGTTCCAGTTAGAAAAGGGTAACAGTATAGCTGAATCAATTAACATCTGTAAGAAATAGCATGTGCTAACGTAATTATTGCCTATAGTGAGTAATGACAGGTTTTCTTGATGAACATTTTCTTGATGAATGCTAATTCAGCAATTTTCTATCACATTCACACTTTGAAGTTCTTCTCTAGGAGAAAGAGATCTTCAGATCAGCCAAGGAAATGCTTAGAAAAATTAAAACGTTCACCCACTGGTTTCTGAATATTGTAGTTTTTAATAACATATGTGTGTCCATTTATTCTTTTGCATAAGGACAGACTTGTTTGCCCAATGTTAGAAGCAGAAAGGCAATGTTGATATATGACAGATATTGAACTGGTGTATGAACAAGTGAATGAGCCCAAGATGTTACAGTCGATGCTATTAGGTCCTGTGATTGTACTACATTTACAGTGCAATCTTATGGAGAGTTACTCCAGTCTAAGGCCATTGACTTCAATGGGCTTAGACTGGTGTAACTCTGCATAGGATTGCACTGTCAGTATAGTATTATTGTCATTTAGTGTGTCAAAGGGTCTGATTCCCCAGTCTGTCTCTGTTTTTAGTGGTTCATTGTTATAGGCAAGAAGTTGTTTTAAGTTAGGGGGCTGTCTATAAAGACCGCCACCTAATGCATGTCAGAGAAGAATATCATTGTCCAGATTAAGCTGCTAGACAGTTTCAGCTGCAAGCTGTAGATGACAACCAGTAGTGTTCTATTGGATATTTGTGTCTTCCTTGTAGTAGGCAGTTTCTGGGTATCATTCTGGCTGACCTTCTGGCAACACTCTCAGGTTGCAAACCACATCCTTCAGAGAGAGTGCAATCCCCAGAACAAGTATTTCCCCAGCCAGTGGTTTACTGAATCCTAACAATCATCATCTCTGTTTTATGTAGAAGGAACAAAAGCACGTTCATCTTGATACACTTTGTTATTGATCCCATTCAAGGCACTTGTTTCACCTGGAATGCATAAAAAGGAGAAATAGAACTAAGTGAAGTTCACATATCAATGATGCCTCACTCCACATCTCAGTGGGCCTCCCTTAGCAGTTGGACTTAAATGGCTAAAAAGCATGAGACACAAAAGTGAACGCTGAGAAAGTTCACAGAACAATTCCTAGATGAGGAAGAACAAATATCTCCTAGTATCACCTTCTGGAACCTGTCTCCTAGGAAGAGATGGAACCACTATTGTAAAAGCCAAAGAGGTCCAAAAGAAAATCACTTTCTCTCCCACCAAGGACATCAACTCGGGCAACCAACATAATTTCCATTCCCTGAGTCTGAAGCTAAAATGAAATGGATGTGAGAAATCAGCTTTATTCAAGAGCACCTTGAGTTGTCCAACTGCTGCTCTCTCAAACACCTTGTTGTCCACAAAAAAGCTTTTTATCAAGCACTCAAATTAACATAGGATAAAATAATAAAAGCATTAAAAGATAATGTTTTTAAAACCCACTGCATAAGACTTGTATAACATGCAACTTAGAAAGACAAAAGCAATCCTCTTGATGTATATATGTGGGAGCCTACCAAGATACGCAACAGGTGTCTTTCTTTCTTTCTTTCTTTCTTTCTTTCTTTCTTTCTTTCTTTCTTTCTTTCTTTCTTTCTTTCTTTCTTTCTTTCTTTCTTTCTTTCTTTCTTTCTTTCTTTCTTTCTTTGCTTCCTGCATCCAACTGTAAAAATGAGTATCTCTGTGTATGTACAGCTAAGTAATCTGCATTTCATTTGTTTGTTGCAAGCAAGCAAGCCTGCCTGAAATACAGGAGGAAAGAACAGACAGATCTGTCTCCCAATTCCATGCCTTCTCCACAAAAGCTGGAAAAAGAAAAAGCTCACCATATTTTGTCCTCAGCAGATTGGGAGCTCAAACTTCCTAATCCCCCATTGCCAAACAAACAGGCACTAAAGAGTTTAAACCTGACAGAGGCTGCAGCATAGAAACTCAGTGTGTGACTCCCCACCACATATTACACTCCCTGGAGATGGTAGTAGAAAGCAACAAAGAATAAGATGGCACCACATCCCTCTCTTGGCACTGCTGCAGAAATGTGAATTTGTTCTAAATATGTATAATCACATGGCCTGGAGGGTAGTTGTTAGTTTGCTGCAATCTTGTGGCACTTTAAAAACAAACAATTCAGAGTGGAATATGTGCAAACTTGGTCTTAATTGGGGATGGGAGTGGGAATAGCTGGTTTACTACAGAAAACAATTGTTACTCCTTGCAGATTTATGTACACTATTCATCTTACTTTGCCTAATCATCAGCAGTTGAAAGTGGTCCACACCTGTCAGGCTCTTGTTTTCATTTATGCATTGCAATGCTGCGTAACACACCTTTGTACTGGGCCTTCTGGCTATGCTTGGTAATAATCTCCCCACCGTCACTTTTTTTTGCAGCCTGTACTTCTGACCACTGACTATAATAGCAGCGTTCAAGCTCATGAAGGTTTCTGCTCCTGCTATTTGCTTTGTCCAGGTTGGACTATCTCTGCATAGCAGAATAAAAGAACAAAAATCTATCCTTAAATCTGGAGACACTGAGAGAAACCCATGGGGGTGTAGTTCAGCTTCCTTGGACATTCAGTAATAGTGGCTAGCTCACTACACCAAGTAATTTACAAATTTGTGTACACCTTATTGTGCCAGTTCATCATCAAATGGGGTTGATCCCCTTACCACACCCACTGAGATGTTTCACTCTTTGACTTGATCTTGTGCTCTGCAATGGAATGTAACACACCTATGTTTCGAATGCCAGGCCTTCTTGCCTCCTTTTCTAATAATTCCACCCCCCCTTCTGTTTGTACTCTTGCATATGTATTTGCCCACCCACCAAGTATAGTGCATCTGACAAAGTGGGTGTTGCCTCTTTAAACCTTTTAAGGTGCCACAAAACTCCATTGTTTATTAAGGCATAGCACATCTTTGGAATTTACCACTGCAGAGTTTAGGAGAAAGACTGAATACTTGAATGTTCTTCCACGTAACAAATGACTCTTGCATTTAGAAAACCAGCTTATCAGGGAGAAAAGTTATCTTTCCAACCTCTGCCCCCCATAGAGTATTGTCCTAACAAAGTTGTATTTTGTGATAACTGAATGTCAATAACAAATATACTTTTTACATTATAACAGGTTGGATTCCATGGATTTCCACATACACAATAGTCCTTTCAATGACTCCTCACTGTCTGCTCCCACTAAGTGAAAGTGATTGTATCCCTGCTATCTTTTCCACATGGACAAGACATAGCACAAGGCATTTCTTTGGATACAGTTTCAACAAGAAATGAAATAAAGATCACATGGACCATCAATTGTACAATGAATTGCTCCATATGCACATTGTTACTTTGCTAAAAAATTATACTGAAGAGCTACATGTAGCTGCAGTCCTTGTACTGTTTCTTGTGCAAGCAGAATTATGCTAAGTACATTTTCCTTTCTGCTCACACATCACCGAATTGAAGCTAGTGACACATTTTAGATGCTTGCAGATATGTCTTTAAAGGCTGGATAATGTGTGGTCCAGTATATATGAGCAAGAGACTGCTCAGTTTGTAAAGAGGGTTATTGAATTAACTAGTTTCCAGGCAAAGTATTTGGAAGACTCTTCTTCCCTGGGAACATGGGTTACTATATTTATTCAAATGGGTTATTATATGTATGTATGTATGTATGTATGTATGTATGTATGTATGTATGTATGTATGTATGTATGTATGTATGTATTTATAGTCTACCTTTCTCAAGTATGAAGACCCCTGCTAAAGATGAAACTCACAAGAGACTTCTGTACACTTTGCACTGAGGCTAATCAGTTTCACCTACTCTACTATTCCCCTTTTGCAAAAGGAGCACTGCTGTCAGGGTCATAGTTTGTTGCAAACTAAGAACTATATACACACACAGTGGCACAGTAAAATGCACTATACGTAAGCACAGGGCACATTCCTTTAGCACCAGAGCATTAGGAAGTATTCAACAGAATACTTTCAGAAAGGAGTTTGAGAAAGTAACCCAGTCTACACAGAATCAAACTGTTTCACACTCCTTTTTCTTTTACTTTCTATTGATGATGTCTGTAGGCAAGGAAGCTTGCAGAATCAGGCTCTCAGAACTACTGTGACATTCTTAATTGATTTTGATAGGTTTTACGCAAGGAACAAAATTAGGGAGGAATATATATAAATGCAACTGCATTTCTATTTGGTGGGCAAAGCTATTTTGGGATAAGTTTCTTTCTTTGCTTTGTGCAGTATTTTTTCCTTGCTTTTCAGGAGAAAAATCTCTCATGCTATTTGCCTCTAGGGCAATGTTTTTGAAAGGCTGGGTCCTGAAGTACTTATCCTGTCTCACTTTGACTTGCAGAGAAAACAGAGAAATGAAGAGGAATTTGTAAATGACAGTTTCTGTTGAGACAATTGCTTCCAGTTAATTGCTTTTGTTTGAGGACTTTGGCAATGTGGAGCTGCATTTTGTCACGTCGACCTCCTGAGGTGCCCTCTCAAATCTTCCACATAACAACATTGGTGTGCTGCTTGCATTTTTAAACGGGCAAGGAGATGGTAGCCTGGCTACATTGTAAGATCTGATATTCCGGACTTTCCATTCCCATTATGATCCCAGGTTTTGGGATGCAAATAAGAATAATCAGTTTTGAAATAATTCAAGATCAAATTATTGAAATGTATGTTTACAGAAAATCAGGAATGAAATGAGGATCTTTGGGAAAAAATAAAAGCCAGTTACTTAAAAATCACACTGCTTCTAATCCCTATTTAATCAAATTCTTGCACCTTTTAACTTATGGAATGCCAGTTATTTGGAACCGGTTTAAGAATGGACACAGACGTGGAACATCAAAGTCCTAACATCACAACCAGGTGAAACTCCAGAAATTCCACTTTCAGGGCAAGGAAATCAAAATGGCTCAAGCTTCTTCCAATAGCATTAAGAGCCTATAGAAGTTTATAAAGTGCATATATTAGTTTCAACTATTTCCTTTATGATCATTCAAGAAAGAAAAAGAAGTGCTGAGGAGAAAAGATGGAAAAAAGAGAGGAAAGAGAAAAGTATCTTAATAAAAGGTATAGGATGCAGTCAGAAAGCTCAGGGCACAACCATCAATCTCAATCAGCTTTGCTCCAAAATTCAAGCTGCACTCCAAGATGTACAGACCTAGCTTTCATCACTCATTTATATGGAGATTCATCCCTTCACCTGCATGGAGTTCTTCCCTCTACTGAAATAATAGGGGAAGCCTTCTTGGGCAGAGAACTAGAAGGACTTCCAAGAGTTCAGCAGAACTCCATGCTTCTGCAAAAACAGGAGTGGGGGATAGTTTTTGATGAACCAAACTCAGTTCCTCATCTGTCAGCTGGAAATAATATTGAGCTACCCACAAGATTGCTGTGAAAGTGAATGCAGTGCAGTAATACAGTGAAACATTCATAATTATGTTGTTTTTACACTCTGCTTTGCTTTGAATGATGGGTTTTAATAACTTCATATTTTATGTTTTTATGATGTGTTATTTTGTAAGCTGCTTTGGGCAGGTTCCCCAGAGAGGTGACACAGAAATTTTCCAAATAAATAAATAAATAAATAAATAAATTCAAAACAAGCAATTTAGTGATTACTAGATATCATATTGAAAACACAGGCAAAAATATGCTTCCCCCTATTAATTAGCTTATTGAGCTTTAATATAAAATATATCAAATTAAGGATGCTGGATAACAACTTCCTGCCATGCCATTACAACAATAATTCCAGGAATTATTTCCAAGAAACCTATAAAATCCATTTTCTGGGCCTTTAAGATATTTTTTTACCCTGTAGACACAAATGAGCATCTCAGGCAACTTGGTGTTCAACTATCTCTTCTCCCTACAACAGCAGTCCAGTCAACGTTTTTAAAAATGAAAAAGGTGACATATGTATTCACAAAGGAAAGGGGAGTGAAATACAGAGAGTGAGAAACCAGAAAGAGCAGAAAGGAGTAGCAGGGACTGAGCAAGCGTATCAGCAGCCTGGAGTTTAAAATGTTACTAAATTAGAGGCTTCTTTGTATTATTTCCATGTTTCAGTTCTGTCCTGAAGACTAGGAACAAATCTTTTTTTAAAAAAAATGGAAGCTGTTCATGGTAATTCAGGATGCAGAAAAAGTATAAATCCTGATTGTCAGTGACTCTGTAGGTATATACAACCTGTAAATATGCTACAAGAGATAGTGTAATTAACATCCTTATGTCCTTCAGAAATGATAGTTTTCAGTTGTGATCTTATTTAGCTGCACAAGCTACATAGGTATAAGTTTGGTAGGAGGATGGGCATCCTAAGCTTAAAGTTCTTCACATGCATTTTCTCAGTAATTACACCAGACCTGTAAAATAGCCAGTGTGTTTAATCCCATATTGCATGTTGATGATTTAGGCTAAGAAATGATGGCTTGTTTAAAGTCATCAGATAAATTCTTGTCTGAGATTTGAACTAGGGATTTCATCTCTCATTCTCAAGCTGAACAAGATGTTGGTCCTATGAATTTTATCTCTTACAATAAGGAAATAATTTCAAGACCTAGTCAATCTAGTTCTTCCCCCCACAATATAATTGAAGGCTGATTCTTAAAGATGTATGATTGACAATCTCATTTCTATCTACTATTTACTGAATCAGACAGCAGTTCTGTAAAAAAAACAAGCTCTAGGTATTAACTGATAAGTCATTAGTGTCTAATTAAAAATATAGATTTTAATCAGCTGTATTTACTATGAATCAATTAAATGCTAGTATCATTTCTGCACACAATCTATGTTTCTAGATTAATAAAATGCATCACAAATGTACTTTGCAATAATAAATTATGTTTTAATTAGCCAATCGAAATACGTATATCTTTACATCAAATAAGTAATTGTATAGTATTGAAATACTAATTTTTTTAGTTAAAAGCTGTAGTTTTTAAGACTTATAGGCTGCACTATCCTTTAATCACATATCCTCTAGAACAGCCACAGAATAAGAAGACAATTCAAAAACAGAGAGAGATTTGCAAGGAGAGGACTTCAAGTACATACAATATGCTGCATAATATACTGTTATTACTCTTGTATAGTGGACATTCGTAAGGGCTCTTCTCTGATTCCGATCATCGCCACTTATATGATGTTAACTGAAGCACATAAACAGTGAAACAAGAGTATCTGAATGGGAAAAAATGATTCTCAGTTCACTACAGCAACCAACTAAATACTATTCTATCCTGGGCCCTCTTTTATACTGCTATCAAAAAGATTAGACCTTTCTTGAATGAATGACCTATTATTCCCTTTGAGTGTTGTCCCCTATTGATTCTCTTTACATACCTCCTGTGGGTCTGCTGTTTACTAAATGTGCAGAACAAGAATGCCCCAGATTTCTGACTTCTGAGTCATCCTCTCCTGGATGGAACAGACTGTGGCTTTCAGAAACCTTTACAACTGCCATTGTTTATAGTGAGTAAGTGTTAGCTCTAACAGTTGGCAAAGGATTATAGATTGAACACGAGGAGTTATTATGGATTACATCACAGTCAAGCAAGACTCTCTCATCCTCAGCCCTAGTTCTGTTTTAAAAATTAAATGTATCCATCTTCAACATACTAAAGTCCTAGAGGAGGAGTTGTATGCATAGTATAAAGGTAAAGGGATGATCATTTCCAATAATATGCAGAGAGATTGCTTTCTGAGGATGGGATACCCCTGCAGAACCAGTGCTAACACCTTGATGGTGCAGAGTGCCTTCAAGTCACAGCTGACTTATTGCGACCCCTGGTGGGGCTTTCATGGCAAAAGACTAACAGAGGTGGTTTGCCATTCCCTGCCTCTGCAACCTTGGTTTTTATTGGAGGCCTCCCATCCAATTACTAACCAAGGCCTATGCTGGTTGTTGTGGGTTTTCCGGGCTGTATTGCCGTGGTCTTGGCATTGTAGTTCCTGATGTTTCGCCAGCAGCTGTGGCTGGCATCTTCAGAGGTGTAGCACCAAAAGACAGAGATCTCTCAGTGTCACAGTGTCCTACAGGACCACATCAGGAAAACCTCGTCTTACATCAAAAATTCAGCAGATTTCATCAACAAAATCAGTTCTCTGAAACTCAATCCACAAGACATACTTGTCAGTTTTGATGTTGTATCCCTGTTTACCAAGGTTCCAGTAAAAAACACTATTGCACTTATTAATCAGATTTTCCCAGAGGATGTAAAAGCCCTATTCCATCATTGTCTGACAACCAGTTACTTCCAATGGGATAATGAATTCTATGAACAGATGGATGGGGTGGCCATGGGGAGCCCTCTCAGCCCAGTTATAGCAAACTTCTACATGGAACATTTTGAAAAAACAGCTCTAGAATCAGCACCCCACAAACCTAGTGTATGGTTCCGGTTTGTGGATGATACATTTATCATTTGCAGCCATGGGGAGGAAGAATTGATGGGGTTTTTGAATCATCTCAACAACATCCATCTGAACATACAATTCACAATGGAGAAAGAAATCGAGGGATAACGTACTCTCTCCCCATTTTATCCTCACAACAAGCCTGTGAGGTAGGTTAGGCAGAGTGTGTGTGACTGATCCAAGGTCAGCCTGCAAATTTCCATGTACAAGGTTACAGTAGATTACTTCAAAAATATAGGATTAAAATTATTTTACTAGATTAATAAAACCACACAGTTCAAGTCTAGGTTTAATAGGAAACATTTCCTGTACTTATAATTTATATCTATCTATATAGAGAGAGATAATTATTTACATCATTTAGTCTGCCTTTCTCACTGAGGCTCAAAGCGGATTGGGATTACACAGGTGAGATTAGTAGTTAATATTAAGGACATTTCGATAAACAATGCTATAGGATAAGCAAATAATAATAATGACATTTCATTTACATACTGTCCTTCAGGATGACTTAACACCCACTCAGAGCGGTTTACAAAGTATGCCATTATTATCCCCGCAACAAAACACCCTGTGAGGTGGGTGGGGCTGAGAGAGTTCCTAGAAGCTGTGTCTGACCCAAGGTCACCCAGTTGGCTTCAAGTGGAGGAGTGGGGAATCAAACCGGGTTCTCCGGATTAGAGTCCTGCGCTCTTAACCACTGCACCAAACTGGCTCTCATATAAAAAGTTTACATTATATAGCTCAATAAAAGTTTACATTAGGGACAGGGTAAAAGCCAGAACGAGATGGAACAGGCCGGAACGGGCATTAAAGAAAGGCCAGTGCCACAAAAAACATGTGTTAGAGACACTCCAGAACAATATTTTAGAAATGAAAACTCTGGACTGCCCCGCTTTTATTAACCCATTCCATGCCAAAAAGCACCCGGAACAGCACAAAACAGCCCGGAACAGGCACTAAAGAAAGGCCAGTGCCGGAGGCGGGGCGGGGGGCGTCGGGGGGAGCGGCGCAGCTCTTCGTCTTCGTCTTCGTCTTCGTCTTCGTCTTCGTCTTCGTCTTCGTCTTCGTCTTCGTCTTCGTCTTCGTCTTCGTCTTCGTCTGGGGATGGGGATGGGGATGGGGATGGGGATGGGGATGGGGAATTTTATTTTTGGCAACCTCTTCTACATGCAAAACTTTTTTGGTACAAAGTTGTAATGTTATAAAATGGTAAAAATTTCATAAAATTGTAAATTTACTAACAATCCAACTCAAATAAGTTTATAGATAATTCACACAGTATTGCTTCTATAATCATATTAGGCATAAATATTAAACATAACTTTTAAACATTAAGTAAAAAGTATTAAATACTCGGTAGAGATGGGTTGAAGGTTTTATCTTAAATCCTGAGCAGCTTGAAAACTTCAAGTGAGAACTGAAAACACGTTTCTCTGTTTTAGAGAAACTGCTTTTCAGTAAAAAATAAACGGGATGTATGTTTTTGTTTCACTCTCCCAACCAGGAGACAGACTCCTCCTAAGAGTTTAATGGCTTCTTTCATTAACAAACGCTAGTCGTTTTCATTACGTGAGGTATCAAAATATAAATGTTTATTTAAATAAAACAGAAAAATAGAACAGATGAACACAACAAGAATTAAGTTTCCTAACATTTCTTAATGAAATCTAACTCAGTCAGATTCACGATGAAATGCATTCAAGTTACCGTAGCACATATTACAAGGGTAAGTTTCCTGCCTAGATCTTCATGAGATTTCTTTTGGCCAAAACCCTGATCTGCTATTTGGATTACCATTTTTATATATTATCTTATGCAGAAATCTAAGATCCTTTCATATGATAACAAAGATAAATATCAAACCAATCATAATTTAATTCTTTTTTACTATTTCCAATCATGTGACATTCTACCTAGCCAAAAGTACCACTATGCCCAGCTGCAAGATAAGAGATATGGATAGTAAAAATGACAAGAAAAGTTACATGACCAGATCATCCTTGGTCTCTGCTAACAATTACAGAACATGTATCTGATACTGTTCACTATTTTTAATTGGCTGTCAAAGATAAAGCACCAGTTATACACCATACTAGAAAAAGAACTACAGTGATGTTCATACAGCGTTATTTAGAATGCATATGTTTCACGAAGTATGTGTTCTAAACCATAATCAGCAGTCTACTGGTTTGAATCCCACTACTGACATGAGCTCAGTAGGTGGCATTGGGTCAGCCACTCCTCTCAGCCCCAGCTCCATTGTGGGGATAAGAATAACACTAACTTGTTCACTGCTCTGGGTGAGGCACTAATATGTGTAGAAGAGCGGTATATAAGCACAGTTATTATTATTATTTATATTTCCATGACACCATCCCTTGACCTGTGAAATTAAGTATTTTGATAAATATGAAAGTGATACAAAATATAAATGCATTGCATAATGTGTGAGTGTACATATACAAACTTTAAAAATTGTATTGGATAATACCGCAAAGCATGATTACTGAGAAAGCTGCTTTCACTGCTTTCAGTGTGGAGAGCTGCTTGTAGATCAAAACAACCTGACGAGCTGTCTTCATGCAGAGTACACTTGATTCTCTTGGCTTTCGATTCTGCTTTCGTTCAGCATGGGTAAATCAATGTGTCAGCAGTAAACATTTGTATCACTCCTCTCTGAATGACCTTTTAAATTTTACTGCCTATCATGTCAAAGCAATTAAAATTAACAATACAGTTACTAAGCTGCTAAGATCAATTAATGGCTCTTAGGCTTTATCTATTGATCTAGTGACATCTTCAAAACCCACTGGTAACAGACTATACATACTTCTCTTCTATCCACAATATATACACAAGGATTGATTACATATTCTTATCTTCTAAATTACATATTTAAATGACATATTCTTATCTCCTAAATTAATTAGTCAAACTCTTACATCAAGGATTGGTGACAAGTTGTGGACAGACTATGCTTGGACAGAATGTACACTGAGAATAAATGACATCAAACAAATTGGAAACTAAATAAATCACTTTTATTTAACAAATAAATTTCTTCTGAAGTCTCTTTAGAAATTAAACAATAGAAACAAACTATGTGGCATTCCTCAAATCCACGTGTAGGATGCTATGGAAGTGGTACTTAGAGGGAAATTAATCTCCGTTGCCTCCTGTCATGAAGAGCAAAAAGAAAACATTAGAAATGAAATGATATCTAGAATAAGAAAACTAGAAGATGAACACAAAAAAGGCCACCCAATCTATAAACTTGCTTGCATGAAAATTAGAGGAAAAAACCTCCTCACATTCTATACACCCAGGAAAAACTCAAACTAATTCTGTAAAATTAGCCGATGTATTTGCTGAATACTACCAAACCATTTGTACATCAGACTATCCTGACACTAATCATATTTTAAATTATTTATCATCACAGGAAATTTGGAAAAAAAAACTCACAAGAACATAAACAATATCTGGACCAACCAGTCACAACAGAAGATGTTACAGTCACTATCAAATCCTTGAAAAAAATAACAAAGCTTCAGACAGGGATGGATTCCCAGCCAAATTTTTACAAAAAAATACATTCACCTACTTTCAACTCCACTAACTGCCACATGCAACTCTGTTATGTTAGGAGGTAGCATCCCTCTATCTTGGTCAGAGGCTGAAATAGTAGTTACTCCAAAAAAGGACAACCATATTACAAATACTAAATCTTCTCAACCAATACCGTTACTGAATCAAGACCAAAAGATCTTTACAAACATATTTGCCAAAACATTGTCTAAATTTAAATAACCAACTACATTCACCTTGACCAGACAATACACGTAACACTTTAACTATAATTAATTTCTGTGAAGCATACAAAACCCCTGCATTACTTCTGGCCTTTGATATAGAGAAGGCATTTGATTAAGTGGAAATACCATATCTAAAACTTTTACTTCAAAAAATGGGTTTTGGCGACCAATTCTAAAATGCCATTAATGCTCTTTATCTTTCTCCAAAAGCTACAGTTAGGACTAACAATGTACATTCAATAGATATCCATATAGCAAGGGGAACTAGACAAGGCTGTCCCCTTTCCCCATTTCTGTTTGCCCATAACTACAGACAGGGCCAATGCTACAATTAGACCAACTAGGCAGCCGCCTTGGGCACAGACCTCAAGAGGGGCATAGTTTTAAACAGATTACTTTCTTGAAAAAAATGCAACTGAGAAAACCTATTGAGCACCCCCTAAATGGTCCTGTCCACAGACATCAAGCAGCAAAAAAGCTCACCGTAACTTTTTTATTTATTTATTTATTTATTTGATGGGCTAAGGGTGGCTAACAACATTAAAAAATACATTAAAATAACAGAAACATAAAATCAATAATATTTTTTTAAAAATAATTAAAATAGTCCAGGAGCAGGCTATTTAAACAAATATTGGGAGTCCGTATACAGGCATGGCAGATGGCTGAGGGCAGCTCTGGAAGAAATGGTGGTCTTAGATGGAAGAAGAAGGACACTCGCTGGCACTCAGCCAAAGGCCCAGCAGAACATCTCCGTTTTACAAGCCCTGCAAAACTGTAACAGGTCCCACAGGGCCCAGATCTCCAGCGGAAAAGCATTCCACCCGGCCAGGGCCAGGGCAGAAAAAGCCCTCACCCTGGTTGAGGCCAGATGGATGTCCTTTGGGCCAGGGACCACCAGGAGTTGCTTGTCTGCAGAGCGCAACACCCTGCAGGGGACATAATGGAAGAGGCGGTCCCGCAGGTATGGAGGTCCCAGTCCATGAAGGGCTTTAAATACCAAGTTTAACACCTTGAACCAGATCTGGAACTCCACTGGAAGCCAGTGCAGCTGGCACAGCACATGATGAATGTGCGCTTGGATGGGCGTTCTGGTAAGGATGCGTGCCGCTGCATTCTGGATCAGCTGTAACTTCTGGGTCAGACCCAAGGGCAGTCCAGGATAGAGTGAGTTGCAGTAGTCTAGCCTGGAGGTGACCGTTGCATGGATTACTGTGGCCAGGTCCTGTGGTGAAAGATAGGGCGCCAGTTGCCTGCCCTGTCGAAGATGAAAAAAGGCGGACCTGGCAACAGTCATGACCTGGGTCTCCATTGAAAGTGTAGCATCCAAGGTCACACCCAGACTCCTCACCATCGGGGAAGGTTTCAATTGTACCCCATCAACAGCTGGGAGCCGGTTCCCAGCTCGATTGCCCCATGATCCAGACACAGAACCTCTGTCTTCAGGGGATTCAATTTCAGGCGACTCTGATGTAACCATACCGTCACAACCTCAAGACCCTTGACCAAGGAATCCAAAGCAAGATCAGACTGGCCATCTGTAATGATTCCAAGTAAATGTGTGCATGTATCTTTAAATGCTTGATGAGATAGGTGAAGAGTGGGGGGTGAAGGAGATGGATGAGTGAGTGATATGTGTCAGGCTATGGCATTCCAGACTTGATAGTCTGTTTCACTCCCTTCTGCAAGAAGACGAGGTCTTTTGATTTCAAAAGGTTTATTGTGAAAGACAGCATTCAAGCCCAGATGTGCATATTCCAGGATTAGAGATCCTGGCCGAGCAAAGTGTTGCTAGGAATGAATCATAGAGCAAAGGTTGTTACATTTCACACTCCCGGAGCCCAGCCTCCCCCCCGAGTTCATACAGCAAAACTTCTCAGAGGTGCGCTGAGCTGGCCAAGGTCAAAACAGCAGATAAGACAGGATCCTTTCCCATGGAATCGGCTCCTTGCAGGTGTTGCCTGGAGGGAAAGAAGTCTAAACACTACACGATTAAATATGGTGTTACTTAGGTTAAAACAGTTTCTGACAATATGATTGGTTGAGGACTGAGAGGGTGGGTGGAGTGAATGCAGTTTGAGACTGAGAGTAGAGAGAAAATTTTTAGTCAGAAGAAAGCAGGCTAGCTGTGTGCTGCCTGAATATGTTGAAGTGTTTATGAGAGAAATATAACCTGTGTGGAACCTGAACTGAGCATGTTTGTGAAAGGACACTCAGTCAGGGAAAGAGAGGCCAGCTGTGTGAATGAGAGTAAATGAAGTAACTTTAAGAACCGAGAACCACGTTTATGAAACCGATACGCTTCTCGAATAAATAAAAACTTATTTTTGTTTTGCTATATCCCAGTGTAGCTGTCATTGCTATATCCCATTCCTATCTTCAGGGCCACATAGAACCACGAAGGAGCCTGACGCTTAGGAATGTTACCAAAGGGAAAATTTAAATAAAATATCTTGGAATAAAATATTCCGGGTGGCAGCAGACTACCCAGAGGGTTAAGGGATAGATTAAAAGAAAAATCTACCCTAAAGAAAGTAAAGGTCATAACACCATCCATCAGCAGATAGAGCTGAGTGTCATCCGCATACCAGTGACAACCTAGCCCAAAGCTGCGGGCTAACGGGGCAAGGGGGCACATATAGATGTTAAATAGCATCAGGGAAAGAATCGCCCCCTGAAGGATGCCACATACCAAAGAACAGTAAGCAGACGTCTGTTCCCTGAGTGCCACCCTCTGTCCTAGATTGTGAAGGAAGGAGTTCAGCCATTGCAGGGCTGTTCCACGAATCCCCACATCGGCAAGGCAATGGGTCAGAAGATTATGATTGACCATGTCAAATGCTGCTGTAAGATCTAAAAGTATCAGCAGTGCCGACCCACTCCGGTCCAGGTGTTGCCGCAGATCATCTGTGAGGGCAACCAGAGCCATCTCTGTACCATGGCCAGGCCTGAAGCTGGACTGGAATGGATCCAGGATAGAGGCATCACCCAGGTATACCTGCAGCTGTTCCGCTACCGCCCTCTCAGTTACTCAAAGTTATCTCAGAAGTCTCAGTCAACTTGAGAGGAACAATCCTTAGTGAAACTACTCCTTTTTAGCTCTCCAGAGAGCCAGCTAAAAAGAAGAAAGCAAACAAATTAAGTAACTGCAGACAAAAGTATCTCCTTTTCAAGTACAACACAATTCTCTCTCTCATTGTCTCACAGCAAACATAAGAAGGGGGTGGGAGTAGAAGACACTCTGTTGTGCCAGCCAGGAAAAAGGTGGGGAAATAGCTTCCAATGCTAGAAAAAGAAACTTTTCAGCAACTTGAGGAAGCCAAGCAAGAAGTGAGAAGGAAAACAAAAGGGAAAAGGTGGGAAACTGCCTCCAGAGCTAAGAAAAAAACCCACTTCTTAGAGCAAACTGTATCCCAGCAACACCAGAGAAGAGGCAGAGTGGAAAACACTAAAATCTTCACAGCTATTCTGCTGTGTCTGGAAAGAAATGGGCAGAAAGTCAGCTTCATGGCTGCAATAAAAGGGAGGAAAGTAGGGAAATTCTGCTGTAGCAATGCGCATAGCATACTTGCTGCAGAGGAACAAGTGCAGGGAAAAATACCTCTGCACTAGAACCTACAACTATATAGCCAAGCTTTTAAGGTTTCCTCAAAATCTGAAAATCCTTTAAAGAGTTATGATGACCTCGTCCAATCCTTAAGGCCACTTTTGGTAGGTGCTCGAGAGGGAAAACTGGTCAAGACCAATTTGTCATCTAAACCTTGGTTTGATCAAAGCTGTATTTGTGCTAAAAATGCTTTAATCTATGCCTATAAGATAGCACTGAGAGCTGATGAAAAGACCAGACAAGATGCATATCGTTCTCTTTCATTTTTAAAAAAGAAGTATAAATCACTGGTTGCCTGCTGTAAGAAAGAACATACCAGAAAACTGTGGGCCAATATAACTGAAGCAGCTACGAGCAGTGGTGTTCTGGAAACTAGTGTCAAACCGTGCCTCCACAGCCGCCTCCCCCTTGGCTTCCTCTATCCCCCCAGATAAATGGACTTCTTTTTTCCAAAAAATGTATGATGATCCTATTCAACCCCCTCCTGCCCTAACAATAGAAAACCTGGCCAAATGCCCCCCAGTTCATGCCGAAGAGGTAAAAGCTTATATTAGCCAGTTAAAGAATGCAAAAGTCCCTGGGCTTGATGGAATATCTCCAGAATTACTAAAAACAAATAAGGACTGGTGGGAAACTTTCCTAGCCTCCCTATTTACTTATATTGATGAAACCGGCTACATCCCCAATGATTGGGGAATGGCTATAGTAGTCCCCTTCCATAAGAAGGGAAAGAAGGAGGATCCATCCAATTATAGACCAATCAGCTTACTAAGCATTGTAAGCAAGTTGTCTACAAAACATCTGCTGAAGAAATTTTTAGACTGGCTAGAACAGGAGGATATAATTGCTGATGAGCAAGCTGGGTTTAGAGCTGGCAGGTCAACACTAGATCACTGCCTAGTAATGCACCACCTTGTAGAGAAATACGCGACAGGAGACCAAGCATCACTTTACCGGGCATTTGTTGATTTAAAAGCAGCTTTTGACAGTCTCTAGAAATAGACTTTGGAGGAAACTGCAGGCCTCCTCTATTGATAGGCGACTGCTGTCCCTTTTGGGGGCTATGCACAAGCAAACTGCCCTGAGTAAGGTGCAGCCGAACTGGGCATTTGACTGACCCCATTCAAACTTACAGGCAGGTGTGCTTTCTAGCCCTCTTTCTGTTTATCTTCTACATCAACAATTTGGTAAACCTTTTGAATGACCCTGGATTGCACCCTCCCAAATTAGCAAATGGGCACATTCACGTACTGCTCTATGCAGATGATGCTGTATTACTTAATAGGACCCCCATAGGGCTGAAATGAGCCCTAAAAAAATTCTCCCAATTCTGTGATACTGAACACCTTCTAACTAATTACCAAAAAACTAAGATCCTGGCTTTCGGTAAAAATCCAAAGATCAGACGATGGGAGCTTCAGGGGCATCAGTTAGAACAACTTACCAGCTTCAAATGTTTGGGTGTAGTTTTGCAAGCCTCAGGTACCAAAACAACACATAGCAGCTTCATTGCTGATGTGGGAGAAAAAACAGCACACGGTATACTGAAATTCTATCGATCACAAGGGGGGCAGTATGTACCGGCTGCACTCAGTTTGTTTAAAGCCAAACCATTGGCCCAATTAGTATACAGATCATTCTTGGGGCTGCCATCCTCCTCTTTCTCTCAACTTGAGAGAGTGCACTCCAAATTCCTTAGAGCTCTATTACAAGTGCCCAAATGCATGCCTAACTCTTGGGTTAGACTGGAAACAGGAATGTTAAGGGTAGAGGCCAGAATCATCATCGTTTCAATTTTCAAATGGCTGTCAGGACGTCTAAACCCACAAGGTCTGCTCCCTCTGTTATTCCAAGACAATCTAATTGGCAAAAGGCGACTCTGAAATCCCTGGGAAAATTGGGTCTTTCCCCTCAAAGTTCGCTAGTCATGGGGTTAGACTGAGCAAAATCACTCATTAAGCAGAGAGTGACAGACATTGAAAGACAAACATTTTCTTAGAGCACCAGGTTTTATTTCTTCAGATACTACTAAATATATTGCCGCTCCTGCAGTCTATTTTTACTTTCTTGAATCCAGTAACTCCAGAAGGGCATTTGCTTTAGCTAGAAGTTCAACTCTACCCTCTGCCGTTCTGGAAAGAAAGTTTAAAGCTGTCCATTACTCTCTTAGGCTTTGCTCCTATCCCCTAAGAGAAATTGACTCAATGGAGCACATCTTCTTCAACTGCCCAAGTCATAGTAAAATTAGAGCGGAAACCATCAGTCCATTAGTAGAAAGATTCCCTGGAAGTTCAAATAAAATCAAACTTGATTATCTTTTGTCTGACCGGAATCACCAGACACCATGTCAAGTAGCAAGATTCTGTGCCCAGGTCTATAAGCAACGTAAATCACATAAGGCAGCTTAAACAACTAATTTATGATGATCTTATTTTTTTACTCTTATATTTATTCATCGTTCTTCCCCGGTATCCAGTCTCAACTGCTTTTAAACTGATTTGCAAATGGTTTTACATGTACTGGTCGCAGACTGTAATAATAAACTTGACTTGACTTGACTACCTCTGCACTAAGAACAGCAGAAATACCTGAACCTACTTCATGGGGTGAAATATCCTAGCTACCACCAGAAGAAGCTGAGAAATGGAGAAAAGCGGAGGGTGTGGTGTTGGTGTTGAAGAGAATGATAGCACTTTGAAAGAGCTCCATCTCTCCCATGCCTGAAATTTAAAATTTATGTTGAAAAGGTAAAGTAAAAATATTTACCCTTCCAACGTAAAGATACGCTAAGAGATCCGAAAGGCAGATTCATATTTATTAAAGGCACTATAGAAAACCAAACTTACACATTTGGCTCAATTTATGCCCCAAACCAAGACA
This sequence comes from Eublepharis macularius, assembly GCF_028583425.1. Lineage (NCBI taxonomy): Eukaryota > Metazoa > Chordata > Lepidosauria > Squamata > Eublepharidae > Eublepharis > Eublepharis macularius. The sequence goes on along the minus strand of NC_072790.1, from coordinate 142,813,868 downwards.
GCCTAATGAAATTCTAAAACAAAGTTCATTAGAATACACATGTATCACTTGGTATAATTTGCTCTAAACCATATTTTCATGACAAACCCACAGAAACAGCAGCAACATAATCTAAGAGTATAATGGAGAACAACAAATAGAAACAGAAGGATTACAAGTATCCTACTCACTAGGTTGGAGGCAAGTTCTGACGACAACAGGGCCAACAACAAAGATTCTCAGGTCAAACTCCATGGTCAAGTAACAGATTCCAAAATCAAAGACTGTGACCCACCAAGGCTCAGGCAGCCAGAACTGAAGAGCTCACCAACAGCCAAGTCCAGAATACCACAATTGTGACTAGCTAATCCCATGCTAGCTGCGGCCTTATAAAGGGAGTTTCTCCTACAGGTGAGGCTGGGTTCATTAAGCTTCTTTCTCCAAGCTGGCTCATCTCTGCTACTCAGGAGGAGTAGATCAGATCCTGTACTGGCTCTCCTGACATTTCCTCAGCAGGGGGAAGGCCGTGGGCTGCCAGGCATGCGCTCCTGTGCTTGGTCCATGCCTCTGCCCTTACCCTCAGCCTTTGCTGCTCCTGGGGTTCTTTGGGAGACAGTGGCAGTTCTGGCAGCAGGCAGGTCCATGCTAAGGCCGCCTGGCTTGATGACACTGTGGTTGCCAACCCTCCTGGAGATCCCCACAAATTATAACTGATCTCCAAATGACAGGTTTTAACATTCTCCGAAACATGGAGGCTTCTTAGGCTGGCCTATGTGGAATTATACCCCACATAGGTACTACCTGACAATTGATGTTTTTCCTGACACTATCAGGAAAAGAAGCACAGTGAGATGGATATGAGCTTTACTGTGCTGTTTAAGACCCACAAAAGGAGTCATGAGGCAGCAATAAGAGAGCTTCGTCAAAAGGAGACCCTTTGGATTTATAAACTGAATAGTCTCATACCTAATGGTTTGAATATAACTAACTATTTTACCTGTTTTTTAGGTTAGTGACCCACAGATCGCAGATCACTTTAAGAAAGGATAGTGTATTAATTGGGTGTGGATGGGCTGCTGTAGATAAGATGATTAGGAGGTAATGGATTGCAAATGGTGAAAATTGGAAAACTAATGACTAGTATGGAGTGGTAGCTGCATGAACTTTTGAGTGAGTATATGTAATATTTATTGTATCTGTAATATTTATTACTGTATTATAAATATATGTAAACTGTTGTTAGATGGTGTGTAATATGTATTATTGCATGTTTTTCCAGCAACTGTGTTCTTTGAGAAAGAGCTTGGAAACGGATTCAATGGTGATCTGGACCTTCCGTTAGAATATTGATGTCACAGAATTATCAATGTACACCTAGAGAATACACACAAGGGTCTACTTGTAATCTGTGAACTACACAGTTTATTGGAACTAATTCTTGGACTATACCCAATTCCAGTTGGAATATAAGGCGAGCTTGAGCTTGAATGAAAGAACTAGTGTGTATATGGTGCTAGGAAGCATTTGCACTTTAATACCTGTTGCAATATTAATAGAGCACTTGAAGCACTGGACACTTTATGTATTGACTTTGGAGCGTATATGACGCCTGTAAAATAATTTTTCCAAGACTGGTTACATGTGGTATAGCCTTTTGTTAAATTATGCAACTAATGTAAATAAAATAGGGAGACATTGTTATTGCACGGGAAATTGTATTTTGTTGTTGCCATACTTACCATGTTGCTCTATAATATGTGCTGACTTCTCTATATCAAAGGCCAGAGGTAATGCAGGGGTTTTGTATGCTTCACAGAAATTAATTATAGTTAAAGTGTTACATGTATTGTCTGGTCAAGGTGAATGTAGTTGGTTATTTAAATTTAGACAATGTTTTGGCAAATATGCTTGTAAAGATCTTTTGGTCTTGATTCAGTAACGGTATTGGTTGAGAAGATTTAGTATTTGTAATATGGTTGTCCTTTTTTGGAGTAACTACTATTTCAGCCTCTGACCAAGATAGAGGGATGCTACCTCCTAACATAACAGAGTTGCATGTGGCAGTTAGTGGAGTTGAAAGTAGGCGAATGTATTTTTTTGTAAAAATTTGGCTGGGAATCCATCCCTGTCTGAAGCTTTGTTATTTTTTTCAAGGATTTGATAGTGACTGTAACATCTTCTGTTGTGACTGGTTGGTCCAGATATTGTTTATGTTCTTGTGAGGTTTTTTTTCCAAATTTCCTGTGATGATAAATAATTTAAAATATGATTAGTGTCAGGATAGTCTGATGTACAAATGGTTTGGTAGTATTCAGCAAATACATCGGCTAATTTTACAGAATTAGTTTGAGTTTTTCCTGGGTGTATAGAATGTGAGGAGGTTTTTTCCTCTAATTTTCATGCAAGCAAGTTTATAGATTGGGTGGCCTTTTTTGTGTTCATCTTCTAGTTTTCTTATTCTAGATATCATTTCATTTCTAATGTTTTCTTTTTGCTCTTCATGACAGGAGGCAACGGAGATTAATTTCCCTCTAAGTACCACTTCCATAGCATCCTACACGTGGATTTGAGGAATGCCACATAGTTTGTTTCTATTGTTTAATTTCTAAAGAGACTTCAGAAGAAATTTATTTGTTAAATAAAAGTGATTTATTTAGTTTCCAATTTGTTTGATGTCATTTATTCTCAGTGTACATTCTGTCCAAGCATAGTCTGTCCACAACTTGTCACCAATCCTTGATGTAAGAGTTTGACTAATTAATTTAGGAGATAAGAATATGTCATTTAAATATGTAATTTAGAAGATAAGAATATGTAATCAATCCTTGTGTATATATTGTGGATAGAAGAGAAGTATGTATAGTCTGTTACCAGTGGGTTTTGAAGATGTCACTAGATCAATAGATAAAGCCTAAGAGCCATTAATTGATCTTAGCAGCTTAGTAACTGTATTGTTAATTTTAATTGCTTTGACACGATAGGCAGTAAAATTTAAAAGGTCATTCAGAGAGGAGTGATACAAATGTTTACTGCTGACACATTGATTTACCCATGCTGAACGAAAGCAGAATCGAAAGCCAAGAGAATCAAGTGTACTCTGCATGAAGACAGCTCGTCAGGTTGTTTTGATCTACAAGCAGCTCTCCACACTGAAAGCAGTGAAAGCAGCTTTCTCAGTAATCATGCTTTGCGGTATTATCCAATACAATTTTTAAAGTTTGTATATGTACACTCACACATTATGCAATGCATTTATATTTTGTATCACTTTCATATTTATCAAAATACTTAATTTCACAGGTCAAGGGATGGTGTCATGGAAATATAAATAATAATAATAACTGTGCTTATATACCGCTCTTCTACACATATTAGTGCCTCACCCAGAGCAGTGAACAAGTTAGTGTTATTCTTATCCCCACAATGGAGCTGGGGCTGAGAGGAGTGGCTGACCCAATGCCACCTACTGAGCTCATGTCAGTAGTGGGATTCAAACCAGTAGACTGCTGATTATGGTTTAGAACACATACTTCGTGAAACATATGCATTCTAAATAACGCTGTATGAACATCACTGTAGTTCTTTTTCTAGTATGGTGTATAACTGGTGCTTTATCTTTGACAGCCAATTAAAAATAGTGAACAGTATCAGATACATGTTCTGTAATTGTTAGCAGAGACCAAGGATGATCTGGTCATGTAACTTTTCTTGTCATTTTTACTATCCATATCTCTTATCTTGCAGCTGGGCATAGTGGTACTTTTGGCTAGGTAGAATGTCACATGATTGGAAATAGTAAAAAAGAATTAAATTATGATTGGTTTGATATTTATCTTTGTTATCATATGAAAGGATCTTAGATTTCTGCATAAGATAATATATAAAAATGGTAATCCAAATAGCAGATCAGGGTTTTGGCCAAAAGAAATCTCATGAAGATCTAGGCAGGAAACTTACCCTTGTAATATGTGCTACGGTAACTTGAATGCACTTCATCGTTACTCTGACTGAGTTAGATTTCATTAAGAAATGTTAGGAAACTTAATTCTTGTTGTGTTCATCTGTTCTATTTTTCTGTTTTATTTAAATAAACATTTATATTTTGATACCTCACGTAATGAAAACGACTAGCGTTTGTTAATGAAAGAAGCCATTAAACTCTTAGGAGGAGTCTGTCTCCTGGTTGGGAGAGTGCAACAAAAACATACATCCCATTTATTTTGTACTAAAAAGCAGTTTCTCTAAAACAGAGAAACGTGTTTTCAGTTCTCACTTGAAGGTTTCAAGCTGCTCAGGATTTAAGATAAAACCTTCAACCCATCTCTACCGAGTATTTAATACTTTTTACTTAATGTTTAAAAGTTAAGTCTAATATTTATGCCTAATACGATTATAGAAGCAATACTGTTTGAATTATCTATAAACTTATTTGAGTTGGATTGTTAGTAAAATTACAATTTTATGAAATTTTTACCATTTTATAACATTACAACTTTGTACCAAAAAAGTTTTGCATGTAGAAGAGGTTGCCAAAAATAAAATTCCCCATCCCCATCCCCATCTCTAACACCTTCAACCCATCTCTACCGAGTATTTAATACTTTTTACTTAATGTTTAAAAGTTATGTCTAATATTTATGCCTAATATGATTACAGAAGCAATACTGTTTGAATTATCTATAAACTTATTTGAGTTGGATTGTTAGTAAAATTACAATTTTATGAAATTTTTACCATTTTATAACATTACAACTTTGCACCAAAAAAGTTTTGCATGTAGAAGAGGTCTCTAACACATCCCACTGTTTTTTGTGGCACTGGCCTTTCTTTAGTGCCCATTCTGGGCTGTTTTGTGCTGTTCCGGGAGCTTTTTGGCATGGAACGGGTTAATAAAAGTGGGGCAGTCCAGAGTTTTCATTTCTAAAATATTGTTCTGGAGTGTCTCTTACACATCTCACTGTTTTTTGTGGCACTGGCATTTATTTAGTGCCCGTTCCGGGCTGTTTTGTGCTCTTTCGGGAGCTTTTTGGCATGGAATGGGTTAATTAAAGGGTGCCAGTCCAGAGTTTTCATTTCTAAAATATTGTTCTGGAGTGTCTCTAACACATCTCACTGTTTTTTGTGGCACTGGCATTTATTTAGTGCCCGTTCCGGGCTGTTTTGTGCTCTTTCGGGAGCTTTTTGGCATGGAATGGGTTAATTAAAGGGTGCCAGTCCAGAGTTTTCATTTCTAAAATATTGTTCTGGAGTGTCTCTAACACATCCCACTGTTTTTCGTGCCACTGGCATTTCTTTAGTGCCCGTTCCGGGCTGTTTTGTGCTGTTCCAGGAGCTTTTTGGCATGGAACGGGTTAATAAAAGGGTGCCAGTCCAGAGTTTTCATTTCTAAAATATTGTTCTGGAGTGTCTCTAACACATCCCACTGTTTTTCGTGGCACTGGCATTTCTTTAGTGCCTATTCCGGCCTGTTCCATCTCGTTCCTTTTGGGGGAGATTATTCAAACAAAGATGCGCTATAAACACAGATTTAATCCCACCCTTCCTCCAAGAAATTCAGGGAGGCATACAAAGTCTCCCCCTCCCTCCGATTTTGTCCTCACTACAACTAGACCCAGGGAAGTCCCTCGCTGAGCAATAGCCCAGGTCTTACATCTAATCATTACAACTTTTACAATTAGCAATTAATCAGCATTCGAACCGATAAACTGTACGGGATTGAAGATGAACCCATCCGTGAAACGGATCTATCCAGGCTGCCCAAGTTTGGCAAATCGTTTTGCAGCGACTGGGAACCGGAGGTTGTTCCATTTCCCCCCGGGAGTTACTACTTTCGGGCGCCGCCTCTCCACGTGGGCTCCATTGAGAAAGCAACAAAGCTGGTTTATCTCCTGTTTACAAGCTGTCGGGGTGGAAAGATCCAAAAACGATCGCAGGGGCGGACTGCAAATTCACTTTGGAAAGACGCGCCTGGGATTGGCGGGATCTTTACAGTACAAGGCTGCATCATCCTACTTTCCCGTAAGTCCACGAAGCGAGTTTGAGTGAAACCTCTGGATTTCATTTTATTCTCCGGTTTATCCCATATCTCTCCCCCCGCCGCCCGTATGATGCGATGATGGTACGTGGCCCTAGAGCGTGAGATTGGTTCGTCGAGGAAACTCGAGGATTGGATGTCTTCATCTTGGAAGAACAGACCTGTGCCGAGTTTGTCAGAAGCCGGGCTAATATATGTACGCACAGCTTCTATGCATATTAACGGCGGTGGGACATTTCTGTAAGTACCGGTGGTCGCTGGAGCCCTTACCCGTAGCTCTAACAAGCCTCACCATGGGACAAGGGTTCGTACCTTCCGATGGCAACAAGCTCGCGGTTGTGCTGTGAAATAACGGAGAAGGAAGGTGGGAGGTTGGTGCGGTGTTTACACATCGCCTCGTGTGGGCTTACTCCAGTGTGATTTCTGCAGTACTCGCTTTCAGCATCGTGTAGTAAGCAACAGGTTTCACTCACCGGCTGGTTGAATGCTCGCTGCTTTAAATGCCTCCGTTTGATCACCACAGAAGTAGCGACTTCCGTGGACCTGAAGCGTTCATAACCCAGATTCCTCCTGCAGAGAACTGTGGGCTGCTTAATTCTGCATCTCCGCTGGATAGAAGCTCGGGTGGTTCTCCTTGCTGGAGAGTAGTTTTGATGGGAAATGGTTTAAGATCGAAATGAATGTTCTGTTCTAGTAAATCTACTTCTCCACTTTATCACTGATATGAATGAGTTTTTTTTAAACCATCACTCAGCAGTTTTCTCCCCTGATTTTTCTCTCTCATGTTCGTCAGTTGATTATACATCTTGTGAGGGAACTGTACTAAGCAGTTCCTTTCTGTCCGATTTTAGTCCAGTCTAAATATGAAGATTAAATTACATCTAAGTGTTTCCTACTTTACTGTGAATGGCTATATTAAACAACTTTGCTTTTTTAAAAAAAAATAATGTTTTCTTTAGTGTAGCCCTGAAACTGTAACTGCATATCTGATGGCTGCTTTCTACAGGGGTGTACATATAAAGTTATATACCGTCATATTTGAAGGATCTGTTTTGGTGTGTGTATGTGTGTGTATGTACACAGTGTGTAGACAGTGGCCTGATTTTCACATGTGATAGTTTGTCTCCTCAGCACCACCATTTTAAGAAAAATATCACAAATGAGGCTGAGGCAGATCTGAAATATTATTATTCTATACATTATGCAGAATGAGGAGGTAGACATGGGTAGTAAAATTCTGTACTACTTTGAACTGCAGTGCTACAATACCAGGACATCTGGGTTAAAATTGCACCGAACCATTTATCTGATCTGCTTGTTTATTATGAAGAGTTTATTTTAATAGAAGGAGAGGGTGTGGAACATTAAAAAACCAGGACCTACCCCCACCTGCGCTTTGAACTGGTACCATTCAGAATTCCATCTTCTTACGAGGACAGTGACTTGTGGCTAAAGAGGAAGGGGGGCATTCTGCTTTTCTAGGAATGGTGGGGAGCTTCCTTTGTTAATCCCCCAACCCAATAGCTAGCTGCTCTACAGCTATACAAAAAGATTATCGCCTTATCTGATTAAAACAAAACTTCAGCTCCAATAAAACGAGGAGTCTGTCCCTGGGAACAGGCTGTAAACACCTGTCTCCTGTTGAAAGAGCAGGAGAATCTTTGGCTGAAACAACTGAAATTCTAAAACCTGGCAGACCACATTTAGTCTCATCCTCAGCATAAGCTTTTATCCGTTTGGTGATTAGTCCCTAATAGTAGTGTTTTGGTGATACTTTATCTGTATTCTAATATATTTTTCTTAGGGATTTTTGCCTAGTGCAGATCACATTAACTGTGTGCACAGTGCATTTTTATTTAAACTTCATCCTATAATTCTCAGTGATTTGCACTTTGCCTACAAGACTAAAATTAACCAGTAGGTCTGCAAGGAAAGTACAACATGTAAGGTAGGTCAGAATTGTTATGTATGCTCATGCTTCTTTGATGGGTGAGAAGTTCTGGGGGCACAGTGTACTTAGTTTGGCTCCCTATAGAAGTAACACTGCAGTTGTATTGCATATCTGTAATACTTACTTGAAGTAGAAGACCAGTGGAAGCTGTGGAACAGGAACTCCTGCAGGCAACAGATACTCTACACCAGATTCCCAGGAAGATTGATCCTGCACCCCCTAAGCAAGGACAGTATTTGTCTGTTTCTCTTCCAGTCAAATTGTTTCTTCACACATGCACATCTCTGCTCTCTCCCCCTCCCCAAAGCTAGACAGGGCCACCTTTTCCAAGCCCCGAGGAATCCTTGGAAAGGGCCATTGGAGAACCATCTGTAATAGTTATCCTGCTTGAGGAAATTTCATAGTTGTTAAAAAGCCAGCAGGGTGTAGAGGTTTGATCTGGGAGAAGCAGGTTCAAATCTCCAATTTGCCATGAGAGCTTGCTGGGTGACCTTCAGCCAGTCATACAGCCTAACCTTTCTCACAGGGCCATTGTAAGGATAACATGGAGGAGAAGAAAATGATTATGCCACTTTGTGGGAGAAGAGAAAGGTGAAGTAAATATATAAATAAATAAATGTTAATGTAATTTTGTTGTTGAATCCAACCCCTGTAGATCAAATACTTTCATGTTAATCAGACGCCAGTTTCACAACAGTATTCACTGTTCACAATCAGACACCAGTTTCACAAGATAGAAAAGAGATTTGATGAGGGAGAATGAAAATGAGAGTTGGTTCACACATGTGGGAGAAAGAGGAGATAGAATGGATCATACCTCTTCACACTGTATTTTTAAAAGTATTTATACCCTACCTTCCCCAATAATGCAAGGTAAATTACTAATTCAAGTTTAAAACATACAGAGTGCTATAAAACCCCACTCCCATTAAAAAAATGCTGCAGCTCATGAAAAAGCCCTAGCAACTAAAATGACCTTGCCATGCCTTCTAAATACCTTTAAAGATGGCACGCACACACCCCTTTGTCCTCAGGGAGTTTGTTCCATAGGGTAAAAACTCTGATGGAAAATGTTTTGAATGTTCCCATTGAAAAAACTCTGTGCAAACAGAAAATCAGCACAGCAGAAAGAAAAGTTTCTACTCTCTCACTTTGCTTGTTGTCCAAGCTTTCTATTTGCACGGAATTTTTAATCTTAGGTAATTGTTCCAAAGTGTGGTTTGCACACCTGCATCAGAAGCACTGAAGTTAATTCTACCACTTCAAGTCTCAGCCTCTTCCTTGCCATCTCATTCTTCTGAATGAGTGAGCCAGGCTTAATGCCTAATGAAGCCTGACAAGGTGGGAGAGAGGGGCGGTAGTACTTTACCATATCAGCCTGTAGTGGGTCAGCAATAGATTACCACATTTTGAAATGTGTCTCTCTGTTAAACACTCCCTGCAGACACAAAACCAGCAGAACTAGCAAACAGTAGGGGGTAGAATTCTTCTTCCTGCTCTGCTAGTTTTGTATTTGCAGGGCATTTTTTAATATGAAAAAAATACTCAGAGCAAGAATGTACATCACTTGCAGTCTGCAGCAATGATGGCCACTCTGTGATCTCAGGATGTTGCTACCTCCTTACTGCCTCATTCTTTTCTATGTGCATACCGGATCTAAGAGACAAAGCTTCCCAGAAAAGGCATAGCTGAACTAAGGTTTTAAGCTATGGACAGTCAGCTCATAGCCCATGGTCTTAACAACCAAGCAAAGTCAGCTAGCTAGGCAAGAGATTAATAAATGCAAGGGTTCCTTTAATCTTTCTTTCTTACTTACTTTATTTATAGTTCCAGCAGTGTATATGATACTTTCAGGGCTTTTTTTCTGGGAAAAGAGGTGATGGAACTCAGTGGGTTGCCCTCGGAGAAAATGGTCACATGGCTGGTGGCCCCGCCCCCTGATCTCCAGACAGAGGGGAGTTTAGATTACCTTCCATGCTGCTGAGCGGTGCGGAGGGCAATCTCAACTCCCCTCTGTCTGGAGATCAGGGGGCGGGGCCACCAGCCATGTGACCATTTTCAAGAGGTTCCAGAACTCCATTTCCCTGTGTTCCCCCTGAAAAAAAGCCCTGGATACTTTACAGACTATCACAAGCAAAAAGCACTTCCCTGCCTTGAAAACTTACACTCAGTGGCTGGAATGCATGTGCACAACAATAGTCAGAAGAGAGGCACAGGTAATACGTGGACGGTAGATTCAGTTATATGCACTTACAATTCATTTCAGCTGGAGATGAATACTAAGTCTCTACTTAGTATGGGCACGAACCAGGAAAATTCCGAACACTATGGGCACGAACTGGGAAAATTCCGAACTGTGCAGTTCATGGTTTGTTGTGTTTCACGAACCACAATCCACAAATTTTCATGAACTTGCCCTGGTTTACGAACTAGTTCTTTTGGTTTATGAAAACGTCACTTCCAGGTTTGCAGAAAGTCTGCAGAGAGCTCATCTCCCCCCATTGCCTAGGAAACTGATCAGCACCAGGCTGTCTGCAGTGACGAACGGAAATATGATCCAAACAAACTGGGCTAAAATTCATCATGGTTTGTGAGAAATGAGCTCCCATGAACCACCGGTTCACAAACCATGAACTGGCCTGGTTCATGACGAACTTTGGTTCATAGTTCAGTTCATACCCGCCTCTAGTACTAAGTAGTTTAGTTTAATAGGGAATCCTGTTGCCACATGTGGTCTGAAGAGCTGTGTTCGTTAGAAATGTGTCAGGTTAAATGTGATCCACTTTCCAATTCAAGCCCCAAGCCATGTTAAAATAAGGTAAGGAAGCAACGTTCCATACCTCCATCTCGCACTTATCACCCAAGAAGCTACTGGCTTTAAATTCTACACCTGCCTTCAAAAACTTGAAACCTAGGCTGTGATCCACACACTTCTAACAGAGGATCTGCAGGAACCACCCTGCAAATGGGCAAAAACCACAGGTGCCAGAAGATATCAGGAATGTTCCCACTCTCAAGAGAGGAAGAGGAGATTGCAGCTCTCCTGGACGCGGCATACAGAATTAATTCAAAATTCGTAGCACAGAGGAAGCTACCAAGAGATGATTGTGCAATTTACGACCAGAAGTATAAGAGAGACAATTGTAAGCAAACAATTCCAAGAACCATTAGAAGTCGATGGGAAGGTGGTGAGAATCATGAAAGAATTGCCCAGATCGGTGTTGGTGGAGCGGAAAAAATATAGAGAGCTGGTCCAAATGTTAAAGGACTTGAAAATTAGATATAGATGGGAAATACCGGAAGGACTGGCATTTGAATTTGGTGGAACAAGGAAGAACATTAGATCTGGCCATGAGATGGAAGTTTTTATTAGGGACAATGAAAAGGACTTACCAAAAAGTACAAGAATGTAACCACGGAGTGTAAAATTATATCTTGGAATGTAAATGGACTAAATTCACCTTGTAAACGTAAGGCTATTTTCCATTGGCTTCTAAAACAAAAATGTAATATAGTATGCTTGCAAGAGACACATATTAGAAAACAGGACTTAAAGTATTTAAAATTGGCAAAACTGGGAAATGAATTTGCAGCTGCCTCCAAAAAGAAGAAGAGAGGAGTTGCACTGTACATAAAGGAGGAGCTGCAGCCAAAACTAGTTTTAAGCGATATAGAAGCCAGATATCTAGCGGTGGAAATAATTTGGAACTCAAAAATTTGGTGATTGGAATTTATGCACCGAACAGCGCAAAAGAAAACTTTTTTAAGGACTTGCAAGGACAACTAGAAGAGTTGACTTATGACCAAATAATTATGGCGGGCGCCTTTAACGGAGTTACAAGCTTGGAAGAAGACAAGAAATCTAAAATTGCACAGAAAAAAAGAGGACTTTTGCCAAAGTCATTTTTTGCGATCAAAGAGCAAGAAAGTCTGGAGGATGTATGGAGGAGACAAAATCCTAAAAATAGACAATATACTTTTTACTCTGCAAGACATTTTACACTATCAAGAATTGATATGATCTGGGCTTCTAAAGAATTGACGTTGTGGACTAGAGATGTGGAGATTATGCCTAAAGTAAGCTCAGATCATAACCCAATTATGTGGAGATTCGGGAAAAATATCAAAAAAAGAGGATGGAGGATAAATGAAGACTTGCTGCAGATAGAAGACAATATGGCGTTGCTGCGAAAGGAGACCAAGTTCTTTATACAATGCAACATAAATAAGGATGTGTCAACTTACAAGGTATGGGACACCTACAAAGCGGTAATTAGAGGAATACTGATGGACTTAAACGGAAGAGATAGAAGGAGAAAAGAAGAAAAAAGAAAGGAAATAATGGAAAACATTAAAGCCAAAGAGATGCAACTTAAGAAAAGACCAGAGAAGAAGCGAATATATCAGGATATAAAAATATTGCAGGAGCAATTGACGGTAATGAACAACAAAGAATTGGAGTGGAACTTGAAAAAAATGAACCAAAAAACATTTGAAGGTGCAAATAAACCTGGCAAATACCTAGCTTGGCAATTGCAAAAGAAAAAAGAGAAGAAAACTATAATTAAAATCCGAGAGGAAGATAGAATATTACTGGACCAAACAGCCATCAGTAAAGCCTTCTATAAATTTTATGCAAAACTGTACCAGAAAAAAGACGTGAATAGGGGTTCAATAGAGGAATACCTGGAGAAAATGAAATTACCAACGATGTCGGAGGAATGGAAAGAAAAATTAAACAGAGAAGTGACAGAGGAAGAAATAAAAGAGGCCATCCAATCAACGAAATTGGGGAAAGCACCGGGACCGGATGGACTAACAGCAAAGTTCTATAAAGTGATGGCTAACAAATTGGCACCTTTTCTGAGAGAGGTAATGAATGAAGCTATGCAAGGCCAAAAAATTCCTGATTCATGGAACGAAGCTAACATATCACTGATTCCGAAAGATGGACTGGACTTGACTAATGTTAAAAATTATAGGCCAATTTCGTTATTGAACAATGACTATAAAATATTGGCAAAAGTTTTGGCAGAGAGTATAAAAGGATGGCTGGTGGAATTCATTGCAGAGGAACAGGCAGGATTTTTACCTAACAGACAAATCAAAGACAATTTAAGGACAGTAATAAACGCTATTGAATATTATGACAAGCATTGTGATAGGGAAGTTGGTTTCTTTTTTGTGGACGCAGAAAAAGCTTTTGACAATCTGAACTGGGACTTTATGTTTGCCACTATGGAAAAGCTGCAAATGGGAGAAAGGTTCATACAAGCGGTCAGAGAAATTTACAGAGACCAAAGTGCAGCGATTGTAGTGAATGAGAACTTAACTAAAAAATTGAAAATAAGCAAAGGAACAAGACAGGGCTGCCCTCTGTCTCCATTGTTGTTTATTTTGGTTTTGGAAATATTGATGGTTCAAATACGAGAGGACGATACAATCCGAGGTATAAAAATAAAGGAATTTTCCTACAAGGTTGCGGATGACATAATGTTAATAGTAGAAGATCCAATTGAAAACATGCCAAAGGTATTAGATAAAATAAAGCAGTTTGGGGATCTAGCTGGATTTTATGTGAATAAAAAGAAGTCAAAAATACTATGCAAGAATATGACTAAACAGAAGCAACAAGAACTAATGGTGATAACGGACTGTGAGGTAACTAACAAAGTAAAATATCTGGGTATTGAACTGACTGCGAAAAATATAGATTTATTCAAAAACAACTATGATAAACTGTGGATACAAATAGAGAGAGACTTGATAAAATGGAATAAATTGAATTTATCATGGTTGGGAAGAATAGCAGCAGTAAAGATGAATGTTCTACCACGAGTGATGTTCTTGCTGCAAACAATTCCAATTATTCGAGACTCAAAACAGTTTGATAAATGGCAAAGGAAAATTTCAGACTTTGTATGGGCAGGCAAGAAACCACGCATGAAAATGAAAGTATTACAGGATGCGAAGGAAAGAGGTGGCTTGCAACTGCCCAATATAAGACTATATTATGAAGTAATATGCCTGGTATGGTTAAAAGATTGGATAACGTTAAAAAATCGTAAATTGCTGGCCTTGGAGGGACATAAAAAATATTTGGATGGCATGCATACATGTGGTATGATAAAGTAAAAGCGGACTCGATGTTTTTGCACCATTATATTCGGAGAAGCCTCTTCACAGTCTGGAAAAAATACAAGGTTTATATGGAAGATGGAATTCCTTCATGGGTGGCTCCATATGAAGTAATAGATCTGAGAACTGTCGACAGTGAGCAGCAACGTCTAACCTACAAGGAGATAACACAAGTACAACATTCAATGCTAAGAATAAAAACAGAAGAAGAGTTGTCTCCTTGTTATGGATGGTTTCAATATAGACAGATCAGAGATCTTTATAACTCGGACTGCTTAAAAGGAGGTATAAGAATGGAAAATTCTGAACTAGAAGAAGTGATGCTACAAGAAGGCAAGAAAGAAATATCTAAGATTTATAAACTACTTCTGAAATGGCATACGGAGGATGAAACAGTTAAAATCCAGATGGTGGGCAATAAACTTTCATAAAGAAATAACAATGGAGGTGTAGGAACACCTGTGGAAAAACACATTGAAGATTTCAACTTGTATGAATATTAAAGAGAATGTATATAAAATGATCTACAGATGGTACTTAACACCAAAGAAAATTGCGCTAGGGAATACGAATATGTCAGACAAATGCTGGAAATGCAAAAAGCATGAAGGATCATTGTACCATATGTGGTGGAATTGTGAAGTAGCTAAGCAATATTGGGGATATATAACTGAGGTAATTAATGAGATTTTACAAATTCAAATAAATAAGAACCCAGAATTGTTGCTACTGAACTTGGGGATGGAAGCTGTTCCAATGCAGTATAGAACATTGCTATTTTACATGACTACAGCGGCAAGACTTTTGTACGCGCAGAAGTGGAAAGTACAAGAAATACCAACCAAAGAAGACTGGATTTACAAATTGCTGTACATGGCAGAAATGGACAAAATGACAAGGAAGCTTAAAGATCTTGACCTAGGACAATATATTTCTGATTGGGGGAAACTGAAACAATATTTAGAGAAAAAATGGGATGTGAAAGGAGAACTGTGGCAGTTTGAGAATTTCTAAAGGGCGGTGTTGTAAATGGAGGAGAGAAGTGACTTTACCATTAAGGGGGAAATTTAATTATAACAATCTAAGCTAATTTTATGATTAAGAAAATTTGATTTAGAATATACAGTTTAACAAAGGAAAAGTAAAATTGATACATCAGAAAATTTATACTATATACTATATATAATATATTATGATGTATGTTGTTAGTATATCACACTGCATACTATATTGGGATGTTATGATATGTTATATTATAATGCATGCTATGCTATATTGTATGGAATAGTATATAACAAATGCTATATTGATAGTATATTTGATAGAGAATATGCATAAAAGAATTAGAACATGTTTAGAGTAAGAGATATTATGATTTATGTGTTGCAGATAAATATATGTAATGTTATATTACAATGCATGGTATGCTATATTGGATGGTATAGTATATAACAAATACTATATTGATAGTATATTTGATAGAGTATATGCATAAAAGAATTAGAATATGCTTAGAGTAAGAGATATTATGATTTATGTGTTGCAGGAAAATATAAGTGAAATAGAATTAAGCAATAAAAGGGGGTAAGGGTTGGAAAGCTGTTGGAAGTCAATAGGGAGGGGGGAGGAAAAGGGTGGGGAATAGAACTAATTAGATATGAAGGGAACGTATGTATCAAATTTGAAAATTCAAACTCACCAATAATTTTTTTTTTTTTTTAAAAGGAATGTTCCCACTCTCCTGGCTTTCCACAAACTGCAAAACTGATTAATCAGGAGGGTTTTTTATGTAGGTAATAGGGCTGTTCTGTGAGGAAATGGTTCAGAGAGATACTTTGGTAAAGGGATAGGGACTGTATTGTCTGTTGCTGCAACTATATTCCTACTGGTTAGTTTTTGTGTTTTGTTCCAGTATTGTTTTAGCTCTTAACTTACATGGTATAATCTACTTTTGAGTCTCAGTGAGAAAGGCAAACTATAAATAATATAAATAAAAAATAAAAAGTGGTGCAACATCAAAAGGAACTCTGAGATGGGGCAAAAAAATCAGAAAAATTTACTATGATGAATAATACAAACTGTCTGGCCAGGGAATTTCAAACAGTCCAAATAATACTAAGCATTCAATGTTATTACCCAATAGTAGCAGCCCACTAAGGAGCCAAACACTTCAGGCATTCAATGATGTGAAAGATGTTCCAATTAGGAGGGAAGGCAGAAGACCAGAGAGACAGAGACCAACAAGACTGATGTGTTTTGCACTGTGGTTTGCAGGAGAGTTCCAGTTATCAGGGCACCAAGTATCTCAAATGTCTACAGAATTTCCTCACACAGAACCTTCAGGAAGTGTTTGCCCTGCATGCCAATAGGTCCCTTACTGTGAAGCAAAGGCTTAGCTTTCAGCCAATGGTAGCTATTACTATTTCTGACAATGGAACAAAATATGGTTGAAACAGGCAAGTTCTCTCACTTCTTCTCAACATACTGTATTGGCTGGTGTGGAAACAATAGGCCTCTTCAGCCTCCGTTGTACAGACTTACAGTGCAATCCTAAGGAGAATTACTCCAGTCTAAACTCATTGATTTCAATGGGCTTAGACTGGAGTAACTCTCCTTAGGATTGCACTGTAAATGTGTTAGTCTTTAGAATGCCATAAGACTTCTTCAGGTCACATTAAGTGGGAAAATTTTGGTTACCTTGGTCATTTGGAGAGGTTGGGCATAGTTAGCTCTGGGTTAATAAACTATTTAAAATGTAAATTAAGATCTAATTAGACAATTCAAAGTATGACAAGTATTAAAACCTATCCCCTCCTCCTTTATCTCAGTCTTGGCCCCTGAAAGCCAATCTGAACTGAAAGGGAGTTCCAATCATTACCAAGGGGAAGGCGACCACTGATAAGTACCTGCCACAGACAAACATTGGGCAAAGCAGTGCTTTTCATACGAGATTGTAAATTATCATCTGGGAAATCCCTGCCTCTAATCTCACTTTTGTTATGATGTGGCCACTGTTCTTTCAGCCTAAGCCCCACCCCTGTACAATATGGGGTAAGAACTTCACAGTTTTGTTGTAAGAATTAATGAGATAAAGTATGTGAAGCATTTTGTGCACTTGAAATATGCTATTTATCTAAGGCCACAAGTTGGCTCACACAACTATAATTAAAGCATATCAGTGAAAACACACAACAATACATAAAACCACATAATAAACTGAAGCACAGAGAATCAGCGGAACCAGCTAGATAGAGCAGAGATCAATACAAAAAACAGGAAAACAGATAAATGTAGCTAAGGTCCCCAAATGTTTTCCTCAAGCATGCACCTTCATATTGGTACCTAGAGGCCATTAGGAAAGGGCGAGGCAAATTTTGTTTGGTTTCATTAACTTTGTTAGAAAGGTAAGTGCATGCAAGCTTGTACTATATACAGTAGTTTTAATTAGGCAGAATACATAGGTTGCTACAGTGTCAATTACACAGTACAGAAAATACTGATTGCCTCTTTCTGGATAATGGGGCAGAGGGATTTCTTACCAGAATCTCCTCTCTCTGTGATCATTCTAGACATCACCATCACCATCAATATATCTGGTGCTATCTATCATGGTGCTATCTATTGATACTGAAGTTCAGAGACTGGGGCCATGAGCAGACAAATCTTTCCACAAACCTGAGGAAAGGCCCTGGTTTGCAGAAAAGTCTGAAATCTACAGAAAAGGCTTTTTTAAATAAAAAAAAAACCCAAAATATCAGAAGCTGTGCCTGTAGCTTTAAGAATGCCATCTGAGATCTCAGTGGTCCTCATGGAAGTTGATAGGTAACTACAACCATACTGCCAGCCTTCAAACCTTGTTTTTGTCCGTATAAAGCAGAGATAGGCAGCAGACCTATTTTGGCCTTCCAGTTCACCCCTGCATCCCAGTCCACCCCTGTTCCCTTGGAGGGAGGACTTATCATAGCCAGGCCTAACAGAAACCACCAGGCAAGTTCATACTGTTTAATTTGTGCAACTCACCTAGTTGCAGTGGTGGCTATGACTTGATGCGGCACAACTTACTTGGGCTTAGCAGCAACCTCCAAACAACTTGTGCAGCTTGGGCAGGCACAACAGTGGCCACCATGCCACTCACCTGAGAAACTTGCTACCATACAACTTGACTAGACTTTTCCCAGGGAGAGGCTGCCAGTGGAGAGAAGGAAGGAAGGCTGAGAGCCAGTGCTGTATAGCGGTTAAAGTATCAAACTAGGATTTAGGAGATTCAGATTGCCACTCTGCCTTGGAAGCTTGCTTGGTGACTTTGTGCTAGTCACTCTCTCAGCCTAATCTACCTCACAGGGTTGTTGTGAGGATAAAATGGAGGGGAGAATGATGTAAACTGCTTTGGTTCCCTATTGGGGAGCAAGCTGTATAAATGAAGTAAATAAATAATACGTAAAGCTGAAGACTGGGGGAGAGTAAAAGAAAGTTTGATTGTTGAGTGGGAAGGATAGAAGAAAGCAGAAGGGGAGAGGATATTGGGGCTACCAGGGGGAAACAAAAGGAAGTAGTATGGAGAAGAAGATACAGGGGAATAACTCTCCCCCCACCTCCGCCGACCAGTCCTTGCAGATTCACTGCTTGTTTGCTTCACTCCTTCCTTGTTAGGGAGCATATAACCTTTTTGCATTCTTCTCATTGGAGATGCCAAGGGAAGTTTGGTGGATAGCGTTATATTTTGTTCCCTGGCATTCAAAAAGTGGTGTTCAGAAGTAAAATAGAATTGTCATCTGCACATTGTGTCAGAGGCTTGACTTCCCACTACATTCAGAGTCACATGAAGGAGTTGTATTTAGAAAACCTTCATTGGATTGTCCAAGAATGGCCGAGCAGGGACGAGACTAAAGTTGGTTCCTAGTTCCATTCCCTTGCAGACAGAGCTTGCTAATTCAGAGGATATCTCATATACGGTGGTCCAAATCTTATTTCGGATTACTGAGATTTTAAAATATCAGTATTTGTGGTTGGATTTGCAAATAAAAGAATTGAGAACCAACTTTTACCTCAGCCAGCAGTGACACCCTGACAGAAACTGGGTGGAAGAAAGACCCTTGACTCGTCCCACAGCCAGATCCTACCCCTGAGACCTTCTGCTATTGTGCCTTTACTGGAGCCACATGTGAAGGGATTACCATATGTTGGGTACAACCTGACAGCACTTTTCATCACCATCAGCCATTCTTACATCTGCAGTATCTTTGCCCTGAGGTCGTAAATTAGATTTATGCAGTTTTAACAACCTTTCTAAATCACATTTGTATTCATAATATAAATTTACTGGAGAGAAATTGAACCCAGGAGTTTCATAGAAATAAACTAACGAATTATAATGAGAATCAATGATCCTGACAATATTCCAATTTACTATGCAGCAGGGTGAATTGTAGCCGCAGGGGAAGGTGAGGCAATCAATCCATTGTTCTGCAGGTGAAACATTTGTTACATATGAGAGTTAAATAGGTCAGGACAACTTTGGGATAGATGGGTCCTGGAGCTTTAGTCTTCATCTTCAGAATAGTGCTTAAATTGATGCTTTATTGAGAAATAGTTGCCATACAGCACTTAAACTAGGAGTAGGCACTTCACTTGACATGAAGAGCCATAACAGAGATATATCAAGGGTGAAAGGAACAGGAACTTATTGTATCCTGTAGGTCAGGGTAATGGGAATAAATTTGGTATAACTTAAATTAACGGGAATCCTATTCTTACTTGCTTTCAGGTGCTACCACATTTTAGTATATACTGCCTTCGTATTATTGCTCTGGAACCATGAAAGCAGAAAACTTCTTTTAAAAAAAAAGTTAAAAACTTGGCTGGGAATTTGGGTTTCTAACACAAGCCCAGAAATAAATGTAATGAGAACTACATTTAGACTAAAGTTCTGTTTTTCTAGGTGAAGGGTATTCTTTTTCAAAACCATTCAAGGACACCTTGTGTGCTGTAATATTTATGCTCTTTCTTGATGATCCCCCCTCACACACTTGTGTGTGTGTTTGCAGTCTGCTGGCAGAAATATTTGCATTTATGCCTAGAATTGTAGGAATGATAAATGAATATAGGCAAGCTGAGGAACTGAGGTGTGTTAGAATATCCTGTAAAACAACAATTTTCTTCAGCTCTAAAGCTGTCCTCTTGTTGATCATTTAGGAAGAACCTGCCTGTCTATCTTTGCTTATAGTTTCAGGTGAGTAGCCATGTTGGTCTGTAGTAGAAGAGCAAGATTCAGAGCGGGACCACAAGTGACGCCTGACACAGGTTGGACACTTGCCAGCTTCCCTCAAGTTTTGATGGGAAATGTAGGCAGCTTGGCGGAATGTTGGACAAGTGACAGTTGAAAAGTCCATTGGACCGCAGTCAGAGAGTCAAGCTGCAAGACCAGGATGCCTACATTTCCCATCAAAACTTGAGGGAAGCTGACTAGTGTCCAACCTGTGTCAGGCGTCACTTGTGGTCCCACTCTCTGATCCAAGAGTCCTGAATCCGAACCTTGCTGTTTGACTCTGCTGTTACCTACCCGTGCGATTGCCTCCTTGCTTAATAGCCATACTGAACTGACGATTAGTAGTTGTTGAGTGATTCCAGCACTTACTCACCACTGAATCCTATTCCCAATCCATCATTTGGGGATCACTGACGAATACAGGCAGGCTTTTCTGGCTGGCAGCAATGTGTGCCCTTCTTATCTGGAGACCAAGTGACATCCATCAGCACTGTCAGAGCTGTGTCTGTTCTGTGACCTGACCTGACCTGACCTGTGCATAGATAGACAACATATCTAGCACACTGCTGGTTGGTTGGCTGTGCTCAAAGGTTATTTGTTGGCAGTCCCCACATTTTTCTAGTGTAAAAACAGCAGATATTTGACCAGTTTTAAAAAAAAAATCTTATTCCATGTTGTTTGTCTTCTTAATTATAGTCCAGATTTATCTGTTGAAGTTATACAAACACACAGACTGCGACTGTAGAAGTGAAACCAAGGTATTTATTAAATTATTTAAATATTTATATGCAACTTTCTCCTCAGTGGGACTCAAAGCTGCTGACAACATTGGCCGTTTTCACACGTCTTACCGGCTCCAGTACATCAGGCAAAGCTCTTGCAAGGACAGCGTTTTCCTGGCGTGATTTCGTGTGAGAACCGGGAAATTGCACCAGGAAGACGCTGTCCTTGCAGAAGCTTTGCACAACATACTAGAGCCAGTAAGACGTGTGAAAACGGCCATTGTTCTTCCCTCCATTTTTATCCTTGCATCAACAACTTTGTGAGCTAGATTAGGTTGCGAGTAGCTGATATAACACACCCAATGAGCTTCCTAAGCAAACTGGAGATTTGAACCTGGGTCTCCTGAAACTCCAGCCACTGTGCCATTGTGATAACTTCAGAGTTGGCAGCCTCAGGTATGACCCGTTGCCTGTACTGGTGATGTGCTGCTTGAAGCTTCTGGGGATCTAACCAGATGAGGTGCTACAAGTTCAGCGTATGGAACTTCCAAAAAATTTTTTTAATCCACTTGGTTGGTTCATGGGTTCCTGATTGGGATGAGAACCATAGTGCAAAGGATTAAGCCTCCCTCCCTCCCACCTCTCCACTGCCCCCATTTTCTTGCTCTAATGTGGCCTTGGGAAATGATTATTTTGTCTCCTGAGAAAGCATGCGTGTAGTGGTGTTTAAAACACGTTAGGAGCTCTGGTCACAGAACTTCCAGCATCTCCAGCCAAATCCACATAAAGTGGTAGTTATGGTGATAGACAGGTTGGGGGATCAAAAGCTAATGTAGTCCATTCCATGTTCTGTGAATGGACTGAAAAATTATGAGGTCCTGATTATACTCTTAAGAATTCTCTGAGAGAAGGTTGTCTAAGAAAAGTATAATGCCAGTTTTTCATGCAATGTTAAACTATAATCTATAAGCTACAGACTTTCAAATGTATGGGAACTACCCAATTGGAATACTATTCTGTGTGGGAATTTACTATTTTGAAGCCAAGATTGGTAGTTTCTGCTGATTCAAGCATAGCTGCAGTTTCAGCATTTGCCTTTGCTACTGATTATCTTCTGCTTCTTTTCATCTCAAGTTATGTAGCTTTGACCTAAAATTAATTCCTGGACAATAAGGGGAAAGAGTAGAGATAGCAGTAAGTTTTGAGAAAGTTTGTCTGAATGGCAATAAAGCCCTAACAGACCATACATTGGCTGAGCCTGGTTATTTTTTTTAAATTATGGGGGAATAATTATAGTGTTTCTGAATATGTATATATGTGCTGTCAAGTTGCAACCAACTTATGGTGATTCCAGCAAGGGGACTTCAAGGCAAATGAGAAGCAGTGGTGATTTGCCATTGCCTTCCTCTGCAGAGCAACCCCTGTGTTCTCTGGTGGTCTTCCATCCAAGTACTGGCCAGGGCTGACTCTGCTTAGCTTCCAAGAACTGGCAAGAATGGGATATACCATGCCACCTTCTCTCCCAGTGCTTCTCAATACCCTTGGATAAAAATCAACATTTCTCTGACTAGAGCTGTGCCCTCTTATACAAATGTTGAATGTAGGCCCATTTAATTCTGTGTAAGCATGTTTAGGATCTGGTTGTGTATTTGATAGAGAGCATTATTCAGGTGAATATTTTTTAAATGGCTATTCCTGAAGCTGTGGAGTCAGAATGGGCATCCTTTTTTATTTTGATTAATAACAATTTTTTTATTAATAAAAAACAGATAACAATTTACAAATTACATGATAGCTTAGCTTAACAAATAACAAATAGGTAATACACAATCAAGAACCAAATAACAGTACTATATACAAATGTAAGGTAACACAGATGAGAATTAAACTTCTAAAAATGATGTTATAACCAGTCAATAATAGATTTATGATAGTTCGACATAGCCCAGATATTATTGTTTTCCATATATTCAAAGAATGGAAACCATTTTTCTTGAAAATTAGTGCTTTATGGTGCTTTGGAATAAGGAATGAACTGCTATTGCTTAAACATTAGTTAATGTCTTTGTAATTTTTTTTTGGCATATATTCTTCTCTAATGTTTTGTTTTACAATAACTGCTATAGAGTTGCAATACCACTTTTTTGGTGTGAATTATGATGTTTTTGCTAAATGTATGTTTTAGAAACAAGTTTGCTATTCTGTTGGTGAAATGCTAAAGGACAGTATGTTTCTGGCCAGGAGCTTTAAACTTAATGTAACACACAAAATGACGTTCCAGTATTATACGTTGATCACTCATTTCCTGTCAGTCACTGTCATTATGAAAACTTCATCACCAAATGAGTTCTTGAATAAACAATAAAAAAGTGATGTTTCTTGTGGATTTTCCGGGCTGTACAAAGGAAAGTCTTAAGTGAACAAGACACGATAATTTACAAGTGATTTATGGATTCATACTAGGGTTGCCAAGTGTGGATTAGGAAATTCCTGGAGATTTAGGGTGTAGCAAGGGGAAGCGGGGGTCTGTGGAGGGAAGAGACCTCAGCAGGATTATAATGCCATAGAGTCCACCCTCCAAAGCAGCCATTTTCTACAGGGGAAATGGTCTCTGTTTAGAGATTAGCTGTAATTCCAGGAGATTTCCAGGCCCCACCTAGAGTTTGGCAACCCTGATTCCAATTGCTTTACTAGGAACAGGCAGTAAGTAATAATGTTGGAAGCACTGGTAATTTAAAGGATCATTAACCCTGGAGATAGATCCAGAGGAGTTAGCCATGTTAGTCTGTAGTAGCATAATAGAAAAAAGTCCCGTAGCACCTTTAAAACTAACCAACTTTACTGTAGCATAAGCTTTCAAGAATCACAGTTCTCTTCGTCAGATGCCATCTTATGAAGAGAACTGTGCATTTGATGAAGAAAACTGTAATTCTCGAAAGCTTATGCTACAGTAAAGTTGGTTAGTCTTAAAGGTGCTAGTGGACTCTTTTCTATTTTACTCCTGGAGAGTGTCTATTATGCTGGAGTCTGGTAACCCTATGTATCACATTCTCCTTTAGCCTTGTTTTCTAAACTGAAAAACCCCAAACTCTTTAGTCTTTAATCCTTTGAACAGTGGGTTACCCTTTTTACGTCCTTTTTCTCACTCTCATGATAATGCTTTTGAAGTACAGTAGCCAGAATTGTACACAATATTCCAAATGCAGACCCACCATATGTGCATTGTGTTTTATGTGCCATCAAATCACTTCTGACTTATGATGACCCTGTGAATGAAAGACCTCCAAAATATAATTAACAGCCTTGCTCAGATCTTGCAAACTGAAGGTTGTGGCTTCCTTTATTGAATCAAGCCATTTCATTTTAAGTCTTCCTCTTTTCCTCTTCCATGACTGCTAAATTTACTTGGGAACCTTTGCCAAATGGGTTTGTCAAAACTTTTCCAGAAGTTCAAGTATATAATGTATGCTGGATCACCACACACTATTCGTGTTAGAACCCTCTCTCCAAAAGACAACTTCTCTTTAATGAATTTCACTATATTTGGCTCCATCGATTTGGCCCCACCAAACCTCCCATGCTTCCATTTTAAACCTGAATTGACATCAGTGGAAGGCCCCTGGAGCATGCATGCAGAAAAGAGGTGGACTGGCAGCCCCCTGCCTAAACAGCCCCTTCTGCCCCCCTTGGTTTGAACATAAGAGAGGTGGCAACTAGGGGTGTGCAAGCCAAAAAATTTCGGCTAAAGCCGAAAGCCGAAAGAAGAATCTCTTTCGAATAAGCCTTCGGCTTTCTTTCGGCTTTCTTTCGGCTTTCGGCTTTCAGCTTTTTCAATGAGAAAATGCCTCCGTCTTCCCGGACGTCTGGGGGAGGCATTTTCCCACCGAATCAGCCCAAAATTGGTGGGGACCTTCCTCTAACCCCTCTCTAAACCCCCCCCCCAAGTTTCAGACCGATTGAACTTTGGGGGGCCATGTTATGGCCCCCCAAAGCAGGTCCCCCTATCCTCCCATAAGAAAGCGAAGGAGCAGCATATAGTTAGCATGCTGCTGCTCATCTTCTTCATTATTTCCTATGGGGAAAAATGAAGAAGCAGGCTTCCTTTGCCAGGGGTGGCATTTTGCATGCAAAATGCCCCCTTACCCTCAGGGGCCCTTCTCCCACCCCTCCTCCCACCCCCCACCAAGGCTCAGCCTGCTCCCACTCGGGGGGGGGCATTTCATGGCCTCCCCAAGTAGGTGCTCTAATCTCTACCACTGACAGCTGGGGGAGGCTTGTCTTGCCAGGGGTGGCATTTTGCATGCAAAATGCCCCCCAACCCTCTGGGGCCCTTCTCCCACCCTTCCTCCCACCCCCCACCAAGGCTCAGACTGCTCCCACTTGGGGGGGCCATTTCATGGCCTCCCCAAGTAGGTGCTCTTTTCTCTACCACTGACAGCTGGGGGAGGCTTGTCTTGCCAGGGGTGGCATTTTGCATGCAAAATGCCCCCCAGCCCTCAGGGGCCCTTCTCCCACCCCTCCTCCCACCCCCCACCAAGGCTCAGCCTGCTCCCACTTGGGGGGGCCATTTCATGGCCTCCCCAAGTAGGTCCTCTCAGCCCCTAAAGTCCACAGCAGGGGGGCGCACCAAAGGGCATGGCAGCAGTATCTTACACAAACATAACACAACTCACTTAACATCAGAGAATCACCCCAAAATATTGCTGTCAAAAGCACTTTATTTCCTTAACTGCTTTAGGTTACACAGTAGGAAGGCACAACAGGGCATGAAAGCAGTGTACTACATAAAAATAACACAACTCACTTCACATCAGAGAATCACACAAACACAACTGCTGTCAAAAACGGTGAAGTGGGTTGTATTATTTTGTGTAGTACACTTCTATCATGCCCTTTGGTGCGCCCCCCTGCTGTGTATCCTAAAGCTGTTCAAGAAATAAAGTGTTTTTGACAGGAATTATGCTTTTGTGATTCTCTGATGTTAAGTGAGTTGTGTTGTTTTTGTGTAAGATACTGCTGCCATGCCCTTTGGTGTGCCCCCCTGCTGTGTAACCTAAAGCTGTTCAAGAAATAAAGTGTTTTTGACAGGAATCGTGTTTTGTGATTCTCTGATGTTAAGTGAGTTGTGTTAATTTTTCTGTGTGGGGGACTGCTGGTGTAATGTGTCATAATGCTTTGCCTACTTGTACTTTGAAAGGGAGAAAATAATTTTTTAAAAACTTTATTTTGTGTTGTTCGTGTTTTATTCTTTGTTGTGCAGTTGGTTCCCATCATAGGGAACAATGGGGCTGGCTGGCCAGCCATCTCTGTAGGTGGTGGGGGAATTTGAGGGAGGGTGTCTGTGGTTCAGGTGCTCTTTCACAGGGACCAGCTGGCACTCAGAAGTGTGCCCACCATTGTGGCACCCCTGAGCTGTGCAGAATTGCCCAGGGAAAGAGAGTTTAGAAGTTCCCAGCATAGGGAACAAAGGGAGAGGGCTGGCCTTTGCCAGCCTGTTCCTGGGGTTATGGGTGTGTGGCAGGTGGGGGTGGATTTGGGTCTGTGAGGGGCTAATGTGGGGATTTGGGTCTGTGTGTGGCAGCTGGGGGGGAATTGGGTTTATGTGGGGCTGTAAGGGGTGGACTTTAGGGGCTGAGAGGACCTACTTGGGGAGGCCATGAAATGGCCCCCCCAAGTGGGAGCAGGCTGAGCCTTGGTGGGGGGTGGGAGGAGTGGTGGGAGAAGGGCCCCTGAGGGCTGGGGGGCATTTTGCATGCAAAATGCCACCCCTGGCAAGACAAGCCTCCCCCAGCTGTCAGTGGTAGAGATTAGAACACCTACTTGGGGAGGCCATGAAATGCCCCCCCCGAGTGGGAGCAGGCTGCGCCTTGGTGGGGGGTGGGAGGAGGGGTGGGAGAAGGGCCCCTGAGGGTAAGGGGGCATTTTGCATGCAAAATGCCACCCCTGGCAAAGGAAGCCTGCTTCTTCAGTTTTCCCCATAGGAAATAATGAAGAAGATGAGCAGCAGCATGCTAACTATATGCTGCTCCTTCGCTTTCTTATGGGAGGATAGGGGGACCTGCTTTGGGGGGCCATAACATGGCCCCCCAAAGTCCAATCGGTCTGAAACTTGGGGGGGTTTAGAGAGGGGTTAGAGGAAGGTCCCCACCAATTTTGGGCTGATTTGGTGGGAAAATACCTCCCCCAGACGTCCTGGAAGACGGAGGCATTTTCCCATTGAAAAGCTGAAAGAAAGCCGAAAGAAGCCGAAACGTTTCGGCTTTTTTTCTTTCGGCTAGCCGAAACGTTTCGGCTTTCTCCTAAACGTTTCGGCTAACCCGAAAGAAGCCGAAACACTTTTGTTTCGGCTTTCTTTCGGCATTCAGAAAGCCGAAACACACATCCCTAGTGGCAACCATAAATGCATAGAGCTCCTCCCTGTTTCTCTTACCAGTTCTTGTACTCCTGAAAGAGTCTTGGGAATGACTTAGAGTGGCTCAGAAATCCCATTAAATATACAAAATTGACTTTTGCCGCTGTTTGCGCCCAAGTTTATATACTAAATCCCAGTTTTAGTGTTAGTCATTGCTTTAACCATTGAAATTCTTCACAGTCTGTTGCAATTCTACTCTCTGTGGAAAGGGAGATGTTGTTTTTCCTAGGATAAAACTTTGCAATCCTTTGGTATGTCTATGCAATCTTGACATTTGGTTGTGGTTTATATCAAGAAGTTGTGCAGGATATATACCTGCCTTGAGGGTCATTGTGAAATATTGTAGATTTTAATTATTCTTTGAAAGATATTGAAAGTGAATTAGGCTCCTCATCTTTTATTGATAGGAACAGGAAATATGCTTTGCAGGTATGTTCTTCTGCTTCTGTAAAATAAATTTTAGTAATGTGCTTTAATCTATGGAATTTTAAAAGGCTGCTGAGGCAAACAAGGAAATGTACTCAATATTATGTTCTGTTTTATCAGTCTTGGAGGTCTAGTAAGATTAGGTGTATTTTCTTAAAGTTCGATACAAACTATGTTCCATAATTTTTTTCTGTGTGTTTGGTATTGCATATGTTGCAGTAGATATTGATAGTTCTTTTCTGTTTGACTCTTTCCAGCTATGAGGGCCAACATAGAGATGACATTTTTGAACAAATGGATTTGACTCACTGTCCTTGCAGGGGAAATAATGTTTAAAATGCTCTGGGGACCCAATTCTGGTCGGGACCACAGCACCATTATCCTGAGTCAGAACAGGATGATTTGCCCCTTTTCTGAACTGTGTATGCAATATTATTTTTGTGTGCAGCTCCAAAATCGGTCATTAATCCCATCCCCAGGATGGGAGTGGTGGCCACAGACCTCACACAACTGCTGGCCATGGCGGATGAGAAGGATGCCTCCCCCTCCTTGGGGGGAGGCCATTCTAAGTCCCACCACCCTTCATGGTGACATCCTATCATGAGCAGGTGCAGCTTATAGCCAGTAGGCAAACAGGGCCCTCAAGGGATGCCTCTTTCAGGGCTGCTAGAGGGGGACAACACAACACATGCAGAAATGTTTCTCCCCGCCCCTCCCCAGAAGATGGGCAGCTGTGAATAGGATGCAATTCAACAAAGACAAGTGCACAGTATTACATATGGGCCACAAAAATGGGAAGCACAAATACTGAATGGGGGATACACTTCTGGGCAGTAGTATAAGTGAAAGGAATCTTGGGGTAAGAGTGGACTGCAAACTAAATATGAGCAGTCAGTGTGATGCGGTGGCAAAAAAGGCTAATTCAATCTTGGGTTGTATCAAAGGGGCCATAGTGTCGAAATCGCAGGAGGTCATAGCCCCTCTCTATACTGCCTTGGTCAGGCCACACCTGGAGTATTGTGTGCAGTTCTGGGGGCCTCACTTCAAAAAGGATGTGGACAAAATCGAGAGGGTGCAGAGGAGAGCGAGGGTGCAGAGGAGAGGAGAGCAGAGGAGGGGTCTGGAGACTGAGGCCTACGAGGAAAGGCTGAGGGCCTTGGGAATGTTTAGTTTGGAGAAGAGGAGGTTGAGGGGGGACATGATTGCTCTCTTTAAATATTTGAAAGGCTGTCATTTGGAGGAGGGCAAGGAGCTGTTCCAGTTGGCAGCAGAGGGTAGGACGCGAAGCAATGGGCTTAAATTACATGCACAAAGGTACCGGATGGATATTAGGAAAAACTTTTTCACGGTCAGAGTAGTTCAAAAGTGGAATCAGCTGCCTAGGGAGGTGGTGAGCTCCCCCTCACTGGCAGTTTTCAAGAAGAGGCTGGATGAATACTTGTCAGAGATTCTTTAGGCTGATCCTACACTGGGCAGGGGGTTGGACTAGATGGTCTGTATGGCCCCTTCCAACTCTATGATTCTATGATTCTAAGATGTGGCTGCTGACATCACCTGCCTGCCGGCCCCGGCAACACCAATGGAACCCTTTCCCCTGTCAGGGAGTGAGAGACCAAGTCCCATGGATAGGGCAAGTTGCACCCAGAAGGGAAAGAGACATCAATCCCCCTTGCTTGGGAGCCCTAACCCACCTGATCTGAGCAGGCAGGACAGTTGCACAAAATAAAGAGCCCTCCTCAAGAGGTGCCCACTTAGCTTGGCCCTAGAGCCTAGCAGTGGCCCTGAGAGCCAGGCAGTGGCCCTGGGACTGGGGTGGGATGGGATGGAGGAAAGAAGGCACCTTTCCCAGCAATGCCAAGACTAAAGTTGAAGAGGCTTTTCAGTCTCTTTTAAACCAGCAGCAGCCAAGCTCAATTCCAGTCTCCCTTTCTCTCATTCAAATCCCAGCAATAGCTCCTTACTCTCCCACTGTCTGCTGAAACTGAAAGCACGAGGCAGAGAGCTGTGCCTTATATAACAAATGCTCACATAGAGCAGAACAGGAGCTCTCTGGTTGGCTGTCAGATCTGCCTAACAGGGTTTGAAGGGATGAGATTGGAGTTCTCATGGCTACAGAAGGCCCGTCTCCCTCCTGCTCTTGGCTCCCATATAACAGAATGGGAGCTCCATGATTGGAAGGGAGACCTGCCTATCAAGGTTAGGTGGGCTAAGATTGGGGTTTCCACGGCAACATTCCGGGCCACGTTGCCTAGAGAATCAATTGATCGGCACCAGCCTATCTGGCTTCACGAACCACTCAAGATTCTGACGAATTGGGCCAAAAAGTCGTGGAGTTCATGGAAAACGCGGCCCCATGAACTGTGTTTTCGTGAACCACAAATTGGCCCAGTTCGTGCCGAATTTTGAGTCATATTACAATTCGTGCCCACCTCTAATCCTAATTCTTTCCTCCCATTCTATGTGATTCTACTTCTTTATCATGAGGTTATTTCTTATCTGTTATTGTCATGTATGCCAAGCATCCATGCCATTGTTGTGTTATATGCCATCACTGTGTTCTGACTTTTATACTGAGAATGATGTAGACAATTCTCCCATTGTGGTCTACTGCATTTTACACTGCAGTTTATATTATAATACTGTATCTTGTGCATTTTATGAGAAGACTCCTGTAGGTGTCCAAACTGCTATTATTAATTGCCAAAGGAGCTGGCAAGCTCTCCCTTATCTCTTAGAAATGTGCACTTTCATTTTGTGTGGCCTTGGCTAAGAGCGTGCAGCTGAGCACTAACATGTATCTGTTTCACAGGAGAGAAGACTCCACTGTGTACCTTATCTCAGACTAAACTGCTTTTTGTTCCCATGTAACTTTTTAGGCTTTCGC
The DNA here is from genome assembly GCF_028583425.1 of Eublepharis macularius. Classification (NCBI taxonomy): domain Eukaryota; kingdom Metazoa; phylum Chordata; class Lepidosauria; order Squamata; family Eublepharidae; genus Eublepharis; species Eublepharis macularius. Next base: position 142,783,057 of record NC_072790.1, on the reverse strand, counting down.
GCCTAAATGCAAAGGGGCGGGAGAACATCCCTCTATATCAGTAGTCCTATTGTTTGCCTAAATACTTCTGCCAACTTTTCCCTATGAGTGAATACCTGAACTGAATGGATCCCTGAATAAAGTTCTTCAACCAATGCCTTTGTTTGCTTGATGTGAAGGACTTGGGGATCTTACTGCCAGGGACTGACACCCAAGGACTGACAATTATGATTGCTATGTCATACACTGGACTCCCATAATATGTGGCTGAGCCACAATGATCAGATTATTTCAAACATAGCATGGGTTGTTTTATTTTTGAAGATCTTGCTCAGACTCTAAGCCCTTTAAGAATTAACCAGATAATTCTAAGTTTAGGAAGCAAGATTGTTTCCATTTTATGCTGTCCTGATGTGCAGCTCTTAAGCCTCTATGTCCTTTGCAGTCAGTGTAGCAGCCACAAAATAGTGCAGACAGTGCAAGATGCATTGCAGCACTTTCTGGGAGGGAGGAGGGACTTCTGTTTATAGTACAGGACTGGGAGTGTCAAAGCTGCAGTCCACCATAAGCAGGACTTTAGAGCCCTTTTCCTATGTTATAGCCAAGTGTACTAGAAGCCTGCCATTAGGCACTCATGCTACTTGTGATTCTCCTGATGTATGTAATTGCCTTTACCTATGAAGACGGTAACATGTAGCTATCCTAGTCACACAAAATGCACTTCTTGGGAGCATTGTGAGTAGTGCACACCTGTTCCTGTTCGTGTGGTTGTAACTTCTGAAAAGGGCTTACATATTCTGTGATTCTGCAGTTATGTTATACAAGTACAGCAATAAGCTTTTGGCATTCTGAAAATTTCACCTTTTGTTTTGTAGAGGAAATGTTTATAGTCTTAAGACTGTGATCATATGTTGTCCTGTATATAGGTTATACCATATGAAAATTTTAAAAGAGCTGGGGTTAGGGGGAAGGGATCTGAAAAAAAATCCAGTGTACAGAAGGTAGAGAGCTCCATTACCTTACTGAACGTATGGCCTTCTGTATGACTGGTGAAAGTCAAATTAATTATTGCAACAAACAATGAAGCAAATAGGCATGTATTTGCTTGTAAGTCACAGAATTTGCCTTTTCTGCATGAAGAATTTAGAATACCTTGACAAACAATTTGGGTTGGTTTGCTTGTTGTTACAGTACAAGAAACACATCTTCCTGGGAAACGCCAAATGAACCTCGGGTTGCCTTGTGTGAGATCCTTTAGAGTCCTTTGTAATTTATAAAAACAAATAAGCATGTGTCAAGGTGCTAAGGGAGTGATAAGCAGATGACCACATTGGCACCAGAAACAGCTTTGCCAATATCAGCCACCAGCGAGTTTGATTGGCTTCTTGTCTTGTGTTTATTGTGTTTTTCAGGCTAGTGATTTTTCTCGCAGTGATCAAATATTGGGCAGGTCCAGTAACAGAATGAAATGGAAAAGTGAGGTTAAATTTACTCAGTATGTTGAGCCAGTAAGTGCAGGTTGGTCTGAACTTGCCTTGCCATAATTGCTGAATGCCAGCAAGAGGTAGCTGAAAATATAAAAATTTTCATGCATCCTTTAGCCTTCTTTGTTCTCAAGGCCTTCTGTCTGCTACAGTGGTCAGCAGCCTTTTATAATTAAGGAACCAAAGCATGGTTAAAAAAAATTCTTCTCTGCTATCATTGCATCAGCTAGTTCACAACCAGTTCAGTTGTTTAAGGTATTGGTACCAGCTGATTCCTAAGTCTGAGCCTTTAAATTCTCAGGAACAGGTGATTAGTTGTGACAATTTTGTGAAGTCTTTTGCTGATAAAATCTCTTTAATTACAATTTGGAGGTTGGTTGTTACAGTTTGGCCAGAAGAAATGTCTAGAGCATCATCTGGTCCATTGTACTATGGATTGTTGTCCATCTGGGTTGTTGAAGCCATGTATGGATCACATTAATGAGTTGTTGATGCCCATGAGAAATCAAACACTGACTCGGGGCATCTTTTCTTGGCAACTAAAACAGGCAGTCATCCATACATTACTTTGAAAAAATCATTATCAGAAGAATGATGTAGCCAATTATTGCCCGGTCTCTTCTAACTTGCCCTTTCTGGTCAAGGTGATGTAGTGATCGCAGGGTGACTGGGTAACTCGTTTGCTCTGGACCCTTTTTCCAGTCTGGTTTCATACCATGCCAGATAGTGCCAGTGGCTTTAGTTGTTGATCTCTGTCTAAATGTAGGCAAGGGCCATGGCTCTTTGCTGCTCTTGCTGCAGTCACTCCATTGGTTATGGTACCAGTTACCAGGGGGAAAAGGGGGAAAGAGAAAGGCAGGCTTTAAATGAATTAATTCAGAGAAAGTCCATTTGCATAATTGAAAATATGTGACTTAATATGAATGACATGTTGATTAATAATCAGTAAAGTTTCTGGAGCCCAAACACTGGTGGTTGCAAATCCTTTTTTAGGAAGTGGCACACTCAACATATCACAATAATACAGTTGGACAGACTGCATGATTGTTTTAGTGCATTGGCATAAATCAGCATATAGTTCACACCTGGATTACTGGCAGCTGTTCATCTCTATGATTTCCCTTTCTGTAAAGAATCTCTAAGAAGTCTTTTCCTGCCATTTCCTTAATAGACAGGTTATTCTAGTATTTCACCTACTCTTCCAACATTCTTAACTTGAATATTTCATTTTCTTTTTTAAAGAGCCGTATTTGGTTCCATACTGAATTACATTTGGCTCTGGAGCTTAAGTTCAGCCCCCTGACTGACTGCAAGATCCCTGCATTTCTCTTTGAACCCGACATAATTCCTCTCTGTCCCTTATGTACAGGAAACCCAGAAACCCTCGTGCTGGTCAGTGTGTAGGATTTGATAGTTTGTGTCCAGTGCTTGTCGATATTCATAAGAAGAGCCCTGTTAGGACAGCGCAAGGATCTATCCAGTCCATTTTTTGTGGCCATCCACATGCCTCTCGAAAATCTACAGGCAGGGAATGAAATCAACAGACTGCTTGTTCCTGGCATCTGGTAGTCACAGGTATACTGATCCTATGACTGTTTGGTTGTGCAGCCCTGTGCATACCTGTTGTGTGCCTCATTTCCACTATGGTCCAGTCTAATCATCAGGTGTCGGAGTAAAAAAGAATTCATCTCTTTACATATGTTTACTAATAATCTTAAACCCACAGAGGTGCGTGCTGCTGCTTCTCTGATTCACCTTTCGGAATGCTGCCCCTAGTGTTGCGCTATTTACCATAGACTTTGCAGTCTTGTGACTTTTCTGTTTTTTTCCCCCTCATACGTTGTTGCTTCTGGTCTTTCCATTGACTTAAATCAGACTGCCTTTAAAGACTAAGTCCACATGAACTGTGGGGGGAAAATGGGTAACTTCTCAGCATAGGGGATAAAGAGAATGATTCAGAAGACAGGAATGCATGCTGCAGATGCCTTTTTTTCTTAGGTCCGGGAATGCTTCCCTGAGCCTTGCATTCCCACCTACAGTGTAATGTAGCCAGCCGCTAATCACCAAAAGAGCTGACTAATGCTAGAATTACTTATGACGATGTTAGTATGAATGCAGCCTTCTGAGATATGCCTCTGTTAGTGTCATTTTTGGAATGAAGCCGAAGAGTTTCCTTTAATGTACATGCTTCCTGCTGCTCCGTTCTTACCATTGTTTTCAGTGAACAAACATTAAGGATTTATGTTTGTCAGGTTTCAAGAGTAGAAGAGAGTTCAGCTTCAGTTCTGAGACGTTGCTTGCTGCCTCGTTCTGTGGCGGAGAAGGGATGAGAAGTTTACAACTGATTCTGCAATGAGCAAGCAGCTACTGCAAAGCAAGATGCCTCTGGAGTTCAGGAGCATGTGCGTCCTCCTTCCAAACCGAGAGCAGCTCAGTGTGGCTGTAGGGGTAAGCGCTTCCATGTTTCCTTCTAAGACTGCAATAGGGATTTTTACAAAGATTGTATTCAGGCAACTAGTGCAAACAGTAAAGTCCGTGTCTTATTGACAGAGAAATTCATTGCCTAAAACATGATGATAGTATAGTTAGCACTTATCCCTTATTCTGCTAGCGGCCAGACCAAGAGAACTAGACTGGCTAATAAATCTCTTTTCTTGAATTTAACATGGTTTATTGCATTTGTTTAGTGAGGGTTTTGTTTTGTTTTCTTGAATCCTTTTTCAGTTTCTCTGACAGTTTTAGGACACTTTAAAGTTGAAGTACACTTGCATCTGAGTTACCTAAAATATTGATTAGCCTTTGGCCCTTACCAAGTAGTTTACATTGAGCTATGTGAGTTTAACTGTGTTGATTTTGGAAACTAGTTTCTAGGGACAAACTCCAGTCTCTTTCTCTCTCTTTCTTTCATATTACTTGATAAAGAGCTATATGTACTGGTGGTGCTTATCATCATAACACCATGATAGTTTAAGTAGATTCAGCCTAGCTGTTAGGCATTGTCTGGCTTAAACCTAAACATGTTGCACCAAGATGAAATTCCATGTGGACCCAGCTGTAAGAAAATCAAGATAACGAAAGTGAAAAATTCTTAGGATGGATTCACATAACCAACCCATGTGGTAGCCATTAAGTGTTCTGTTTACCCAGTGTGAAAGAATCCCTCCAGTGTACCTAAATTGATACCCAAATGATTGTGTTATAGCTCACACAACAATCAGATGGAAAACGTAATTATATAACGGACTTAAATATGTTAAGTTTATAGCAACATGCTGCCCTTCAGTGTTCAGCAGGTTAAATGTGCCCAGATTTACAAGTGCCCACAATTGCAATAGGGACTATTTCTGTTGCTGTTGTTTAAAAGATTTGTATACAGCTTTTCACTAATTTTTAGAGTAGGATCCATAATTTTAAAACATTGGGCAACTTTTTAAAACCAGGACCTGACATACAAATAAAACTAATGACAGTATAATAGAATAAAATCACTTGAACAATTCAACAGTTGAAGGCACATTGGGGGGGGGGGGCGGAAAGGGTTTAACGAACTACTGGAAAGGCAGCAGGGGAGGAGCCGTTCCCATTGCATTACAACCAGAAAAGGCCTTGCTTCTCCTGGAGGCCAGTCTGGCCTGCTCAGTGGGTCTTCACTGTTAGATCATAAGTGTTGGAGTAGATGGTAGTTGTCACGTGGGAAGAGAACTTAACAGAGATAATTGGGTCCAGGACCAACAGTCAAAACCAGTACTTTGTATGAGATGCAGAAACAAAGCCAGTCCAGTAAATAGGTAATATGTAAAAATGGCAATTTGCCCATGTCAACAGGAGAATGTACATTAGCTGAAATTCCTGAGCCATTTTCCCAAGGGCAGCCCATGTTGTGTGTGTTACACAATACTTACCTGAAAATCACCTGTATAGGAATGACAGTGAGTAGGTCTTGTCTTCTAGTTCCTGGCGTATTATTATGCCAGTGATGGGATTATTACTATAATCACTACCATCATGAAATTCTTTCCTATAATAGATACATTTAACCATGGATAGCAATTAACCATGATTCTTACCAAATTCCATGGGAACGATGTATTGTCGAAGGCTTTCACGGCCTTCGGTCCACGGGAACCTTTTCTCTATGGCAAGATCCCATGCAGCTTTAATAAGTCTTTTTGGTCTGGAATTACATGGCTATGCTTTGATGAATACAGGAGAATGCTGCTGCACCAAAGAGAGAACAAGCAGATAAAAAAAGCAATGGTGTAGAAGGAAATTATTTTATTTAGTTGTAGGGCCCTTACACATATGCTTCTATAAGAACGTAAATAAAAACCAGGAAAAAATTCACAATTAAAAGAACAGAATTAAGCAATTTAGTAAAAAAGACTATAATCCCTAAGCATGTGAAAAGTGCATACATGTTTCCACAAGCACAAATACATGAACGTATTTCAGATGTTATACAAGTGCAATAAAGGAACAGATTGTGTATGGGTGGAGACAGATCTTGAAACAAAAAATCTATAGATCACTCTAAAACTTTCACTAGTTAGAAAAATATAGCTAACTTGTAAAACTGTATACCAAAGTTCCTATGGCAACAGAGCTTCAGAGAGATGGCCTGACTCAGTTGTCATTTCATATTCAAGGCTTTCATTTAACCTGTGAGGGACCAGAGCAGTCAGTCTCAAAATCCATTCTGCCTCTTTTCTCAGTAACATTTTATCTCTTTGGCAGACTGATGTAAAAGTAGCCCAAAATGTGAAGTCATCATTAGACCATGATTGTGCTTTAGAAAGTGCCGAACCAAAAGGACACCTTTTTAAAGAAAACAGAATGAATATTACTTTTGTGTTCTGCTGTATGCATTCTGGTTTTCTCAAGGCTTTGCCAACATACAACTTATTGCAAGGACATTTAATAATATACACTACTCAATCAGAGCTGCGTGTGGTAAAGTTATTGAAAGTGTATTGTTTCTTGTCATATGGGTTAATAAAAAAAAAGTCATGCTGTTTGTCAACTTGCAGAATGAATAGTTCCACAAAGAAAATGTCCTATAGGTGAAATGGATCCCAGCTGGAATCATTGCCAATTAACAGTTTGATATGTATTACTATGCTCCAATTAATCTTTCAAATTAAGTACTTCTTTTGAATGAGGTAATTTGTTGGGTGCTGACGAGGTAGAAAAAATGCATACAGTTGGCCTTGCCCACAGCCTTATATCCTACTATGTGTGAATACTTGGTTTAGAGAATGTCATAAGTGACTTAGCCACATGGAATTACATGGAGTGTATCAAAGACGGGCACCACTTCCCTTCTTGAAGAGGTGCTGATTTATGTACTCTAACCACTACACTGTGCTGGCTGTCAGAAGCAATCCCAATCCATATGGAATCTTCTCATGAATGTGGTTCTTACACAGCTTAGAGGCATCCATGTGGTTCTAGAATACAGGTACTTATTGCAACAATATACAATCTACAACTCTTTCATCTAAGGTAGTATGAAAAATCCATTACAGGTCAAATTTGTTAGTTTCCTTACATCTTTATATTAATTGGATAGCTGGGCTCTTTGATAAAACTACCAGTTTCAGGTTAACTTCTGTTTGCTGGGGTGAGTTTTTTTGAGTTTAAGAAAGCTTCTCAGTTAATCAGAAATGGGATGGCTACTAGATCTGAATTTGTCGCCTGCTGTCACTCCAAGTGGTGGTGGGAGAAAGGAGAAAAATCATCACTTGGACCTCACTATCACTGCCAAGGAAAACCCAAAAGTGACATTGGGTAGCTCTAGGATTCCGGGAGGTAGTTTTCAGTGATTCCTAGAGCTACTTGACATCATTTCCAGGTTTTCCCTAAAGTGACATTTTATTTATTTGTTTACGTTATTTATAGTGTGCCTTTCTCACTGATACTCAAGGCAGATTACACAGTATGAGTTAATACGATCAGTGGGTCAGACATACAATAACTATGCAATAGGGTTTGGATTGCAGAAATTTGAATGCACCCAGAAGCCTGATACAGAGCTTAAACAAAGCATAAGCAATTAGCAGTGTATAAGGAATTAGACATGACATAGTAAATGATGCAGAAAATACCCAATAGGTACAAAGCTGTATAGTCTACAGCCCCTGTCTCTTTACCCAAAACATCTCTCTGATCATTTCTTTACAGTATGGCCCTCCTACCTGTATAAAAAAGCCTTCCAGAATAATTCAAAATGTCACATTGCAAAATATATTTGATAGTTTTCTAACTACAGATCTTATAAGACAGACTCTTCACACAAACATATAAATCAGATGATACCATGCAAAAAAAAAATTTTAGACAATGGAGCGCAATAGGGGATGCCCTGAGAAGTATAATAGGAGAACTTTTGGTCTGTTTCTTCTATTTGCTTAGCTGCTGCTGTCATGTCTCTTGGCTTTCTCTATCTTATAGATTTCCCTCTATATTCTACAACATTTAATTATCCTGTGTAGTTACTAGAATATTGTATCTAAGTGTGTTCCTTTAAACAAGAGACACAGGATTTTGAGGCAGAGAAAGCTCTTGTTTTCTGAGATACACAGTGCTCCATAACATTTCAGAATGGTTGCTTACATACAGTTGTGTTGCAGATGCTGCCTGTGGTTTGGAATTCGTTGCTAAGAGCTCATGTGAATCCAGCAGTTAAACTGACTTGAACTGTTTCAGTAGCTTTCACTGTTTGTAATCCCTGTTGAATACAGTGCACAAAAAATGGTCGATAGGTAGGCATCACTTTAAATTGCTCCCCCTAATAATGCGTTCCATGCTGCAGAACAGTAGACCATTGTCAGGTTGAAGGAATTTTCTGTTACGTTTATTTGAAAGGAAAATGCCATATTATGTTATAAATTTTTGCTTTGCTTGTGATAAGCAGCTGCACATAACTTGCAGCTTGGAAGTAGTGGTCATAGGCAGCATTTTAAAGATGCTTTCATGAGGCAGTCATTTTGTGTATGCTGGCTTGTGCAGCAGTTATGGTTTAAATGTGACAAGAAGCTGTAAAATGTGTAATTGGATCTCTGGGAAGTGATGCCATCATGCGGGCCACAGGCCACCCTGGGAGCGCTCCTGCTGCAGATCGGGCCACTGCAGAGTGCGCAAGTGCTGCTGTGTTCCACAGCGGCCCAATCCGGGCCCAATTCAGGCTGATTTGGGACCAATCTTGGCCAAAATGGGCCTGATTCAGACTGATTCGGCCCAGATTGGGCCACTGCAGAGCAGAGCAGGGGAGTACTGCTGTGCTCTGCAGCAGCCCGGGAGTGCAGCCCAAGAGAAATATCCCCCCTCTCACTATACAGGTAAGTGGGAGTGTGGGGTGGAGGGTGGAGGGTGGGAATGGGGGATCTCTCGCCCCCAGTGGGGGACTGGCAACCCTAGGGGGGGGCTGTTTGAGGTCAGGAATGTGGCAGGGGTCAGGGAAGAAGAGTTATCCTTTCCTCTTGCACCATCATCTTCCGATCCAAATCCAGAGATTCCTGAGAATGCTATTTATGAAGAAAAATGTGCTGGAGATCCAATTATGGATTTTTCAGTGCCTCAGCTAGATGAACCTTTATTGTAACAATATTTTCAAAATATTATATAGATTTTTTAAAAAATTATGTCATTTATAGTCTGCCTTTCTCACTGAGACTCAAGGCAGTTTACACAGTGTGAGATTAGTACAATCAGTTTCAAGGACATTTCCATAAATAATACCATATGGTAAATAAACACAAATTTACAAAGACATTATTAAGAATCCAGTACAGAGCTGAAGAAATGCTGAAACAGAACATAAGCAATTCTAGGGCTGACATCAGACACCATGAAGCACAGGTAGCTCATAGGAGCACATATTTAAAACAACAGATAGTACGTAAGGCAACATAATAGTGAAGTCTATGGTCCCTAACTCATTAGCAACGCATCTTGGACCCCCTCCTTAGAATACAATAGCCTTTTTGAATAATTCAGGTCTGCATAATTTGCAGAAATCTAGGAAAGTGGGGGCTCTCCTGACCTCCTCATTCAGGCTGTTCTACATGGTATGGGACACTACATGGTTGTGCCCTATAAGCTCTTCTTTCTAAGTAGAAAGAGGTGGTTCCAATTTCTCTGATACATTCTTATCTCCCAAAATACAATCTTAGAAACTTGGCTTAAAATAAACATTTCTTATTTGCTGTGGCCCCCTCCCCTTTGACCACTACACACTTTGATTAAGTTTCTCAGGATGGGTTAAAGTACTTTGTGCATGGTTTGCTTCCTCATAAATACTAGGAAGATCAATAGTTGCTACAGAGGGTCTCACAGCCCAAAACAGATTAAGTTAGGGTTGTCAGGTACCTCTACCCTCCCAGCAGGACGGGGGCGGGGGGGGGACCTGGCCCTTAGCTTGTGCCAGTAGTATGTCTCCCGTTACACACACACAAAGTGTGTGCTCTTGGCGCATGTGCAATGACGTCATTTCCAGGGGTGACATTATTTTATCATACATGTGAGCACTCCCTCACTCCGTGCAGGGCTGATTTGGCCCATTTGGGGCCAAAATTGGCCCAAAATGAAGCGTGGGAGTGTTCGATGTCACTCCTGGAAATGACATCGTCATGCCCTCCAGGAGTGCGCATACCATGTGTTCCTGGGGTGCCTGTTGATGGTAGGCAACCTCCAGGGGGCTTGCCTCCTCCCACCAGTCACTGGTGGATCAATGGGCAAGGAGTTTGCCTGCCACCAGCAGGCACCAGGGATCCCTAAATTAAGTGCCTGTCAGAGGGCCCTCTAGGCTGGACTTCTGTTCTTGGTTCTGCTTTGAATGATAACCAAATGGGGCTTGCCTCAGTCTTTGCTTTTCAGAATGCTGTGTAAATCCTAATTAATTCCTGTAGAATTCCAATAAGGGAGGTTATAAGGAGAAGGTAAAGGGAACATCTCTTACTTAATAACTAAGGGATTGGGACATGAATTTCATACTATTGCTATGAAATATCCATGGAAATATTTTATTCTATTAAACATGTAGTGAAGTTTAGATCTAAGTAGGTTTGCATTCCTTTGCACTCATTAAACATGCAAGCGGGAGCATTTATTCCTACCTAGAGAAGAATGCTCATAACCACAGACATGTACAGAACAGAATATCAAGAAAAATATACCAAAGGTTCTGAGTTGCTTATACAGACTCCATAAATGGTATAATCTTCAGAGCTGTGCCACTGTATTGTCACTGCTGGCAACATATGACATACTCAACAATTTTGGTAACACTTTTCTATGTACAGTGTGCTTTGCGGTTCTAACCTCAGGTGTCCTCCAAATCATATTCCAACTAGGTTAGACTGACAGACCCTGGCCCTTTTCAGACATTCTGAGGGCTTTAAAAGGATGTGTTTTGGGGGAGGGGCATAGTGTCACAATGGTGCATTCGACCTATATACATTCATTGGAATGTATATATAGAACTTGCATGCATCTGTGTGTATGTAACTTTCTCTGTGCAGTCAGGATTCTGGGTTCCAATAAATGTACATAGATTGGAAAAGGAGCTTCCAATTATGATCCTGCTTCCTGTTTAGAATTTCTGAAAAGTGTTTGTTACTTGCCCAAGGCCAAGGAGTGATCAGATTTGCACTTGGATCTCCAATGTCCAGCTATTGAGTAAGCAACGAACTATACATTTCTTTAAGCCTATCAGTTGAGAGGGAAATAGGCATGTGGTCTATAGATATTGCTCCAGACTCCAAGCATAATAGCTTCCAATTAAATTGTAACCATGCTTTGCAGCAGCACATTCAGTTAATGCTGTCAAATGTCATGATGATGCAATGGTGCACACAGTCATGAGGCAGTCCCAAAAGATAATTTCTTCAGAAAAGGACTTTGTACTTCCTGATCTTCTAATTTGAATGTCAAAATGTCCATTAATCATCTCAACACGGGAAAATCAGTTGCCACCTATTATAAAGCGAGATTGTTTAAAATGTTCTTTATTTTGTAGGTAAAAGCCACTGGACAGGAACTCTTCCAGAAAGTTTGTGACTTACTGCAAATTAAAGATCCTCACTTCTTTGGTATCAGTGTTCTAAAAAGTAAGCAAGGGATTCTATGGAAATATTATGTTATAATAAATATACATGAAATTATATAATATGTAGAGAAATTAGTTGGCAGAGATCTGTAGCTTTGGATTTATTCTTGTACTTCCGAAGATGTTCAAGTGAATATGGTCAATGGGTATCATGTTGTTGTCCTTTGATCACTGATCTGTGAGCACACTTATTAGAGAAGAGGGAAACATGCTTTTAAATTTATTTCCATTTTTTCCAGTAGCTCTTATTTTAGTCATTTCTTTTTCTTTTTTGCATCATTAGGTATAGTTTAGTATTAGTTGTAAAACAAGATATAATATTTACAAGGCTGTCATAGTCTTTGAAGTCTAAAGTCAACTAATGTTTTTGTTACCTGCAATCTGTAAGAATTAACTTCATTGAATTATTCTGGAAAGAAAATTGTTCCAACAAACATTATGTGATCTACATCACTGTGATACTCAGGGAGCACCAAGGTAATTATATCACCCATACATAAATTCCCTCAGGCACAGAAAACCTGATAGAGAAAAAGCTGACCTTTTAATGCCCAGTTCTGTCAGAGCTGTACAGGGACAGAAGTAGAATAAGATGTTGTTGCTCCCCTTTTTCTTAGTATGAGAATTCCTTTAAAATGTATTACTCTCTCAGAAGTTTTTACAGAGATAGACAAGTTTGGGATTTTATGGGTATTTAAATTGACAATGTAGGTTTAAGCCAAGGATATTTTAGTTACTCATGCTTACTTAGGGTCATTTCGCACATAAATCTGACTTGCTCCTGAGTGCACACACAACATAAAGCCCTAGCCAATCACAGCTTCATGGCAGATATATTTATTTTAAAACAATTATGTCCATTCCAAAAGGTGGATCTTTGGGGGGTGGATTGCAACAAGTTATAAACAAATACAATATATATATATATTAAAAATGTAGTGGTTAAAGTTGTGGACTATAATCGGAGAGATCCAGGTTTAAATCCCCACTATGCCATAGAAGACCGGGGCTGAAACCAGAAGAATGGCAAATATAACAATATTTAAACAATCTCCAACATTTAACAATCTCCAACAACATTTTAATAATGCATCCGCCCAATGGCAAAAATAAAGACAATGATTTACCAAGCACAAGGAACCAGACAATAGGAGCCATTCCTGGTAAATAGAAACAATTGAACCAGGCACCTGGCTAAAACCAAGCAGAGCCTGCTTAAGGGGTTCCCTAGAAACTCCCTGTATCCCTGTTTCTAGGGGTTCCCTAGAAACTCCCTGTATCAGTTCCCATAATGGAAGAAAGGCAGGATATAAACCTAATACATAGAATAAAAATGAGAAGTCTGTAACATCTTACATATGATTTACTGTAACATAAACTCTCGAGAGTATTTATAGCCCAAAAAGGACTTGTTAAGGTGCTCTTCTAGGAAGGGGAGAACTAAACATGAAAACCATGTCTTATTTATTTCTTGGGGGAGGACAGAAGGCAACCTACATGACTCATTAAGCCACTTCAGAATGTTATAAACCATGAGGGATCTTCCTGCCACACTCAGCAAAGAGCCCTCCTTTCCTGCCTCCTCTCTCCCCTCACCCTCAGCCTGCAGTCCTGGACATCCTCCCTTCGGTACAGGAATGCAGCACTGCATTCCTTCTCTAATGAGGTTAATGTTGTCAAAATGCCAACTTGAAGTATAATCCTCAAGCTACAAAACCAAAGAGCCCTTCTCCTAAACATCCTCACATATAAGCTCAGGTTTTTAAAAAGTGGATTAAAGGTGAAACTTACAGTTGTTTGTCATATGGTTAAGGTGACTCTTTTTAATGTATTCTTCTGATTAAACAAATCTGAGCACAAATTCAATCCACTTAAGGCATGTGGAAACAACACGCCTTAATCATGGACACAAATGTGTAGGCTTTAAAGAGTCCTTTGTGAAACACACTAACTTTGGAAATATTGCCATTTTTGTGGCATATTTGTGCCAGGGTTTAGCCTCATAATCCATAGTGTCAATGCTCAGGCAGTGAAATCCTCCCTATGAGAGAATAATGATAATAACAATAACAACAACAACAATAAGTGCATTTGCTGCCTCACTCTACACAGCAATGATTAGGAAGAAAGATTTCCAAATGAAAACAGGCTATTTCCAGGCAAACTCAGGTTAGGCTGAGTGTGAGAGTGTGATTGGCCCAAGCAACCTTCCATGGTCACTGTATTCAATGTAGTGCAATGTAGTGTACATTGTATTCCAAGTAAAGAACACCGTTTTACATATTTCTGAGGCTTATTTTCAGCTGTTCTTATAATGTTGCTCTTGTTATAATATTGCAAGAGAATTATATTTCTCTAGCAGTTGGCCTTCTAGACCCTATTCCCTATTCTTATGCCTGTGAGCTCTTTTGGAATGTTGAGGATGGCACCACCTCAAAGTGACTGCCTGAGGCGTTGGAGTAGGGTTGCCAGTCCCTCTGCTGGGGCGGACACTACCTCTTGTTTTTCACCTCTGCTGAGAGTGGTGGCGGAAAAAAAATTAAAAATAGTTGTCAGGTCAACATTGTGACATCATATAAAAAAAAAGCAGGAAGTCATGTCACACCTTTCTAGGACTCGCCAGTTCCTGGAGTTTCTAGAAAGGCATGATGTCACTTCTAATTTTTTATCCTCCAAAGTGAGATCATGCCATTAATGCTGTGCTGCCACCCCCCCTCCCATCCCCCCCTCCAGTTTTCCATTGGTTACCTGAATAGGCAAAGCTATTCGGGAGCCAGTCACACAATATTAGAAGATTGCAAGTCATGCATTGTACTTTAATGGCGGAAGCTGTTTTTGAATGGGTACTCGCTACAGACAGAAATGTGATGCCTCCAGATTCTTTCAAAGCACCTCCTAGGTCTGGCTCTTTGTTTTGAGGAAGGGGTACTCTGTTGAAGAAGGAAATGGGTACTAAGATACCCATTGGCAGGTACCATAAGTCCTGTTCACTTGCAGTGAACACACATGCATCCTGCTTGAACATGCATACCCTAGTTTGTAGCAAAGAGCCAGTGTACAAATGAAATCAGAGACAAGTACCTGGATAAATCCATGGTTTTAATTACACTTTCAGCTGTCCATGTGTGGAATGTAACATGAGAATTACTCAACACATATACAAAGAAGAACCACATGTATCCTTTATATGGATTATACATGTATTCACTGTAACTTGTGAACAGAGCTACAGTGTCCACAGGCACCACATTGGGCATGACTGTTCTAGGCCATGCCAGATTTCCTGTAGGGCAACTTCGTTATGCAGGTCACTTGCATTCTCTCCTCTGAGACACAATGTGTAGTCCTGGCACTGCTTAGCAGTCAGCTGCAGAGACGCAGGGACTCACTCTTAACCCTGCCCTCATGTGAGGAGTATTACACAGAACACCAGAATGAGCAACTGGAGAACTGCTGTTGGAGCTTATGCTGTAATACACATATTTCATTTGTTTAACACCTGTACTACAAAAACATCTTTATTGTTCTGATCTGGAAAAGTAAATTATTTTCAACTTGTCTACGTACTGAATTCAATTGTCATTTATGTTAAAACCTGAAACCTGATCTTGCAAAAACAACCCAATCAAGATAACCAGTAGCGCAATCCTCAGCAAAGCTACACCCTTCTAAGGCCATTGAAGTCAGTGGATTTAGACAGGTGTAACTTTGCGAAGGATTGCATGGTTAAATAGATAAACTGTATAAAATGTAAATTGAGAACATATAACTGATTTAACTTCCCATTAAAATAATTTCATACCCATAATCAATTCAATTTACTAAAAGCCTCCCAAACTGCCTTCAGGTTGGTTTTGGTATGTTAGTTCTCACTTTGTCAAAGGGGGGTGGGGGTTAGTTACACATGGCTTTGTATTATGTAAATGAGTCTTGAACAAGCTTCTGGCATACCTGTGCAGTCCCTCTTCCCCTTAAAGCTAATTAGTTATTTCCTCTTTGTGAGATCAATCATAGGACCAAGTAATGTGTAACGTTGATTTATAGAGGTGGCCACCTGTTCATGTCTGAAGCAGAGAATATGGGTCTAGTTTTGAACAAAAATGGAGCACACAGGCAAGAAAGCCACACTTTCCCCTTGTCTTATCTCACTGTGTTCAGATGCTTTCATTGTTTTCCTTCCAGCCAGGCTTCCTTTGGGTGTCGTAGTTGAGGTGGATAAAAAATCCTTAAGGTATCAGAAGACGGCAAGATACAGAAAGGAGAGAGAAGCAGGCTTATTCCTCTAGCCTGCACACTGTTTTTATTTAAAAATAGACTGCTCATCAATGGCTGAGCAAATATAAGTGCGTGTGGAGCCCTCATCACATCTAGTTTGGCCTATAGTTTGCTGTTACATCCAAACCAGTAAACTGTGGCTATTGGTTACCCAGCAAACCAGGATTGCAAAATAGGTAGTAAAGCACTTTGAAATCCTTGTTTTCAGGGCATAGCACTTTTGAGCGATGCGATGAAACAGGTGCCTGATTTCTCTCCAGGTGAGGCATGCTGTCATCTCTCCATTCCCCCACTACCCTCTTTTCCCTGTCCTCTAATGCTACAATGCAGCATTCTTTCTTCTCCATCATGCATCAGATGAAGCATGTTGTTCCCTAGAAAAACTTATGTCAGCATGCTACAGCGCTTTTTGCTGTTTTTGTTATAGAGTATACTTCTAGACAGAGTGGTGGTAGAGAGTGCCCTCAAGTCAGAGTTGACTTATGGTGACCCCTGGTGGGGTTTTCATGGCAAGAGACTAACAGATGTAGTTTGCCATTGCCTGCCTCTGCAACCTTAGAGTATACTTCTAGAATTAGTCTGACATTTTCATTTATTTTAAAGTTCAGCTATTGTCTTTCACTACTTTTTTTCAAACTTGATGGTTAGTTAAGAGAATAGATTTGTATGTGGCCCACATACTCTGAACCAGCATAAGCTTGAGGGCCACTGTGATGTAGTGGTTATGGTTAGCTACAATCAGGAAGACCCAGGTTCAATTTACTACTCTGATGTGAAGCTTACTGGGCAACATTGGTGCAGTCACATTCACTCCACCTCACAGGGTTATTGTGAAAAGAAAATGGAAGAGAAGAAAATCATGTACACGAACCAGAGCTCCTTGGAGGAAAGTGGGAGGAGGATAAAAAATTGATGATGGATAAAGGGGAACATGAAATATGGCTGACTTCATTAGCAGTAT
This sequence comes from Eublepharis macularius, assembly GCF_028583425.1. Classification (NCBI taxonomy): domain Eukaryota; kingdom Metazoa; phylum Chordata; class Lepidosauria; order Squamata; family Eublepharidae; genus Eublepharis; species Eublepharis macularius. The sequence continues at coordinate 142,766,253 of NC_072790.1, read as the reverse complement.
AGTTTAAAAGCAGAGATTCTCAAACATTAGAGTTTGTCTGGGGATGCCTCCCCAGCCTCCTGGCCATTTCCCCTCCGCCCAACCGAGGGACCCACTGACAACCCCCAGCCTAGCCCCTGTGAGGACCCCAACTCATTGGAGGGGATGGGCAACAGACAAGCACTCCCCACCATCCCCCATGAAAGCGACCAGCCCAGATGGCGGAACCTGAAATCTGACTAGGCTGGAGCCAGAGAAAAGCAGGAAGAGAGAGGATCAGTCTCTGCCAGGTCGCGAGCCAGCCCAGAACCTTCCCCCTGGCCAGGAGGGACCAACTCGCCCTCAGAGACAGGTACCTGGGCCTGGCCAAGGCCAACTGTGTGATCCCGGCTACACCTCAGCCCAGGGCAGCGTCAGGGAGCCACCCGGCACCAAGATGGCCTAGAAAGGCCTGGGAAGCAAAGGGTTTGGAGCCCATGCTGGGAAGACTTGGGAGGCAGGGCATGGGAGAGGCAAGGGAGAAGCTACTCCTCCATCCTCCCTGGCCCTGAGATTGGCCCATGTCCTAGGGAAAGGGTTGAGGAGGTGGAGTTGAGAATGGGAGGAGGGAATTAAGGCCAGCCCCAGGGGCAAGTGGCAGGTGGTAGAGAAGGATAGAGGCTGGAGAAAGGAGGAAAGCAAGAGGGACTGAGGTAGAGAAGGAGGAGAAGGAGAGGAAGCCAATAGGTAAGCGGGAAAAGAGGCAGGTGGAGGAGGGGCCCCCCAGAGAAGCAGTTCCCCAAAGAGCCAGGAAGGCGAGTCGAGGTGATGTAACCCAGTACCCTGCCCCACCTCAAGGGCTGGCAGAAGCCCCAGCAAGACAGCCGATGTGCAAGAGGCAGAGCATGCCCCCCACTGAGGGTGCACAAGAGATGGAGAATGCAGGTACCCAGCCTGCTCTAGGGCACTCCCTACCATGCCTTCCAGCACCACAGTGCTGTGCTCACCAATGCTCCCTCCACCTTCCCCATGAGGAGACCAGCATGGTAAGACAAGCACCTCAGCCAAAGTGATAGAGCCTGACGAAGACCCGTCAGCACCTCCAGCTAGCAGCATGGGTTTTATCCAGTTCAGCCAGTGGCTGGCAGAACATCAGGAACGGCTCCTCCAGGAGGTGACCTAGCAGCAGCAGGAAGTCCAGGAGCACCTTCTGGGGGATGTAACCCAGAGGCAACAGAAAGCCCATATGGTGCTAGTAAGGGAGCTCCCTGGGGCCTGGGGTGAAAGCTAGAGAACAACCTGCTTATGGCAGTAGAACCTTGAGAGCCAAGGCACGAATCCCACTGAGTGGCAGGCAAGTCAGCTGCCAGGCTAGGAAGAGGCCCTGACAAGGCTCCACACCAAGGACGGCCCAAGAAGGACCTTAGCAACCGATGTCCTCCAGTCTACCCTGAAATAAAGCCCCCACTGTTGCAGGAGGATCACCAGGAGCCTGAATGATATCTCCAGCTCAGGCAGCACCTTCAGAACTGGTGACAGGCAATGACCTCGAGGATTGGGACTTGCGCCTTACCTGCGAGCAGCAGGGACACTTCTGCAAGGAATGCCCACTCATGGTGTACAATGCAGGCTGAGAGATGGCCTTGCTGGCCGCTACCCAAGCCCCTCATCCTCTGCACCTCCTGATTACAGTGGGCATCGCCAGTCACCAGTTGAACACCCTGCTAGACAGCAGCAGCTCAGTCTCTATGATGCAGTCATGTCTCCTCCCAGCCGACCTGCTGGTGGTCTGTACGGCTGCCATCACCTGTTTCTATAGGCACATGGAGGAGTACCCAATCATCAAGATCTCTGTGCTGTATCAAGGGCAGACCTGGCTGGTAGAGCTGGCCCATGTCACACTGTTGCTGTTCCTGGTACTCCTGGTCTATGGTGCCCTGGGGTTCCATGGCACCCTGCATGCAACCACGACCCCAAACACAGCCCTCCCTCTGGAAGACCTGGAGAGGGGACAGCTTAAGGAAGCAATCATCCGCCACACCTGAGAAGTAGACAAGGAGTTCCAGGCCTCCCAAGATGCTAACAAGACTTTAATAGTCTTTCAGGAGAACATAGTGGTGAGTGACATGAAAGTGTGGGATGACTGCCAAACCACCCATTTCCCCTGCATTGGGTGGGAGGGGGTGGCTGGTACAGGGTGACCCTGGTTTGAGGAGAGGAAGTTCACCAGCTGCTAGTGCCCAAAAGATATCAGGGGGAGGTGTTAGCTGGGGGCCCACTACCACTCCTTGATGGGGCACCAGGGATCTCATGGGACCTGGACCAGATCCTAGCCCAGTTCTTCTGATCTTCCATCTCTTGGGGTATCCAGGCATTCTGTCATGCCTGCCCAGCCAGCTTCACAGTGCCAGCTGGCAGAGAACCCCTGTAACTCATCAAAGGGGAACTACTATTGGGGTCTGAAGAGGACCAGGAGATCCTCTAGACCTCCTGGTCCTCCCAGAGCTAGACCATGACTTGACATCCCAGAAGATTGTCCTGATCCACTCCATCCTCATCCTACCCAGCTGGGTTGCTCACAAGTGGTAGGAGGCCATGGCTCACGAGGTTGAATAGATGTTGTGCCTGGACATGATTGAGCCCTCATGTAGCACGTGGAAGGGCCTGGTCATCTTGGCCTCCAAGCTGGATGGAAGCATCAGGTTCTGTGTAGACTACTGGGAGGTCAACAAAGATTGTGGAGTTCGATGCTTACCTCATGCCCCATGCAGATGTGCTAACCGACCAGCTGGACACAGCATGTTACTTTTCTGCCCTAGATCTGACCAAGGGCTATAGGCATGTCCCCGTGGCCCTCACTGGGAAAAAATGACCTTCACTACTACCCAGGAAACTCTTTCAATTTAAAGTAATGCCCTTTGGCCTACATGAGGTGGCAGCAACCTTCCAGTGAGTGTAGACCAAGTGCTAGCCTAATTCCAGAAGTACAACCTAGCATGCACAGATGGCATAATTATCTTTAGCCCCAACTAGGAATCTCACCTCCAACACATATGCAACATGCTCAAGGCCCTGGTGTGGGCTGGGTTGAAGGTCAACCCCACAAAAAGGAAGTTGGAAATTCCAGGAACTCCACTACCTGGGCTTCATCATTGACAAGGGTCAGTTGCAGCCACTCCTGGAAAAGGTGGCCACACTCAAACAAGTACCTCCACAAAACATCAAGCAGCAAATTTAGATGATCTTGGGGCTCATACAGCAAATGTATACCCCACTTCGCCAGCCTAGTTAACCCTCTATCGGATTGCTTGAAGAAGAGCCAACCCAGTGCTGTCGTATGGACTCTCAAGAGGCAACTGGCATTCCAAACTCTCAAGGAAGCTCTGTCAAGCTCCCTTTCTACTTTACCCCAATGCCTCAGGAACTGGTCTGGGGGGGCCATCCTCTCACAAAATGCAGGAAGCACTGTTGGTCAAGTGGGCCATCAGAGCCCTTCAGTATTACCTCACTAATAAATCCTTTACACTGGACACTGACCATGCCCCTCTACTCTGGATGTCCAGAATGAAGGACCACAACCCCCAGGTAATGTGGTGGTATCTATCTCTCCTCCCTTTCAGCTATACAGTAAAGCACCAGGTCTGACACCTCCATATGAACACCATCTACATGTCCTGAATGTACGAAGGGGATGACCCCCTCCGTTCGGAGCCTCCTGAAAGGGGGGGGTGCCCTGGCCTCGTGGTCATTGCCCCCCACCCCTGCAAAGGCACCCACTGACAGCCCCTGCAAAGACCACAACTCAACAGTGACACACTGGGAAGAGGCAAGGGGCGACTCCCCCGCCCACGCGCATGTACATGAAGGCAACCAGCCCAGGTGGGCAGGACGGAGCAATGACCCAGCCACAGCTGGAGGAGAGCAGGAAGAGAGAGGCAGGCTGGGGGTGGATTTGGGAATGGGGGAGGGATATAAGACCAGCTGCAGGGGCAAGTGGGGGATGAAGGAGAGAGGCTAGAGAAAGGAGGAGAGCGAGAAGGATGGAGACAGAGTTGGAGAAGGAGGAGAGGGAGCCAGTAGGTGAGCGGAGAAAGAGGAAGGCAAGGGAGGACACCCCCTCCAGAGATGCTGTTTTCCAAGGAACCAGGGATGGGAGCCGAGGTGAAGTACCCTGGTCCCCTGCTCTACTTTAAGGGGCAGTAGGAGTCCTGGCAAGACAGCTGACGGGCAAGAGTGGAGTCACCTCCCTGAAAGTGCACAGAGTTCTACAAGGCGGGTTGAGGAGTACTTTGAAAAACTGAACCACCTTGATGGATATATCCTCTTTACTGTGTCCCACGGCCTTGGACAGCCCAGGGCAATTCTTCCTGTCTTCTCTCTGTTCTGTATATCATCTGAGTAGCAGAGATCTGTACATCATGATACTTAATTGAGAAGTAGCTGTTTAGGTTCCTGCCCAACCTCCATGATTTAGAGAAAAAATATTTTAAAAGACAGTTCTGGCTTGATTGGATATATAATTTACTGTTTTGATATATCACCACCAACGGGGGTTTTTTTTTCTGGAACATATGCTGAAAATGTCCCTGTTTGGCCTTGAAATCCTCCATTTTCTACTAGTTCTTCTATTTTTTTCTCAGACAATGAATATGTATTTATTGACCTGGAGCAGAAACTTTGCAAATACTTTATAAAGGAGTGGAAGAGAGAGACAAGCAAAGTAAGTTGTATTTTTATAATCAAGTTTGCAACAGGGCTGTATGCTGAGGTTTCCTTCCATAGAAACTGAAACTAACATTCCAATTTCATTCAGTGTCAGTTTTATTACACAGATTCTCTCTACACAAGACATCTTATACAGGGACCCTCAAGTGACTTACTTTCTGTGTGGTCTTATATTCAAGTGCATGTGTATCTACAATGGGAGAACAGGTGTAAAATGTTTCACTTGAGTGTAGGGGTGTGCAGGGACAGGAAGATTTGGTTTTCCCACTTTGGAATTTCCGAAGTGGGGAAAAGAATCAGAAATAAGCAATTTCCAAAGCGGCAAGCTGCTTTAGAAACCGCTTATTGCCCTGCTTAAGTATGCTCCATGAAGATTTGAAGCACACCAAAATTTCCTGCCCCACCGCTTATTTCACTCGATGGGAGGGGGAGGAGGGAACCTCCCCCTCCCATTGGGTGAAATAAGTGGTGGCAGGACTTCCCACAGTTCAGCTGGCCGTCTGGGGGGATCCTCCCCACTGGCCAGCTGAAGTTTGAAGGGCCCTTTCCATTCCATTCACAAGCAGCAGGGAAAGAGCTCTTTCTGCACTTCAGCTAGCCCATAGGGGGGCTGATCCCCCTGTGGGCCAGCTGAAGTTTAAAGGTTCCTTTCCCTGTCACTCGGAAGCAGCAGGGAAAGGGCCCTTTCCACACTTCAGCTGGCCTGTGGGGGGGAATCTTCCTCCACCGGTCAGCTGGAGCCAGCCACGGGGTTTGAAAGCGCCCCAAAGTGCCCCAAAGTGACCCGAATCTCTTTGGGAAGCTTTCATTCAGCATTTCCAAATTGAGGCCAGCGTGCTGGACCCGATTCGGAAATCCCAAATCTTTTCAAATTGGGTCTGATTCAGGTATTTATCCCAAATCAGAAACCCGAATTGCATACCCCTGTTCCCATGTAAGATGTCTTGTGTAGAGAGACTCACACATGTTGTCTTGTCAGATTTCCTTTTATTGCTGCTAAGTTTTTGGAAGTCAACAATTCTTATGGCCCACCAAGTTCAAAACGTGGCATAGTTGGAAACAAAACGTAGGGTTCCATAGCCTCCTCAACATTCAGTGACATTCATTCAGTCTGCAGAGTGTTGCTGTTGTAAGTTTATCAGCAGTGGTCTCATAGCCAGAAATGTGAGAGGAACATGTGGGAGGATTGCCAGTGTTTCAACTTATCCCTGTCACTGTGCTCCACCAGGGTCTTGTTTTGCAGTAATTAGCAGCAAAAGGTTTTCATGGTATGGTAATAAGTAGCAAATGGCTGCAGATGCAGTGGAGTAGAGAATTATGTATTCATTCTGTACCCCACTTTTGTCCCTAAAGAAGCTGACTGCATTGTTCTGCCTCAATTTTATCCTCATGATAACAACCCTTTGAAATAGGTTAGGCTGAGAGAGAGTAAGTGACCCATGGTCACTCGGGGAACTTCCATGGTAGAGTGAGGATTTGAACCTGGATCTTCCTTGTCCTAGTCCAACACTCTATGCTCTGCACTGCACTGGAGAGAGCCACAAAGCTAGGATGTTGCAATCCTTGTTCACCTTCAGTACTATTGAAATGAGCCGATAGAAGATGTGGTTTCAAAATGGCAGCTAGTCATTTAAATACATTTGAGAAGAAAAGTGTTTAAAAGGTATAGGGAGAAGAGGGCTCTGTCTCAAAATTCCTAGTGGTAACAGAGACACAAGACTCCGTCATGATTGTCTAACTGTGTTTTGCACGTGTTTCTCTTAAAGGGAACAGAGAAGTTCAGCCCTCCCTTGGTTACGTTCCTTAGAGTACAGTATTATGTGGAAAATGCACGGGTTATAAGGTATGATTGTCTTGTTTTGTGAGAAGAGTTTGTTCTTGTTCTGTTTGCCACCATTCTCCCTTTGGAGAGCAAAATTGGCATTTATGGATTGTAATTAACACTGTGTCCTTAATTCAAAGTTGATTCCTATATTCCTTCTCTTTTAATTATTTTGAAACTGATAGCAAATATGCACACACATACACAAAACTGTTAGCAGGTAGCAATTGTGGACTATAATCAGAGGGCCATGAAATGCAAGAATATAGGGTAAGATTTGTAAAATGTGAATATTATAAAGAAAAGAAGACGCTTTCATAATAGCAGTAATTGGCAATCTCCCTAGTTTTGCTAAGCCACTTAATACCTGTAATCACTGAAGCATCCCAGGTCCTTGCTAAGTTCTTGGGAGACTTCTTAAGGCATTCTGATTCAGCAGTTTCATGCTGGAATCTCCCCTTGAAGTTATTTTGATGTAGAATCAGTAACTTTTAGATTAGCAACAGTTTTAAAGGATATTCAGGTCTTAAGTGGACCATGATCTCAAAAACTGATATTTTTTTTGCATCTTTCCTCAATGAAGAGGTTCACAATCTTTATCCATGATTACTAAGATGCAGTTGTACAAGCTTGTAAATGGCCATCTTTTGGATTTCTATTTTGTTTTACTAAGAGGACTCATTTGATTGCTTATTTGCACAAAACAGAAATGAGAATAAATTCATACAGCAAATTTCACTTTTATGAACAACACAAAAAGAAATGAAGCACAAGACAAAGAACTGTGATATGGCTGACCCCCCCCCCCCAGCCAGTGTAATTCTATCCATGGGTGATAATCATAAAGCCAGAGTACATTTATTGTATTTTTAGTTAGCATGGTAAGTTAAATAGGGGAAATCTTCCCCTCTTCTAACAAGTACAGGTTTCAGCATGGTGACACTAGTTTTAGATAAGTTCTCTGTTGTCCTTTATGATGACAACACAAGTTAGAGTGGCTCCACACTTTATGGCAATTGCATTTGCTGTAGTTACATGCTGGTAGTTTCTGCAGCAACAAGATAACTTGTGTGAATGGCAGATGCAGCCCCCTAAGCACCTTTTATATGCAACTGAAAGCCTTGATTGGGCTGCAATTCAGCCCAGAGAAGACAGGTGTTTATGGACATGTGTCATTCACATTTTGCATGCATTTTGCAGGAAACATTAGCATGGCTGTCATATAAAGCATGCAGCACACCCTGAAGAGAGTGTTGTGGTTCCAATAGTGAAGAAAATGCTATCGCAGCATTATTTGGGGGGGGGGGGGCGGAGGGAAGTGAGGTCCATCTGTGTCATGAACAGTATCTGCTTTTTTGAGCTGTTCTGTTACATATGAAAAGGCATAGAAGAAGAGTAAGAAAATTTGGCATTTTGAGTATTTTGTTGGTAGGATTTTTCTTTCTTGCCTTCATTCTACTGCTTTCAGAAACGCCTTAGTTAGAACAAAATCACATAATATTAAGGCCTTCTTAAAGTATATGTCCATGGTCACAATCCTGGAAAGGGTAATAAGTTGTCAATGCCTCAGGAATTTTAGATGGAAGAAACACACAAATCAAAGCAAAACCTTTACTAGAAGCAGTTACTCTGAGGTTATAGCACGAGGCTGGAGAGTCTCAAGAAATCAGTCTCAGAGCAGAACCACAAGTGACAAAAGGCACAGATTGGACACTTGTCTGCTTCCCTCAAGTTTTGATGGGAAATGTAGGCAACTTGGCGGAATGTTGGACAAGTGACAGTTGAAAAGTCCACTGGACAGCAGTCAGAGAGCGAAGCTGCAAGACCAGGATGCCTACATTTCCCATCAAAACTTGAGGGAAGCAGACAAGTGTCCAATCTGTGCCTTTTGTCACTTGTGGTTCTGCTCTCAGCCTCTTGCTATGCACTCTCGGTGAAATTACCTTCAGATTTGCCTAATGCATGCTGTAGGGGGCATTGTACATACTGAGTTACACAGGTAAGGTTGAAACCAGGGGCCTTCTGGACAACAGTCTTAAGGCTGGTTCTATGATGAGGTGAAGTGGTGACCTCAGGCAGTGGATATTGGGGACCAGCAACTCTTCCTCTTCTGCCACCAGCACCATCTCACCATTGCCTCCACCTGCCCTTTGCTCTGCTCCTCTCTGGGAGCTGGAGCAGCAAAGACTCCTTCTCTCCTTGCTCCCCAAACATCTTGAAACAAAACATGGCAAGCCACAGATGCTCAGTAGGGCATTCCCATCTCACAGTGAGGGAGGAATGGTCTCAGGTGGCACCCCTGTGAAGGCATCACTGTGTTCTCTCAGCTGGTATGCTTCACCAGCTCCCACTTTCCCTAATGCATAAACAATTTGCATCATGATAGATGTTGGTGGTAAAGGTATGTCTCACATGGGTTGTCCTCAGAATATTTTTGTGGCAATGAAACTCTTAGCTAAGTGGCTCCTTTTCTTCCCTGCTGCTGCTTGGTTTTTTAAGGACTGTTGCTTTTTCTGTATCCTACAGTGACAAAGTAGCACGACACTATTACTATTGTAATCTCAGGGAACAAGTACTGAGATCTCGATGTGCAAACAAAGAAGAAATCTACTTCCTGCTGGCTGCTTATAGTCTGCAAGCTGATGTGGGTGACTACCAAGAAAACTTACATTGTCGGAACTATTTTCAACCTCAGACTTATTTTCCACAGTGGGTAAGTCTCCATGAGAATGGAACAACATGATTGGGCTTGAATGTCGCCTTAAGAAGCTTTTCTTCTCCCCAGTTATCATAGCACTGTGATTGTTCACAGGGTGTCTGAATTGACCCTTGTTAACGAATGCATTCCAGTTTGTGACACAGTGCCCTGAGAACTATGAACCCCTAGTGCAACCCCTAGTGAATCCCTAGTGCAATCCACTTTGTATTGTCCTTTGACAACCAAGAAATGCAGGAATGAGTTGCATCAGGGAGGCAGGTTAGAAAGAGCAAAGGCAAGTCAAAACTCCTCCTATTAACGAGCTCTTTTTCTGGCATGACATCCAAGTGCAACCTCAGTCCCAGCCAATCTTTGTCCTACTTCATGGATTGCTGTTCTCAGTTGGGTATAGCAACATGCTTGTCGTGATGGGGTGGGTGGGTGGGAGCATTGATCTTTTCTTATCACAACATATTTTAAAGCTTGCAAACAAGTCAAAGTCTAAAGCAGGTCCCAGCCACACAGGACTTCATATGCAAAACAAAGTCATAGATAATTTACTGCCAGAGATGGAATGTGGCACCCAGTGGTATGTCTCTCTCCCTGTCCCTGGGGCAACTGCAGTGGGGTGATGTATGAAAAACTTTAGATTTTAGCTCCATAGCTCAGGACTGCTGTAGGGCATGATGGAGAATGAGAGTACTGATGACAGTAAGGGGTGGAGATGCAAAGCAGCAAGTGGACGATCTTGTTTAGGAAGAAGATTCCTAGACTCAGAGCCCTTGGCTGAGGCGGCGGAGTGTGGTTAAGAAAGACCAGGCCTCCTGGCAGCAAGATAATTAAAATATAAGATCTTGTTAGAGACACAGAGGGAGACATAGCAAGGTTCCCTGATGGAACTTCCCTGTAATTACAGGAATTGTTTGTACTCTGGCAAGTACATCCCCCTTCAAGGGAATATTATTCCCAAGCAAAAATGAGCTTGAAATAACTCTGTGTTGAGTGGTGATGACCCACTAAGAGAGAGCTAAGATTTACAGCCTAAAATGCAGTGCACCTTTATTGCCTACATTTTAGATGAAGCCTGGACAGAATGCCTCCTAAATGGGGGAAGGTTTTAGTCTTCTTACAGGAATGCTAAATAAAGCCTCCACACAGTGACGTTTGCAAGGGACTGTAGCACTTTCTATTCTGCTATTTGCTACAAGCCACTGCACAGAGAGAAAGAGCCCCTTTCCAGACCTCTCTCAGCGCTGCCACTTACTAGCTCTCCCCACTCACCTTCCAACGGCTTCCGGGTTCTTGAAGCAGCAGAGAGGTATGGCGATATCACAGTGCTTTGCTTTCCCCCATTCTTTTTATTAATTCATATAGAGCTACCCATGGTTGGCTTTGAAGAGTACTTTTTTGTCCTTTAATGGTTACAGTTCAGCTTCCCACCTCACTGAAATTCTCCCAACTTCACAAATATCAGAGACACTAAAGCTCTTCCTCAGTGTGAGGTGGCAGCTAGGCCCCAGACTGTGGTTGGAAGGCGCATGATACAGCATCCATATAGCTGAAGCCAAGCAAGTTTCCATCTGGGAAGTGCCTGGTTGGAAAAGAGAAAAGCGTGTGCACCTATTGTGTCTGTATTGCAATACTGATCTATGCTGTCTGAGCATAGTGGGTTCCACCCCCCCCCCCCCTCCTAGTCACATTTCTGTAGTAATTTGGATTAATCAGCAGTATTTGAGGCTTTGATAGGAAATAGAAGTTTGGAGATTGAAGTTCATATGGAGCATTGCTCTTCTGTGTCTTTTTGCAGTTGTGCAGAAAGAAGCTAAGCATGTTCCACTTCTCCTGTGTGGCTACAGCTGCGCTTAAATCCTCATGTTTCACATCAAATCCCTAGTTAAGGATCTTAGTTAGAAGCTGCGAATAAAATTTCCATTAACTATGAATGAGTTCTTCAGTAGTGATTTTTAAACATTTTCCCATTGTAGCTAAAGAGAAGCATATTAAAACTTCCTTGTATTCAGTTGGCACATTAAACAGTTGGCTCTTCTTTTGGGGAGAACATTTAAGCAATGTTTAAACTAACCTCATGCACCGTTTGAAGTTAGCCAAAAAGACTTCTGTGGGTTTGGGGGTGGCTGCATTACCCATCTCTGAACTCACGTACACGCAATGAGTCCCAGCTGTCTTCTCTTGTGGGACTGTAGAACAGAAGCTGAGAAGCTGCTGACGTTGTTTCTTTCCCTGGTGGCAGATAATTGCAAAGCGAGGGAGTGATTATATCCTGAAGCATGCTCCAGAGATCCACCGTGAACAGCAAGGCCTGACCACAAGAGAAGCTATTTTGAAATACGTCAAGGAGTCCTGTTTGCTAGAGGATGTGCCTGTTCACTTCTACAGATTGCAGAAGGTTAAATATTTGGCTGATTAATCAATAATACTTAAAACAAACATATTTATAAAACTTCATAGGTGCTTTTATTGGGGGGATATTAAAGGAAGTATAAGGGATCATGAATGTAGTAAAGAAAAGCTGTCAACATTTTCATTTTCATTCTCTATTACTCTACAGTGCCAGAACCAAAATAACTTTTAAAAGGTTATGCCCTTCAGTTTAAGTTTCATAGATTAAAATTGATTTAATACATTAATGATTTAGCTGATTATTCTGCTGGTGAAAGCTTGTAATAATAGCCATCACAATCTGTTTTCTGTACCATGTAGAAATTTCTTGATCCAGTTTGTCCTCTGGCTCCTAAAGAGATCCCATTGAAAATCTGTGACCAAATCTCTTAATGTATTTTTGGACCCTAAAAAGTAGTAATTGTGGGAGAGCGCTTTTTCCCTCCCAGCTAATTGCAGCCACAAGGGGGAGTGGCATCAGCTGGGAAAATGGCATGGCGGGGAGAATGAAGTTCCTTTCTCAGTACTGCCACCCGTGTCCAAATTTGATCCCCACACAGTGGCCCTTTAGTTTCTAAGGTAGCTGGAGGTCCTTTCACAGGTCTCCACCATAAAATATGCTTTGGCCCCAATTTTATTAGGAGACATCAAAAGCTTAGCAAAACCTGTATTCCCTGCTGTCAAATCTCCTTTAGAGTTGCTTTTGCTGTGAAATCTGAGGCAAAGACATTTCAGTTTATGCTTGGATTATATATTGATTAAAATAGTTGTAAAGCCTGACTCTCAAACCAAAATTCAAGGCAAATTATAGTCAGTTTCTTACTAGGGGTACCAGCAACCCAGTTGCCAAATATCCTTTAACAGAGGCTTAATGGAATCTTATTTATCTCTGTGCCATGAAAAGCTTCAACTGCCATTTCCACAAATTAAGCCTCTATTAGAGGGGCAAAACATGTTTTTCTCCAGGCTGTTGGCAACCCTAGTTATTACTTATGCAGTTTCTATTCCACTTCCCAGCAATGCCTCAAAGCAGCTGACAAAGTCAGAGACATCCCACTTTTCCAAAGTAAGGCTTTTTAAATAGTTGTGTAGAGAAGAGTATTTCATCAAGTGCAGTTTATCATGTCACATGGCTGCAGGGGTTTCAAAAGCCCCATCACCAAAATTCCCTGATCTACACAAGTATTAAAGATATAGAGCCTTAACATTGAAATACTGTGTATCCCTTATCTCTTCCTGCATTTTCTTGCAGCTTAAGTGTTTCTTAAAACAGCTGTAAGAATAATTGAGAAGAAATGCATGTGGCAAGATATGACATGCTTTATGCCCAGGGACGACAAAGATCTGAAATCAGTTGCTGTAATACTTGAATTCTTGCTTGACTTGAAATGCTGAGGTGTGTTTGAGAGGGTGGTTTTTGCATACACTAACAGATTCATTTTTATTATCACCATTCATGATAGGCTTTAGGGAAAGACAGGCCATTTTTGCAGCATTGTGCTAATCCCAGAAATCCCAGGTGTAGCCTCTAAACCAAGATTACAAAGTCATTATAAACAGCCATCTCTTCCATAGGCTAAATTTCCTGTTTCCTAAGTTCCATTTCTGGCCTTTTGATAAATTCTTGCAAGTCAGTGCCTTATTTTAGAGTAACAGCAATGGTGGGATGAAACAGAAATTGGGAACTATTGATTAATGTTAACTTTAAAAAAGTAATTCCTTAATTTAGAGCCATAGTTTGTTCTTCAGAGGGTGGTTATGAACTACAGCAGATGTGGGCAACCAAGGGCCTCCATTCTGCTTGCCCCCTGCTGAACTCCTCTTTGTAGTCCTTGTAGCATTCTTTGGAGCTTGACCTAATGGCTCATTGAAAACTGGATGCAGCCAATGAGGTTTCCAGGGCATTTCTTCCATCCTTGGGCATGTGTGAGCCTCACTATCTGTCAATAGATTCCTGAAGCTTATGAGGTTATCTACTTCACAACATGGACAGTGCAGTCTGTTGAAAGTAACCTCTGGGAGAATCTTCTTACACATGTACAACAAGGCACAAGAACTGTGTGTGTGTGGGGGGGGGGGACTTATCTGTACTTCCACTATAGGCTATCCTTTTATTGAATAAAGTGTTGATTGTTACTAGAAATTTTGAGGAAAAAAGAGCTCTCTAGATCCTAAACTTTATTGTGGTCGCTCCTTAGCAAATTAAAAAGGGACATGTTTAAAACATTCAGAAAAGAAACAGATATGCTGCTAAAGAATTCTTTAGTGTGCCGTTAGCATAGTCTGTTATATTGTTACTGATTTAAAATATTTAGTTTCTGCCTCATCCAACACTTTAGGCAGCTTACAAACGTAATTAAAATCACATGCCTAATATTAATAAAAACAAAATTACAAGCATCTAAAATGTTTATAACAGCAGCAATTAAGTAGTCAGCTCAGCTGACCTCCACTCCCAAATGCCTTTCTGAATAAGGCATCTCCTTTTAAAATCACCAGGGCTCTGATGAGTCTCCTCTGGGAGGCCGCTCCACTGCCCCGGGAGGACCTGTGCTCCTCACTAAAGTCAACTTGACTTCACAGCAATAAATCACCAGTCAGAGTGGAATGGAATGGCTGACAGAAATCTTGGCATTGCGTATGGAGGGGGAGGGGGAATCGAATGGGGAGAAGTAATCCTGTGGCTAGCAAGTCTTCAGTTATGAATAACTTTCAGGGTTATAACCTGTGCTTTGAACTGAGCCCTGAAGCTGACCTGGAGCCAGTGCAATCATTCTAGCTGCTCTAGGCTCTTATATCCTTTGGGAGCAGACAGATCATTCTATACCAGCTGAAGCTTCTGAGCTGCCTTCTTAGACTGTCTTGAGGATAGTACATTAGGATGGCAGGATCTTTCCTCTCTGAGAAAGGGCATAGCCTATGTGTGCCCGATGAAAGATTCCCCTGGCCACAAACCTAATAACAGCCTCCTTGATGGCCACCAACTAAAGTACACAAGGAATTATTTTTCATGCTGCACCTCTGTCTGTATCCTAGGATAAGAAAGAGGACCGCCCAACCATCATCCTGGGCCTGACGCTCAAAGGTATACACATTTATCAGGTAAGAGGCTGAAAAATAATTTAAATATTGCTAGAGTTTTCCTTGGCCTCCCTCCCTACCAACGGTGTCAACTTTGGTACATATCCTAGACTCTGTTGAATTTGTCTTCAATCTGTGAATTCTTGCGTTGTCTTGGCTCTATTATGCCTCTGACAATATTTTTCTCTTTGTATTTCCTGGGTGTTTGATAATGCTATAGGATGTGAACCACATTCGAGAGCTGCTCTATGACTTTCCCTGGTCACATATTGGGAAACTCGCATTTCTGGTAAGTGTTGGAGAACTTTACGATGCTATTGGGCTTCCATGCTATTAGAATCACACAAAGATTTTTTAAAAGAATAAGTGCAGACAGTAAAAAGTGCAAAAAGCAGAAATTTTGGTCTGCCTTTGGAAGATGCTCAGACTTCAGTAAATCTCTAGGAAGTGCGCTCAAGTGTCTGTGGCTGGCCTCAAGCAATGACTTTTCACGTGTTCTTATTTATTCACACCTGCTGTGCTGCTTGTATAGTTAAGAGAATACTTTGAAACTTGAAGAGTCTTAATCTTGATAACACACTCTGATATGTTCTCCTAAATCCATTCCTCCTTTTGTAATCCAGGGGAAAAAGTTTGTGATCCAGCCAGATGGGTTGCCATCTGCCCGGAAACTGATTTACTATACTGGTTGTCCCTTCCGGTCTCGGCATTTGCTTCAACTGCTCAGCAACAGCCACCGGCTATTTCTTAACATCCAACCCGTGCTTAAGCAGATCCAGATGCTGGAAGATGCAGAAGGTATGTGATAGTGAGGATTCGTGTTTGTAGAGGGCAATACCTGTCAGCATAATAACCAGTAGTCAATTTTATTGAATAAGTAAAGGCAGAAAGTTACTTTGAGCCAAAGTTCAGAAAGGGTAATTTTCAGACATAAATTTTGTAGTCATCCATCCCATGGTTTAAAGATCCAGAAACTTGCCATAAGCTCATGTCTTTCTCTACCTTCCTTCCGTGGTTTGCCTAGAAACCAGGACTGCAAACCATAGTCAAACCCTAGACTTGAGTTCTGATTTCCAAGGGTGGTTTGTCCATATGTGACATTTGCCAGGAAGGAGGAAATCCAGGCATGTGATGGGGAAGAGATAGGAGATGTGAACACAGTCTTCTGTGAAACTACCCTAAATGTGAGGCAGTCCTGCTATAGAAAGGAAAGGTTTTTTCTAGTGGAAGTCCTCATCTGACATACGTACCCTGTGTGAGAGATGGTGCCCTTGTGTGCCCAATAGCCCTCATGTTTCGTTTTTGCAAATAAAATCTTTTGCTTAAGGTTCTTCATGCATGCCATTTACTTATTTTTAGATGTTATGTTGCCAATATTCAGCAGTTATAAACCAGACTTAAAAATATTAAAATTGTAATTTTTTTAGCTACTCACAAAATGCATCAGTTAAAAATAACAAATGGATTAAGTTGAAAGCTACTAAAGCAGCAAACCTTGCTGTTGGTTAACCGACTGCCTACTCTTTTGGCTTCTAGATGCTAAGTTATTTTATTTGCCCAGTCTTTTAACTGATCTTTTTATCCCAACCTCTTTATTAATTGGTCATTTTGCGATCTAGTTAATAGCCACAGTGCATTATTTGGTTGTTGGAGCGCCACCATGTGGGAGCAGTTACCTTTGCATGGGAGCTGTAGGATTTGAATGGGCCCTCAGTTATACCTGAAACATCTGAGACTCCTGGTGTGTTCTCAGGGTTGTAGAATACCTAATTTAGGGATGATTAGGGATGTTTCAGGGTGATGTGCTCCCATTATTATTACCTTTTGCTACATTATGGCTCTGATAAATAAGAGACGTCATGAATAATGAGCTTTGATACGATGAGAAAAAATTACCAACAAACTTAAAATTCTGCACTCAAAATAAATGATACAGACTAGTAGAAATTAAATTCACATTTTGCTTTTTTCATAAATACGTTTAGGTTTTTTATATTATTTTCTGCACCACTGTTGGAAAATTTGGAGACTTTTAAAAAAATAATAGCTCTTGGCCCCCCTTTCCAGTTTCTCATCTTTAGAGAAAATGGATAGATCTCTTCGGCTGAAAAAGTGTAATTTAAATTGCTTAACTATCACCTCATAATAGGATAATATTAGATTCTATTTATTTTTACCTTCTTTCCCGCTTCTTTTAGAGAAAAAACGGTATCGAGAATCTTACATCAGTGACACATTGGAGATGGATCTTGATCCATTAGACAAACGTTCACATGACAGCGGAAGCAGTAGAGGAAGCGAAAGGAACAATCGTCTGTCTCGGCAGTCAACAGATAGCCATAGCAGTTCACACACATCTGGCATTGAGGCCGACTCGAGGCACCGGATGTCTTTGGAAATGTCCGTGGATGAACCCCTCATTATGGATCAGGTTCATCAGAAGGAGAAGTCCTGTAGCTCAGCTATTAGCTATGGCACCTCAGGCACTGAGAGCAGTGGCAAAGACAAAGATGACTCCCAGGATGATGGTAAGAGAAGGAATGAATGGAGTGGTTTCATTTTCTCTTGTGCAGCAATAAAATTAAGAGAAAACAATGGTAAACGGAATGAATGGTGTGAAGTTACAGGAGGATGAGTCATTGAGCTAACCTCTTACCTTATTTCCAGAGGTTGAACTGGTTGTGGATGAACTTCACTCAGAAGAGGTCATGAATGGAATGCCTGTAGATTCTCTTCCAATAGATGATGTTTGCTGCCCAGGTGAGATGAGATTTCTACAATAGTTTTTCAACATTTCATCCTGTTTCATTTTATTTTACGTTTCAAGACTTCCTAATTCTCTAGCTAAAATCAATAAAATTATGCACCATAGAGTAACTGATTGATTTGTAGCAAATATTCCAATAGTACCTTTTGGCTAAATTTGTTGGGTGGGGGAGCGAAACGGGAAAGCCTTGAGGGATATTTAGAGCATTACAATTTGAAAAAGTTGTAAGTATGGGCAGCGATGCAGTTTGAGCATCACAGAACTGTGAGCTTTTCATACACACACCACTATTGCTATGTTTCTCTGCAAGGAAAGCAGCTTCAGGAATAATAACCCTGACAGACTTACTCCACCAAATTGATGATTTCAGCTTGATGTCCATTTCTAGAAGTTGAACTACTGAAGTTGTACTTTACATTTTTGCACATGTACCATTTCTGGAAGCTTCAATGCACATTTTTATTTTCAGTTCGACTTTATAATTCAGATTTCTCTTTTTGTTCCCACAGCCTTCGATAAGAGCCCTCTTTCTGTAGTACAAGTCACTTTAATAAAGGTCAGAGGACAAAGTGTGGAATCCCTTAGTCAGGTAAGATGAAGGCTGAGAATCAAATTCATTTCCCATTTGCACTCTGTGATAGCAAAATAAGTGAATGCTATATAATCAGTGGTGCCAAATATAGATGAGAAATCCTAGTGTTTAAAGCGCTGGGACTTCTTGTGAAACATGGACTTCTAAGCATAAAACATAAATCACTTGAAGCTGGATACAATCCAAACCAAGGAAGGCATGGGGTTGGATTAGCTCTTGGATTGGGTTTCTAAGTAGAATCTTATGCTGTGTCTTAAGCAATAATATTATGTGCTATAAAAACATTTGTATCTCTACATTTTAATGTTAATGTTTTTATATTCTGAAATGTGGTTACCATCATAAGGAAACACCATGGTCTACAGCAAGGCTGTTTATTCTTGGTTTGTGGTTTCAGCACAAATTGCTCAGCTAAGAACATTCCTAAAGTTTCATTTCCCAACAGCAGAGATCTGAAAGTAAGATTAAAATTACTCTGTCAGCTACAAAGAAAGTCTAGTTGGGATTGATTCATCTGATGTTTTAATAATCTGTGAAGATAAACCAAGATGGTTTATACTTGCAAAATAGTGTATCTTTGAAGGACTGATTCTGATAAACTGTTGTTTATCCTCCCCCCCCCCCCCCGCTCTCCGGGAGGGAAGAACAGTGTGTGGGTGTGGATGAGAGGCATGTGCTTAAAGCACCAACATTATGGTGTCTTCTTGGGAATAACTTAGTAGGACCTACATTTGAGCGAGCATTAAGTTGCATCTCTCTTGGAAGTGCTTAACTTTATGCTGATTGTACACTTGTTAAAATTTGGTGGCATTGTGCCTATAATTTTGTTATGAATGTGAAAGCTTGACAAACATATGAAGAAGAGGCAGTCATGTTGTCTAAACAGTACTTGGCTATCTGTGCTAACAATATCCAGCCCACCTGGCCTTTTTTCAAATAGTCTTGCACTGATATAGGCATAGTTCAGATAAGCATGATGCTTTAGATGTTGTTTGCTGCTTGTGTAAGCATTTCTGCATAGTGAGTAGAAAAGATAGAACTGTACATAACAATTGTTTTGTGGACAATCATTTTTTTTTAAATATTATGTTGGCTAGCCACATTCCTTTTTGTTAGCTCAGCTCTACCCTGCACAGAGTGCTTTGAAATACTCCACAAGCACATACACGAGCACCTCCTTAAATATATGCTCGTGAATGTAATTATCTGTGCCTCTCAACATCTTTTGTCTGAAATGCTTCAGATCTTGCAGAACATTTAACTGAGCCCAGCAAAACAGGAGTCCTGTTCAGATAGAACTGCATGACAAAGAGTTGCGCTGCGTTTGGGTAATCATGAGATAATAGAATTGGGGGTTCTGTTGGGTACGGACCTGTAGGAAAACATAATTATATTGATGTATTCATAAATTGGGATTTAAGAGCCATGCTTAAAAAGAATAAAAAATTCTTTAAGACCTGTTTTTGAGTAAATGTGCTGCCTATCAACAGATGTTTGCCATTATAGCCAAACAGAACTTCACTGTCGAGAAGTGATGTACTTCTGAATACCAGATGTTGAGGACAAACAAGAGGGTAGAGCTGGTGCCAGTTGCCAGCAAGGCATGAAGGCATCTGGGTGGCCACTTTAGAAAAGCGAAGGCTTCTGGGCGAATCCAGTTCTTATTTTCTTATTCAATACAATGTTAGAGGCATAGAATGAGACGTTTCCCATAGGCTTTGAAGTTTGGCCTGCCATGATATTTTCATGTGACTAATCTAATGGACCATCATGGGGTAATAGGCTGTCATCCTGAAAAACATTTAAGTTTCAAAGAACCTAGAGCAGTATGGTAAATACTGGATTTTGCTGTGTGGCATAGTTGCTGTTTAACTATATTAAAAGAGAAAAATGTGATATGATGCAAACACAAGAACTCACTTTGCATTTATGATAATTAAGCTTCTTTCTCTAAACATGGCCACACAGAATGCTGTCCTCCCCTTCCTATTGCTGCCTAGAAAGCACTGTCATTTCAGCTAAATGATTCCTTTCCAACAGTTCATTGTACGTGCCAGTGGGGATACCTTGTATTGAGCTCCAAATCTAGGCATTAATAGCTGAATGACTTCACAGTTCCATGATGGTTCACAGCTTCTTCATTATGGCTATTTCCTTAAAGAAGATGAGAGGCATCTTAACAATCTGAGACATGACTGAGAGATGCACTGGAAGATTGCATGTTTACAATCCATTCACTTAATTTACTTGTTAAATGTTTTGTTTTTAATATATCCCCATCTTAACACAGCAGGTAGCACAATCCAAATCTATGAAGTGTCCAGACCTGCACAGTCAAAGTTTGGATGACATCCGTCTTCACAAGCATCTTCATCCACCATTAAGTGCCACATTATCTTCAGATACCTCCCACAGCTACACATTTGGTTGTACCTTAAATGATAAGCTGGCCAGCTATGGATGTGTATATTCGACGGCTGACTGCAAAACCAAGTCAGCCCTCTATGGGAAGAGGTCTATGAACTGTTTGTCTCTGGATCTTTTGGGAGAAGATCCGCTGCCAGAGGAATTTGTGGTGTAGTCATATCAGAAGAGCTCTTGGACTATCTTGGAGAGGAACTACCACACACATATAAAAATGACTACTGTTTAAACCTGTGAGAAAAGAAAGCCGTCTCATATACCTCAAAATCTGGAATGCTTCCCCTTCATTCTTGTTGCAGGTGATAAAAACCTCTCTGTCTTTTCATTTTTCTGTCTAGTAGACATAATTAAAGCATAGCTTCCTGAATGCTGTTATACCAGGTTTCCTGTGCTTCTCTCAGTTAACATCTGAGGAATCTTGGACGATTGGCTTTCATACTAAAAAGAGTGATAGGCAAATAAGCCAAAATATCTGATAAGCTAGTAGGGAACACAGAAATATTTGTCTGGATTGCTCCAATTGTGGCCCAGAGTACCGACCACTTGGTCTTCATGTTGTTACAGTATGTAAGGAACTAGTTTTCCTCAAATGTACCAGTCAGAATTTCTAATACTCCATTGTCATTGTCTTGATAGAACAAGGATTCTGCCTTACGTTATATGCAATTTTCTTCTCCCAAACCTGTCCCTTGTCACCATGTCACAGAGTTGGAAGGGACCAAAAATCCTGACTAAAACATGCCCATGCAAGCCATTTCTTGCAAAAAAGAGAAGAGGAATAGCAGCAGAAAGTAAGGACAACTAGAGGACATACAAAGCCCCCAGATGATGTATTGATGATCTAAACTGACCAATAAGTTTCAATTTTACACTTACACTGAATAATCTGCCTTGAATCCTAGTGGGAAAGGCAGACAATAAATAACAAAATAAATAAATATTTAAAATTCAGGGGCTAAGAGTTTTATGCCTTGATCTAGTAGAGCAATACAACATTAAATGTTCCCTTTGATCAGTAAGTTCCTCAGCGCAAGAGATTCCCTCTGCTTGAGTTCTACAAACATGATTCTTCAACCTGAAATTCATATGCAGTTTGCTATTTCAAAGGGAATCTTGCTCAGTCTTCTTTGTGGTTGCTACTTTTACGGAGGCAAAAAAGTGTTACACAGTGAAGAGCTGCTCCTCTCTTGCCCTTCCATCCCAACCGTTTGGCTTTGGTGGCAGGGGGCAAATGTGGCTCCTGCTTCTCCCTGCCTATTATCTCATGGGTGGGGACCTGCTCCCACTCCCCTACCTGCAGGTCTCCAGATGGGGAGGAACTGAGATGGGGAGGAACTAAGCCTGGCTTCTCCTCCCCTATCCACCAAAGTACGTTGACAGTCTGCACTTGTACAGACATGTTTCTTTGTTTCAGGAAGTTTTAAAGCCCCCTACATTTATGTAAAGCATTCAGATTTTTCTGCAAAACTAGGGAGTCTCCTTGGTTTGAACAAAAATGTTTCCCTTCTGAACCTGGCCCCATTCACTTGCTCTGTCAATCAGCACAGGAACCAGGGTTAGAATTAGATGTATTGATAATACACCCTTGAACATTGACTAATCTCGATTCTAAAATATTGGCTAATGTAGTTTTGCTTAATTTCTTAATTATGTTGTCTTAACTTCTAGTTTAACTTTCTTAGTTTGTCTTATTTTTTAGCAGGAGTGCAAAGCAGCTATTTCATATACTTCCTATATGATTTGTTTTCCTGAGGACCAGTTCACACATGCTTTTCATCACTTGTTGACATCAAGTGGCAATGACTTGCATATCTGAGTGACCCATTATACAATACTTTTCAAGGGAAACAGTTTCACACACAGTTGACTTTATGGGCTAGTTTTTTGCCTGGAATTTTCTATTATGTCAAGTGGGAACAAGATTTTAGAATATATTTAAGACCATATACAATATTTGAATAGTATTGGTCTTTTTCATAACAGAATATGCCAGACTTCCTTAGTTGAAGATTTCTTTGCAGACTGATTGTTTACTGCCGCCACCACCATCAAACTGCAAAACTGGAAAAGT
This sequence comes from Eublepharis macularius, assembly GCF_028583425.1. Lineage (NCBI taxonomy): Eukaryota > Metazoa > Chordata > Lepidosauria > Squamata > Eublepharidae > Eublepharis > Eublepharis macularius. Next base: position 142,743,715 of record NC_072790.1, on the reverse strand, counting down.
TTGTGAAATCCATACAAGTTCTCTTGCAACAGCCTCATAGTAATAAATGGAAGCTTTTTTTGTATAGTTTGTAGGAAAGAATTTCCCAGCGGATTGTGCCATCTGTCTTCTTCCACCAGCCTGACATCTACCAAACCAACTGTTAATTCTCTAAACACTTTAAAATTGACAAACCTATTTAGTGAAACTGCTACATTGTTTCCAAGATATTATGCCAGTCACCTTCATATTTGGGTTACTTTTATATTTAACTAGTTCCTTTGTATGTTGCCCATTGCTCAAACCTGATATATATTTCCTAGGAACTCTGTATTTCTATCCATATATTCATATTTATTTGTAGTTAGCAAGAATGAAAAACCTGCAACCTTACATACCTTGTCTTGATTCCTGAAAGTAGAGATGATGGGTTCGGGGGGGAGGGGGGAGGAGACACCAAATTGTATCTAGTGTGAAGGCTATTCTTATGGACAATCATGGGCCCAACAGTGATTCTACCAGTTAAGCATTTTAACATATCTAACTCTTTTTGATTGAAATCAGTGCTGAACTTTGGCTGGATTGCACCTAGGGTAACATGAGAACCAGCCCTGGAGACGATTCACAGCTTGTCTTAATGAAAATGCTTCAGCTACTCTGATATATTTTCACTCACGTGAAGAATTCTGATGTATTTTTTATTTTGATCTTGAGGTTCTGTTCTAGTTTTATGTTTAGCTTAGTAGTTGCATGGGGTAAAAAGAAAACCCCTTTTATTGTACTGACAATATGGAAACCAACTGTCAATACTTGTTCAGCCACAAGATATTGTTGCAGTCATTCTATATTCCTCCTTTCCATGAAAGGACATCTTTTGTATGGGGAAAAATACACACGTGTGTATACACACAATCACACACACACACATATATAATGTACATGCCTAATAAAAAAAGTTTGATAGAAAAGCAGAGTTAAATGTGTGTTATTTGAAAGTGGAATAGGAATGTAAAAAGGTCTCTGTGGCTACAAATTGCAAAAAGAGAAGCTGCCTGTCAAACATATTCTCCATCATAGCCATTGCATTTCTAGTACTATGGTCAGCTCAGCCACTCCACACGTGTCTGGTACTAGAAGCCAGGTACTCAGTTTTATCACCCTGGCTCCAGGTATTGAATGGATGGCTTCTTCCTCTACAGAAACTGCAGCCAAAGATCACAAAAGATGTTCTTTCACATAGATTGTGTACAGCATCAGCGTTCTGATCTACCCACCAGCAGTCAGAGCATCTGCTTATATAAGAGGATGAGAAAGCCACATTAAACTATGGAAACCTTTTAAGAGAAAGGGTTATGTCCTGAAAAAGAGCAATGTAGATATTGGCCACTTCCACATACTGGACAGTGTTTTTACACCTAGACTGCTGTATGCGGGTGCAATTCCTGGGCCACACTCAAATCATGATTAAAAACAGAAGAAGGGGGTTCAAATCCACCAGTAGGAACTATCTTCACTTCCAACCATTAACTCAAATGTCACAATATTCTCAGCTAATTTCCAAGCAGGAGTCATTTGAAGGCTTGAATATGCTGTTCTACGTGCTGCTGGTGTTATAAAGATGGAAGGGGAGGATCACTAGTCACCCTCTGCTGATTTCTGCACCCACTTTCAGGATCACCTCAAACTTTGCAATCTCTCTCTCCTGTGCTTACCGTGAACTGACAGAGAAGGACTTCTCTTTTCTCAGCCTAGTTCTAGTATACTAAATTCTGTGCTAATTCCAGATGAGTGACTGTGTTCGTTCGTAACAGCAGAATAAACTGCTGAAAAGTCAGTTACAACACGTGAGTAAGAGCACAAAACATCTTCTGGACTTGTTCTTAAGCCACTTCACACAGTACAACCTTTCTTATGGAAGACATACCTCACTTAAACATGAAGCCACAGGATATTCTTGTATATATTGCCACGACTGACTAAAAGATGCATGTTCTGGTAAAATCTAAATTAGAATGAGCTTGATGTAGGGGTGCCTGTTAAGAGAGTCCAGAAGCTACAATTGATGCTTGAAAGTTGTGGCCAGAATTCTAGTTGGAGTGGGTCATAGAGACCATATCACTCCAGTCTTGTTCCATCTGCACCAGCTCCCTGTTTACTCCCAAGCTCAGTTCAAGGTGCTGGTATTGACCTCTAAAGCCCTATAGGGCTTGGGGCTTGCATACCTTAAGGGCCACCCAGTCCCTATGAACCTTCTCAACCATTCCAAGCATCATTAAGGGACCTGCTTTGGGTGTCCATGCCATCTGAGGCTAAATGGGTGGCAGTCCAGGAAAGAGTGTTCTTGGTCTTGACACCAAAATTACAGAATTTCCTCCCTTTCGTCAGTCCCTTTCTATCATTGTATCCTGCCAGCAGATGAAGATTTTTTTTGTTTTGTCTGACATCCCCTTACTGATTCCCATTGACTTTTCATCCTGTTTGTGTGTTTATGCGCTCTGTTCTAACTGTTTTTAACCTTGTTTTAATGTTTTTATTGTTTGCTGCCTTGAGGATCCTAAGTTGGGTGGAAAGGCAGCTTTTAAATTTTTTAAATAAATAACTAAATGTCTTTGTTCATAAACTGGGAAGCCAGGATTTATATTTATTTGAGCATTTCTATGCCATTTTACTCCCTAAAGAGACTCAAATCAGCTTACTAAATATTCCAATTAATACAATATACACAAGCATGGTATAGTAGTTAATGTGTTAGATTAGGATCTGGGAGATGCAGGTTCAAATCTCCACTCTGCCATGGTGACCTTTGGCCAGTTGCTCTCCTCTGTCCTAACCTACCTCATTGGATTGTTGTGAGGATAACAGGAAAAATGGAAGACACTTTGGGTCCTCATTAGGAAGAACATAAGGTATAAATAAAATAAAACAAATATAAACAAATCGTGAACTGGTCCTGGTCCACTCAGCTGACAAACAGGCTTGAATCTTTAGGCTAAGGGCCAGGGGCACCAGAGAAAGACGTGGTATTCAGCTGCTGCTAGCAAGCTTGTAGTTTTTCCCCACTTCTTCCCTTGCCAGAAATGCTTCTCCTAAGCTAAGTAACTACACTGATGGAAGTTGCCTGGTATATATATGTATATAAGTGCTAAGTAGTTAGTTTAGTCAGCATACATCCTGCTTTATTAAGAAAGTTATTCTCACAATAGTCCTCTGGGGTAAGTTAAAGTTCTTGAGTTTGCCAAGGCCACCTAGTAAGTTTCAGGGCTGAGCAAGCATTTATGTCTTTCTTATATCTAAACTCATTACTTTTATCTGTTACTCTAGTCCATTGTACATAGCATATATGTATAATTATCAGTTATGATGTGTGTAATCTATCCAAAGGTTATCCAACTTTTCTTACTCAGAAGGGCCTTCTATTTTCACATTTTGTCTTGTATGAAGCTGCAGTTCTTCTTATTTGAGAAGTACAACACAATACAGTGCAATCTCTGTCATAAATCTTGTGGATCAAACATAACCCATCCCAGATCCCTTCTGCTTGAAAATAACCATCTTCATCATGCGTCCGTTTGTTGACTTTATATGAATGCATTGATACATTGAAAGCATGAATGTCTGTTTCTCCTCAGAGCATTACTACTATATCATCTTTTTAAAAGGTGAAAGCCTGTGTTTTAAGGGAAAAGGAGATTGTTATTCAAGTCATACCCAGTGCCTTTTTGTAATACCTGCTCATATTTTCCTTTCTCAAAGAGTTGGTTTCTGTCTTGCTGTTCTTTGACACATTAATTTCCTGCTAACCTTTGGGAAACCAATAGATTCCTGAGCTGCTGCATGTTTATTGGCATTTTTGCTTCCTTCAGTGATTGATTCAGGTTGTATAGTATTACCCTTAATCTCCAACTAAGCATATTCTGTGTCTGAATCTTTCTTTAATATCAATTGACCTTCCTTAAATGGTTCTTTGTTGAATATATCACTTTTCCTTCTTTTAGTCTGATCGGACTTCTTATACAACTGGAAGTTTGAAATTGTTTGTAATTACTCTTCTGTTTTTGAAAAACAAAACGCACACAGCATTCCCATCATCACAGTTTTCCATCCACACAGTTGTAATAGTATTTATATGCTATTGTACTTTGGCTGATGCACATAAATACATAAATCTTTTAACAGAAGGGAAAGTTGAAGGGAAAGGTTAATATTATACATAAGGATAATATTAACCCATAAGGATTAACCCATAAGGGTTAATTAACCCATATTAAACCATAAGGAATATTAACCCTTTAGCCCATAAGAATTTGCAGAGGTGGGATCTCATTTTCCTTGCCTCAACCATGTCCTCTTTCCCTTTCCTGGCTGCCCCCATAGCCTCTTCCCTTTTTTCTGCTTTCTTGTCTCCTTCCCAGTCACCTTTGTCTGCCCCCATGTCTTCACCTTTCCTCGTCCATCCCAAGCAGCCTCTTTCCTATGGTCCAATTGACTGATGCTGGCTGAGCTGGATGCAGTTGCATAGTGGGGAATCTGCAAGGACTTGTGGGATGGGGGGGGTTACTCCACTTTCCCGTGTATTCCTGGAGATCTGGGGGGTGAAACCTGGAGAAACCTGGAGAAAGTGGGGTTTGTGAAGGGAAAGGACCTTGGCATGACATAATTCCATAGATCCCCCCCCCCCAAGTAGCCATTTTCTCCAGGTGAACTGATCTCTGTGACCTGGAGGCCAGTTGTAATAGACCAAACTGTGGCAGAAATGCTAAATAGTTTGAATCAAACATAGAGGATACTACTACTCACTTTCAATAGCTCACAAGTACCAGCATTACTTTTCCAACAAAAATCCTTGAACTCTGGAGGGATTTTTCCGGTGAGGGTTTTTACCAATTAAGGCTCTTATCATGGAACCTGCAGGGTTGGCATAACAAACTATATGACTCAGAATTTTTAACTTTTCTTTGTAAACTTGAAGTATTGTTTTTACAGGAAACTTGGACTCATGATCCTTTCTCTCTATCATTCAGGGGCTTTAGAATATTTGCCACACCAGCAATTAAAACATTTAGTAGAGGGAGGGAAAGCAATGGCCTGGCAATCCTACTCTCAGTTGATTTAAAAGTAAACACAGGCCCTTGCCCTAACTACATACAGGTTTTGTTGATTAAGGGCCAGCATATAGGAGTCCTTCTGTGTATCAATGTCTATTTGCCTCCAAAATGCTTGAGGGCCCAAGATCATGGAAGACTATGGAAGCAGTTACTTACAACACTGGAGGACTTAGCGGTCCACTACCCAAACTCAAAATGGATCCTTGGTGGAGATTTAATGATAGGATTGGGCCGGGTAATTCTGAGACTCAGCAGGGCTTAAGTGCCCAGATTGCTGAGCAGACATCTCTTCTGATGTGCAGTTCATTAGATGCGCTAACTAATAAGCCTGGCCTAAAATTCCTTGAACTGCTAGCTGTTTTCAATTTGTACATCTTACATGGAACCAAACTAGATAAATCAGGAGGCACTTACACATATTTAACATCTTATGCTAGTACAATTGACTACATAGCCCTTTCCCCAACTTTATTAGATCAAGTGTATTACTTTGAAGTAGGTGAAAGTATAGCAGGTGATAACTGCCCATTAAAGCTAGTACTAAATTTTAACAACAGAATTTTTTGGAGGCCAATATCTGAAAATAATAGATCTGCTACCCGCTACAAGGAGATGCCAATGACTGGAACAGCTACAAAATGATGTAGCAATAGCTCTAAAGAGCTCTAATCTAGAAGCAGAACGACAAGCCTTGCTTGCCTCAGATCTGAATATGATCCGACAATATAAAGAGATTATCCAATCTCTTAAACCCCTACTTATTAACAGCAAACCTCCAAATCAACAATTGCACTCCAGTAACTGCTGGTATCTAAGTACATCAAGATCACACAGGGTAGTATGGAAACCTCCAGAGTCCACCATATAGCTAAACTAAGATCTCAGTATAAGACCTTGCTTAAAAGCAAGAAGGCCACTCATGCCAAGCAATCATGGAATGAGCTGGCCCAGGTTGTTTCAGAGAAGGAAGAATCCCGTTTTGGGGAGTTAGCTTCATTTGGTATGGGTAGATCTCTCTATCAAATAGAAGCCCAGATACCTTGGAATGTTTATTATGAAAATATATCTATCTCCACTACTCCCAGCTAAGCAGGAAACAAGGAACTTTGCCATAGAAGCTCAGATGCTACCAGAATGGTCCATTGTAATGGCAGCTGAAGCTGGAAAACTTATAACTTCCTTATCTTCAGGAAAATCTCCTGGAGAAGATCTGATCCCAGTAGACCTGATAAAATCATTTTCCAGCTGGTGGTCCCCAACACTTGCAAAATTATTTTCCCAGTTGAACAACACAGGTGTTTTCCCAGCAGGATGGAAAACTAACATAGTGGTCCCCGTTTATAAAAAGGGAGAATAGTCGGACCCAAACAACTACCAACCTATTCGTCCTTTAGATACAGTCTCTAAATTATACGGTAAATACCTTCTCCAAAAATTGGAGGATTGAATATAGCTCCCATATAAGAAACAACAGTCTCTTATCTATATTAGCAGGGCTCATTTGGAGCCGGAACGCACAGGAACGGCGTTCCAGTACCTCTAAAAAGAGGTCACGTGGGTTTTGGCCCCGCCCACGTGATTACTTTTTCTCAGTGTGTAAGCCGAGTGGTGCTGGGCTCCAAAGGAAGGCAAGCTGATTGCATTTATTCTGCTCTGCTCTTTTACTTTCGTTTGTGACTTGGGGGTGGGGGGTGGAGAGAGAAAATAAGTGAATGCCAAGTGGAGCTGGGCTCCAAAGGAAGGCAAGCTGATTGCATTCATTCTGCTCTGCTCTTTTACTTTCGTTTGTGACTTGGGGGTGGGGGGTGGAGAGAGAAAATAAGTGAATGCCAAGTGGAGCTGGGCTCCAAAGGAAGGCAAGCTGATTGCATTCATTCTGCTCTGCTCTTTTACTTTTGTTTGTGACGGGGGTGGGGGAGAAAATGAGTGAGTGAGTGCAAGCCGAGTGGTGCTGAGCTCCAAAGGAACACAAGCTGCTTGGAATTCATGCTGCTTTATTTTGATTTGTTACTTGAGACAGTGAGTGGCTGCAAGCAGGGCTGGCTCTCTAGAGGAGGGTAAGCTGCTTTGAGTTCATTTAAAGAAATACCTGGAGACTTTTGTGGAAAGGGGCCTGGGGGGGGGGTGGATGTTGCCTTCTGACACACTTCTGGTGATGTCAGGGGGTGTGGCATATGCTAATGAGTTATGATAATGAGTTATGCTAATGAGTTCCTGCAGTTCTTTTTCTAGGAAATGACCCCTGTATATTAGTCTGGGCAAGCATCTCTCAAAGCCATCTCCTATCTATCAAATCAAAAGCTGAGGCCGATTGACAAATGCCACATATAAGGCTTTGGTTGGGCCATTCATACCTGCATAAGCTAGCTGCAGAAGTGTTCGACAATGATCTGTCATGCAATGGCCTGCTTGATGGAGAAAGTATTTACTGTATAATTTAGAGACCCACGTTTGTTCAGTGTCTTTTGTAAGAACGGGATTTCCCACTCTTTCCTAAAGGATGCTGAACAAACGAAAGCCAAACTGCCTGCTTCCGCTTTGAAATCGGAGGTGTCTGGAATCTTTGAAAAAACCCGCCAGCATTCAGTAAGTAGCCCATTGCTTTAACAGCATGTGGAAACAGCCGCTGTCAGACACACTACGCCCTGGCTGCTAGGAAAATAAGGGCAAATGTGGCAATTAGAAAAGTAAACAATTGATAGATTGTTGCCTTTTGATCTGCTAGAAACCATTTGATTTTAAAGTTATTTATATTTTTTATTTTAGGTAAAATGTATTTTACTATAATTTTATTTATTAGCATGTAATTATATTTATATACATGTTTTATTATGAAAGGTTTTGGATTGTGAAGGCCTATGGACATATACAATAAATTCCCTTGATCTTGAAAGGATGCCATAGCTCTGTCTCAAACCTAACTACATGATACACTTTTCTTGTGATGTCCCTAGGGTCCATTGAAAGATGTGGTCTGGGAGTTCTGTACTTCCCATGTGCATGTATGCCGGATTCAGATTGGGGCCACAGTGTATGGAGAGAAGCCTTAAGCCTTCCCTTTACTTCCATAGCCCACTACATTTCTTGCTGCCTAAAAACCCAAATTCAAGTCTAATAGTACCTGAAATACCAACATTTTTCAGTGTATAAGCTTTCATAAGTGAAAGTTCACTTCATCTGATGAAGAAAGGTTTGGCTCACAAAACCTTACATTGTGAAAAATTTTGTTGGTATTTTAGGTGCCGTAGGACTCTATTTTTTTCTATTACAAACTAATACAGCTACTCATCTGAAATTTACTACCTATAAGAATATTAGTATTACTAAATCCTAGTGAGTGGGACTTTATAAAGTTTGTTTTGCTTGTCTATCATCCTCTTCTAGGCTTGCCAGCCTCCAGGTGATAGCTGGAGGTCTCCCAGAATTACAACTGATCTCCAGGCAACAGAGATCAGTTCCCCTGGAGAAAATGGCTGCTATGAAGAGTGAACTCTATGGAATTATACTCCACTGAGACCCCTCCCCTCCCCAAACCCCACCCTCTTCAGTCTCCACCCCCAAAATCTCCAGGAATTTCCCAACCTGGACCTGGCAACCCTATTCTCTTCATCTTTTATCCAATCCTACCTCCAAAAAGCTTTATTTGGCATATCTATTCCCATTTTATTTTCACAGCAACCCTGTACTATAGATTAAAGGCAGTGACTAGCCCAAGGTGTTCTATAGCCAAATAAGGGATTTCAACTGAAGTCTTATCATAGCAAAGCCAATACTCTGTCAACTACATCACACTGGCTTTCCTAAAGTAACTTTATAAAAAAAACCCCTCTTATGTATCATATGTAATAGATTTGCAGTTGCCATGCAATGCAGAACAGTGTGTTTCTACACTGAATAATGACCAAGGAGGGGCAGAGAGACCACAGGGACATAGGTTTACATATAAAAATGGGAAACAGCAAAACACAATTGCTATCACCCTGTGAAACAGCTTCTACTGTCATTTTATGCTTTATCTTCTCCATGCAATTGTGCTTATGCAAATGTGCACCAGTAATCCCAGACAGCACCATGTGAACCAGCAGCAAGCAGTCTACAACAAGTTTTACAGTAATTTCTACCTTCAGAGGAGAATTGCTTGGCATTGCAATGCTGCAGAAATTAGTTCAAAGCGACTCTCTTGCCCTCTTCACAAGCGGACACATATACAATCCATGTACAGTGTAAACTTGATTTTTCTTTATATGTACATCAAGTAATTGTCATATTATGTTCAATGCAGGTACAGCTGAAGATGTGATTTAAACCCCACAACTGTAAAATGCATGCTTGCTGGCTCTTTCTTAAAAATAGGCATTGGCATGTGCATACAAGGTATATCTGTGTGATGGTCTGGGGTGGCAGGAGGGGAAACTAAGATATTTTGGGCAGGAAAACCCTCACACAGTCCAGTGCCACTGCCCTCACGATGGTGGCTTGTATTGATTTTAGGGTTAACTAAGAACAATCTACCCACACCATATTTTCCTATCATAACACCAAGGACACCTGTGAAAGAGGCCAAAACAATATTTATTAGCCTACTAACGCTTGGCACTATTTACCGCTACCCAGCTCAGATGTAAATTGTGATGGTGTCCCTGAGGTATCTTCTTCCCTGCTTTGGTAAAACCTAGTTATAACCACTTAAAACCAAAGAGGAGAATAGAAACTGAACACAACAAGGAAAAAAAGGGTTATTTACAAAAGGGGGAGGTTCAGGACCAAGTTTATGCCGCTGAAATGTATGAGAGACACAATTACACACTGTTAAGATTGACAACTAAATTGAAATTGTTAAACATTTTCTATTCCTTGGCTTACTCATCAACCCAAAGGGAGACTGCAACCATGCAGGAAGTAGAAACGACCAAGTTCAAGATAATTCATATTATGATATTCTCTCTGTTTGTTTAATTTATAGTCCACTTTTCTCATTGAAACTCAAAGCGAATTACGCAGTGCAAATCAATATGATCAGCTACAATATTCAATAAACAATACAATAGGGTGTGCATTATAGAAATTTGAAAAGAAGCATAAATTCAAATATTGGAATACAGAGGCCTAAACTCCAATACAGAAATACAGATGTGAGATTGTTGAAAACAAACATAAGTAATTTGAACATGGAATATTAAAGAACATGGAAATTACCTAGTAAGAGCACTGAACTATTTCCTTACAGTATAGCCCTATTGCCTGTGTAAAAAAGCCCTTCTGGGTAATTCAAGTTTGCATGATTTACTATGTATTAATGTGAAAGATAAGAAAGGTGACAGAAAAAAATGTATGCAATTAAAATGTGGTGTTAAAGGAGTGCTTTATGGATACCATGGACTGTCAAAAAAGATAAATAAGCAGGTTCCAGATCAAATAAAGCCTGAATTCTCCCTAGAAGCTAAAATGACTAAACTAAAATGACTATACTTTGGTCACATCCTGAGAAGACAGGACTGAGTGGAAAAGACAATAAGCTAGGAAAAATTGAAGGCAGCAGAAAAAGAGGAAGACCCAACATGAGATGGATTAATTTAATAAAAGAAGCCACAGCCTTCAATTTGCAAGATATGAGCAAGGCTATGGATGTTAATAATAGGATGTTTTGGAGGAACGCTCTTCTGCTTTGAATAGTTGAACCTATCTTCCACATTCTGTATGTCCCACAGATTCCAAATAATCCTGAATTACTATGAATCAGAACCATAAATCAGTGTATACCATGCCAAGCCACCACACAAAACAGTCCGTGTTCACCCAAAGATACTGGAGACAGAGCAATATCCCTACCCTGCTTAAGGAGCCTCTAAACTCTCTCTGACTCAAACCTTCATTTAACGGTTATTTTTTCCCTCATCTGCTCCTCCTCCCTCCAAGCGTTCTGAGATCCCTGATGGGTCATATCTGGCTTTCCTTCCAGACTACCAGGGTACAAATGAGATTGGCAGATATTGAAAAAAGGCACAGCCTGCATTCACTGAAACAGGGCTTATGTACATCCACTTCACAAAACAATAAACATACCCTAGGAATGGTTCATATGGAGTAAGAAATGGACAATTACTGTGTGGCACAAACTAAAATGATCTTGTGCTGTACTGTACAGCATTAATATGTGGCAGTTCTATGTGTATAAGATTGTGTACAGACAAGTACACTTTCAACTCCAAGGCAGGGGGACATGGATGCCTTTGAAAAACACATGATAAAGCTATGCAGTCTCTCATCTTGGTTGGCACACTAGTGTGTTATCACAAAGAGGCCCTCGCGTGAATGAGCACACTAAAGCAAGATTAATAAGCAGTGAAGTTAGCAGCAACATTGGACTTTATATACAGTTTAATCAGTAGAGTAGTCAGCTGAAGCTGTAGTTGATTAGTTGACGGAAGACAGTCTCATAAAAAGAGACTTAATGGCATTTATGCTTAAGTTTCTGAGGTTATCATAAAGGGGAATTTTTAAAAACGGTTTAGATCTGACAATACACTGGTACAAGGATCATAGATTTTTCCCATATTGTCCCCCTCTCATCAGGCCCTTCCAACCCCCCTCACAGAAAGCGGATTCCACAAGCGCAATCTCTATTTATGGACTGCTGGATTCATCTCAGTGTTTCCTTCTATTTATGAGTGGGTGGCTATGGTTCTTTATAAGTTATCAACTACAATTCTTTAATCCACTGACAGCCCATAAAATCATGAGATAGCCTACAATAGTATATACAGTAAAATTTTAAGAGGAAGGATAAGAATCTTGAAGGATGAAAATCCTGTTAGTTTCACCCTATCCAGGAACCGGGCCTCCACCCACAAAATCATCTCTGAATACATTGACAGACAGAAGAAGAAACGATAGTATAATATTACACATTAGTTTTTTTTTTAAAAAATCTAAGGGACCGACACAGGCAACTTATTTTCTAATGGATCAATATAACATCAAAATAACATTTTATTCACATTTTACAAAGAGATTTTATAAAGAGATGCCTGTGAAATATTTTCACCTATACATATCATTTAAAAAGCCATTGCATGGATGTAAATTCTCTAGAATATCTGTCATTGATGTTCTTTAGTAAGCTCTTCCGCTCCAAAAACACATAATGATCCCTGGCCCCAGATTCGGTTTCGTTTTCGCGGCCATGTCGGACGCTCCTCTCGGCAGGTCCGAGAAGAAGCGGCCGAGCAGCCTGACCGGGCGGCTGATCTGCAAAGGTTAGCCCCCAGGGCTCCCAGGGAGGGAGTCTGGGTCCGGGACGCGACGGGAAGAGCCCTCTGGCAGATCGAGGCAGGGGATAAATTGCCCGTTTGTCCCTATGGAGGCCGGCAGACGTGCGCGGCACCTTGTGTGCTGCCGGGCCATGGAAAACGGCAAAGAACAGGATTAGGCGGAAGCCTGTAAGTAAGCGAATCCCTTCTGTTACTACAAGCGCATGTGAAGGAGTGGTGGGATCTGAAGTTTAGAAGATTTGGATTCCCCCCCCCTCGCAGAGTCTCGGAAGATTGGCGGTCCCCCCCCCCCTAAAATGGCAGCAAAAAAGCAGAGTCCTGCTTTGGGCAAGTCAGTTTCGGCTGCCCTGCAGGGAAGAGGCGAGTCGCTTGAGGAACTGGTGAAAAGATCGGTTATCGAAGCCATAAAACCCTTTGTTGACAAGCTGAATGAAACAGATCAAAGGGTGGGCTTAATTGAGAGCGATGTGAAAGCCATCAAGGAAGTAGCGGGGGGGGGGCAGAGAAGTCTGCTCGGGAAAATGCGTCACTTATGAGAGCAACGAACAAGGAGCTAAAGTTGGTGGAAAACGAGCTGATTGGGCTGCAAGTGGAGCGAACACAGACCATTTTGCGTCTCCAGAATGTTAAAGAGGAGGAAAACAAGGATTTATGGGATCTTGCCTCGGAACTTTTAGCGACACCCGCGAAGGCAACTAAAGAAGAAGTAAAAAGCGCCATTTGGGGAGTCAGTCGGGCATCTTCAAAATATGCAATGAAGCGGCAGCTGCCTCGCGAGATTGTTATTGAGTTCTCATCCAGGAGGGTCCGGGACAATATCCTATATAACTCATATAATGCGGAGTTGGACTTTCTGGGAAATAAAGTCAAGATACTGAAAGACGTTCCATTTTTAGTCCGGAAGAGAAGGTTTAAGTATAAAAAGCTGGCAGCTCTTTTGAGGGAACGTGACATAAAGTACAAATGGCTACTTCCGGAAGGAATCGGGTTTAGTTATAAAGATCAAGCTTACAAGATTAATTCGGAAGATCAGCTAAGGGATTTTGTGGACAAAAATCCAGAATTTGGGCCAGACACCAAGCAAAAAGAAGAAGATTTGAAGCCTGAAGGGAGGGGGGAGGCAACGAGCGCTGTGGCTGTAGCTGCTCAGAGAGAACTGCGTCCGAGGCCCGGGGGGGGGGGGGGTGAGATTTAATTTGAACTGTAATTTGTATTTTGTAAGATCAACCATTCCATCATTACTTTATTAAGCTATTTTCTTTAATTATGGCAGTATGAAGGGAAAGCATTGAAGTGTAGTGTTTAGTGTTTGTGAGTTGCCTTCCCCATTTTTCCACCCCCCTTCCCCCTCTTTTTTTTTCTCTCCCTTCTTTCCCTCCCCTTGTAAAAAAAAAAAAAGATGATCCCTGGCCCCAGGGAGGCCCACCTAGCATTGACCAGAGCCAGGGCCTTTTCGGTCCTGGCTCCAACCTGGTGGAACGCTCTGTCTAATGAGACCAGGGCCCGGCCAGATTTGCTATCATTCCACCGGGCCTGTAAGACAGAGTTGTTCTGCCAGGCATTTGGTTGATGCTGGGTAGGACTCTGCTGGCCGAAATAGGGTAGAACGGGGTCCTCCCTATCAGAACATCCACCTCCAAAAAAGAAGTTTCCTCCTTCTTTTAACTATTTTTCACTGACAGTTGGAAATGGATTCATGAACTGTTTTGTGCTGCTTGTGTTGGTTTTTAAATATTTATACGGTATCTATTATGTTGTTAAACTGTGGTTGTAATTTTAACGTATACGAATGTGATCCACCCTGAGCCTGCCGGTGCAGGGAGAACAGAATATAAATTTAAACAAACAAACAAACAATAAAAGTCTCTTAATCTAAAGATGGTAAAAGAATGAATCCTCTCTAATCTGAGCTGAATTGCCCATGTTGGCTTGCATTGTCTCTTTAGGGCACAAGAGGGCATTGGTGTAGTACTATAGTGCAACCACTGTCCTGAGGAATAAGAGATATGAACTTCAATCTTGACAACTCTGTGCCTGTTTATTGGAATGACAAACTGCCACATCTGGAATTCTAAGGGATTTGTTCTGGAGTGTATTCTCTTATTGGCCACTCCAGACAGAGTAATATATTGGCATAGTATGTAGGCTAATTTAAGAACTAGATGTAGCTGCAACAGCACAAAGGTGTGTAAAGCAAAAAGTCTATGCCTCAGAAGTGAGCAGAGCCTGCTCAGCACCATCCTGTGTTAAACAACTTAAAGAGCAAAGAATCAACTGAATCTATAAACAGAATATAAAATAACTAACCATTTGTTGATTTGGTTTAATGTTTTGTTTTGTAACTCACAAAACAATGCTCTCAATGGGAGCAATGTCAGTTGATGCCAAGTTTGTTAAGACATATGTGCTTTAAAAATCTAAATACAATGCCTAATTTTTCAGAAGGTCTGTCATTATTCAGATTGCTATAACAAGTTGCATATAAGGCCACTGGTATTAGAAACTACTGGTATCCTCTGGTACTAGTTCCAGAGGATTCTGAGGCACATTAGCCATCACTATGCACGTGCACATAGTCCTTCTGTTGTGTTTCATACATGCAAAGAGAATTCCTTTACTAGCATAGCTGTAGTATGATAACAGCATGGGACTAAATCCAATGCTGGGAGCTGAATAAGTTCCTGAAAGAGAACCCTCCCCCTCCAAACTCTCTCACCTCCTCAAAAGCTGCTCCTAAGCACTGGGTAACCCTTAGGAACAGAGTGAGACACAGTGTGAGGGACTGCAGCAAGAACAACCTTTTCTAAGAGGAAAAGTCAAAGAACCTGGGACTTTTCAGTTTAGGAAAAAAGAGGATGAAGGTGGGGGCATGATAGGGATCTAGAAAATTTTGCATTAAGTGGAGAAAGTGAATAGAAATAACTGTTTCTTCCTCTCCCATAATGCTAGAACTCAAGGGTGCTCAGTGAAGGTGATGGGCAATAGATTCTGGACAGACAAAAGGAAATACATTTTTACGCAACAAGTAATTCAATTTTGGACTTTACTGCCAGAGGAGGTAGCAATGGCACTGATGCTTTAAAGGGAACTAGATAGATTTATAGAGATATCAAGGGTAACATGAGCCCAGGCCCAGGCCCAGTACAAATGAGCTGGAAGGATGACCAGACCTCTGTCCAAATCCCCTCTGACGCAGAACTTTTCCCCATAGCTGAAGGAAGGGGGACAGAGAGAAAGCCATGAAATATGTTCTTGAATACAGAAATGATGTTTATTAAGTTCACAACAAAGAAAAATTAAAAAGCACCTCATTCTATTCCACTAATACACATTCTGAGGCTTCCATACAAACCTAGGCCAGCGGATACAGTTCAAACTGGAGAATCCCAACAGGAAGAAAATGAGATTTTGCTCCTCCCTTGCTCTTTGCTGTTTTTATAGTCCTTTCTGTCTCAGGCCTCATGTGCTTTGCACCCTCCTCCTTTCTAGGAGTGTGGTGGAAATCAGCCAGATCCAAGCGACTAGCACCCCTGCTTTCTTGGAAAAATGGCTTTCTGTTTGGGAGTCTGCTGGAAACCTCCTTTCCCTCTTATCAGAAGGTTGTGGTTTGATTCTGGAGACTCTGAGGGGCCTGATGAAGTGGTATCTTCAGTATCTTACCCAAAGGTTGCCTTCATAGCAACCAAGATACCACACTAGAAGGCCTGAGGTAGGGGACACAGTTTCTACACAATGTCCCTTTGTGTTCCCTGCAAGCAGACATAAGTATCTTATTCTGTAGCTTGTGTTCACTGCAAATAGGGTTGCCAACTGGCAGGAGACTTACCTAGTGGGTAGGCATGCCAGCAACATAATGATTTCCTCTAATGAGTACACAGTGTCTTTGATGAGTACACAGCCTTTGAAACAAACTAGCAAAACATAAGAGACAGTGTTAAGTTTCAAATGGTGGCTGTTCAGAATGGTGCAGCTTTGCAGGGCAATGACGTCACAGATGCCTATTGCCAACAGAAACCACAGGGGATAGATACACATTATCATTATCATCATCATCAACAGCATTTGTACAGCGCTTTAAAATACCTTTGTGTACATTATAATGACTGTATAAGAAAGGTATTATCTCTGTGTTGAAGGAGAGAAAGGGGGACTGCATTTAAAAGATTACAGGTTGTTTAAGAACACCTGTTGAGTTCATGACTGAGGTAAAATTTGAGAAAACAAGAACGAACACCCTCAAGGAATATAAAATCAAAATACACAAGTACAAGAAGGTGTATAAAAATAGGGATATGTAATTTGGGACTGCCCCTACTGTATCTTCTTTCCTTTCCCTGCACCCCATAGGCTCTCCCACTTTTCCTGCTATCCTTCCCATCCACCTTTGTCTGCCGCCCTCTCTTCACCCCTCTCAGCAGATTCTCCCCTACGGTCCAGTTGCGTGGTGCTGGCTAAGCTGAGATTTAAGTATCCTCAGATCAGGGCTACTTGGCTATTAGTATATATTGTAAACTACAAAACAAAAACACCTCCTGAATCCACAATATAAAAAAAAAATGTGACAAGCATGATTGCAAACAATATTCAATATAACATTAATGTGCACAAATACACAGAAAAATAAATAGAAATACTGGAGAAATATAAAATATATCAAAAACAAGTTAACAGACATGTCAAGCAACAGATTGTCAGCCAAACTCTATTTTGAGTAGATCTTCATCAGACTGTTTCTGGGTATTCAATTTTAAAACAGCCCCCAATTCAAAACAAAGAGCCAAAAGACGTCTCTTACCACTGTTTTATGAGATGCATAGTAACATCAGCTGGGTATATCAAATATTATACTTGTGTACTTCTTTTTTGTGTTTGAACCAACTATATTGTAGTTCACCACTCTTAGCCACTATGCTGTAGTAGTTAGCTGGAGTAAGAACGGCTGCAATTTCAGTTAGTGGCGTGATTGTGAGTGTGTGGGACACAGTAGCTTTCAAAAGCAGCAATGCCCCCTGGGATATTGTCATCTTCACATACCAGAGAAAGATTAGTGACAGTTGCTTGGAGAAATAATCACACTCTACATGACCACAATGCCTGAAAGGGGCTGAACAACAAAATAGCATTCTGAGCCACAGAGAAAACTGAGTGCTGTTTGACAGCTTATTCTAAATCACAGCTCAAACACGCACTCATGTTGATATGCAGAATGTGCTTTGCTCTTGTTTCCAATTCTCTACACTTTTAACTTATGCCAAAAGTTAAGCAACCTTGATTTTACAGTCATCGTGACTTGACCAGACCAAAAGAAAATAAGTGGGCTCTACTTTGGCCACATTGTTTTCTAACCCCCATTCATTAACTGAAGTGTTTGCTGATCTTCCATTCTGTCTTGGCATAACCTACCTTACAGGATAAAATGTAGGTGGAGAGAACCATGTTTGCCATTCTGATATCCATGGCTGAAGGGTGGGATTCAAAATGTACTAAATAAATAGCCTAGACTCCAGTCCTGAGAAAGCTGGTCACATTTTTTTCTTCCTGAATAGGTTTGTTAACTTCAGGTTGGAAAATTCTGGGAGAGCCTGAGAAAGGCAGGGTTTGGGGAGGGGAGTAAGGATCACAGGTCCCCTGGTTGAGGGATCCTCTGCTCCCACTCACTGCCCCCCAGCACCACTCACCTGGCTGGCAGGGGGAAAACATGGGGGAACAGGCCTCCTGGGCACACTCCTGGGGAAGCATGACAATATCCTGGAGGGATATTATCGTGCAGGGCCCAGGAGTGATCCCACTGCAAAGTGCTCCCAGGCTCTGTGCGATGACATCACTTCCCAGACTGTGTGAACATTCCTGCATGCACAAGGCCAAAGAAAACAGAGTTGCACTTACCTGTAACTGCTGTTCATCTAGGTCTTTGTGCAGGCACACATTGGGACTGCGCTTTCACGGGCCAGCCACTCGGAACAGGATTTTTCTAGCTTTTAGGCTATTTGGGAGGGCAACCTCCTCTGTGGATCTCTCTGAGCTGTTTTTTTTCCTGTCGAAAATAGTCATGTGGTAGAGGAGGTTGCCCCCTCCTTCCCTCAGTTCTCTGGTGCTGCTGCAAATTCCCCTTATTAATCTATGGAGAGCTCACGGCAGGGTAGGAGGGAGAGAATGTGTGCCTGCACGAAGACCTAGATGAACAGCAGTTACAGCTAAGTGCAACTCTGTTTTCATCGACTGTCTTCAGTGCAGTCCCACATCGGGAGAAGAGCAAGCTACTCACCAAGTCAGTGGGGTGATGCTCTCATGCAAATAACGACTGTAGCACTGCTTGTCCCACTGCTGTTTCTTTTCAAGAGTTGGCATCAACTGCATAGTGTCATGGGCTGGGCTCGCCCAAGCTGGTAGTCCACAGTCTGAGCACTCATGCAAAAGCCAAGGGGGAGTGCAAGGTTCAAAAGCCAAGTCCAGTTCATAGTCAGAGCACAAGGTAAATCAAAAATTCAAAAGCCAGGTCAAGTCCAGTCCAAGGTCAGTTACCGATAGTGTCAGGTCTAGCCGCAGGCCCGAGCAAGATACATGGTACACAGAGTGGTTGCAGGTAGTGTAACACTTTGCTTCCACACCAGGCTGGCTTTTATAGCCAGGTGTGGTTTGCAGTCAGCTGCTAGAGCTCCATCCTGATGCTACTCATCATCACTCTCCAACAGCTGGCAGTGGCTCAGAAGGTGAGCACTGCGCTGTCTTTCCTGAAGCGCCAGCCTCTGCCTTTGTCTGCGGCGCTCTTTAGGCCTGGGCGAACCGGGGTGTGTGTGTGTGGAAGTCCCTGGCTGAGCTTCCCCTGTGGTGCTGGGGCTGGAAAATACCGATGGCTCTGTCTCAGCTGCTGGCTGTGAACTCTGATGAACCAGCAGCTGCTGATCACCAGCTTCTGCTGAGTCAGGGCTGGCTATATGGAGCTCTTCTTCTCCGAGATGTCCTCACTCTCACTGAGTCCAAACCAGGCCATGACAATAGTGCTTTACGAATGTCTCTTCTGATGACCATGTCACTGCTTTACAGATATCATCCAGTGGCACCCCTCTCAGGAACGCTGCTGAAGCTGCCTGTCCCTGTGTTGAGTGCACTTTCATATTGAATGGACATGGAACTCTGGCTACTTTATACCCCAACTTAATGGCTGACACCACCCATCGTTCTATGGTCTGTGATGATGCAGCTTTACCCTTGTTCAGGCCTGAATGACAAATAAAAAAAGTTTGGCCTTGTCTAAATGACTTTGTCCTATCCATCCTGTCCATGTAAAATAAAATTGCTCTTCTAACATCTAAGGTGTGAAGTGTGTGCTCCCTTTGTGAGGTAAGGTTGGAGAACAACACTGGGAGGGATGAACTTTGTGAAACATGAAATCTAGGGACCACCTTAGGTAGAAATTGGAGACTAGTGTGCATTAGAGATGGGCACGATCGGCATTACGATAGAAAAATACCCATGATAATAGCGTTCGCGTGATCGAGACCAGACGGATCGGTGCTGTCCACGGCGACCGATCCAGCGTTCGGAGGGGGGGGGATCGGTATCTGATCGGAGATCCAGTCACTCCGGCGCCAGTAATCTATTACCCTGACAACGGAGCCAGGAGAATGCCTGAGCTGAGTTTGCCCTCTTTCTGTCACCCTGGAAACCTGAATGGAAGCCCAGCTTGCCTTGATCAGCAGGACTTCCTTCCAACCACAGAGCAGCAACGCACTCACCAGTTGGAAGACAGCCAGGGGAGAGAGGGGAAAGGGGGTGTTCTGTAGCCACCACAGGCACTCCAAATGTGTTTTGCTTTTTAAAAAAACGGGGCTTTGTAGGAGGAATGGCTGTTTTTCTGTCTGTCACTCTCTGTTTTTAACCTGCTTTTAAAACACTGTATTTTGTGGGAAAACCTCATTCATGGCTCTGTGTGTGTGTGTTTAAAATATGCTTTTGGAAGACTGGCTGCTTGCTTTTAAAATCAGGTGGGGAGGAATGGAGGATTCTGTCCCTGCTTTTTTAAAAAAGCTGGCTGATACATGTTGACGGGGTGTCTCTCTCTCTCTATTTCGAGAGGCAGGGACGGGTTAAAAACTCCCCCCCCTGTTCTAAGTGTGTGTGTGTGTGTGTGTGTGTGTGAACGTCCCCTCCCTGAGAGGAGGTGGCTCGTCGCTGGGTTAAAAACTCCCCCTCCTGCTCTAAGTGTGTGTGTGTGTGTGTGTGTGTGTGAACGTCCCCTCCCTGAGAGGAGGTGGCTCGTCGCTGGGTTAAAAACTCCCCCCTGCTCTAAGTGTGTGTGTGAACGTCCCCTCCCTGAGGGGAGGCGGCTTGTCACTGGGTTAAAAACTTCCCCCCCTGCTCTAAGTGTGTGTGTGTGTGTGTGTGTGTGTGTGTGTGTGTGTGTGTGTGTGTGTGTGTGTGTGTGAACGTCCCCTCCCTGTGCCTGCTGGACCCGGTGGTCACCGCCACCACCCACCTTCCAACATAGCTGGGAACAGCGGGTCGCCTCTCCGCTTTGGCCTCCCCGATCCCCGATCCCCGGATCAGAAACGGGAGATGACCGGTGTGGATCGGTGATTTGGGGTTGTCGCCAGCGCCAATCCCCAATCAGCTTGATTGGTAATTTTTTTGGGATCTTGCCCACCTCTAGTGTGCATTACCACCCTGGGAAAATTTGTAGGAAGGGTGGATCTACCCTCAATGCCTGTAGCTCATTAACTCTTCTGGCAGATATTATTGCCAAAAGGAAGGCTACCTTAGCAGAGAGCAAAGCTAAGCTATATGTTGACAACACTTTGAAGGGTTTGAGCATTAAACTTGAGAGTAATAGTGATAGGGACCACTCGTCAAGATACTGGCAGCATCTGCCATACCCATACCGTGTGTGTGTGTGTGTGTGTGTGTGTGTGTGTGTGTGTGTGTGTTGGGGATGGAGGTTATGATGTTATGACTGTCTATTGCAGATGTGTTTCCTGGATATGAATTCTTTTCCTAGCCGCTGGGAAAAGTGCCCACTTAACCTTGAACCTTATGTCCTCTCTTGTACAGTTAGTTCCCAGCAGAGTTAGTCAGCGTCTAGAAAGGGGGGGCGGGGTTAGTCTGTAAATGATATAGGTGCTTGATATGTAGGCATGCCTCATTCCTGACAATGAACCCAGTAAGATAATGAACTAGCAACTTTTCAATAAAGCTCTTACTAACAAATAGTGGAGTCTTTTGAAGGTTACTTGGCAGATCCTTACAGTTTGTCAGGAATCCTTTTTTTTTTCAACCTCTGAGTACCTGAACCCCAGTACCTGTTGAATCCTGCTACCTGAGCTATGGCTGAAGAGGAGTGGATACTGGGGATGGGAAGCCACTAGAGGAATAACTTGGACCTCAAGTCCCCTCAGACAAGCATGGGCCCAACACGGTTGCATTGGTTGGAACTGGAGCATGACCCTGCACCAGCTTCCTCCAACGGAGGACAGATTACTGAGCCTGGATGGTAGGTACCCCACAGGTATGGACCCCTCGAGTGGCCTCGGCCAGGAGGGAGATGGACTTGGAGGAGCACCGGAAGAGCTGATTTTTCAGGCCAAGTGTGATCAGGGGGGGAAATGTGCCCCAACGTGGAAGAGGATAACAAAAACCTGGAGGAGAGGGAAGCGTCAGGAGCAACGACTGCAGGCGACGTGCAGCAACTCCAGGCTGAGATGGGGGAGCAGAGATGTGACATGCACACGTTCATGAGGAATATCGAGGATATGTTGCAGGTGGCATTATAGCCAGAGCAGCCACGGGACCTAACCGATCAGCAACTGGTCATCCCTCCCCCTAATGGGGGGGGGAGCACCTCTAGACGGACTAGGATTTTTCACACAGCTGGTAAATCTGCCGGACGGGCAGGTGTCATTGGGGCTGCCTGCGCAAACTGCTTGCCCAGGTCCGGTGCCTCTACCCCAGCAGCTGTAGGTAAAGAGGAAATTAGAAGCCTACTTTGAAAGAGAACCCAAGGAGATAGGGTGCTTCCTGCTGCATGCAGCAGAGTTCCTGAGAGAGTGGGGAGATACTTTCCCCGATTAAGCCAGCTAAGCTGTCTTAGGTCCCGGTTGGGGGGAGAAGCAGTGAAGTGATATGTAACTCTTTACTCCATACAAGCTCCGGAACTTGGAAGTGTGAGAGTGTTTATGTGTGCCTTGAGAGCCTAACTCGTGGTTGGACAAAGTGAAAGCAGAAACCAAAAAGGAGGGGGAGCAGACTTTGCGAGAACTGTTAGTGAAAAGACAAAAGGGTGCTGGTATTATCAAGGATGTTTGTATATTCCTGAAACACTATGGGGAGAAGTGCTAAAAAAATGTCATGACGACAAATTAGCTGGGGTTCGTCAAAACCTTACACCTAGTTCAACAGCAATTTTGGTAGGAATGAGAAGAGACATTTCTCAGTATGTTTCCACCTGTCAAGTGTGTGTGATGAGGAAAAAGTGGGGGGGGGGCACCCAGGATTGCTGCATCTTTTAGAGACTCCCTCCAGACCCTGGACTACCATTTCGATGGATTTCATCACAGATCTTCCCCTAGCAAAGGGAAGACTGATTCTAGAGGTAGTGGATTTGTTCTCTAAGCAGGCTCATTTCATTCCCTGCTCTAAAATACCTACAGCAAAGAAACTAGCCAGCCTGTTCATGCAGCATATTGTACGTTTGCATTCTTTCCCAACCAAGATAATATCAGACAGGGATAGCCAGTCTGTTGCTGGAACTCCTAAAGGTAACTGGGATATAACAAGGACTGAGTTCCTCCCATCATCCCAAGTCAGATGGAAAAAGCGAACGTACAAATCAGATATTGGAACAATTTCTGAGATGCTGTATCAACAAGATAATTGGATGGACTTTCTTCCCTATGCAGAATACAGTTATGTTGAGGCTACCCCCTTTAAAGTAACACAAGGATTTGAAGGGAAACCCATCACTGTTGGAACCTGACTCAGCTGGGAGAGGTGAACTACAGCAATGGTGGACTGACATTTTAAATCAATGGGATATTATAAAGCGAAATCTGGAGCAAGCTGAAGTGGATTATAAATGACAGGCAGACAAAAAGAGATCTCCCCCTTCAGCGCTGAAAGTGATAGTGTATATATGTCCACAAAGAATCTCAAGGGGGCCTAACCAAGTAAAAAGTTAGGGTGGAAATATCTAGGGCCCTTCAAGGTGGTCTGTCTCATTAATGATGTAACCGTGGAGTTGGAACTACCTAAGAACCTGAGACAGGGACACCTGATATTCCATTTCTGCCTTCTAAAAAAAGACAGAGGACTGGATAAATGGCACTCTGAACCAGCAGCTCCACCTCCTATCATGGTGGAAGGACAGCCCCACCATGAGATCGAACTGATTTTGGACTCTAAACTAAAGCGAGGAATCTTGTATTACCTTGGCCAATGGAAGTATTTCCCCAAAAGCCAAGCCAAATGGGTTAGATCAACGGACACCCAAGCTCCCAGACTAATAAAGAATTTTCACAAGAAATATCTGGAAAAACCGGGAGGTGCCCAAGTTCGGGGAGGGGGGGGGCAGAATGTCAAGATGTTGGTAGCATCTGCTATACCCATACCTGGGCAGAGGTTGGGGCTGGAGGTTATGATGTTATGACTGTCTGTTGCAGCTGTGTTTCCCAGGATGTGAATTCTTTTCCTAGCTGCTGGGAAAAGAGCCCACTTAACCTTGAATCTTATGTTGTCTCCTGTACAGTTAGTTCCCAGCAGAGTTAATCAGCCTCTAGAAAGGCAGGGGGAATGTTAGTCTGTAAATGATATAGGTGCTTGAGGGGCCACTTGAGCCCTCAGTGGGTAAAGGTTGTACAACCCCTTTAGCAATAGACAAGAAATGGGAGAAAATTGTTTTCCCATCTATGTTAGCATAGAAAGTAAATATAGCTGACATATGAACCTTAATGGAAGATAATGCCAGACCCGACCTTTGCAATGACACTAGATAATCTAAAATGTCTGATAAGGGATAAGAGTCAGAGGATAGAACTTTATCACCCACCCAGAATACAAATCTGTTCCAGTTGAGGGTCTGAAAACTGCGTGGTCAATGTTCTAGGAACCATGCAGTTAAGTGTAATCTGCCCAGGTCGTGGTGCACTGTGTGTTCAAAGTAAATCTGGTACCACTAGGAGATGCATGTAGTTCCCCTTGGCCATACTTTTGAGAGTGTGGAACCAGGGCTGTTGTGGTCAAAACGGGGCTATCAATATGCATGTAGTCTGATCTGTTTGCATCTTGCAAATTGTCCTCTGCACTTATGTGACTGGGGAGAAAGCACAGAACCACCTCCCTCTCCAACTCATTTGGAATGCAACTGCTAGTGCGTTCCTGCCGGTGCCTCCTCTGGAGCAGAATTTGTGTGTGTGTGTGTGGGGGGGGGCTTTGTATTCTCTTCTGTGGCAAAGAGATCTATGTCCGGTGACTCCCATCTCCTGAAAATTTCTTGTGTATACCTGTCACTTAGGACCCATTCACGGTGGGATCTCCCTAACCTGCTGAGGTAATCTGCTTTGCTGTTTTGGGATCCAGTGATATGCAGGGCAAACAGGGTAATATCCCAGGAAATAGCCCAATCCCATAAACGGATGGCTTCTAAGCAAAGCTTTGTTGACGCCATGCCACCTTGCTTGTTTATGTAACAGACTGCTGTTATATTGTCTGAACCTTTTCCCCAGACAGCATATCTGCTAGTGAGTTAAGGGCATAATACACTGCTCTCAATTCCAGAAAGTTAACATGACCTTCCTTCTCACTATCTGACCAAAGTCCGTTAACAGACACCTCTTCACAGTGCCCCCCCCCATCCTTCTAGGGATGCATCTGTGGTCAGAGTGATATCATGGGTGGGCAACCCAAAGTGAATTCCCTCAAACAAGTTGTTAATATCTGTCCACCAATGTAAGGAGCATAAAACTCTCCTGGGAATTAAAAATCTAGTCCAGGGTGACTGTTCTTGAGGGTGGAATCTTTTGATGAACCATAACTGCAATGGCCTCATCCATAAGCGTGCAAATTGGACCACCGCTGTTGTAGATGCCATAACAAATGACTTTCCCTACCACTAAACAGTTCAATGCGCTCTAGATTGAAATATGGTAGGTTATGTTCAATGCTTTGTTTTACCTATATTAAGCCACCTGAAAGGTAACTGGGGGCAGATAAACAAGAAAAAAAATGTAATAAACTAATGTGTACTACAGAATGTTTATATAATGTAGCAGCTGTCTAGACAACTCCCCTCATCCTCTCTTCAGCTAATGTTTCCATGATCTTATTTTCCAAAGCTAATTTATTTAAAAGATCATTAGAACTGCTTCCTCCCCCAAGAATTTTTCTTGTAGCTATGCTGTTATGGTGGAGGACCCTGGGATTAGATGTGTATGCTCTTTCACAACTGTACTTCCAGATTCAGATTCCCAAGGTTAGAGACCTTTGGTCTGTGTCTGGACAGACACAAATCTGGGGAGTACCTCAGAAAAGGATTCATGGTAGCAGACAGTGAGGCAGACAGTACATGAGTTTTAATCTTTATTGAACATATAAAAACAACAGGAAGAAAAAGCAGATAAATGAAGAGGGATGTGAAGGAATGCAAAATACTAAATGTGGGGAAATACTAAGCTATGAGTAACTAGATGACATATAAAAGAACATAAATGTATGGGGAATAAGCATTAGCAGTAAGACCCCTTCCTCATGCTAAGAGGGCAGTTTATGGATGGAATATCATAAGTCCAAGTCAGTGTCTGGCCCAGAGCTGATGCCAATTGGGCAGGAGCTTGGAAAAATATTAGTACATGAGTCAGAGGTGGTTAACTGACTGATGGCCCCTCTCCACCTCGGAGAAACACAGAGATAACAAGGTTTCCTTAGAAAACCCTTGTCTAATCCCATCAATGCTTCCCCCTCACCCACCTATTCTAATCAAAGCTTTTCAACAAGCCTGGTAGCTTCCCCATCTGGTATTTACCAGATCTTCAAGTAAAATTTTCACCTGTAGTTCACCCTAGATAGACATATCAAGCCTGTCCCAAATTACAGTTTTACCTCCGGGATGTCTGCTTTGCCCCAGGTGTTTTTACCCTATAATTGGGCTCCCCGGCCATATGCTCTGTGTGTGTGTTCTGGCTCTGTATACCCACCCCCTTCTCTTGCTGTGAAACACTAGTTGTTTTCGCTGTTGCGTCTGCAGACCCTTCCTATCTTCAAGACTGGTAATTATTGTCCTCCCTGAAACTGCTTTTTCCCACTTACTCGGTTTTTCCTAATTAGCCTTGTATGCGTGCTGTGTGTGATTTTATGTACATTTGCTTTTATTTTCTCTTTAATAAAAAACCTTTTCGGTTGAGTATATGCCTGATTTATTTGAGAGTTCTCTAAGGGAATATAGATACATATATAGATAGATAGATGGAGAATCCCAGTTACCCCCGTCACCTGCCTCAATGCTAATTCCCCCAACTAATTAAGAAAATCAGATGATCTCTAGTAGACATGGGCACAAATCAAAACACGAAGCGACTTTAGTCACAAAACGGGCTGTTTCGTGTGTTGTGAAATCACGTTTTGTGGGGCTATGGTTATCATGAAATTCATGACTTTTTGGCCTGTTTCATTCGCTTCATGAATTATTCATAATTTGAAAAAAGCTAGTGCCAATCCATTGAGTCTCTAAGCAACAATGGCCAGACCTTTTGATGCCATTGGAAACTCCAATCATAGCCACCTTACCCTTGATTGGCAGCTCTCCTAGCCATCTGGAGAGCTTCCATTCTGCCCTATACATCCAGGAGCAGGAGGTTAATCCCCTAGGCAACCAAGGAGGTGGGCCTTCTGTAGCCATGGGCACACCAATCTCACCCCTCAAAACCGTGTTAGGCAGGTCTGTCAGCCAACCACAGACCTCCTGTTCTGCTCTATGTCTGCGTTTTTGTCTGCTCCCTGCCTCGTGCTTTTCAGTCCCAGTAGACAGAGGGAGAAGAGGACCTGTTGCTGGGACTGGAGTGATAGAGTGGATTGGAATTGTGCTTTTGGCTGCTGCTGCTTTGAAAGAGGCTGAAAGAAACCTCTTATTTTCAGCTCCTGGCATTGCTGTGGGAAGGTCTTTGGGTGAGGGTGCCTTTTTTCCTCCACCCCACCCCGCTCCAGTCTCAGGCTTTAGCCTGGTTCTGGGGCCTAGGCCTCCCTTTTTAAATTTGCTTGTCCTTGTTTCTTCTCAATTCTTTATCTGCTCTTTTGTGGGCTCACACTCTTGCTGTTTCCTATGGTTTTGGTTTAGGGCCTCTCCCCCCAAGCACAGTCTCAGGGCCACTGCCTGCTGGCTCTGGGGCTCAGCTTCGTGTAGGTTCCTCTGAGGGCCTCACTCTTTTCTGTTTGCTTTCTCTCTCTTATTGTGCACTTGAAGCTCACTCTTGTTTTGTGCTCCCACTGTGTGCATCTCATTTTTATTCTGAGCACCTTTCCGTGTCTGCGGTGTTTAGGGGCTCTCCCCCCAAGCCCAGTCTCAGGGCCACTGCCTGGCTCTGGGGCCCAGCTTTGAGTAGGTTCCTCCTCAGAAGGCCTGACTCTTCTGTTTGCCTCCTCTCTATTTCTGTGCACTTGTTTGGTGCAGCTCACTCTCGCTTTGTGCACCCACTGTGTACATCTTAGGGCCCAAGGGGGTACAGTGGGCCACCTTCGAGCCTGTGGCATGGGGGGACAGAAAGGAGACGGTCGGGAGCTACCTTCCGGGCAGGTGAGGAGGGGGCAGCCATCGATAAAACCCAAATGCCGGATGTCGTAGGCGCCCCTTAGGGCACATTTCAGGATGAATGGCAAGGTTTTGGAGAAACATCCAGCTCCTCCAGTCCACATCTCAAACTCTTGGAACTGTCCCTGCCTGCAGTTGAGTTCACCCATCACTCCGTCTTCCCAGCCCAGCTCCACACCATGGCTGGTAATCCTTTGTCCTTGTCCTGAGTCTGACCCAGCAACTCCTGGTCCCCATTTCAGTCCAGCACCCTGGCAGCACTTGCCTCCCAGTCAACATATTGCAATCTTGGCCAAACTGGAAGGTGGGTGGAGAACCTGCTGAAGTCTCCCTGCGAGTTTGGCATCTCTTTGGGTGAAGGGGACCATTGAAATGCCCCTGGTTTTGACAAATTACGAAACTAATGAATCATTTCATGAAATGGGTCAATTTCATGAAAATTCTTGGTTTACAATTCATGAAACATGACAAAACACGAACCTCTCCTTTTGGTATTTTTCCGTTTTGTGCCCATATCTAATTTCTAATGGAAACTATTCCAGTCATGCTAGATGTTCCTCCTTCAGGCTAGTCCAACATCAGAATTTAGTGTTTGTTAGGAGTCTACAATGTCCCACCCACCAGGGGGAAGGGGTATAGGTCAAAGGTTATATTTTCTTTCTGAGCAGAACTTGGTGCAGGGGGTGGTAGATTAAAGAAAAAAAGTAGAAAGTTTGATATACTGCTTTGTAATCAATATTACAAGACAGATTCCTGAGTGATCTTGGAAAGTTCGTTGCTCATAGCCTGGATTTTGATGAGTTCTCAGGAAGCCACAGAATAGAGACATCAATAGGGTGCATCCGAGTTCTCATGGAGAATTGGGCTGTCTCCTCATGCAGTGGCAACTTAATTGTATGCAATCTGATCTTAATTCCTCCATTTCAGTATGATAAATTGAATCTTTCATGCTGCTTCAGGCATTGCAGAAACTGAAAAGTCACGGATGTGGGGAGGGAACTTCAAAGTATGTTTTCTGACCTAGGTAATAATCTAGCTAGGTACCTTTTCTGTGGGTTGTATGGTGCATTTAGTTAAAATAACTGGGATGTACAGCTGATTGCCCTTTTCTCTGGCACAAGAAAAGCCAATACAAGACTTCTTACACCAGAAGTTTCTGCCATTTGTCTGAGTGAAGTGATAGGCTACAGCCCAACACCTTGAATGGTAGTGATTTTCAATTGCCTTGATTTATACCAGTATTTCTACCGGACTGTCAAGTTTTTTTCTGAAAGAAGATGCATCCATCCACACACATGCATGTCATCAGGAATTGTTTCAACATAAACTTCTCTTGCTAGATATCCACACTCTGGCTCATTTTGGTCAGAATTGTGCGCTTTGATCAAGGAAGGCAGTGGGAGGAGGAATAATGCAGCTACTAGCTTGTCCCTTTGTTTGGGCAGGCGTTTGAACAAGATGGCTTTCCAGTTCTACTGACCTGATCCAGAAATGTGTGACTGGCTCCTCTACCCACAAGGGCTGATTCATACACTTCTGTAGCTTGAGCACCTTGTAGCCACATCCCATTGCATGTGCAGAGTAAGGAAACTTGCACATGTGGGGGACTGTATATGCACACTGAAATGCACCATTCTAGATCTGGGTTATAGTTTTATAAATATTGTGACATTTTAATTTACAAATAAATAGAGCTTCTATAAGTATAGATGGACACATGCTTGTGTTTCTGCCACATTGAAGCCACCTCATCTTAACAGGGTCCTTGCTATTGCAGTTCAAGCAGGTATCTTGTATGCATATACCTTCTATAGTACAGGAGGGCTTACCCCAGCAGAAGCGTACTGGGTTCAAGAAACAGATGTTCCAACAGATGCACAAAGAGAAATTGTTGACTTGATTTTTTCCTTTTTACATTATTTTTTAGGTAGAGATAGCCATGTTGGTCTCCAGCAGCACCTTAGAGATCAGCAAGATTTTCCGTGTGTAAGCTTTCAAGATTCAAAGCTCCCTTCTTAAAACACTTCAGAGCTCCAACTTTGGAATGTTTCCACTCTACTTGTTGGTCTCTAAATCCTGCTGTTCTATTTTTTATTGCTGCAAAGCCACACCAAGCTTTTAAAAGAAGTCTGAAATAGCTAATAAATGATTTAAAGATGTTTAAAATACTCTATTGAAAAATGCACATTTTAAAGTTTTAAAATATCCTTATCTTAAAAAAAAACCCCTCTTGATATTTATCCATCTTGGGAATACTTTTTATTCTTCATCAAAAACAGTTCCACAAATTTCAGTTGAAAGTCTCCTCTCCTTAAGGTCTCAATCTTCTGACTTCTTCTAAGAGGAAATGTCTGCAGCCTTCAATCCTTACAATTTTTCTGCTGTGATTTTGGTCTGACTTAAGTATTTGTCCTCCCTTGAGACAGACGACTCTCTTTCTGGCATCAGTTATTAATCCTCATTAGAGAACACAGAGGCAAAAAGCATGCCTTTAAGTTGTTTAATGCTGTCTGCTTCCTGTGCCAATAACTTTCTCTTATAGCTTCTAAGAGTCTAGCACCCTGCTGTTGACCTCTGGAAGTTTCTCCAAATGACAGTGCTTTATAGTATTGCTGGTGATGTAACCCTTTATCTGCTGGTACTTGCGCATAATGATATCTGCCTTTGCTTCAGTCTCATTGCTTGGCTGGTTACTCATGTTATGATTTTTAGAATTAATTCCAGATTCAGAAAAAAGAGGTCAGATTTTCAGCAATGATCTTCAGGGCAGAAACTGTTACAAACATCAAGCTTTATATGTCATAGAAACGGACAATCCAGCAAAAGCTAGCAAGCCCATTGAAATAAATGGAATGAAACATGCAATAAAAAGCATAATAGTCCAAGTTTAATTATGTTTACTCTGAAGATTACTCAAATGTGAGTCTTAGCGTTGTTAAGAATGCCTCACAGGGTAAACATGTGGTCTTGTGTGCTCCCCCATTATGTCTACCTCTACAATCCACTACCAGCCTTTTATTTAGAAAGCATAGAGAATAACGCCTTCTAAAACTAAGTTGTCCCAGTACAGGGAATCACATAACTGACCCCTCAGGATAACCTGCCAGATTCCAAAGCCTACTCATCAGCCTGGGTTTCATCTGCTCA
This sequence comes from Eublepharis macularius, assembly GCF_028583425.1. NCBI lineage: Eukaryota > Metazoa > Chordata > Lepidosauria > Squamata > Eublepharidae > Eublepharis > Eublepharis macularius. The sequence goes on along the minus strand of NC_072790.1, from coordinate 142,712,426 downwards.
AATGCCAGAGTTTTCTGAGGCATCTTGTTCAAGCTCCTTCCGCTAGCATGGTGGCTCTGTTTCCACCCTCACAACTTGGTCTGAGTCACTTTTAAAGTAGGCAGGGCATGGGGCAATCCCTGCTCCATCTCTACCAGTGCCACATCACTTCCAGATGAGCTCTGGAAAATCTCGTTTTTGTAATTAAGCACTGTAAACATGCCCTGGATCTTAGAATCTGGTGAGAGAGAAAAAACTGGGATAAAGTTAGTAATTTAGCCACAATTTACTCACCAGGCAATGCTAATCTAGTTTGCACAGGGTCTCATTTAGCGAGCACTTTGAAAACTTGTCACTCCCACAGTACATCATAGGAGGACTTGTGGCATATCCTTTGGAAATGGGCTTGTAAAATAACAAGTCTCCACTAGAGAAATCAGAAACTAGTGATATTCTGAGAGGTTACCTCATCTCTTTGAACAATTAAGCTGAACAGAATTTTTGATGAGTAGATAAATATTGGATGGATTCCCTGTTTCCTTATGCAAAAGGCAACGTTCTGAGTTCCTCTGTAATTCTCGTGCCAAATCTTCCATTATATATGCACAAATATTTCCCATTCTGTATATGAAAGGCCCCCATTTTCCAACTGAGCTATATCAGCACAATTTTTCTTTCACTGGCTTTTATGTTTGTTAGTCCACTCCTTATAACATGGCTAGAAAACACCACATACATTTTACTTAGGCAGGCAAAAAGTTGATGCATGATGACTAATTCTATCTCAGATTTAAAAACTAGAGGGACTTATCTTTAGAAGTCCAGTGGCACATGTCTCATGAAAGCTCATACTGGAATAAATGTTGTTAGTCTTTGAGGTGCCACTGGACTTGTTTTGCTACAATAGACTAACATGGCTGCCCCGCTGGTCTTATCTTTAGAGTTATGTTTACATCTTGACAAGTTAGAGGTTCAGTGTCTAATGGCTAGCAGTTTTTTGTTATAAAAACCTGCGAAAAGATTAAAAGTGTTAAAAATCCACACACTTGTCATGATCTGAAAATGAATACAAATGAAATTTTAGTGCACCCTCTAAACTACGTGTAGCTAGAGCATGTTCTTTTGTCCTGGGAGATGTAGTATTCCTATGTGTTCCTCTGATAACTCATGTGTTTGGACATGTACAGTAAAGGACTTTGGAGAAGATAATGTACAGACAATATCGTGCCTCTGCCTTCTAGGATTGCCATTGCTTATCGGACCCAAATCTTATGACGTAAACAGCAGCCTGACGTGAAGAATTAAGTAAATTCAGCTTTTCCTGGCTTGTAGATAAGCAGAAAATTTCACCTGTTTAATTTATGTGCATTAATAGCACAGGTGTAATGCTAGTAGAAAAGTAAGATCTATACTAGCACCTTCTGATGTAACTTTTAGCCTCCTTTCATTCACCACCACCCCCAATCCCTGTATGTGTCTTTGGATGCTTTGGGAATCAGGCACTGCTTGTACTGACGTTGCTTTATGCCATGGACTTCGGCCAGGGTAGCTCTTTCTTCATACTCTGATTAACAACAGAATCTGATGTGGTTATAGCAGCTGGCTCCAATCTCCCTCAAAGACTTTGCACTACAAATAATCTGTAGTACATAAAACAGCTCTTTCTAATTTAGTTCAAAGCAAACCACTTCCACAGAGCAGGCTAAACTACTGCTGAAAAACAGTGTTGTTAGTGGCCCTAGAAGAGAGGGCTCTATAATCATTAGGCACCAATTGCTCTATATCCTAGGTCTTGGTCTTGAATGAATGTCAAGAAGTAGAGATCCCTGCAAAAGGTGTTGCCACAAGACTCTCGTGAAAACTTACAGTGGATGCATGGGGGTCACTTTCTAGGCTTTCCAAAAGTAAAAGGCTCTAGTTCTCATTGTTGTGGAGAAAACAGATAATTAAATATAATTACTGCTGAAAGGTTCCCAGAATTCAAGAAAAGAATCCAAAATACTGCAAAATATCATGATTTATAAAACCACTTGTGGGATTTTATTCCTACACTTATTGTGTTAATGGATGGTAAAATCTTTGGTCATTCAATATAAATTTATTTTTTTTGAAAGTTTTTTAATTATTTTTTAATATCTAACATAAAAAACTACAAAAGACTACAAAAGTATAAAGGGGAGGGGAAAAAAGGGAAGGGAGGACTGGGAAAAGGGAAAATCAGCATACAAACAACAAACACTACACTACATGTCTTGTATTCCCTTCATGCTGCAATTTTTCTTAAAAGTTAACTTTCTAATATGCTATCAGATTGGTAGGTCCTATACAATATAGATTATATTCAGGATCAGGACTTCTCCCCCCCCCCTTGCGTCTCGGTCTCAATTCTCTCTGCGCAGCTGGAGCAGCTGCGCCCGCTCTTCCCCCCCCCCCACTTTCCCCTTCAGACTTCGAACTTTCTTCCTGCTGAAACTCCTGATGGTTGAACAAAAAGTCTGTCAGCTGCGCGTCCGATGTGATCTTGTAAGTTTGATCCTTATATCTGAACCAGACGCCTTCTGGAAACAGCCATTTATATTTTATATCACATTTCCTCAAGAAAGCCGCAAGTCCTTTATACTTGAATCTTCTTTTACGAGCCAAAAATGGAACATCCTTCAGTATTTTAACCTTATTGCCCAAATCAATATAAATTTATTTTGAGTGAATATAAGAAGTCTTAATGCTAGCTCAAACCAAGGTCCAGCCAGTTCTAATTTTCTGTAAAAAATAAAATAAAAAAAAATTGCCACACTGCATGTCGTATACCTGTTCATTTAGATCCACCAAACCACAGGGCTAGAGTGTCATAAATTTGCAAATAAACTCAGTTCCAGCAATCTTGCATTGTACTTTTCCTTTGAAGTTTCTCTGCTTGTGAAAGCAATAGATTCACCAAGGATGAATTGGGACACAGGATTTTTCTCGCATTACAGATTTTTTTTAAAAAAATTAATTTTATTTGAAAGGAAAAATACAGATGTCAATTTTCTGCACTATGCAGAAAGTTTTAAAAGTTGAAGCAGCTTTTTTTTTGGAAGGTTTACTAGACAAAAAGGGGGGTTACTAATTACTATCACAGGTTAATAGCATTGCACATTAGGGTGAGCTTAACTGTCTGTTCAATCACTGCAATTTTCCCATAGTGCAGAGAAACTCTGGCCTGTTTGCAGGTAGTTTCAGGGCAAGATTTTTTGGAGTGCATGCTTGGCTGCTTTGGTTCTGTGCTTTATTTCTGCTGCCTGCTGCAAGGTTGGTTCTGCCAGAATTCTCTGGTTTGGCATTGTTGGGCTTTGTTGTTGTTTTTTTACATTGGGAGGCTTTTCATAAGTGGTTCCTCTTGTATATTTGGCTAAGGCTTCTTGCCCTGGAGAAAGCATTGGATTCCTCCCTAGAAGAAAGCATTGGATTCCCCCCCTCCAGGAAACACTGGACAGTAGCTGGGGGGCACCTTATTCAAGGGCTTATAGAATTGGACTCCTTGATCCAATCTTCATGAAGTTTGGGATCAGGCAGCCCTCACTCCAGTGCAATTCTGAGGTCATTTTGTTTAAAAGCAGCCACTTCAGACCCCTGGAAACATTCCCTCATAGGGCATTATGCACCTGGTTCCTTTCAGAATCCTTATGTCCAAAAAACCTGGATCCAAATACCAGACCAGTGTGGGAGGACCTAAATATAGGGGAACACTGATATTTATAGCCTTCCCAATATCCAAATTAAAACCCATTTTTTTTTAGTGCACTCCCTTAATGACAACTGCTATGTTAAATGCTTAGGCTCCTGAAACAGACCATGTTTTGCCCACTGAAGATATGCAAGAACAGCAAAGATAGTCCAAAATCTCCTCACAGAGAGAAATGAAACTTCCTTTTAACTTCTGGTTCCATTCCACTGTCAAAGCAGCTGGCACAGGTTCCAATTTCCAAGGACTTTTTGTTACATTAGTGACTTTAAACAAAGAACAGAAGAAAAAAGGAGAATCAGTGTAAGATGGGCAAGAACTTTAACGTCTTTTACACCATGAGCCATTTGGCAGTAGCTGACCAGGAAAAAGATGTAAACTGAGGAGAAAGGACAGCAAGTGTATATAAAACTAGCTACATCTGGGTTTTGCATCAAGCAACAAGTTGGAAGGCTCAAGGGGCTATTTACTTCAGGTCCCCGCCAAAGGCTTCAAAAGAATCACAGCAGTTGCATAATGGTCCTTCAGGTCCAATAATGCCTTTTGAGCCATAATCAATTTCTTCAGGCAGAGGACTTTCCTAGACTTGCTACCTAAGACAAAACAAAACATGCTGGATTTTAAGCTAGTCTTCTAATGTGACATATGTGCACATATCAGGCCAAGATAACTCAAATTCTGCAACAAAACCTGAATTCTGCAACTTCTATAAAATATGCAAACATGTATGTCCCCCACCTGTTTTGTATATTTTACTTAACTTCTTCTAAGGAAAGGGGCAAGAATCAGGCCCCCTGTGGAGCACGGAAGCACTCCCAGGGTGGCCACGGCCTGCATCATAACGTCACTTCCTGGAAGTGCAGTCATCGCACGGTCCTGGGAGTGCGCACGGCAAAGCGTGTGCATATGGTACCCAGTGAGTTCCACCATATCTTTTCCCAGAAAAAAAGCCCTGGAGAAAATAAAAATGTTTCATTGGGTGACCTTGAGTTCTGGGTATTGTAAGGGAAGAAAAAATTTCCTCTGCTTTCCATGTCATTCATAAATTTATTAACTTCTACCACGTTCTCCTTTTAGCTGTCCTTTCTCTCACTTAAAAAGCTCCAAATGTTCTCAGCCCATGCAATTCATACAGAATTTATAACTTTATAAACTTCTATTATATCCTCTTTTATCCTGTCTTAAAGTCAACTCTATAGATGTCATGACATTTTACACCAAGAGAAGATCCTATAACCTGAATAAGTGGTATAAATTGCACAGTCATCATCGGGTTGGTTAGCTACCGGAGAGATCAAGTTGCTCCGCATAGCACTGAAGATGTAAGTCCCTGTGGTCCTGCACTGGGTTCCTTTCACAGTTATACATTTAAGTTTGGTAGCCCTGTTGGTCTCTTGCAGCAAGGACAAGTGCTTGACCTCTGGAGCGCAAAAGCTTGTGGTTCAATAAATATATTCATCTGTAAGGTGCCTTCAGTGTCTCTTTTTTTGCCTCCAATACTCCTGTAACTTTTGTGGTTTCACCAGACATTGTCTGCTCATTTTCAAGCTTGAAGGCTAAACCTTTGATCTTCTTGGGATGCTGACTTTTGTCCCAGGCATCACATTTTGTAATTGCGTAGTAAGATCAAGAGGAGTCAGCCTATCTTGGAGGGAGCTGTAGTCTCCTGAAGGAGGTTCAAAGCTTGGGGATGCCACTGAATCCTGGTCTACAGTTGGAGACTCAGGTTTCTTCTGTGGCACACAGCACCTTTCATTACCTTCATCTGATATGCCAGCTATGGCTGTTGCTCAAAAAACATGATCTGGCCACAGTGATCCATGCTCTGATCACCTCCAAGTTAGATTACTATAATGTGCTCTATATGGGGCTGCCTTTGGAAACTGTCCAGAAGCTTGCATTGGTCCAAAATGTGGAAACCAGTATCTGCTAGTATCTGCAGTGGGGTACAGCAACCATATCATCCCTGTGCTGAAAAAGTTGCACAGGCTGCCCATCTGTTTCTGGGAACAATTTAGTGTTGATTCTTACCTTTAAGGCCCTAAATGGCTTGGGGCCAGGGTAATGGCTGCATCCTGCCATACTCTCTTGCCTGCCAACTAAGACTATCCTCATAATTCCTGCTCTCTGCCCCTACCTCAGAAGTGAGGTTAGTGACAACCAGAGACAGGACTTTTCCAGTGGTGGCACCTCACCTGGAGAATGTTCTTCCCTTTGAGGCTTGGCTAGTGCCTACATTACTCTCTTTTAGGTTCCAGGCCAAAGATTTCCTTTAACCCAGGTGTGATGGACTTGGCTTCAAAAGTTGTAATTGCTGAACAGTAAAAAGGATGGTTTACAGGTTCCCCCTTCCCTTTGTGGCTAGCCTGATATGGCAGTTGGGGATGGAATGTTGAGGGGTTGACAGCTGGAGTAAACTGACAAGTGAAAGGGACTAGAGTCTGGCTTCTGACCAGAGAGGGTCAGCCAGAGATACTCTATGTAAGAAAGGAAGGGAAGGGGTACCCTTAAGGTGAAATCAGTACATTCAGGAAACACTTTTAGCCCTTGGACTAAAGTGGGAAGGACAGCACTAACTCCTGTGTAGACTCAAGAGATCTGGGAATTACAGTGGGCCAAGGAAGTGGGTAGAAAGGAAGTGGGTAGGGAAGTGGCCCACTATATAGTTATGAGCTATAACTCTGTTCCTGGTGCTGAAAGAACAGCTATAACTCTGTTCCTTCAGCACCAGGAACAGGGTTGTAGCTCATAACTATAACGCCTGCCCAGTATCTTGAAAGGGTTTGACTCAGTGGAGTTCCCTAAGGTCTGGAGAGGAGGGGAAGTTGCACTGTATGTATGTGTTAAAAGCGGAGCATTTGTGAAGCAGTGCCAACCTCTGAAAGAACTCACTGGGACCAGCGTATCTGTGGGACTGCCTCTCCCTATATGAGCCCCAGAGGATGCTTCGATCCAGCGATAAACAGCTGTTAATGGTCCCTGGCGCCAGGGAGGCCTGCCTAGCATCGACCAGGGCCAGGGCTTTTTTGGTCCTGGCTCCAACCTGGTGGAACACTTTGTCTAAAGAGACTAGGGACCATCCGGATTTGTTATCCTTCTGCCGGGCCTGCAAGACAGAGCTGTTCCACCAGGCATATGGTTGACACTGGTTGGGCCTCCCCACCGGCCGACTAGAGGAAAACATGCCCCCTTACCCACCCAGCCTGTTAAATACTTTGGAGATGGTTGGATGGTGGTTATTGGAGAAGTCTGCTGCTGCGTGTTTTAAATATGTGGTTTTATTGGTTTTAAAGTTATATGTATTTTAAATTACTATACAAATTGTAATCCACCCTGAGTCTGCTGATGCAGGGAGGGCAGAATATAAATTGAATTAAATAAATAAATAAATCTTTAAGTCGAATAACATCAACATCTCTCAAAGAAGCCAGCAACTCAGAATCATATCAAGTGTTTTGTGCCTCACACCAGTGAAGTTTCTGTACAAAAAACCTTTCCGTTACTTCAGTTCAAACACCTGCCTACCTGCCTTCTTGAGTTACCTACTTGTAAATAAACTTTCTGTTACATTTTGAATCTCCCCAAGCCTTGTGTGCAAGTTTCTGTTTATGGGAGGTGCAAACCCCTGATCTTTCCCCTGCTTGGACTTGGCTGGGTAACCATACTACTTATATGTTACTGAAGGGTGGGACAAGAAAGATAGTTGAAGTTTAACATCAACCACACTACTAAAGGCTTCCCAGCCCAGTATATAGCTTCATAAGCTTAAAGAGGAGAAGTTTTACCTTAGGGTAGGAGAAGGTCAGCCCAAGATGGAGACATGGGTTTGTGACACCAGTCTTTTAATTAAGGGATTGATTTTTTTAAAAACTCAGTTTACAATCTGTTTCTAGCCCAAGATAAGTTTCAGGCTGTTTTTATGTTCTTGATATTTTTTAAATAGTTTGTTACAACTTCTGTGGTGTTTTGTTCTTGAGTTGTACTTTGTAAGCCACCTCCAGCTAAATGGAGAGGTAGCATAAAGATGGTCTAAATAAATGAATATGTCTTACAAGTACATCAAGTCATAATGGATGAACTGATGAAGGGAGGAGGCAAAACAACTTCCATTGTCACTTTGAAGAAACCTTTTTAACCACAATGCATAGCAAAGAGGTAGTAGACATTAAGGCTATCCCAGAAGAACTAACTGAAGCAGAACAGATGCTTCAGGGGTGATAATCTAATGGAAGAAAGATTAAGACTTTCAGCCTAGGACAAAAATAGGTGCATTAAAGATGTGGCAAAAGGCACGGATGAGCACGAAGGGAAAAGCATTCACTCATTCACACTTAGTTGGGTTGTTCACACCCAGGCATCAAAGCTGCACAAGAGCTAGCTATGACAGTCAAGTGGAACATTGAGTTGCTGCATCTCTTTAACCAGGATTAACCAAGCGATCAGTTCAACAGCCTATAGTGTGATTTAGGAACAGAGAAAGACAGTGGTAAATCCCTGCTGTGGTTCCAGCAGATTGCTGTCATGGCTTAGAAATATGTGTGTTGTTTTGAAAAACAAAAGGAAAAGATCCATATTCACATCTATCCTATGGACACATAAAATGTGTCTTTAAAATATCCTGAGTATACTAAAGAAGCCCAGGAATTTCTAGCTATGCAAATGATTTACTACCATGAATATAAGTAAATTGGCAAATAGAGAAATGTGTCCACTATGTTTTAGAAAATCCCTCCCAGCTCTATTACATGCACATCCCGCTGCTTGTTAGATTGATGTTTTCCCTATAGTTGAATTATGGGAGGCCTTCATAGGGCTTCTGTCAAATATACCTACGTGAGTTCCACTCCTTCCAAATATACTTGAATTTTAGGAAAAGGCAATGTATGCAGCCATTTCTGACACTGCGGTATACATTCCCACCACTGCATTGTGAGCATTCCAAAAGATCAAAGACGATACTCTGCATAATGCAGCAGCTGGTATATATTGAAGGATGAAATTCCAATTGGAGCATGCTATAAAATTTCTGGGTAAATATTTATGCTCAGCGAAGTTGAGAGACTTGGAGCAATATACGAGCTAGTGTTTTGGGTAGGCAAGCTGCAATTTAAGCCTTCTCACACTGACCCACCAATGACCTCCATCCCAACTCTAGAGGCAGAAGTGATTCACTAGAGGAAAAAAAAATTAGAGTGAATCATGGGCCTCCACAGAGTATTAAAAAAGCACATAAAACAAACAAGAAATTATTAAAGCCCTATCACATACCACTGAATCTCTCTTGATGTTTAGTTACTTAGAACTCTTTCCCTGCTGTCACATTGTCCACATGCCCCAACTCACCATGTGCAGTAAAGATGGCAGAAAAGAATGTATGAGGGAAGGGTATTCTACTTACTCTTGCCTCTTCCTTCCTTGCTCCAAACTTACTTTATTTTGTAATTGAAATATTCATATCCTGCTTTTCCTTGTAGCTCAAGACAGCTTACAAATCACAAATTTAAAAATATAGAATAAACTACAATTGAAATAACCCCCTCCCAAGAAAGATATCTGCAGTCTATACTGCATTAAAAGCCCTCATAAATGAAAAAGCTACCTAAAAATTTCTAGAGATGGTAGGGAGCCTATTCTGTAAACAACAACAACAACATTCAATTTATAAACTGCCCTTCAGGACAACTTAACACTCACTCAGAGTGATTTGCAAAGGATGTTATTATTAGGGGTGTGCAATTCAGTATTCTGATTAGGTTAAAGTTACCGAATCAGGGCCGTTTCGGTTTTTTTCAGTATTACCGAAACTTTTTCTGAATACCGAAAAATTTCAGTAATACTGAATCAGAGATTGCCAAATCGATTTGGGATGATTCGGGTCGATTTGGCAACCAAAGAATTTGCTAGCCGTTTGTATTTCCTCCAGGTTTCCGGGAGCCTGGGGGGGGGTCATTTTCTGTCTGAATCAAACCAAACTTGGTGGGGACTTTCTCCTAACTCTCCTCTAACTACTCCCTCCCACATTTCAGAAAGATTGGACTTTGGGGGGCCATGTTATGCCCCCCCAAACAAGGTGCCCCCATCCTCCTACACTCTCCATGGTTCTCTATGGGGAAAAACAAGTCATCTTTCTAGGTGGCTTGGGGTGGCATTTTGCAAGCAAAATGCACCCAACTTTCAGGGGACCTGCTCCCACCTGTCCTCCCACCCTCCACCAAGTTTCAGACAGATTCCACTTTGGGGGGGCATTTTATGGCCTCCCAAAGAAGGTACCCCTATTCACTTCCACTCCACTATTCCCTACGGGGGAAAATAAGAAAGGCTTGTCTGGCTAGGGGTGGCATCTTGCATGTAAAATGCCCCCAAACTTCAGGGGCCCATCTCCCACATGTCCTCCCACCCTCCACCAAGGCTCAAGCAGATCCCACTTTGGGGAGCCATTTTATGGCCTCCCAAAGATGCTGCTCTTAGCTTCCCCTTTCTCCATTATTTCCTATGGGGGAAATAAGAGAGGCTTGTCTGGCTAGGGGTGATATTTTGCATGCAAAATGCCCCCAAACTTCAGAGGACCTCCTCCTACCTGTCCTCCCACCCTCCACCAAGGCTCAACCAGATCCCACTTTGGGGGGCTATTTTATGCCCCCCAAAGGTGGTTCTTCTGCCACACCACTTTGTCTTTCTACTGTGGGGAAGACTTCCACACTGCAGAAACACATGGGATTGGGGCTGCCAATGGCCACAGCCACAGTCCACCTGCACCCAAACTGCCAAATACCACACACACCCTCCCCAAAACCTAACCTCCCCTGTCCTGTGGCCAGCCACTTTCTATTGATTCTTGTTATGGGAAAATCTCCCACAGCAGGAACCCACGGAATGTGGCATCTATGGCCACAGGCACAGTCCCCCTTTTAAATACACCCCCACAGTCCCACACTGACCCAAAGACACCCTCCTCAACATTCCCACACCGGCCTCTACCCCAGGAGCAGGCTGGCCAACCGTCCCCCATTGTTCGCTGTGATGGGAACTTTTAAACTCTCTTTCCCAGTGCAATTATGCACAGCCAAGGGGTGCCACAACGGTAGGCACACACCTGAGTGCGAGCTTGTCCCTGTAAAAGAGCACCTGAACCACAGACACCCTCCCCCAAATTCTCCCACCACCTACAGAGATGGCTGACCAGCCAGCCCCATTGTTCCCTATGATGGGAACCAACTGCACAACAAAGAATAAAACACAAACACACACTGAATAAAGTTTTTAAAAAACTATTTTCTCACTTTCAGAGTACAAGTAGGCAAAGCATGTGACACATTACACCAGCAGTCGCCCACACAGAAAAATAACACAATTCACTTCACATCAGAGAATCATCCAAAACACAATTGCTGTCAAAAACAGTGAGGTGAGTTGTGTTATTTTGTGTAGTAGACTGCTTTCATGCCCTGTTGTGCCCTCCTACTGTGTAACCTAAAGCAGTTAAAGAAATAAAGTGTTTATGACAGGAATTGTGTTTCTGTGATTCTCTGATGTTAAGTGAGTTGTGTAATTTTTTTGTGTAAGATACTGCTGGCATGCCCTTTGGTGTGCCTCCCTGCTGTGTAATGTATAGCTGTTAAAGAAATAAAGTGTTTTGACAGGAACTGTGTTTTTGTGATTCTCTGATGTTAAGTGAGTTGTGTTACTTTTCTGTGTGGGGGACTGCTGGTGTAATGTGTCACCATGTTTTGCCTACTTGTACTCTGAAAGTGAGAAAATAGTTTTTAAAAAACTTTATTCAGTGTGTTTGTGTTGTATTCTTTGTTGTGCAGTTGGTTCCCATCACAGGGAACAATGGGGGACGGCTGGCCAGCCTGCTCCTGGGGTAGTGGCCGGTGTGGGAATGTTGGGGAGGGTGTCTTTGGGTCAGTGTGGGGCTGTGGGGGGGTGGATTTAAAAGGGGGACTGTGCCTGTGGCCATAGATGCCACATTCCGTGGGTTCCTGCTGTGGGAGATTTTCCCATAACAAGAATCAATAGAAAGTGGCTGGCCACAGGACAGGGGAGGTTAGGTTTTGGGGAGGGTGTGTGTGGTGTATTGTCGAAGGCTTTCACGGCCGGAGAACGATGGTTGTTGTGGGTTTTCCGGGCTGCATTGGCGTGGTCTTGGCATTGTAGTTCCTGACGTTTCGCCAGCAGCTGTGGCTGGCATCTTCAGAGGTGTAGCACCAAAAGACAGAGATCTCTTAGTGTCACAGTGTGGAAAAGATGTTGGCAGGTCATTTGTATCTACTCAGGAGGGGTGAGGTTGAGCTGAGTCATCCTGTAAGAGTTTCCCAGGGTGTGGAATGCTAATGGCGGGAGGCTTCACTGTATCCTGAGGAGGTTCTTTTGCATATGGATTGGTACTTGATGTGCTAATCTTCTCTGCAGGGCTATTGTCGGGGATAGAGTGTTTTGTTAGCCTGGTGTTTTTCAGAACTGGAGCCCATGCTCTGTTCATTCTTAAGGTTTCTTCTTTCCTGTTGAAGTTTTGCTTATGCTTGTGAATTTCAATGGCTTCCCTGTGCAGTCTGACAAAGTAGTTGGAAGTGTTGTCCAGTATTTTGGTGTCCTGGAATAAGATACTGTGCCCTGTTTGAGTTAGGCTATGTTCAGCCACTGCTGATTTTTCAGGTTGTCCAAGTCTGCAGTGTCTTTCATGTTCTTTTCTTCTTGTCTGGATGCTACGCTTTGTGGTCCCGATGTAAACTTGTCCACAGCTGCAGGGTATACGATATACTCCTGTAGAGGTGAGGGGGTCTCTACTATCTTTTGCTGATCGTAGCATCTGTTGTATTTTTCGGGTGGGTCTGAACACTGCTTGAAGGTTATGCTTTTTCATAAGCTTTCCCATCTGATCAGTAATTCCTTTGATATATGGCAAAAACACTTTTCCTGTAGGAGACTGTTTTTCCTTGGTTGTTTGATTCATCCTGGGTTTGATTGCTCTTCGGATTTCATTTCTGGAGTAGCCATTTGCCTGAAGTGCGTGGTTTAGATGATTAATTTCCTCATTGAGAAAGTGCGGCTCACATATCCGTCTTGTGCGATCCAGTAATGTTTTCATTATGCCTCTTTTCTGTCGGGGGTGGTGATTGGAGTTTTTGTGCAAGTACCGATCAGTGTGAGTTGGTTTCCTGTAGACCTTGTGACCTTGTATACAGTATAACTGCAGGAGTATACCGTATACCCTGAAGCTGTGGACAAGTTTACATCGGGACCACAAAGCGTAGCATCCAGACAAGAAGAAAAGAACATGAAAGACACTGCAGACTTGGACAACCTGAAAAATCAGCAGTGGCTGAACATAGCCTAACTCAAACAGGGCACAGTTTCTTTATCCAGGACACCAAAATACTGGACAACACTTCCAACTACTTTGTCAGACTGCACAGGGAAGCCATTGAAATTCACAAGCATAAGCAAAACTTCAACAGGAAAGAAGAAACCTTAAGAATGAACAGAGCATGGTTTCCAGTTCTGAAAACCACCAGGCTAACAAAACACTCTATACTCGACAATAGCCCTGCAGAGAAGATTAGCACATCAAGCCCCAAGCCATATGCAAAAGAACCTCCTCAGGATACAGTGAAGCCTCCCGCCATTAGCATTCCACACCCTGGGAAACTCTTACAGGATGACTCAGCTCAACCCCACCCCTCCTGAGTAGATACAAATGACCTGCCAACATCTTTTCCACACTGTGACACTGAGAGATCTCTGTCTTTTGGTGCTACACCTCTGAAGATGCCAGCCACAGCTGCTGGCGAAACGTCAGGAACTACAATGCCAAGACCACGGCAATACAGCCCGGAAACCCACAACAACCATCGGTGTGTGTGGTATTTGGCAGTTTGGGTGCAGGTGGACTGTGGCTGTGGCCATTGGCAGCCCCAATCCCATGTGTTTCTGCGGTGTGGAAGTCTTCCCCACAGTAGAAAGACAAAGTGGTGTGGCAGGAGAACCACCTTTGGGGGGCATAAAATGGCCCCCCAAAGTGGGATCTGGTTGAGCCTTGGTGGAGGGTGGGAGGACAGGTAGGAGGAGGTCCTCTGAAGTTTGGGGGCATTTTGCATGCAAAATATCACCCCTAGCCAGACAAGCCTCTCTTATTTCCCCCATAGGAAATAATGGAGAAAGGGGAGGCTAAGAGCAGCATCTTTGGGAGGCCATAAAATGGCTCCCCAAAGTGGTATCTGCTTGAGCCTTGGTGGAGGGTGGGAGGACATGTGGGAGATGGGCCCCTGAAGTTTGGGGGCATTTTACATGCAAAATGCCACCCCTAGCCAGACAAGCCTTTCTTATTTTCCCCCGTAGGGAATAGTGGAGTGGAAGTGAATAGGGGCACCTTCTTTGGGAGGCCATAAAATGCCCCCCCAAAGTGGAATCTGTCTGAAACTTGGTGAAGGGTGGGAGGACAGGTGGGAGCAGGTCCCCTGAAAGTTGGGTGCATTTTGCTTGCAAAATGCCACCCCAAGCCACCTAGAAAGATGACTTGTTTTTCCCCATAGAGAACCATGGAGAGTGTAGGAGGATGGGGCACCTTGTTTGGGGGGGCATAACATGGCCCCCCAAAGTCCAATCTTTCTGAAACTAGGGGGCCAGTTAGAGGAGAGTTAGGAGAAGGTCTCCACCAAGTCTGGTTTGATTTGGACAGAAAATGTCCCCCCCCCAGGCTCCCGGAAACCCGGGAGGTTTTCTCATTGAAAACAATGGCCTAATCAAGCTGAAAAGCCGAATCTATTACCGAAACGCGAATACCGAAACGGTTTCCTGATTCAGTTAAAACCGAATCAGGTTTACTGAAACAGGCAGGCCTTGCACACCTCTTGTTATTATTACCCCCACAAAAGTCACTCTGTGAGATGGGTGGGGCTGAGAGTGCTCCGGAAAGCTGTGACTGACCTAAGGTCACCCAGCTGGGTGGAAACTAGGATAGAAAATGCATGCACTCTGGTTGATGCTAGGTAGGCCACTTTAAGTGGGGGAATAGCCAGTAGGACTGTAGCTGCCGCATGGGTTCATATGGGAAGAGATGGTTCTTTAGATGACTCTGCTCTTTCATTTCCCTTCTACAAAATAAAAGGCTACCTGACAAGGGTACTTGATGGCTAATTTACTAGAAAACCGCACAGCAATATAATATGCTCTTAGATGAAGTTCACATGCTCCACCTGCAGCAACAGTCCAACAGACCGAGGATCAAACTTGAAAAAGGGAGACCTGGGGGCAAATCACAAGGAGCTGTGCATCTCCTCTTGAGTTAGTCACTGTCTCTTAGCCCTATTACACACAATTGTTGCAAGGATAAAACAGGGCATGTAGACCCCTCTGGTCTCCTTGCATGGAGGGCAGTACCCAATGATAGCAACAATGACTAATAATGATTGTGATAGGGCATGATTAGCCCATAATAATAATTTTAAAAATTATCTCCAAACTTCCCTGTTGGAGGATATTTTCTAGTGTGATAAGAGTTTTATGAACTCTGATTAATAAAGGATTAATGTAATTCTTACATGATTAGCACTAGTTCATACAATCCTTTTTTCCTCATGCAAGTAGCATTGACAATTGCATGGACAAATGAGGCATACAAACCACACAATAACAGACATGGCTAGCACCATTTCTGGTGACTGCAGCTGCTGGGAAAAAGTGTCTTTATGATTACTGGACTTGCTGTTCGCCATACCTGCAATTCCCTCATGAACACAGTGATGTGTTCAGGATATAGTATGAGAAAGCTCCTAATTATACCCAACGTGCCATTATATCCTTATAGTTTAAAGGAAACCAGATATAAGGAAATTCCAGCTGGATTTCTAGTGAGAAAAATAAGATTAACCATTTTAGGCAATTTTAAGGAGAACTGAGAGGGATAATTCTCTCCTTCCCACTCGGGTGTCTCAGGCACTAAAGCTGTGGTTCACCTCCAATCTGAATAACACTGACCATAGGTCAAGTCTGTATGTGCATGTACTACAGTAGTGTGTGTGTGTGTGGGGGGGAACTCCCAATCCAAATGTTGCATCAAGAAAAAAAATGAAGCCTACAGTCGATATAAATTATGCAAATAACATTTCACATACTGGTCTAGGTTGGATGGTTTATCGTACTTTGGTTAATCATGCAAAGCACAAAACACTCTGCAGAGCTCTGATACCTAGCTTCCCAACCACTGGAAATTCTGCCCAACCTCATCTCTGCCCTAACTGGTTTCTGGGATGTTACCAGCACTGCTCATGCATTTTATGCTATCTTCACATCCTGAAGGGCTAGACACTTACATTTAAAAGAATGGAAACGGAGGGGGTTTTTAGGGTGCTGCATTTCTCATCGAATCCCAATTTCTGCACTTGTACAGTATTGTTGCGTTATATACAGCACCCTACTGGAAATCTTCTGGACCTGGAAAATGCCCATGCTATGCACCATAGAGTATCCATTGCATTCTGGTTGCTAAATGTTGCTCATTAGCAGCACTGCAGACATGAAATCTGGATCATGAGTTCTGCTCTGCTTTTGCTGTTCCAAAAAGATTTGTCCCTTCAACTCTGCTCTTCCCAGAAGGTACAACAGACAAGTTCATCTGCCTTTCCTATGTGGCAGCATTTTATTAATCCTGCTATTATTGCTGGAATAAAGATGTTGCCCAGCAAGTTTATGGATTGCTAATACCACACTGAACAGGGTTTATTTGAACTGGCAGTTTACATCTTTATGAAAACAAGATAGATTTCAGTCTGAGGAACTCATTAATAACCCTTTCACCAATGGGAATCTTACTTTTTATTTGGATTTGCTCAGCCCTGGTTGGTTTCTCTTCTTGGCTTGCCCGCGCTGAATTTGCCTTGCTCGTGTTCCAAATCCCAGGGTTTGCAGGGACTCTGTTATGTACTTTTGGCTGGGGGAGACACACAATACCAACAGTAATTTTGCATCACCACCTAAGGAAAATGAACAAGAAATAGTTTCACTGATATTTGAATATGTTGGAAAAGGCTAACAGAGTGAATTGTTTAACAGTAGGACTATGTTAGTTTAACAAAACATTTATTTATGAAAGAGGTGACTGGATGACCATTATTCAGTATAAACTACAGTAGGGTTATGATTTATCTGTACAATAATCATCTGCAAGTGTAAAAGGTGTTCCAGCCTTCTATTTTGTACCAGACTCTTTTTAAAACTTACAGTAAAGCAGAATAGCAGTTGTTTCCGCATTAGTTGTTTAGTGTGGAATTACCATGATTCATCTACTCATTTCATGGAGAATCCAAACAACACCATTCAAACCCTATGGTGCATTCTCTGTGGTCTTCCCTTTTGTAACTTTAAAAATATATATAAAAAGCAATTGCTGCAGCAAATTGTTTAGAGTGGTCAGTCAAAAAGGTTTTTCAGGGCAACAGTCCCTTTATATTCTTTCTTTCCCAATTAATTTGTTATCTCTGTAGCTGGCCACAGCATTCATCAATCAAGCAATTTATTTATTTATAGTCTGTCTTTCTCACTGAGACTCAAGGCAGATAACAGTGTGAGGTTAGTGCAGTCAATATTAAGGACATTTCCATAAACAATGCCATAGGGTAAATAAATACAAGTTTACAAGACATAGCATTAGCAAGAATCCAACGGAGCTGGAGAAATACTGAAACAGAGCATAAACAATTCTAGGACTGACATTAGGCAACATATTGTTAATTAATAGTTCTTAGGAGAAATGAGGAATGAAGAATTTCTTTTCACTGCAGGCAAAACCACTCTCACATGTTAAAGTTTACTTTTAATTATTGTTTCTGTGTTTTGTGAAATTGTAAGAATAAATTAAGAATAATGAGCAGTGGTTTTGATTGTATTCTCCCATGCCGAAAACAGGAACTGATTATTAACAATTGATTAATGAATGCAATGGGTAGCTATTGAGAGAACAGGAACTAAGTTGTTAGACAAAGTAACAAAAGGATGATTGCAGGGAGAAATGGTACCTCTGCTGAACAAGACTAGTTTCTGAGTAAACGTATGGTACAATCATGCTCATGGATATGGACATAGTTGGATTTTAGGGAAAATATATAGCAAGTACCTTGTACCACTACCACTTTGATTCCATTTGCACTTATTTGTGGAAAAGGAATGACTGGTCAAAAGTGTTGTAGTAAGAAAACAGGCGTGGCACCAACAAAGAGAGAAATACAAGGTCTCCAGCTATAAGTAAATCAAAAGTACAGGCAGTCCAATTGCCAAGAATGGAAGGTGTTGTCATTTAAGGTAGGCTTAAGAAGCAGAAGGACAAAAATAACATGTCCATTCGTAAAGAAGACTCTATATTTATATACAACTTTATTTGTATGGGTCTGCTCCAGAATGAGATTTAAACAATAAAGGGATTTACAAAAAGTATTTGAGAATTTATAACAAAGGCAAAAATCAAAGCCAGAAGTCTAACTAAAATATGTATTTTATATGCTGTTTTAACGATACTGTTATCTATGTATTGCATTTTTATACAGAATTTGTCTGGATGATGCCTTGGAAACCTTAGTTTGAAAAGCAGGGTACAAATATGCTAAATAAGTAAAGTGATGGTACTATATAGCAAAGGCTATAATCACCAATGGAGTCCTGGAGTAAATGCGTAAGTTTGCTGTTTCGATAGGGAACATGAGAGCGACGTTCAGATATTGCTCCAAGTACATCTGCCAGAGCTGACAAGCTGCGATTAATGAAGGAAGTTTCTCTGAGGACTGCTCCAGTCACACCAGACATACCTAGAAAAAAACCAATAAATTTAAGCAAGGCTTCTTCACCGCATTCAGACACCTGAATAAACATCAAACAAGGGAAAAGCATGTTGCTTACCTATAAAGGATATTCTTTGAGTGGTCATCTGTACAGTCACACTAGCAGACTCTGTGCAGGTCCAGAGCCTCAATTCAGAACATTCTAGAGCCTGGCTTTTAGGTGCAAAACCCTCCCTTTCAAGTCCATGCATCATTGTGCTTGCCCAAAGGGGAGGAGTCAAGGCTTCTCACTCAGTTCTGCCAAAAGTAATACTGCAACAAATTAAAAGCATGGATAAACAACTGGACAGAATGATACATTAATATAGAGGGCAACTGGACCAGTGTGTGGGCAGTGTTCAGTGGGAAGAACAAGCATTGCCACAATAAAGTGTAGAGTCATTGTAAGAACTGGATGAGACTTCTCCCTAGAGGTGTGCGGTTTGGATATGGAATTTGAGGGGGAAAACCCAGAATGTTAGCTGATTCAGTAAAATCCAGCTATTCTGGATCAAAATAGTGAATACCGAATCAGATTTGGTATTCTGAACTCAGGACACTGAATTAATTTGGTAAAATTCAGTAAACAAGGTTTGGCTGTTCCTCTGTTGTTTCCCTGCAAAGAAATAGTGAAGAAACAGCAGTTCCTGCATTTTTTTTCCAGAGAGGGAAAGGGTGTGTGTGTGTGTGTGGGGGGGGGGTCATTTTTCAACCAAACTCCAGCAAATTTGCTGATTGGATTGATTTTCCCAAGGAAAAAATGCCCAAATTTTACCAAATTTCTCTTAACTAACTGAACCAAATTAGAGAATCAATTCGGTATTCAGGAAATACAGAATTTTTCCCCTGGTCCAGTATTTCTAATCCAGGTTTACCAAATTTTGAGGGTCAGGGGGAGATACACTTCTACTTCTCTCCACTGAGATATATGCCCAGGGCAGCAAGGAAGGAAACACAGAGTGAAAAAGATATGTTTAAAGAAGGGTGAGATGATGGGAAGCTGACTGAAGGTGTATCTATCACTGTGTCCAATATTGAGGGAGCTTCTTTCCAGAGCACAGTACAAAGTTGGAAGGAGAAAATGAGCCTGGGTGACTTTGTGAACTTCTGACAGTGGGCACAGAGTTTCAGTAATGTGCCCTTCTCTAAAGCACAAGAGGCACTTGTCATATCCATCTGTAGAAAGCAACTTGTCCCCATATAGCCCACAAAATGTGGTATGTTTAATCATATATGGTAGACCTGAAACAAAGAAAAAAATCTTTAAAATAATCCAAAAATGAATAATAAAATGAGAGGAGGAAAAATAGGGAAACCACAGACAAAAACATCAAGGGGACTGTTTGTTTGTTTTGAAATCAGTAGCTCAGACAGCTCTCTGAGCACAATGGTTCCATTGATGTTGCTGCTGCAGGTTGAAAAAGAAATGAAGGGGAAGTAGCAACTCCACCTCCTGGGCATGAGCAATTGCTCACAGGATTGATTTGCACCTAAAAGCCTAGCTCTAGAACGTTCCTGACCACGACACACACACAGAGCCTATTTTGTGTGAATGCCCTGAGATCAAGAAGAACAAGGTGGCACGTTCAGCTGATGTAACATTTTTGTTTGCTCAATAGACCAGAGATTAACATGTCTACTGATGTTTGGGCCATGAAATAGTTATTTCCTAATTTTACATGAAAATAAAAGGCAGTTCTCAGTTTGGTTGTTGGGGGTTTTCCGGGCTGTATTGCCGTGGTCTTGGCATTGTAGTTCCTGACGTTTCGCCAGCAGCTGTGGCTGGCATCTTCAGAGGTGTAGCACCAGTTCTCAGTTTGCTATACATTTTACACTGCATGAATAACCCAATCTTGGCATTACTTTCTGGTCTGTTATATCCAATCAATACAACAATTGAAGTGCATGTAATTACAATATACAGGTTCTGCACTAAACACAAAGCTTATTCATTAAAAATCCCTGTCCTTATGAAAATGTTAAGACTATTTAAAAATGTGATATGATATATAGACAACAAAGTAAATTATGTTAACAACAACTAAATTAAATGTAGTTTGTCTGCAAGGTAAAATATAGTCCAGTTATTCAAAGCAATTGCCTATAGAATTATAAGCTACACATGCTGAATAAAACCATTTAAAAATTATTCTTATGCAGCAGCCTAATTGTCACATTATTTTTGAAGCAATTGTATAAGTTGACTGCTGTGATTTCATTTCAATGTGCTCACATGTGGAGAAAGTTGACATTTGCCACATAACGGAACCTCACATGGAATAATATGAGGATGTATTCCAATTAAATATTCAGAATGTGAAGCTGAGGTGGTAAAAGTGTCTTTACCCAATCAAAATGTAATGAGAATTACAGCAAGGTTTTCTTTAAGCTTCAAGAAAATGAGAAAAGACTGTTCTTTGTGTTAGATGTGCAAATTTAATGTTGTCCCATTGTTTTTAGTGAAGTCCTTCTGAATTTGTAAAACCACAATTACGAGCACACAGATGCGCTGCAAGTGTAAGCCCACTTACCTGGGAGGGAGCTCCATTGAACACAATGATACCTACTCCTAAGTAAGCATACTTAGGATTGCAGAGTTAGACTATGTATTATTAAAGACTGACTCAGACAAATTGGTATTACTTACAGCAGTAACAGTTTATTAACTGGACAAACACCTGGACAGCTTGCTTTTTAAAATAATAGACCAGCAATGATTGCCTTCAATAGACCATGGAAATCACTTAGTAACATTTTTAGCCGAAGTGAAGTTAACACTTACAACAAATAAAATACGCATATTTAAAAGGCTATTTTTAAAAATACAATAAATGCTAACAGTGACCAGGAAAAGAACTCTTGGCAGCAACTTAAAGAGCTCTTTCATAACATAGCTTCAGTTTTCAAAACATTATTTCTGGAATGCTACATTCAATTGAATGGCTTTTCTTGGTAAGGCAGCTTGTCTTTTAGGAAATAAATAATCAGGTTTCTGAAAAGACTTTGTTTGAAGCAGCAACAACAGCAATTTGGGGACAGAAAGCCAAATAAAACAGGAAATTATTACATGATGCATCAACATCCCTACTACTCTTGTTTTTCACAAAGAGAATAAAGTAGCCCTATTGAATAAAGTCACTTTTGACAAATATTTGATGTTTCATTTACACACTTAAACTATTATTAATTTGCAGGCACTCTTAGTTTAATATTGTGAAATCAAGACTGAATAGCAGTTGCTGGGGAACTTTCTGGGACAAGCCAAACTTGAACTAAGTCCCTTGCCTTGAAAACACCAATAGGGGTTGCCACAAGTCAGCTATGACTTGTTGGCACTCTCCATCACCATCATGCCAATGCTAGAAATCTTTGAGCCAAGATTATGGAGCTAGAGTGCTTGGTGGTAAAGGACAATGTTGGGCATTTCAGAAACCTCATGGAATGGAGACAATGTTGTCCCTAGGACAGGGAAGGATCTGTCAGGGGTGGTGTTGCTGTATATATCAAAGACTGCAGAGAATCAAGTAAGCTAGAAAACATGACAGGAAGAAACTTTCTCACAGAATCACTAGAGACACTAGGCCCTAAGGGTTACTTAAAAACAGGAGTGTACTATTCTTATCCTGACCAAAACGAGGAGGCAGACCTTGAGATGGAGAAGGAAATAAGGGTGGTGAATAAAGAGGAGAATTTTATAATGCTGTAATTTCAACGACCTTTACAATGATTGGATAAATATGTGTTTGTGTTGTGCCACAGAAACAAGCTTTCTAGCCATCACAAACAACAGTGCCTTGGAGCAGTTGGTCACAGAATCGACTAAAGGTTTAGCAACTCTAGACTTGGTTCTGCCCAGGGCTAGAGACCCGGTGCAAGACATAAATGTTGTTGTACCATCTGAGAATTGTGCTATTATGTTCAGCATTAATGTCAACAGAAATTTGCTCCCAAAGTCTAAAACAGTAACTTTTGATTTCAAAAGAGGAAACTTTGCTAAAATTAGGGGGCATCAGAAGAGAGTTAAAGGGAGAATTAAGAGAGTCATATATCTGGAAACCATTTAAAATTATGCTGATTGAGGCCCAGATAGAATGCATACCTTAATCAGGAAAGGTACCTGCATGGTTAATTCCAGCCAACGAAACTACAAAAGGCAAAAAGGGCTTCTTTTAAAAAGTGGAAGATTTTCCCAACTGAGGGGAACAGAAGGGTGCACAAATTCTGGCAAAACAAATGTTAGTTGACAAGAAAGTAAACAAACAGAATTTGAGGAGTAGATGGCCAAAAACATTAAGACAACAACAAGCATTTATTCAAATATACCAGGGGTAGGAAACTGGCTAGTGATCAGCTGGGCCTTTGGATAATTGCAATAAATAAAAAGATTTCTTAAGGAAGATGAGGAGATGGCAGAGAAACTGAATAAATTCTTTGTATCTATTTGCACTGTGGAAAATGTTGGGCACATATCCATGCCAGTCATTGTTTTTGGGAAGGATGTCTGAGGAACTTAGTCAAATTGAAGTGACAAGAAATGAAGTTCCAAGGCAAACTGAAAACTAATAAGTCTGCAGATACAGATGGCATATACCCTAAGGTTCTTAAGGAACTCAAATATGAAATTGTTGATTTACTAACTGTGCTGGATGAATAGAAAATAGCAAATATCCCCCCAATCTCTAACAAGGAGTACAGAGAGGATCTAGGGTATTACAGGACAGTTAGCTTAACATTTAATCCAGATAAATTAGTTGAAACTGTTCTTCAAGAGAGAATTATTAAGTACACCGAGGAAAACAAGTTTGCACTTAACTATAACTGTTATTCATCAAGTTTTTGTGCAAGCACATATAGGATCTTCACATGTGGAGGCCAGCCGCAGATGTTCTAAAGTTCCTAGAGGCATGAGACGAACCTTTTTGTATGCATTTTTCCTGGCATGGCTATAAAAGTGAGTGAGTGGCTCCCTCCCTCAGTTTTCTAGGCCATTGGTGCAGAAGGAAAAGAAAAAGAGCTCACAGCAGGAAAGGAGGGAAGGATATATGCTTATACAGAAGTTCACTTGATGAACAACCAATACAGGTAAGTGCAACGTTGTTTTCATCATCTTGACTTCTGTGCAGTCCCACATGGAAGATTAGCAAGCTGACTTACCCCAGGAGGAGGGTGTGAGGCTCTTCAGCTGAAAAGACTCTTCAAGACTGCGTTGCTTATTGCTGCATCCTGTCTGGAGTCCACATCAATGGCAGCATGCCCTACATAATGGGAAACGCTACCGGACCCATTACTTCCAAACAAAGGACTTTAAATACTGGATTTGAACTAGTCGGAGAAGAACAATTCACACTGATCTCTAAGGACCTCGCCATTTGAACCAACTGTTCAGTGTGTAAGTCGAGTTCTTCACTCAGATATACAGCAGTATCCTCTGTGAGAAATTCTGGAGGTGATGATTACAAAATCAGAACTGGCATCTGAATCATCATCTGACTGGGTGGAAGGATTTCAGTGGAAGTTTTGGAACCACACTTGCCTCTCAAACTGTGGATGGAACTGTTGAAGACTTTGATTTGAGTCTCGATTCTAAGCATAGAGGCACATATGGATCTTCCTCATAGAAAAAATAATGAGGAGGAGGGTACATGCCCATTGTGACCTCATAGCTGTAGGCATAATAATTGAGATAAGGGGATCCACATGGCGAATATTGGATCTGACAGCATCTATGATGGTGCGTCAGTTCAAGTTGATTATTAGTATCAGATGGAATTGAGGAATCTCTATAGCTTTCCATAAGGACGGGAGATGACGGCAGCAGAGAAATGGCTGTTGATGCCTCAGTGAATTCAGGAATCTCACTCTTTGAAAGAGATGGAAGTGAGGAAGATTGTCATCTTGGTGTAGGACATGGAGTTCTCAGAACTGTGGTTGGACTTGACAGATCCATGTTGGTCAGGCCCAAAGAAGATTTCCTCTTATTATAGGACAATGTAGGTTTCTCAATATGTTTAGTCTTCAGTCTTGCCTTTTTTGGTAGGTGGTTCTGACTGGCACCGAGGAGGAACCAATGATGATGCAGATGGAACCAACTGGTCTTTGATCCAGACTCAGGCGCAGACAATGACAGTGGAATTGAAAAATGCCTCAGGGTGCTGTGATTCCTTTTCAGTGATTATTTGATTTGAAGGGATGGAACCCGTAAGGGCCAACTTCCAAAGTGCTGCTTTTAGCTGTGATGTCCTCTCATGACACGCTTTCAGCATAAACTGCTTACAGAGAGCACACCTCAAAGTGTCATGGCCTTTGCTTAAACAAAAAAGGAACTTTTAATGGCCATAGGATTGGGCCATCTTCATCCTCCAGTGGGAACATTTTTTGAAAAGAGCCTTTGAAGCCATGGAACTGAAGGCCCTAAAATTCAGGAAGGAACTGAAGAGCAGAGAGAGAGAGAGACATCCTTCTTCAGCGGTGGCAAAAGAACAACTGGAGGGAGCCACTCACCTGCCTTTTTATAGCCATGCCAGGAAAAAAGTGCGCAAAAAGGCCAGCTGAGTATCTCGTGCTTCTAGGAGCTTTAGAATGTCTGCAACTGCACATGCGCAGATCCCATGTTGTACTGCACAAAAGCCACAATAAAGTATGCTGAGAAAAAAATCACTATCGCTTCTGCAAAAGGAAGTCCTGCCTCACCAAACTCTTGGAGTTCTTTGAGCAGGTTAATAAGTATGTGGATAAAGGCAATCCAGTAGACATCATATAATGGTACTTCCAAAAAGCTTTTGACAAGGTACTTCACTAGGGACTCCTGAGAAAGCTGAGAAATCATGAGACAAGAGGACTGGTCCTCTCATAGATTAAAAATTGGTTAAATGACAGAAAGCAGACAGCAGGAATTGACCATTCTCACAATGGAGAACACTTGGAACCCACAAGAGATCAGTGCTATTTAATTTGTTTCTAAATTATTTAGAATTGGGGCTGAGTAGTATAGTAGCCACATTTGCAGATGATACAAAATGAATTCAGGATGGTGAAAACCAAGGCTGATTGTAAAGAATTACATTAAGGTTTCTCTAAATATGGAGAATAGGCAACCATGTGGCAAATGAAATTCAATGTGGCTAAGTATAATGTGATGCAACTGGATCTTCATTGGGGAAAAGGACAGGGTATAAATGAACAAATAAGGAAACAAATATAAATAAATTAACAAAACACAAATTGGTTCCATGGTAGATCTTCATAACTGTGGAAATGTGTTGCCCAAAGGCTAACTTACCAACACATTCACTGCCAGCCAAATCTACCAACTGAAGTTTTGTTCTCATTTGCTTGAGTTTCTCTGTAGATTCAGTAAGTAACAGGGCTGGTGAAATAGTTCCGGAAGGAAAGGTGGGTGTGTCATCTTTCACAGTGTGTGGATAGTTGAAGAAATATTCTTTATTCAGCTTCTGGCTAGAACCACCACCTGCCCAAGGAAGTTGGATGACAGAAAGGACAGAATGAAGAAATTTAACCCACAGCAATGAAATACGACACACCAGGAGGGATGGGTTATGTCAGGGCAATTTCTAGGTTAGGCCAAGAATATCTCTAGATGACATAGAAATTACAACCCTTTATCAGGGTAATTATGCAACTGGTTCTGCCTGCCTACACCTATGATACTTCTCAGGTATACAAAGGGTGCTCTGCATTTGGAACTGGAGGAAAGAGTTAGGGAACAGGCTTGTAACATCATAACACTAGTCAATAAGTGCTCTTCACCAGCAGATCTTCTAGCACAAACATTTTAAAAAGAGCATGCATTACAGCTA
Organism: Eublepharis macularius; assembly: GCF_028583425.1. NCBI lineage: Eukaryota > Metazoa > Chordata > Lepidosauria > Squamata > Eublepharidae > Eublepharis > Eublepharis macularius. Next base: position 142,686,099 of record NC_072790.1, on the reverse strand, counting down.
AAGAAGCCTTTGTGTTTCCAGAACAGCTAATTGCTAATAGTCATGGCAAAACCTGCTGTGATCTTTCGTTGGCTGAGTGCCAGCGGGTGTCTTCCTTCTTCAATCTAAGACCACTTCTTCTCGGGCTGCCCTCGGCCATCTGCTATGCCGTATACAGACTCCCAATATTTGTTTAAATAGCCTGCTCCTGGACTATTTTAATGACTTTTTAAAAACTCACTCTATAAAATTATTGATTTTATGTTTTTGTGACTTTTAATGTATTTTTAAAATGTTGTCAGCTGCCCTGAGCCCATCTGTGGGGAGGGCGGGGTATAAATGGAATAAAATAAATAAATAATAAAATGTTTATATCATGCCCATCTTTGCCAACATTGCTGAGTTTGTAATGCCTGCTATTCAAGAGGGTTTTCTGAATGAGATTTTTGTATTACTTCTGGCCCCACGCTGCTTCGGGTTATCCTGATTTCAACACATTTTTGCCTTTAGTTTTTGCTGCAGGGTGGTTTTTTGGATTTTCCTTGGTTTTTTTCCCAGTTGTTTTGAGACCACTTTTACCCCAATCTTTTTCTGGAAGACGATATTTTCTTCATGTGTAATGTTTCTTTCAGTTTTGTCCATCCCTCCCATTTCCACCCACCTCCAACCCACTTTTCAATTATTGGACATTCATTATCGTTGAGCCACTCCTCCCCTCTGCCTTCCTTCCCATTTTTTAAAAGTAGTATATTTTATATCAATATATTGCCCTACTATTGTTGAAACATGTTCTCTGAATTCTCAGCATTCATTAAAAAAAGTAAGTCTCTAGCCTATACCATTGAGGAGATATGCCTTTTCCTTATATCATCAAACCAAAGAACAAGAGAGGCACCTTCAATTAGAGCACTGGACTGACGAGAGTGGAATACCACAAATGAAGGCAATGAGCAAAAAAATTAATTAACAAACATTACACATATTGTAATTAGTCAAATATTCACATGAATCCCTGGACCCACAGTTAATTAACAGGTGCAAAAGGTATAACAAAAAACAACGTGAGGAAAAAGTTCATCCAAAGGTAAATGAATCAAAGTAATCAAACTTGCAAGAACTGCAAACTCGTTAATCAATATCTATTCCTCAGTCTTTGTGACTCTTGCAGGTGGTGTGCTAAAGAACAAGATGCCCAGTTGATGTGGTCCTCCTGCCCGACATTTAGGGCCAGCAAGGTTCCTGATGTTCTGTGGAAACCTTTTCAGGGGCGGTGGAACATATGCCACAAGCTTACTTTACAAATTCACACAGCACCAGCAAATCAAAAGGTCCATAATAGCAGCCAAGTGCTAATTAACTGTTTGTGGGTCCAGGGATTCATGTGAATATTTGACTAATTACAATATATGTAATGGTTGTTAATTAATTTTTTTGCTTGTTGCCTTCATTTGTGGTTTTCCACTGTCATCAGGCCAGTTTTCCTTATATCATTGCAAGAGAAGGGACTAAAGACTTACTTTTTAAAAATTAAAGCTGGGAATTCAGAGAACGTGCTGCACCCATTAAAAAATTGAAAAGTCCTGGTGGCCCAGGGGACGGAGGTTGGCCACTTCTGGCATGGTTTGAAAAAAACACAGCTACTGCTGCTCTGAACTCCATCCCAACAGAGGTTGGTTTGCCCCTCCAGTGCCAGCCTCTGCTTCCTGGTTCAGGGTCAGTCCAGGCAGGGCTCTCTCATTTGGACCACATTGTGGGTGGTGGTGGTCTTCTCCCCTTTTATGCTTCCCCATGTGCTTGCCAATAGGAATTCTCATTGGACCAGAAACATTGGATTTTAAAGTGATATTGCCAGAACACTTTTCCTTTAACATTGGAAAGCTGCGGTCCTGCTTCATATTGATATCTGGACAGAAGAATTATTGGATTTAGCAGCGAAAGAAGAAATACCATTTAGCAGACAGGATGCAGAAATGAAAATCAATTACATTTGGGCATAATTGTTATAGTTTTATGAAGCTTGATATAGTATTTATTTCTAATTGCTTGGATAAGTTGCATCTTCATCCCCTCCTTTCCCTTTCTTTTTTATTTATTGGCTTTGTGTATTTTATTCATCCCTTCCTATTCCTTGCTTAGGTCTAGGGGAGAGGCTGGTTTATAGGAGGAAGGAGAAGTTTGGGAGTAAATTATTTAGCTTTTAAAAGGCAATATTTAAATAACCACCCCTTTTGGCAGAATAATTTTAAAAAGCCACATGATAAAGCAGCAATTTTAAAAAAACAGGATAATAATTTAAGCAATTTGAAACCCAGAAGCAGAATCAATATAGACAGTATAAAAGGGCAATATAGTACTAAACTGTCTAAGCGCAGGATTATAATGGTGTATTAAATGAATTTATAATGACTGTTTTTCATATTATGTGTACAGAGACAAGCTGTATAGTTCTTGGAGAAGAGTCAGTTGGGGTATACACATTTAATCTAAATTGGAAAATCCCAACTTTAAATAAGGAGTGGCTGTCGTCTGTCCCAGAAGTATTCCTAGTGGGTGCTGCTCAGGAATTTTCCAGCTTGGATTTAAATAAAAGCAGAGGGGTGGCCCTGAGTTTTAATTTGAAATTCAGAATTAATATTAAAACGTTTTAGCTTATTACTTCACAAAGGGCTTTGGCTTCTGTGATCATCTTAGAGATGTGTTATACACAAGCTACCTACCAAAGCCATCCTCCAAGACAGCCATTATGGTGATATTCAAAGTTACCACAAGATGAGAACGAGATGAATGAGCATGTACAAGTGTTGGATGTTTGACTCTTAACTGCAGGCCCTTATTAACTAGCTCCAAGAACTCCACAGCATCTTCAACAGGTCTAACAAAACAAAACATATCAGTTGAATCCAAAAAATGCAGAAAGCATGAACATATTCCTGATAATTTACCCCACAGTCTTCCTCCAATCCCATGTTCAATATTGCTCCTATTTTTTCCCTCACTAAAGCATCTAGAATTACTTTCAGTAGACTATTCTGGGTGGTCAGGAATTTATAGCTCATATGGCTTTTGTGATTAAGGGGTAATACACACTGTAGCTATCAACCTATGGAAACAACTTCTAAACTGCTATATTTCAACTGAAAATGTTTAGCACTGACTAAATTTAAGGACATTTAGCACACTATTGATTATCCTATCAAACTTCAGTTAGAGTGTTGTCCTAAAGGTGAATGGGTAAAGAATCATCTCAGTATGTGTCAGTGCTTGGCAGGTAGAATCCCCAAGTTCTCCACAGCAAAAACGCAGGTGTATTGGTTGAAGTAATTTTATTAGAGATCCAGCAAGTTCAAGGTGCTCAGACAAGTGCTTTGGCCGAAGTGACATAACTGGGGTTGGTGATGTTATTGGGAACATTTCCGCCATCAGGATAAGGGCCGTTAAAGTTTTTGGGTGTGAAAGAGCCAGGGGGATTGTCAGGGAGAAGCTAGGTTTAGGCTAGACAGAACAAAGAATGAAATCATCTCAGTTCCCAAGAAAGATACATTTCGAGCTGGCTGCAGCCAGCCTTCAAGGACACTTTTGGAGGCAGCGGGGAAAGAGAAAGTAAATACTTGTGAGATAACCTACTGTCTTAACATCAATAAGAAACTTCTCATACCCTCAGAGGACCAGTACATAACACAGAATACATTCATGGCAGATATGAACGCAGAATACGTTCAGGCAGATATACAGACAAGCATATATGACAATGTGAACAGCTGTAAGTCAGCATAAATGGCAACTGCTATACAAAGTGAGGGTAACTGGATGGCCATGAACAGTCCTCTAGGTTGTCCTTTAGACCTTTGTGTGATCCAGTCTAGATTGCTCTTGATATTATAGGTTTTTCAAAGTCCATCTACCAAAGAAAGCAACAGATTCTATATCTAAGGCAATGGAAAAACCTATGATTCCAAATGCTCTTTCAGAGAGAAAATGTTAAGAGAAATGCTTCCCTGCTTTTTATTGATACATAAACCTAAGTACCGAACCATACACAGCAGTTTCAAATTTCTATTTAGCTAGCAACCAACTATTTCTATCCATAGATGTAATTTTTACTCCAATGCAAGACTACATTTTCTTTCAGGTATGTCTCTTACAGGGGCCTCATGTTTTTTACTGGACAGTTATGTCCAGTAAAAAAAATGTTCTTGGTGTATAACTTTTTTTAGGGTGGTGATCAGTCCTTCAGGGTTGTCTTCCTTTCAAGTACATACAGCAGCCAGAGACCCCAGAGGGCCCAAGAACCAGCTAATCAGGGCACCTAGCTTCCGAGGGAAACATCATTTCTGAACATAACACCACTTCTCTCAACCACCCTGAAGAAGCAGAACTGGAAACTCTGCTGTATTGGTAGGGTAAGTATTTTTAGGGCTTTTCAGGCTTTATATATGTCTAAACAAACATGTTATTGATGAAATGCTATTTAAGTCCCAGTTGCTTACTTTAAACCAAAAGAGTAAGGGTGGTCTTGCACCATGATTTCCTTACTTTGTTTTGACTTGTTTTTCCATTGCTAATCTTCTCTGTAAAATGATTAATATTATGCATTTATATGCATAATATTATTATGCGTAATTTATTATGCAGAATCTTTACCAGTGATTCGGTTGACATCAAAATCCAAACATATACTTTTGGACAAAAACATTTTAAAAGGTTTTCCTTCATAAAGGATTATGAACTCAAAGCTGCTGAAACAATTGAGGGAGGGGGAAAGGAAACTTACTCCTGCCAATTTCCTACCACATAACATAAATTTTAGCTTGTAGCTGATTGTTTCCTCATTAAAACCTCTGGAAAAGAAAGAACCAATGGCTAAATCAGGAAAACAGAGTTGCACTTACCTGTAACTGTTGTTCACTGAGGTCTTCAGTGCAGGCACACATGGGAATGCGCATGCACAGCTTTAAAATCTATCAAGGTGCCTGTCTCCCCAGAGCGCAAGTGTGAGCATTTCCCACCCCAAAACACCCACCCTCTGCGGACATGGCACTCCTACCCTCAGTTTCTCCTGAGCTGCCAGCTTCTTCAATAAAAGTGAAGAGAACCTAGCAGAGTTGGTGGGAGGGTATGCGTCCCTGCACAGAAGACAATGAACAACAGTTACAGATAAGAGCAACTCTGTTTTCATTGTCGGTCTTCTTGTGCAGTTCCACATGCAAGATTAGCAAGCCACTTACCATGGAGGAGGGCAGGTTCTCATTGGAACAACTGGAGCACTGCTTGGCCCACTGTTGCCTCTCTTCTGTTAGCCACATCCAATGCATAGAGTCTGACAAATGTATCTGGCAATGCCCATGTGGCTGCCCTGAAGATGTCTTGGATGGGCACCCCCTTCAGGAGTGCAGTTGAAGAAACTTGCAACCTAGTAAAGTGAGCACGATTCTCTAATAGACAAGGTAAGTTAGCTCTTTTATAACATGTTTTGATTGCTTGATTGCTAGCAATTGTCTGTGACGTGGCCTTTTTTCCTTTCTTATGTCCTGCATAACAAACATATGAACTGATCGTCCATTCAGAACATGGTTGTGTGATCTAGATAAAACAAAAGTGCTCTGTGAACATCTAAGGAGTATAACTTTCTCTCTGCTTCTGATGTTGGTGATGGGAAAAATACCAGTAGCACTATCTCTTGTGACATGTGAAATTTCGTAACCACCTTTGGTAGGAACTCTGTGCTAGGTCTTAATACTACTTTTTCCTTATGTATTTTCAGAAAGGGCATATTAACACGAAGAGCTGCTAGTTCACTTACTTTTCTGGAAGAGGTAATTGCCACTAAGAAAATCACTTTCATAGTTAGGTATCTCAGCTGGCATGTAGCCAGTGGTTCAAATGGTGGGTACATCAATTTGTCAAGGACTAAATGCAGGGACCATTGTGGTACAATTTTAGTCACTGCAGGGAACATGTTTTGTGACCCTTTAAGAAAGAGCTTGAGGAAAAAAAGGTCCTCTTGTCTATTGGGGCATGGAAGGATATAGCCGCCAAGTAAACCTAGACAGACGAATTAGAGAGGCCATTCCATTTCAAGTGTAGCAAAAATTATAATATATATGACATAGGGCATTTGTATGGCTCAATCTCTCTAGTTGAGGCCCATTCAGTGAATTTCTCCCATTTATACAAGCAAGATTTTCTGGTGGTAATTTTTCTTACGTTCAGTATAACTTCCGCCACCCCCTCAGTGAAATTTTCTATTGGAGAATTAACCAAGCTGTTAGCTTGAGCCAGTCTATGTCATGGTGCCAAACTCCTCTGCAACTGAGGAGATCTGGGGGCAGTGGTAGGTGTTGAAAAGTGTTGTTAGAAAGCTGGGTCAGCCGGTGGAACCATGGCTGACATGACCAGAACGGACTTATTACTATAATGTTGATCCCATCTGTTTGTATTTTGCTGACCATCCTCGCTATAAGGGGAATGGAAGGAAAAGCATAAAAAAGGTTCCCTGACCATCTCATCTGAAATGCGTCTCTCATGGATTCCAAATCCAGGCCTCCCCTGGAACAGAAGGCAGGGGTCTTTCAATTTTCAGTGGTGGCAAAGAGATCCACCTCTGGGAAACCCCATTGGTGAAAAATCTGTTTTATGTACTGTCCCTTCAGAGACCATTTGTGGTTGGATGAGCCTGTTCTGCTTAATGTGTCCGCAATGACATTGTTTTCTCCTGGGATATATAAGGCTGGGAGAGTGATGTTTTGCTTGCTGGCCCACTCCCATGTCCAAATTGCTTCCATGCAAAGTGTTCTGGATGTCGTTCTACCCTGTTTGTTCAGCTAAAAAATTGCTGTAGAGTTGTCGGTGAGTATTTGAAATTTTTTTCCTATCACAATATCTGTGAACGAGGTAAGTGCATAACATATAGCTCATAACTCAAGTACATTAATATGTAACTTCTTTTCTCCACTCAGCCACAACCCAGGTGTGAACCTGTCACCACAGTATGCCCCCCAACCTGACGTTGATGCGTCCATTGTAATGGATGTATCAGCATCTGGTGATTCAAAACTCATGCCTTCTAGTAAGTAAGAATTTTGGATCCACCAACTTAGTGATCTAATCACTACTCTTGATATGGTGAACTTTTTCTTTTGGGAGTGTATTTTAGGACAGTAAACTGAAAGGAACCATAACTGGAGCTTCTTCCTGCGAAGACTGGCTAATGGGACCATGGTTGTAGTGGCTGCCATGAGACCCAAAAGTGTCTGTATAGTAATGGCCAGTTGGAATCTTTGTCTAGAGAACAGTCTAACCATGGAGCTTATCTTTCTTGCTCTCTCTAAGGGAAGGAAGGCCTTGTTCTCTGACTCATCAAGAACTACACCTATGAACTGGACTCTCCTGGTTGAGTACAGGTTAGATTTCTTAAAATTTATTACGAGATCAATCTTTAGGCATGTTTCTACTATAAGTCTTATGTGGCCTTGCAATTTCTCTTTGGAGTGTGCTGAAAACAGAAAATCTTCTAAATAAGGGTATATGGAACAGCCTAGTGTTCTTAAATATACTACAACAGGTGCTACACACGTGGTAAAGACCCTAGGCACTGTGGCCAACCCAAGGGGTAACACCTGCTATTGATATACCTCACCATTAAAGGTAAATCTCAGCAAATTTCTATAGGAGAGATAAATAGACACATGAAAGTATGTGTCCTTCAGATCCATGACTGCAAACCAGGAATTGGGCGGAAGCAGTTGAAGGACCATATTAAGGGTGACCATTTTAAACTTTCGGACCCCAACAGACTCGTTCAGGTTTCTCAAGTCCAGTATCAGTCTCAGCCCCCTGTCCTTTTTTTGAACCAGAAAGAATCTGGATTAACCCCCCCACACACCCACACACACTGGGATTCATGTCTGGGAACTTGCTGGGCAGTCCCATTCTGTATTAAAGTATTTAGCTCCTGAGTTAGCTCAGGAGATGAAGTCTGACTGAAATTATAAGGGAGACTGAGTTGGTAAATGTTTAAACTCAACTTTATATCCAACTTCAACGATGCTAAGAACCCAAACGTCAGAAGCGATCATCTGCCACTCTGATAATAATGCAGACCACCTGTTCCTGAACACTATTGGGTACTCTGGCTCTAGTCAGAACTGTTTGCTGTGCTGAGCCATATCTTTGGTGATGGAAGGATTTTGACTCTGCCTTTCCTTCTGGGGCAGTCTCTGACTTTGATCATTGCTCTGCAATGGGATTGGTGATTTGATGGATACTGGAAAGGCTGATATCTGTAAAAATGGCTCCTGTAAGGTTGCTGCTGTCTATACTGTTGTCTGTACTGTTAGTATTGTTCAGATTGTTGCTTTGGTGGCAGTACTCCATAAGATCTCGCCATCTGCCTATCCTTCTTTTGAGATAAGTAGTTGTCCATCTTGAGGGAAAAAGGAAATTGGCCCTCGAATGGTCGATCTTCCAGTTTGTTTCTCGTTTCCACAGGTAACGCCATTGTGCGTAACCATGCATGCCTTCTAAGTACCACTGCAGATGCCAAGGTCCTCGTGGAAGAATCTGCCATGTTTCTTCCTATATTTATTTGCTGCTTTGAGAGTTTTATAGCCTCCTCCTGAATGACTTTTGCCAGAGATCCTTGATTTTCAGGTAACTTCAGGCAGAGTCAAGACCTTTGGTAAAAATTGAAGGCTAGACCTAAGTACCACCTTATTGGTATGGAATGTCAAAAATGGAAAGTCAGATCTAAGTGCTGCCAATTCACTCACCGTCCTAACTGAGGTGATGGCCACAAAAAAACGCTACTTTGTAAGACAGCAGATCCAAAGAACAGGTAGCTAAACGCTCGAAGGATGGCGACATAACACTGAAGATTTCAACTTGTACGAATATTAAAGAGAATGTATACAAAATGATGTATAGGTGGTATCTCACACCAAAGAAAATTGTGCTAGGAAATACTAATATGTTAGATAGATGCTGGAAATGTAAAAAGCATGAAGGATCATTATACCATATGTGGTGGACTTGTGAGGTAGCTAAGCAATACTGGGGAGATATAATTGAAGTAATTAATGAGGTTTTGCAAACCCAAATAAATAAGAACCCAGAATTGCTGCTACTGAATTTGGGAATGGAAGATGTTCCAACGCAGTACAGAACACTGTTATTTTACATGACTACAGCAGCAAGACTTCTATATGCGCAGAAATGGAAAGTACAAGAAATACCAACTATAGAAGATTGGATTTACAAATTGCTGTACGTGGCTGAGATGGACAAAATGACAAGAAAACTGAAAGATCTTGATCCAGGAGAATATATTGCAGATTGGGGGAAATTGAAACATTACTTAGAAAAAAATGGGATGTGAAAGGAGGACTGTGGCAGTTTGAGAACTATTAATTTGTGATGTTATAAACAGAAGAGAGAAGTAACTTTACCAATAATGGGAAAATTTAGTTATTAATTAATCTAAGTATTATTATTATTAAGGAGACTATATCAAAAATATATAGTTTAAATAATGATGCAGAGAATGGATATACTAGAGGATTTGATATAGTATATATAAGAGAATTTGAACATGCTTAGAGTAAGAGATATAATATATATATGATTTAGAAGAATATAATTGAAAATAAGTTAAGTAATAAGATAGATTAAGGGTTGGAAAGCTGTTGGAAGTCTACAAGGAGGGGGGAGGGAAAGGGTGGGGGTTGAAATAAATTAGGTATGATGGGGAATGTATGTATTAACTATGTACTCACCAATATATATATATATATATATATATATATATATATATATATATATATATATATATATATATATATATATATATATATATATATATATATATATATATATATATATATATATATATATATATATATATATATATTTAAAAGAAGGATGGCGACATAAGACATGCCAATACAAGCGATAAGCCCCCATAATCGCAATGTAATTGGTGATTTTCACCTTTAGGGCTGCGAAGGTGTAAATTTTTCTCCCCAATCCGTCTAATTTCTTGCTTTCCTTATCTGTGGGAGTCAAGTACCTGTGTTTAATTTGCATTTCCATGGGGACAAGGGACGATTGAGGAGGATGGCTAAACAGGAACAGACAGACGTCCTCCTTGGTCTTGTATAGCCCCTCTGCTTTTTTAGATGTTGGAGGAAGAGAGGCTGGTTTATGACACAGTGAAGTCATCGTCTCCACAAAGCCCTCGATAATGGAGAACGCAATATTGGCTGGGTTCCTGGAGTATAAACGCTGGAGAATCTTGTCCTTTAGCTTCGACTCAGTGGCAGAGATGCCAATGTCCAGTGCCTTTGCCATTTGGAGCATTTGCTCCGAATATAAGTGAAATTCATCTGTCAGGAAGACCGACCTATCTGATGTCAGCACCTCATTCAGTGATAGGTCTGATGGTACGCTTGGGCTGTTGAAATGGCTCCAGGTCTGAATCTGGTACCTAAAAGGTCATCGAAGATTTTGGCGCATAGGTTCTTGTGCCTTCGAGGTATGTTAGAGTCCTCACAGGCAGAAGGGGTTGACTTGGTTCTGTAAGGCTGTCCCAGGTCGATGCCACAGGTGGATGGATTGTTCTTGTGGAACCATGGGGAGCACTTATGAGAGCAGCAGGGATGAGAATGGCCTCGCTCTTTCTCCCAGTTGAACCTGTTGTCTAAGACTCTGGGAAGTTCGTCCTCTTCCTCAGATTGAGACCTAGAATACGTGGATGGAGTTCTAGCGGTTTCCACAATCTGTACCTCAGGCTCCGCCTTGATATCCAGGATATGCTTTGTCTTCTCCTTCCTCTTCTCCTTCCTCTGAGGCCGTGTTCTGAATTTGACCATGCCTTTTTCTTAGGTGGTTCAGCTGATTCCTTTGCCGGTGTACTCCTCTCACTGGCAGGCTTGAGGAACGGATCCAAGGCAGTGCATGACTCCATGCCTGAAGGCCTCTCTGGCAGCGAATAATGTCCTGTTGGTTCTGGTTCTGACAGGCCAGGTGAAGGAAGAGTCAGGTAAGAATGTCAGCTCCAAGTTGGCACAGTTGGGTCCAAAGGGCTCACTGGCCTTGACATCAAAGTTGCAGTTGGAGTTGGGTGGCGTATTCGACTCCAAGATGACTTCGTCAAATCCAAAGGAGCAGATGTTCCTGAAGTTGATGGTTCTGAGTAGGGGTGTGCAAAGGCACTCTGTTTCGTGTTTCTTGTTTCGGGTTTACCCGAAACAAGAACCTGTTTCGGAAACAGCAAAACCCGAAACGGCTAGCCGTTTCACTGTTTTTGAAAGCAATTGTGTTTGGGTGATTCTCTGATGTGAAGTGAGTTGTGTTATTTTTGTGTAGTACACTGCTTTCATGCCCTGTTGCGCCTTCCTACTGTGTAACCTAAAGCAGTTAAAGAAATAAAGTGGTTTTGACAGCAATTTTTGGGGTGATTCTTTAATGTGAAGTGAGTTGTGTTATTTTTGTGTAAGATACTGCTGCCATGCCCTTTGGTGTGCCCCCCTGCTGTGTAACCTAAAGCTGTTCAAGAAATAAAGACCAGCTGGCACTCAGAAGTGTGCCCACCATTGTGGCACCCCTGGGCTGTGCAGAATTGCCCAGGGAAAGAGAGTTTAGAAGTTCCCAGCATAGGGAACAAAGGGAGAGGGCTGGCCTTTGCCAGCCTGTTCCTGGGGTTATGGGTGTGGGGCAGGTGGGGGTGGATTTGGGTCTGTGAGGGGCTAATGTGGGGATTTGGGTCTGTGTGTGGCAGCTGGGGGGGAATTGGGTTTGTGTGGGGCTGTAAGGGGTGGACTTTGGGGGCTGAGAGCACCTACTTGGGGAGGCCATGAAAAGCCCCCCCAAGTGGAAGCAGGCTGAGCCTTGGTGGGGGGTGGGAGGAAAAGTGGGAGAAGGACCCCTGAGGGCTGGGGGGCATTTTGCATGCAAAATGCCACCCCTGGCAAGACAAGCCTCCCGCAGGTGGAATTGGTGGAGAAAAGAGCACCTACTTGGGGAGGCCATGAAATGCCCCCCAAGTGGGAGCAGGCTGAGCCTTGGTGGGGGGTGGGAGGAAGGGTGGGAGAAGGGCCCGAGAGGGTTGGGGGGCATTTTGCATGCAAAATGCCACCCCTGGCAAAGGAAGCCTACCTCTTCATTTTTCCCCATAGGAAATACTTAAGATGAGCAGCAGCAAGCTAACAATATGCTCACCCTTCCCTTTCTTATGCGAGGATAGGGGGACCTGGTTTGGGGGGCCATAACATGGCCCCCCAAAGTCCAATCGGTCTGAAACTTGGGAGATTGTTAGAGAGGAGTTAGAGGAAGGTCCCTACTAATTTTGGCTTGATTCGGTGGGAAAATGCCTCCCCCAGGCGTCTGGGAAGACGGAGGCATTTTGCCATTGAAAAACCCGAAACAACCCGAAACATTTCGGGTTATTTTGTTTCGGATAACCTGAAACGTTTCGGGTTTCCCAAAATGTTTCGGATAACCCGAAACAACCCGAAACAAGTTTGTTTCGGGTTTCTTTCGGGTTTCAGAAACCCGAATTGCACACCCCTAGTTCTGAGGGATTCAGATCCAAATGAGCAGCCAACTCTGACAAGGTAGAAGATTTTGCTGTCTTAGTATCTGGGCTAATAGATGCAGAGAGCACCCGCTCCCATAACAGGGCTTTTAGTCTGGTGGCCCTCTCAACTCATGCCTTAGGGGAGAACTTCTGACACGACTTACAAGCCTGAATGTTGTGGCTTTCACCCAGGGAAATGAAGAATAAATTGTGCCCATCTGTGCAGGTCATTTTAGTTGAACAATTAGTGCATTTTTTTAAATAATGCCTTATTTGCCATTTTAGGAATTGTTGAAGCTCTGTCCACTGTGGAAAGGAGGAACTCCAATCTCCAAAAGCTGCAACACACGCTGTAGAACCTCTTGTCCGGCAGCAAAGGATGAACTGAGGGTAGGGGCACCATCTCCAGAGACGGCAGGTGGTTTTGGGCGGGAAACACTCGTGCATGAGCTCTGGGGAGACAGGCACATCTTAATAGATTTTAAATCTGTATAACAGCGCCGTTCGGCAGTCCTGCGCATGTGCAGTCCAATGTGAGACTGCACAAGACCAACAATTAATAATATCCAGTATTTCACATCTAAATCAGCAGTGGTTTGAGTGCAGCAGTGAAACAGAAATGGAACAGCACCGTTTGGTAGCACATTGCCTTATAACTGTATGGGACTGGTTGAGAAAGAAGATAAATAAGCTTTTAGGCATGCATTATATACATGACAGTCACTCTTAGGTAAACTAGTTTTAGCCTGGAGCAGCTGCTAAGTTTCCTTACATCATACAAGAGAGACATTGGATCCAGCAGAAATTTCCACTGATGGAAGGCATTTCTGTCAGCAGAACAGGACTTTCTCACCTTCCCAACTTTGGTGGCCAACCTCCAAGCGGTTGTTGGAGATCTCCAAGAATTACAACAGATTTCCAAGTGACAGAGAACAGTTCCCCAGGAGAAAGGGGACTCTATGGCATTATACTAAGGTCCCTCCCCAGGTTCTACCACCCAAATCTCCAGGAAATCCAAAGCTGCCAAAATACTCCCAACTCACTACAGCTTGAAATATTCCCCAAAACACTGCTCAAGAAGGGGGTTTCTTTGTCCTCTCTCATCAGGGGTGGTTCAGAGGTCTGCAGTGGAAAGGGGAATCAGTGAGTACCACCTCTTTTGTTAGCAGCCAGCAGTCCATAATTTGATTCAACCCATAAGCTACAATTACTGTTCAGTGACTTTTCTCTTGCTATTTCAGAGAATTTCACTATTTCAGAGGATTTCACTGTTAGGGTATTAACTCTAGGCACTGCTTGGAGTTGTTCAGCTGCCTCCTCCTCCTCCTAAAATTATTCGAAACACAATCAACAATAAGCAGAGGTCACATGTTATTATTGATTGGCCTTGCTAAGCTGATACAAGTTTCCACCAGAGACCTAAGTATCAACCAGATATCGGCATAATATGTACGGTGTTCCAAGTAGCACTGTCTTTTGCAGTTCTGTAGGTGTTATGTCATAAAGCTGCAGTTTTTCCATATGAATTGCAAAGTTTTTCAAGATGGTTCCAAGTGCTCCGATGACAATGGGGACTACTGTTGCATTCTTCTTCCATAGTCGGGTTGTTTCTATTGCCAGATCTCTATATTTAATCATTTTTTCTTGTTCTTTTTCTTTGACTCTGGCATCCCCAGGAATTGCAATGTCGATTATCCAGACGTTTAGATCTTCCACAACTGTTATGTCTGGTGTCTTATGTTCAAGGTGCCAATCAGTTTTAATTCTGAAATCCCGTAAGATCTTGACTTATTCATTCTTTTGTAACACCTTTTCCACCTGATGTTCTCATGAATTCTTTGATACTGGCAAGTTATACTTTTTACACAATGACCAATGAATCAGCTTTGTGACCCTGTCATGTCTAGCTTTGTAGTCCATCTGTGCAATTTTGCTGCATTCAGAGATAAAGTGGGACACAGTTTCATTTTTTTCCTGGAAAAGTTGACATTTTCCACGGCCATACAGCCTGGAAAATCTACAACAACTAATGTTCTCCGGCCGTGAAAGCCTTCGACAACATATTTTGGGTTTTCACTGATTTTCTCAATTTTGGCTTTCATAACATTCGTTTGCAATGTTTGTTCTTGTGCTGTGAAGATTAGACCTTCTGTTTCTTCCTTGATTGCACCCATCTTCAACCATGCCCAAGTTAGGCTGTAGTCACTTTTTTCTTCAATATTTTTTAGATGTTGCCCATGTAAGGGTTTGTTCTTCCAGCCATTTAACCTATTCTCAAACTGTTTCTTCTTGTATTCAGCCTTTGTTTCGGTTGTTTTAATATGTTCTCTGTTTTCACAGCCTGAAGTAATTTTTCTGTACTTCTGCTGATGTAATAAATCAGGCCTCTCTTTTCTTTTTCCACTACCTAATGTACTTTTAACAGTCCTCTTCCACCAATTTTTAATGGTAAATATAGTCTGTCAACATCACTTTTTGGGTGTGAAGAGTGATGCATGTTCATTAGTTTTTGAGTTTTTCAATCCAATTTTTCTAAATCACTTTGTGTCCAATCTATTATTCCAGCTGGATAGCTGACCACTGGAATTGCCCATGTATTTATGGCCTTGATTGTATTTCCACCATTTAATTTTGACTTCAGAATTATTCATAATCTCTTGATATATTCTTTCTGAGTCAGTGCAGGATGTTATCTAATTCTAATATTCCACGATATTTATAATTTTCATCATCGTCATCATCATCATTATATTCACTTTTTAGCCCATCCTCCCTGAGAACGGGCCCAAGAAACTGATGCAAGCATAACTCTTAGTACATCAACAAAGGCATAAAATGTGCCTAGGCCCTAAAAATCTTGATGTAAAGCACTGACAAAGAAGTAAAGCAGTGAAGGATTCAACAACACTTTGTCTCATTTTACCTGAATTATCTCAACAGAAATTAGAGAGTAAAGCAGAGGATAAATGAAAACGGCTCAACATCTGATTTCCCTCGCCCCTTCCAAATTAATCATTCATATATTGCTCTGAAATTGGTTTTTATTATGCTGAATCCTTTTTAGCTGTGAACACAAAGAAGAAAACCTACTGTACCTAGAATATTAAGCCTTTTTTATCTGATGACAGGAAAAAATTCAAACAACCAATTGGAGAAAGAACAATTTCACAATTTCTCTGTGGTTCCTACTTCACTATAAGGTAATCAATGGATACAAAATATAAAATTTTGTAGAAATATAAAACCAGACAGAGAGAGTTATGTCTGCTCAACCCTTCAGTGCATTTGGTATATTTTTAATCAAGATAGTTGGCAACAATAGAGAGCTGCATAAACAAAGCTGAAGTGGTTTGCTTATGTTAGTGAAACCCACAGACAAAAATACTGTCTTAAATTATCTCAATTGTGGGTGTAGCATATTATATTTTACGAAGGAAAGAAAAAGTCTGTTGTGTCTAACCTCCAGTTCCCTCCTAAAACAGCATATTAAACACTTTTTGTTTTACAGTTTCTAGAGGAGCAGGAAGAAAAAAATCCTAATTTTTGCAGAGAGGAGTGTAGACAAACAACAACAACAAAACCCTCCCTCTCTCACAGAAGACAAACTGATGTGCTACAGAGCTGGCAAGACTATAGATGTGGGGAAATTCAGAAGAAATGTTTACAATCCTTAAACATAAAATAGAAACCGTGTTTGAGATGACTCACAGCTTACCCCTGCACATGCACAGTACGTGGGGATAAGTACTTAGACGGCTGGCAACATGGAGGCCCAGGAAGTCCTGGCAGCGCAGGCGAGCCAGCCAAGCCTCTTTTGCCTGCTCCGCCCCCCAAGCCATGATCCGGGGGGGGGGGGAATTGAGCGGCAGTGGGCTAGCCTTGCTTGCCTGCTCTGCCCCCCAAGCCACAATCCTGGGGGGCGGGGGGATTGAGCAGTGGCAGGCAAGCCTTGCTCACCTGCTCCATCCCAAGCCATGGTCCTGGGGGGCGGGAGGGATTGAGTGGTGGTGGGCAAGCCTCACTTGCCTTCTTTGCCCCCTCAAGCCGCAATCCTGGGGGCAGGGGCTTTGAGCAGCAGCAGGCAAGCCTCACTTGCCTGCTCCACTCCACCAAGCTGTGATCCTGGGGGGCAGGAGGGATTGAGTGGCAGTGGGCAAGCCTCAAGCTGCAATGAGGGGAGTGGGGGGTGCAGAGGTGGGTATGCCATCCTGCCCTCCCTCCTCCCCCTGACCCAGATGGGGCGCTGGGGAGGGGTCAATGGCCAGGCTGGCCTCTCCTGCCCTTTCTAGAGCCTGTTGTATTTTTTGCTAGAACGGGCTTTGTTGCTAGTGCAAAAATAATGGTTAAAACATTACCACATTATGGTAATGTTGGCAAATCATAAATGTACATGGGAAAATGAGTTGATATGCTGAAGGTTAACATTCTTTGTCACTGGCACACCAGAATGAATGCTCTGTCACTATTTGCTGCTAAAATGTGGTCCCACACACAGGATTACTCACTCATAGACAAGAAGTGGGATATCACTCTTCCCTTCCTTATTTGTGATGATGTCCCTTTTGACACCAGTTGTTGTTCCATAGTTGTCTTTGGCAAGAAGATCAAAAACATCATTATTATATACTTCTACAACAGAAACCTCAATCCAATGACTTCCTGGTGGCTTCTCTGAAATGAGCCTGAGGGGGAAAGAAAAGAAAAAACCAAGAACAAAAAACAAAAGCATCTTAAGAGTCTGAAACAAAATCCAAAGTAAACTATGCATGTGATCCAGGAGTTTATTACTCACTGATTGAAGTGCTTATCAAAATTCTAAAAATACATAATCCAGAGTGTACACCACTTCTTGGACTACTTTAAAAATCAGACCCTGCTTCATCTGCTGTGGATTTCATATACTGGCACAGTTCTATTGACTGTATACTTCAGCTTCACAGGCACCTGGAAGTTACCAGGAATAAATTCTCTATTCTCAAGTAATTATCTATGCACTAAGCACAACTTGAAAAGAAAACAGACCTGTTGACAATGGCAACAAGTAAGGATACAAGATACTTTCATTCCTCTTCAGTATTTTCAGTTTCCAGATAGTGGCCCACCAGCAACCAGCTAATAGTTCACCAGGCTACTAAAAGCAGCAAGAAAAAAGATGGCACACAAAGCTGCACTGGTGCGCTGTACTATGCACAACAGATTCGTTCTTGTTCTGAGTAGTGAGTGAATCCCATACCACAGAAGTCAGCATGGAATCAAGAATATAGCAGACCATGCTAGTAATTCATGTTGCTTTTAACTGGTCACTAGATGGGAGGTAGTGTCACTGTACTCTATGAGGAGACAATGCTTCTAGCATGGTGCTTCAACAAGGGCACTTCCAGTTTTGAGACTGTACCTAATGATGGAATTGAGAGAGAGAGGACTGGGACTCTGTTGGTGTACTGCCCAACCCACTGCCCTGCTTGACAGAGATGGCCTTAGGGGTCGTGTTGAAGACCCTAGGCTGGTTATTCTGAGGGACTTCAACATACATGCTGAGGGCTGTCTTTGTCAGGAGTGGCTCCTGACTAGAGATGGACACGAACCGAAATATGAAGCAAAGTTTGTAACAAACCGGGTTGGTTCATGGTTCGCGAACCGGCAGTTTGTCAGAGCCCATTTCTGATGAACCACCACGAACTTTAGGCTGGCTCTTTTGGTTTGTTTTTTGGTTCGTCACTGCAGACAACCTGGTATCAGTCAATCAGTTTCCTAGGCAACAGGGGATGGACTTCCTGCAGATCTTCTGCTGACCCAGAAGTGGCCTTCTGCTGGCCTGGAAGTGATGATTTGCTGACCTGGATGTGATGTTTTCACTAACCAAATGAACCGGTTCGTGAACCGGGGCAGGTTCGTGAAAGTTCATAGATCATGAAATGCGATCAACCACAAACTGCACAGATTGGTTTTTTTCCCTATTCGTGTCCATCTCTACTCCTGACAAAAGGAGTGGCTTTTTCTGGATTTATGACAACCATGGCCATGTCTCAGATAATAACTGGTCCTATACATTGTATAGGTCACACTTTTGATCTTGTATTTTGTTGTAGGAGGGAGGAATGCAGTTTGAGGGTGGAGGAAATAATAACTATTCCTTTGACGTGGGCAGATCACTATTTGCTCAGATTTAGACTTACAGGGATACCAAGACTCTGCAGACCTGGGGGGATTTATTAAAATGGTCCACCCCTGAACCAGATGGATCCAAATGGCTTTCAGATGGCTCTGGGGGATTTTCCTTTTGATATGATTGTTATTACTGTCAATGCCCTGGTTGACTTCTGGAATGACGAAATTACCTAGGCAGTTGATATGATTGCTTCCAGGCGTTAGAGCCAAGGTAGCCCCTTAGTTCACTGAGGGAGATGAAAAAACAGGAAGGTGGCTAGAGGAACGGTGTACGAAGACTCAGGACAAATCCAATTAAACACATGTGGAAGAATACCCAATGGCAACACCATTGCACAGTGTTGGCCGCTGGAACTGTACATGGTCAGGGGCCTGTTGGAATCTGGCCTGCAGGAGGAGGTGGACTGCTTGGTGGTCCACTGTGATTGTTTTGCTTAGCAATTTGCAGATAAAATCGCTTGCATCCATTCCAACTTGGGAGTCTACATCAGCAGTGACAGGGTCACATGGTGCCAGGGAGCCAACTTTTCTGATTGTTTGGGATACTTTTCAGCTTATTCAGTCTGACAATGTGGACAGAATCCTTGGAGGTTTGAGGCTTACCACTTATTTGTATGGCAACTTAATCTGCTGCTGGGAGGTAGGGCTGGCAGATTGGGTCCAAGAGATAGTTAATGCTTCCTTGAGAGAGAGAGAGAGAGAGAGTGGTTGTCCCAGCCTGGATACAGGCTGCGGTGCATGCACTTCCAAATAAGCCTGACCTAGACCCAGGAGATCTCAATAACTATTGACCGATCCTAAGTGTTCCATTCTTGAAGAAGGTGACTGAATAGGTGGTGGCTGGACAACTTCAAGCTTTCCTGAATGAGGCAAATTGCTTAGATCCTTTCCAATCTGGTTTTAGGCCTGGTAATGGAACTGGAACAGCATTGGTAGCCCTGGTGGATGATCTGTGCTGGGAGGACAACTCTGTTGATTCTTCTGGACCTCTCAGTGACTTTGATACCATTGATCATGGTATCCTTCTTAACTACTTTTCCAGGCTTGGATTGGGAGACACTGTTTTGCTGTGGTTCCATTCCTACTTGGAGAGTAGGTTACAGAAGGTGATGCTAGGAAACTGCTGCTCAGATCTCTTGCCTTTGGAGTCCTTCAAGGTTCCATCCTTGTACTCTTCAATATCTACATGAAACCACTGGGAGAGTTCATCTGGAGATCTGAGCTGGGTTATCACCAATATGTGGACAAGAGTCAGCTCTATCTTACACTTCTGGCTGATCCCAGGGAGGCTGTAGAAACCCTGCACAAATACCTGGAAGTAGTTTTGGAGTGGTCACAGGCTTATGAACTGAAGTTCAATTCCAGCAAGACAGAGTGCTACTGATGAGTGGAAGGAATGACCTGGGATTTAAGGTACTACCTGTTCTGGATCAGCTGCACTCCTCTAGAAAGAACAGGTCCATAATCTGGGGTGCTCTTAGACCCAGGCCATCTGCTGGATGAGCAGGTGGCAACTGTTGCCAAGAGTGCCTTTTACCAGCTTTGACTGGTTAGCCAGCTATGACCTTTCCTGTGCTGAAAAGATCTGGCTGCTGAGGTACATGCCCTGGTTACATCTAGATTAGATTACATTCACTCTGCGTGGGGCTGCCCTTGAAAAATGTTTGAAAACTTCAACTGGTGCAGAATGTTGCAGCAAGCATGTTAATGGGAGTGGTAATAGGGACCATATCTCTACAGTCTTGGACCATCTACACTGGCTACCAGTTTGTGTCTGGGCACAATTCAAGGTGCTAATGCTGACCTTTGAAGCCTTATACGGCTTGAGACCAACATACCTAATCCCTTACGAACCTAACCAACCACTCTGGTCATCTTCTGAGGCCCCCTCCTTTTGAGCTTAGGTGGGTGACAACCTGGGAGAGAGCATTCTCAAGTTGCGGCAGCAAAATTCTGGAACTCTCCAAAGAGACTCATCTGTCCCCTTCTGTTGCCATCTTCCCCCAACAGGTGAAGAATTGGGGAGAGGGGGGTGGCATTCTCTCAACGATCCCTCCTTCCTGCTGCATATTTTGTTGCTTTTATTTTTATTGTTTGTATATATTTTAGCTCTGGTTTTATTTGTTTTAATTATGTGTTTTTGGTGGGTTTTAAGATGTTATTTTATTTATGTTTTGATTTGTTAGCTGCCTTGGTGGCCTCTATGAGGGCAGAAAGGTGGGATATAATTTTTGTAAAAAAAAAAAAATCAATGCCATTTCGTGGTTTATTCATTTTCCCTATAATTCATTTTCCTTGCATGGTTTATTCATTTTCCCTATAATTTCTTACCTACAAGGGCTAAGA
Source organism: Eublepharis macularius (assembly GCF_028583425.1). Lineage (NCBI taxonomy): Eukaryota > Metazoa > Chordata > Lepidosauria > Squamata > Eublepharidae > Eublepharis > Eublepharis macularius. The sequence continues at coordinate 142,665,035 of NC_072790.1, read as the reverse complement.
ATTCATTTGCAACCCCTCCCCTTGGCACTGTACTACAAAATAAGGAACCTGTGGCAGGGTGCATAGAATGTTGTGTTTGGATCCAAGCTGAACTCTTGCACTACTACAAAGCTCACTAAACGGCTTTGGCAGTTACTTTCTCACAGAGAGCTCCCTGTCCCTCAAGCTTCTTAGGAAGACAGGCTTATGTCTGTATCAGCTAATTTTTATACAACAGATATCTAGTATGTATCACTAGTTGCTCCATGCACATGGCACGCATTTGCCGTATTCTGACCTTTTAGTCTGATTCTTAATACCCAGGTTAGTATTTCTTCAAAGAGAGAATAACTTTCTCCTTCACTTGAACATCTTTTATAAAACTTGCTTCAACACCGATCATACACGTTTCCTCTTCTTTCTTTTTGCCACCTAGTTGCAGCCAACTTATGGCAACTTCATAGGTCTTTCAACTTAGTCATTATGTTGTTTTTACAACAGCAACCTCATTTGTATTGTCGAAGGCTTTCACGGCCGGAGAACGATGGTTGTTGTGGGTTTTCCGGGCTGTATTGCCGTGGTCTTGGCATTGTAGTTCCTGACGTTTCGCCAGCAGCTGTGGCTGGCATCTTCAGAGATCTCTGTCTTTTGGTGCTACACCTCTGAAGATGCCAGCCACAGCTGCTGGCGAAACGTCAGGAACTACAATGCCAAGACCACGGCAATACAGCCCGGAAAACCCACAACAACCATCAGCAACCTCATTTCTTTTTACTTTCACCAGTCTTGCATATTCTTGACTATTTTGCCTTCTCACAGAATCTGAAGGGGCACACAATTATTTAGCATTGTTTTTTAAAGCCTTCCCTTAAAATTCAAATAACACCCTCATAATTGAAAGAGGGAGAAGAACATATGTATAGTAAGTGAACAAAGCATTCTTTGAAAACTACAAAGAACAATGAGAGAGGGATCAAAATGTCAAAAGTTGCAACAATTCTATAGATTGAAAATAAAAATAACCAGAGAGCAAATTGTTATTTAAGCATGTTGGTAACCCCATTAAGGCTGCAATCCTAAGAGCACTGTCCTGGAAGTAAGTGCATTGAATAAAATGGGACTTACTTCTTAACAGATCTGTGTTTTATTGCTCCCTAAATGTCCACTTTAGTATTTTATGAATGGCGTTGCAAGGTTATTCATAATGAAAACCCCCATAAAAGACTGAACTTCCACCATGTGATTCTGATATTTCATTACTTGTTCTGAACTTTGCCTATTCCACACCATGAATGCTTTCAGAGAAGTTATAGTTGAAAAGAAAATCCTAAACCAAGTTATGATGGTGAGGTGAGGAACCCCAAGACAGCAACTGCCAGACATTTCCAGTTTCCTCTTTCTCCCAAGTCCTCCCTCCCTGGACTATATAACAGTAACAAGTTCACTACAAGAGTTTAGAAGAGCATGAGCAGTCAAATACTTTCAATGCAGGAGGAAACCTATTGTCATCAATAAAGTCATGAATACCTGAACACTTCTTCAGCAGCTCTAGGAATAATGCCTAATTCTGGTGCATCTTTCAGGGAGAAAGCAAAATTATCTTCACGTTGTGGTCCTAACATTGTGTATGTTTTTCCACTTCCAGTCTGCCCATAAGCCATAATGCACACGTTGTATCTAGAAATCAAAATGCATGTTGATTCTTAATTCCAACAGATACATTTGATCAAAGCCAGAAAATCTTGAGAAGCAAAGCCCGTTTCTAATTTGCTAACAACTCCACAGAATGTAATGCAACAGATGTTCCTTATTCCAAAACACTGCAACTCTGTAACAGCCCTAACCTCTTCCACTCTTTGCTGATAACAGTAATAGGAAAGGAAGCAGTCCATAGTTATTCACAGTCTTTCACTGGAATGGATGGGTAAAATCCCTTTGTCTGCCCTGTTCTCTGTAATAAAGGAGACTAAATATAATTTGAAAAACCAAGTATCAGTGCCTAGTAAGTTCCATTGTTCCTTTGGATCATCTTGTGAACCCTGGTTTGGCATCTTTATATATGGTAGATAAGGAATGGATCCAACATTCTTTTAAGTAGAGAGCTCCATCATCCCTAATCCAATTATACTTCAGATATGTGAGCCACAAGTGGCTGTTTGGTACATGAGAGATGAGTAAGACATCAATCACATTTATTTTGGTAGAATTTTAAGTGCACAAATATTCAGTATTATTCTGGTGATAGTTTCAGATGGGTAGCATGTTGGTCTGCAGTAGAACAGCAAGATTTGAGTCTATTAGCACCGTAAAGATGAATAAGATTTCCAGGGTATAAGCTTTCAAGAGCCAAGCTAGGAAGCTAGACAAAGGAAGCTTGACTCTCAAAAGCTTATATCCTGGAAATCTTTGTGGTCTTTAAGGTGCTATTAGACTCAAAGTGTCTGGAGTCGGGGGCCCTGCCCCACCTGGATGAGGCACCTACATCCTCCCCCCCTCCCCGCTCGAGTCAATGCTCACCTGAAGCCCTGGCTGGTGAACACGGGACCCCATCTAGTGGGCACCCCAGCAACAAGACGCGGGGGAAGAAGATGACAGGGCTCACAGCCAGGGTGGGCCTAACATGCAAGGAACAAGGCAGCAACTCCCAGGAGACCCAAGGCGGGCTCAGCAGGCAAGATGACGCAGCGAGGGAAGGGGAGGAAGCCCGCCTGCCAAAGATCACAGAGGACGTCCGAGCTGGCAGGCGAGCGGAGCAATGCCCTCAGGAAGGTGCAGGTCATTTGGCAGCAGGCTGAGCACTCCCAGCCCAGCCCAACCACGGTGGCAGGAGCCATGAGCAGGACCAGCTTGGTGGAGGGAGGAGCCAAGCCCCGGGAGTACAACCACAGGACAGGGGCAGGCAGTTCTGGCCGTAGCTAGCACAGGTGGTGGGCATTGCACTTGGGGCAGGAGGATAGGCCAATGGAGGGCAGAGTTGGTAAGGTCCGGAGGATATAAAAAGAGAAGCTTCAGACCCAGAGGGAGAGTGTAGATAAAGAGGGAAAGAACTCGCGAGAGAGAGGAGAGCAGAGAGTGAGAGGAGAGTGTGGAGACAGGAGAGAGGGAGAGGAGAGGCTGGTCCTGAAGTTGAAGGGCAGCCTCTTGGGGGAAGCAGGGTTCTGAGGGGCCAACCTCCCTGACCTTGCCAACCCTGCACAAAGGACTGTCTCTAAAGCTTTGGGGCAGCCTCTCAGGGAGAGCACGGGGCACCGGGGGACCACCCCAACTAAGGCTGATGCCAACACAGAAAGTCGCCAGGATGGGCACTGGGCACACTTCCCATGAGTGTCATGATTTCACTTCCGGGAAGCGACATCATTGTGCCCGGTGGTGGGCATGTTCCTGCCCTTCACATGGGCCAATTTCGAAGGGGTGGGAGTATGCCCTCTGCCAGGCACGTTGATGTAATTCGTTGATGTATAGATGGCCAAGAGTGGACAACAGGGCTGAGAGGCAGCTGGCTGGGATGGCCACAGTAAAGCCTGACACAAATCTTGCTATTTTTCTGGCATGAATAAATAGAGATTTGTCAGGGGCAAACGATACAGAAAGATGTCTTGATTTCCTGGAGTTATCTCACTGCAACTGCAGTTGCAGATCAAGCACAGTAGTAATGAGGTTTTCACGTGTTTCCCTGCATTTCTCCTGCCATCTACTTGGCAGTTGCCACTGTTTTACTGCAATCATAGTAAAGCAGGTTTTGGAAAGAATGCAGAAATGATGGAAAATGCATGCATCACAAAGATGTGTAGAAACAGGAAAAATATTCCCTTTCTAAAAGCTTGGAGCTTTTAGGAAGTGGAAATGATCAAAAATAGAAGGGGTAGGTAAATTCCAGGATTAAAAATTATGCCTTCCTAGAGCTGCTAGCCCCCCGATGAGAGCAGATCCCCTGCTCCCAGCTTCTGTCCCCCACTGCCACTCATCTAGCTGGTGGCCGGGGAGGGAGGAAGGCCCCAGAGAACAGGCCCCAGAGGCAAAAAACCTCCCAGAGTAGCACACACTGGGCACACTTCCCATGAGTGTGATGATTTCACTTCCGGGAAGCGACATCATTGTGCCCGGTGGTGGGCATGTTCCTGCCCTTCACATGGGCCAATTTCGAAGGGGCGGGAGTATGCCCTCTGCCAGGCACGTTGATGTAATTCCCAGAAGTGCCATCACTACACTTTGCCAGGAGTGTGCTGGCAACAAGGTGAGTGCCACTCCCCTCATCCCATCGGGAGGATAAGGGTACCTGGCAACTTCACAAAACCAAAGCTCAGTAAACCCATAAATGACACAAGAAGCTCATCTTTTCCAGAAGTGCAATCTACTTCTGTTTAAATTACATGTCCCCCCAAAAAAGCATAAAAACTTTTGTTTCCAATATGAGAACATTTCCTGAAGAGCTGTGGAAAAAGTCATGTTTCAGGACAGATAATTTAAACAGAACACTCTTCTTCAATCTCTGCACACAAACTTAGTTATTTGCATTGGGAATGATGCAATAGGAATTCTAGGAAGAGTAATGAAAGCCTCCTCCTCCCCCAGACACAGCAACAAAGGAAAGAAGCCACACTGTCTCATGATGCACGCTGGGCTTGCTAAGGCATTGTTCCTTCTCATGTTAGCTATTATGAGGCGAACACCACAGAACTCCTAATATGTTCACGCCAGTTTTAATGTACTATACCATAGTTCAAGATATAGTCACCCCAGTTCTGAAGCAGGCATAGCACATTTTACGTGCTTTACTTTAACAAAACCAGCTCTCTTTAAGGTAGTTATCACACCGAAATTATTTGCTCGTACATTTCAACTCACCCATCCAACAGTGAGGTTAGCAAAGGGGATACATCTGCAAACACAGTCTCTTGAGTTTCAACAGCACTATATACTCTGAAGAGTGCAAAAAAATAGTTCAGTCATTGAGGAAAAATGTCTATAAATGCTCACAGTGAATGAACAAGAATAAAAAAGCAGCATTACTTACTGAAGTGTTATGCAATATAATTTAAACAATACTTATTTTCTTCAGAAACACCAAGATCGAAGAAAGGGAATTACTCAGGCCTACTCTGAAGCTGGCTTTAGACATCAGGAAATTAAACACACACACACAGAAAAAAAGCTGAACCACAATCCTGTTCCAGTGGCCAGATGCAAGGAATTCAAAGGGTTCTTCACACTGCCCAGACTGCAGTTACTTGTTCAAAACTGAGCTATTTCTAGAGACATAAACTGGATTAAGATATGTTTTACTGGCCCCAGCTTTCTGGTAGCAGTGCCAGAACAAAAATGAGCTTGTGAGGTTTGTGCAGCATTTTTAGAGTAAAATGAAAGTTACAAGAAGAAAAGGATACAAATGTAAAGCTGAGTAAGGTAGCTCCAGGATTTAAAACCTTACCCATGGTCAAGTGCTGGTAATACTGAGATATTGGTTAACTGTGGGTGGTGGGAGAAAGGCAAGGGAACTCCAGAAGGGAGGAGCTGAGGCTAAAGAAGATCTTTACAGTTATGACTATAACAATCCTATTCCATGGTTGTTGTGGGTTTTCCGGGATGAATTGCCGCGGTCTTGGCATTGTAGTTCCTGACGTTTCGCCAGCAGCTGTGGCTGGCATCTTCAGAGGTGTAGCACCAAAAGACAGAGATCTCTCAGTGTCACAGTGTGGAAAAGATGTTGGCAGGTCATTTATATCTACTCAGGAGGGGTGGGGTTGAGCTGAGTCATCCTGTAAGAGTTTCCCAGGGTGTGGACTGCTAATGGCGGGAGGCTTCACTGTATCCTGAGGAGGTTCTTTTGCATATGGATTGGTACTTGATGTGCTAATCTTCTCTGCAGGGCTATTGTCGGGGATAGAGTGTTTTGTTAGCCTGGTGGTTTTCAGAACTGGAAACCATGCTCTGTTCATTCTTAAGGTTTCTTCTTTCCTGTTGAAGTTTTGCTTATGCTTGTGAATTTCAATGGCTTCCCTGTGCAGTCTGACAAAGTAGTTGGAAGTGTTGTCCAGTATTTTGGTGTCCTGGAATAAGATACTGTGCCCTGTTTGAGTTAGGCTATGTTCAGCCACTGCTGATTTTTCAGGTTGTCCAAGTCTGCAGTGTCTTTCATGTTCTTTTCTTCTTGTCTGGATGCTACGCTTTGTGGTCCCGATGTAAACTTGTCCACAGCTGCAGGGTATACGGTATACTCCTGCAGAGGTGAGGGGGTCTCTACTGTCTTTTGCTGATCGTAGCATCTGTTGTATTTTTCGGGTGGGTCTGAATACTGCTTGAAGGTTATGCTTTTTCATAAGCTTTCCCATCTGATCAGTAATTCCTTTGATATATGGCAAAAACACTTTTCCTGTAGGAGACTGTTTTTCATTGGTTGATTCATCCTGGGTTTGATTGCTCTTCGGATTACAGGAAACCAACTCACACTGATCGGTACTTACACAAAAACTCTAATCACCACCCCCGACAGAAAAGAGGCATAATGAAAACATTAGTGGATCGTGCAAGACGGATATGTGAGCCGCACTCTCTCAATGAGGAAATTAATCATCTAAACCACGCACTTCAGGCAAATGGCTACTCCAGAAATGAAATCCGAAGAGCAATCAAACCCAGGATGAATCAAACAACCAAGGAAAAACAGTCTCCTTCAGGATGGGATGGGATCGTTCTCCAGCCATGAAAGCCTTCGACAATAAATCCTATTCCAATTAGAAGCTTATCATTGCTCAGCTTGCCTTCCACAAAGTTTGTATGAATGTTATAGCCCTATCAAACAATAAAGTTTTTAACACGCCTCACAAAGAGTGCTAAATATCAGGAACAGTCCAAAAGCATTCCAACCACGGATCAATGAAACTGGATAGGCTTGTAGCCCTCACATTGGCCTGTGATTACAAAGCTATTCCCTTGACCCACTTACATGTAGATGGCACCATGAGGTGATTTGTGGGTGGAGGAACAAGGAATTTCATAATGGGATAAAAAGACCATCTGTCTCTATCTCATTATTAGGTAATTGCCTAAAGTGATAAGAAAAATGTTCTGCAACCGTTGGTCTCTTACTAACAATTTCAGAAGCTCCAGTAATCAAATGATAGTTCCATTCACCATCTAAAACTCATACAAATAGAACAGCAGCAGCAGTTAAATTGGTACAGGATTTAGTGGGGTAGCAGCTAGCTGGAAAAATCATCATAGTTACATTCATCCTGGAAAAAAATCCCCCCAAATTACTTTTTTAAAGACCAGGATGTAATGGTTTCTTAGCCAAGAGAACCTTAATAAATGTAAAATCAGTCTGAAGAACATTCAGTAGGATTACTAACTTTTGTGCTAGTGAGTAGAGGTGGGCACGGACCAAAAAATGGACCTAAATTTGATAAGGATTTGCCCTGTTTGGCATTCGCGAACAGGTGGCTCATGGGACATGCGTTTTTCATGGACGCCATGACTTTTGGATGAGTCTGTTGGTCCATGAACGCAGACATCCTGGTGCCAAGCAATCAATTCCCTAGGGAACGTAGGAGCCACCTGCAGACCTTTTGCTGCATTTGGAACATACCAATCTTAGCCCTGAAAACCTGGATAGGCAAATCTGGCAGCCAGCCAGAGAGCTCCCATTATTCTCTGTGTGAGTGTTTAGGGCGGAGCCACGGTTTCACTTTCCAGCCCATAGTTACCGAGCAAGGAACTGCTTGTTGCGGGAGTTTTTTTGCATTGTGCATCTTGAGAGAGGGCTTGGGGATTGTGCAGAGGGTTTCCTCAGCTGAGGGCTCACGCTTCTGTTTCATTTTTCCCTTTCTATTTTTATTTGCTTGCGAGGTGGTGGGCTAGGGCTCCGAGTTTCTGGAGTTAAACCTGTGTCGGCTGACTCCATTTTAAATTGATCTATAGGTTTTTAACACAGAGCTGCGAGGTCCCCTCCAGAACAAGCACAAAATGGGGCAGCCTTAGTTGAGTGTGGTTGCTAACTGGCCAACTCACTTGAGGAAGATGCATGAGGAAGACAGCAACCTGATCTAGCTGCCTGTCACCATGCTGTTCTGATCTTAAGGCGGACGAGCACTGCTTGTCTGTCTCCCCTTCATTAGTCTAGTGTTAAATCTACATTCAGAGAGGGGAAGGCTTGGACTCAGTTTCGGTGGCGCTTCTTTGCAAATGGGCCAGGGAGAGGGAGGACAAGACAGGCATGCTGGGCTTCTGTGGGCGTCTAGTCACCCCCCATCCCAGCTCCTTCTAGTTGCCTGAATCCATCGTCATCAGCATTTACAGGACCCCGTGCCAGCTCACCCAAGGAAGATGCAGGAGGAAGACAGCAACCAGATCGAGCTGCCTTTCACCCCACCTCTGCCTTTCCAGCCTGTAAGACTAGGATTGACTCACTGAGAGGAAGTCCGAGCCTTCCCCTTGCTGCATGTTTGCCAGGCAGGACGACATAGAGAGAGAGGAAGGCTCACACTTACTCTCAGTGGGGGAACCCTAGTCTTGCAAGCTTGCTTTTTTCCTGCTCTCACCTCCTTTCACAGGAGGAAGATTGGCGACCTGGCTGGTGTACTTTGCCACTGTCTCCCTGTTAATTGCACCCACAAAATGTGTTCAAGGGGTATCACTTTGCAATCCTTACTGTGTACAAAAATGAATAGATTTTGTAGTATGACCTGACTTGCATTTGTTTCTTTTGAAAAGCAGGATCGAAGTGATTCATGAGCACGTTTCTATCCTGGAAAAGGGCAGCAGTGGGGTGGGGGTGGGGATTGTATTGTGAAAGCACCTAAATGAAATCACAGATTCTGTCTATCTTACAGACCCTGCATGGGGTCCTGTAAATGCTGATAGTGATGGATTCAGGGAAGTTTCCAAACTAGAAGGAGCCAGGATGGGGGTGGGGGGAGGACTAGACAGCCACAGAAGCCCAGCATGGTTTCTGTCTTCCTCCTGCATCTTCCTCGGGTGAGCTGGCCAGTTAGCTTGTGCTGCAGTTGTGCTCTGGGAGCAAGCTTGTTACAAGTTATTGTGTTTCCTTGGCTGAGGGCTCACTCTTCTGTTTCATTTTTTCCCCTTTCTATTCTTGTTTGCTTGTGAGGTGGTGGGCGATGGCTCTGCTCCAACCCAGTCACAGGGCTGCAGTCTCTCCATGCCCAGGTCTGCCTCCTCATAAGGATTGTTCTGCCTCCCAGAGTCAGCACTTCCAGACTCCCCTTGGCCAGCCTGATGGGGAGATTTCTATTCCCTCAAGGAAACTCTCCTTCCCCCTAGAATTAAGCTCCTCGCATGGATCACCTCTATCCTTTCCTGTTCCTGTGTCCCCAAAGAACATCCACACCCTCCCCTAAATTTAACCTTCTTTCATAGATTGTCTCTGTCCTCATGTCCTTTAAAAGAATATTCCTCCTGCTGTCTCCCCCCAAACATCTCCTTGACTGTCTCCTCAAAGAGTACTTCTCTCCCTCCCCATTCCAGCCCCAGAGCAGGTTTTCTGCTCCCAGAAACGATCATTTCACTCAGGGGGGGGGGAGTGCGTCATTTCGTTCTCAGAGATATATTCCCCACATTTTCATTACAACTTTTTGCTGCTGCAAGCCAATGCAAGTTAATTGGCATTTGTGGCTCCTATTCTATCTACTGGAAGTTTCCTGGGGGAAGCCGCTTTGGGGGTCTGTAACTCCGACCTCCGAAATGTAATCTTGGCCAAACTTGGAGGGTGGCTGGAGGAGAACCTACTGAAGACTTGTTGCGAGTTTGACAGCTGTGAGTGTGAAGGGGGTGGTCCAAGGGCCCCTGAAAGTAACAGAACACAGACTGATGAACTGGTCTGCAAACCAGGGCAGGTCTATGAATGGTCTGTGAAATGCGACGGACCATGGTCGGTGGGTTTTTCCCGGTCCATGCCCATGTCTACTAGTGAGCATTTAGATCTATCCTGCTTTCATTATCTGCAGTAGCAATCTCACCAACATATCTGCTTCACCCACCTTACCCCAAACTTTCAGCCACATGCTTATTAAGACTGCCTGAAGATTACAAGCTTCCATTTTACTTTCTTGATGAATGCACTAATAAAAATACAGGAAAAAAATACAACATGCTGAAAAAGCCTTTTTTTCTGAAGTGGAGTCAAGTATTTTGACATTTATTAGTTCCATAAAAGGTTGCTAAAAAAATAAACATGAGGAGTTCATAAGAACCATATGCTCTGCTGTTTATAAGAATAAACTGGGCAGGGACACAGAACACAGAGCTACATTTTTGATGGAATTCACCATTTCACACACACACCCTTTTGTTATCTAAACATGCACTGCCACACCTTAAGAATGTTCTGTAAAAGTTGCTACTGAAATTTTGAACTGGAAATCATTTTCTGCAGTAACTTTAGAGAACTGGTTATCTTCCTTTATATGGATAGGCAAAAGGATGAGATGAGGGCTTTCTGATAGGAATACCAATTAATCTGCACTGTGAAGCATACTATTTCTGCTGATCAAAAGTAAATGGCTTTGAAGCAGGGAAAACTTTTATGCAAAATCAAGATATACAAAACAGAAAGAGATAAAAAAAATCTTTGCACCACAGTACTACAAGCTTGATGTGTGACCTTGGGCTACTCTCTTTCTCAGTCTTACCACCTCACAGGATTGTAGTGAGAACAACATTGGAGAACCCCCCTGAACTTTTTGGAAGAAGGATGGGATAAAAAGCACTATGAAGATAGTATAATTTCTGAATCCTGGTAGAATCTCAGCTGGCTTTTATCTTTTTTTTTTTTTGGATTTACAACCAGAGCGTATGTGCATACATCGCTTTTTCAATTATCAACTCCTTTGGATCCTTAGTTGGGTGGAAAGGTAGCATATGAATGTTTAAATTGTTTTATTTTAGGGGTTTTCCCTGCACATTTCCCCTTTTTGTACCTGGCCATTGTGCAAATTTTTAATCTGCACTCTATAGTCAAGTTCAGAATTAAAGTCAAACAAAATCAGTATTTGAATATACAAAATAAAATCCAGAACTGAATTAGACAAAGCTACATACACAACCCTGTCCTGGAAAGTGCCAGTTGTGTAGCAAAGCCCTCCACCAACATGGCTGCAATATTCATATCACACTCCCAGAGCTACTTGGCTGCATCTTGGGGAAACAGTGATCACACACACTGCTATTTCTGAAGTACACCTGCAAGGTATTATCTAAATACACATTTGGTACAAAAGATTGAAAAAGAAAGCTCTAAACTTCAAAAACAAGAGACTGCTGAGACATAAACACAGAGAAAAAAATCTAGGGGCCATGGAAAATCAGGGAGAGGATAGAAATAAGCACCCCAGAAGCTACTCCTCTAGAATACTATTAGGGACTCAAGCAGGCCAATTTCCTCTATGCCTGTTTTCCCCCTTTCCTTTTAATAACGTTGAACTGCTCTTCATATTCCATACTTCCTAGAGGACAAAGTACATACAGTTTTTATCAGACTGTTTTGAGTGGTTGTTTCCTATTTAATTTATAAAATAACATTTTCCTGCCTATGAGGGGTGGGGGGAGAGCCAACCAAGGATGCAGAAATGCCCCTGTTCTAGCTCTCATGGACTTCAGTATTAGAAGGAACAAGCAGGCGGGGGGGGGGGGCTGTGAAGAAAAAGGGTGAAGGACAGAAAACAAAACAAAAAATAAAAAATGGAAACACACACACACAAATCTCCCCCTTCCTTGGAATGTTTTAAACTCTCAAGGAAGGGAAGAGCCAGTTTTCTTTCTTTAACTGATTAAACATGCATGATTGGGCCTTTAAAAAAACTTTAAAATTAGTTTACACAGTCATCTTTTTCGGCATATCCAGGGATACCTTGGATATTTAGAAACGCCAGCCTTGTATGCAGGTAAGTGGTTTTGCTTTTTTTGTGACTAGCACAGATCACCCACTCTAACATATAGTAATAATTATAAGATAATTTATTTTTCCTTTCAGAAGAAGCATACATTTCTACTTTGTTTCATAATTTTTAAGATTAGAAATTTCGTGAAGCAGTAGTATAGGCAGGAATCTTTGAAATGGTAAGGGACCAGTAACCAAACACCATTACAAAAGTCAGTTTTAAAAAAAATTAAAAAACAAAACAAGCAAGCCACCGTGGTTTTAAGGCCACCCACCTCTCAAATTGCACTGTTTTGTTTATCAGTGCATGACCAGGACGGTTGCATTTTACCAATATGGTTTCCTGACAGAAAAAAAGAATAAGGGTAATTAAAATAATATCATTGAAGTCTAAATGAAAAGAAGAGATATGATTAAAGATTCACCGCAATGTAGGACTGTTAAAGAGTTTTCAAACTACAAAACTTTTACCATATCCTGTCTAGTACATGGTTACATGATCCTGCAGTTTGGAAGAGTGAAGGGACAGAGACTGAATAATTTAGACTGCCACAAATGGAATTGTATCAGGATAGCTGATACCAAGAATATGGATAACTGCAGCCTTTGCGCCCAGCCTCTTCTGCACGTCATCTCCTTTTGACTATGACATCAGCGTTTTGCCACTTGATTGGGTACAGGGCCTGCACCAGGAGAATGACAAAATGGCATAAAATCACTTTACCTAACATGGAGACTCAGACCTGAGGTGGATTTCAGTGTGAATCCATTGTAAATCGCCCATCATCTCAAATCTGGCTCTGACTGGGATGGGAGTTCAGTTGCCCATCCATTTCGCTTTGCTGTGAAGCCTAGCCTCTCTTGCTTCTCGACCAGAGACTGTGCGCCTCCCACATTCCAGACAACTGGGTGATTTGCTTCCTGCTATGATATTGGTATGTATAAGTTCTTATAAAGCTATAGGTTTTTGTTATTTTAATCCTCACATTCTGTCTCATGCATTTTATTGTAATCTTGCACTTTAAATAAAATAAATATATTATATTGTTTTGTGGGTTTGTTGATTTTGGGGTCTCAAAACTCTAAATCATTTCGCTGAACTCACTTTTGCAGATACTCGAGAACCACCTACCATAAAACCAATTTTGCTGTGAACTCTACTTGCAAAACCCTTCTTGCAAGGTGGACTTCATTTTGCTTAAGTTCCTGTACAAGCTTGGAGTGGTGTCCCTCCCCTCCAAGGCTTTGGGGACCCACTGAGGGACTGGTGGCAGATTTGCAGGGCATTTGGGGCTTTCCCCTCGTTGGCCAGATTTGTAATTTGTGTGAACCCGGTCGATAGGACACTGCCGGCTCTTCCCCTCAGTTGGGTTGAGATGCGAGAAGACCAAATTAGCAAAGCAACAAGACCAAATTAGCAAAGCAAGAAGATGCCATGAACGCAGCCCCTCTCTCATACCACCAATGCCAGTAGCCAAAATCACACATATGAAAATGATTGTAGGGCTTTACAAGGTTGAATGAGCTCAATAATCAAAATGAAACACTCTGCTTTACTTGCAATAAAAAACTTAAAACACTTTTTACACTTTGGAACTAAAATAACAGTTTCGAAGCCAAGTTTTACGAGGCTCTAGAGGGAAAAAAGATCACTTGCCCCTGTAAGCAAATTTAAAGGCAAAAATTCGTAAATAAATAAAGTGGGAACAACTTTTAATGTTATGTACAATCGTCTGTCAACAGCTTTTACTCCTCCAAAAATACCAGCTGAGAAGTTTTACAGGGAACTGATAGCTCTATTTTTCTGTTGCCAGAAAAGCAACCCTAATCCTGCCAAAACTTAGAATGTAATGCTCTCCTCCTCCCCAAAGCAAGACTGACTTGTGGGATATTGCGAACTGCCATGTGTTCATTTTGCAACTGAGTGCAGGCTTCTGAATGGGTCTGCCACCTTCTTGCGGTCTCAGGGGAGACTTGTGGGGGAAGAGGGGTCTGAAGGTGGATATATTCACTAAAGGGATTCCTGAGACACCATCTCCACTGTATCTCAACTAGAGCCCGTAGTTGTATAATGGACATGATCTCTCTCACGAGATCCTGAGATGTTTGAAGACTTCTTTAGGAGTGACTGTGATGGAATCTTTTTTCAGTCCATATTGAAACTGGGCCACGGCAGGTACTGACTGCTTCTGATACCTTAATACCAGGTTTCTATCAGGAATTATTTGCCAGGTTTATTTCATGGAATAGTCCAGATAAGTTATGAGATTTAAAAAGAAGCAGACTGGTACTGTAAATTCACACATATTCTATAAATATAATCTCCAAGTAATTGCAAATTTAGCAACATGTGATTCAAAGAACTTTAAGCTGAGCTCTTTTCACAATACCAAACTTTCCTTCCTCTCCCTGTATTCTACATCCTCCTGTATCACCCAAGAATTAATTTATTTATAAACTGTATATTATTTATTTAGAAAATGTATGTCACCTCTGCAAAATAAAATGTTTGAGGTCCATTAAGTTTTGTAAGGTGCCTCATCCTTTTATTTAAAAGCACTGAAAACAGCATATATAGTAGAAAATTTTAAAAGTAAACAGTTAAACAGACAACATAAAACTAAATCAATCAGCAATAAAACCCAGCAGCAATCATAGCACTAAAAAGACCCTACCAATTTAAACTCAAGATGTAAAAAAAATAGCAACCAAGATTAAAGACCCAAGCAGTTGTAAAACTGAAAAAGAATAAATCACAGTAAAAACCTGGCATTACAATCACTGTAAATCCTGAGGACTGTTTGGGTCTACCTCCTGGCTTCCTCCTCTAGAGGGCTCCCAACAGGCCTCAGAACTGAGAGAACAGGGTGGAGTTGCTTCACCCAAAGCCCTCACTTCTCCCTTGGAGGGCAGCATCACGCTCCCTCTCGTTCTCAGTTATCCCCGCTGCTGCTCCTGCATCACTCCTCCCCTTCAGAGCCTCTTTTTATCCATGACCTCATTCCCAGCTCCCACCTCCCTACCCCTGCCCCCAAGGTGTGGGCCAATCCAAAGGCCAGGAGCTGGAGCATCCTCTGGGAGAATTTCTTCCCCTGGCCCTTCCCATAACGGTTCCTTGTCCCCCACAACAACAAATACCCTGTGAGGTGGGTGAGGCTGAGAGAGCTCTGGAAGAGCTGTGACTGACCCAAGGTCAACCAGGTGGCTTCAAGTGGAGGAGTGGGGAATCAAACCCGGTTCTCCAGATCAGAGTCCTACCGCTCTTAACCACTACACCAAACTGTGATTGTTTTTACTTCTATGTACTGTATTTTAAATTGCTTTATTGTTTTTATAGTGTTGTAACCAGCCCTGAGCCCGCTTGTGGGGAAGACGGGTAAAAATCAAATCAAATCAAATCAAATCAAATCAAATCAAATTAAATGGTGCTAAGTTCAGGGTACCATGGACATGCTAAATCCAGGGTACCATGATACCATGGACAGCCAAAAAGACAAATAAGTGAGTAATAGATCAAATCAAGCCGGAATTCTTCTTAGAAGCTAAAATGACAAGACTAAAGCTATCGTACTTTGGTCACATCACGAGAAGACAAGATTCTCTGGAAAAGTCAATAATGCTAGGAAAAGTGGAAGGCAGCAGGAAAAGAGGAAGACCTAAAACGAGGTGGCTTGACTCAATAAAAGCCATGTCCTCCAGTTTGCAGGATCTGAGTAGGTCTGTTAGAGATAGAACGTTTTGGAGGTTTTTCATTCATAGGGTCGCCATAGGTTGGAAACAACTTGACGGCACATAACACACACACAAGTCCAGGGTGCACCCAGGCATTTCCCCTGGACAATAACCCAAATACTTGGGAAAGCTTAGCCCTCATTGAAGGTCCTCTGGAAAAGAACTCCCCCTGCTGCATCTCTAGAAGGCCATCAATGAGGGGCCAATTGAGCTTCTGGGGAAGAGAGATCCAGGACTTCGGGGCCATAGTGAAGGACTCATTAAGGTTATCTCACGTGGAGCTGGCATACAGCGAAGGCTCACCCTGATGATCTCAAGCTACAGGCAGGCTGTTATGGGTGTCGGCAGCCCTCAAATACCAACACATTGAGCTGTGCTGGGAAACAAAGCAGAAGTCAATGTAATATAGCGATTACAGAGAGATGTGGTCTTTGAGATGAGGCCCAGTGAAAACCTTGCCTGCTGCATTCGGCACTCCATCTGCAAAGGCAGCCTCACATAGATTACAGTTGTCCAACCTGGATATTACCAAGGCATCTGTAACCGAGGCCCGTGGGTTACAGTGAGCTACTGCCCTCATGCACGTACACTGTACTGGAAGAGGGATAATACCCTGTTCAGTGACCAGATACATTACAACACAAAATAGACCCAAAGTATATTGTGTGAGGAAAAAGCAAAAAGAGAGACATCAATATTCCAAGCAGGGCTGTGTAGCCTCAAGGGCTTCAGTGGAAAGGAGAAGCAAGTACTTTGGGAAAGTTGTATAAAATAAAAATAAAAATAAAAAATAAAAAATCCCCAGAGAAAGAAGGACATCACATCCCGTGTACTTGATCCCACAATGGAACTGGTACTTAGTCTGTTTCAGATTCAGAATGCATGCATAATTAAAGTATACTCACTTCATCAGCTGCACACACCACTTTTTCTGATAAGCTTCTTTGCCTTTAAGTAAAAAACAAGCATTTTTTATTTCATTAAGAGATTTTTTAAAAAAAATTCAAACAAACATGACAGAAGCCCCTACCCATCCATCACACAAGCAGTCCAAAAGCATGGGAGCCCAAACTCTATTGATTTTTCTTGGATCAGAAGCATTCCTGGCATGCCAGAGTTCACCCCCTGCACCTCCCTGGGAATAAACATTAACCTTCTGGCTAGACAGGGGTGCTGGTATTTTCTCCTAGGGTTACAGTTGCTACTGCTCCCCAACATATGAAACGTAAGGAACAAGAAGAAATAGTAATCATGATGTTAGGCAAACTGTAAGTGGTCCGGCACCTCCAATTAGTATTGCATCTCTCTGGAAATACCCTTTTACAGACAGAGCACCAATCTGACTCCTTATATAGAGATCCTTTAAAATTTCTTGCAGTTGTAAATATACTGATGCTGGCTGGTTAGAAGATTTATTTAGATATTTTTACCCTGCTTGCCCACTAGGGACTAAAAATAACTTTAGATCATTCGCCCCTCCTCTATTTTATCCTCAAAGAAGCCTTGAGAAGTAGGTTAGGCTTAGAGTGACTGGCCCAAGCTCACCCAATAAACTTCCATGGTTAAGTAGGGATTTGAACTCGTGTCTTCTAGATCCTATGCTGACTATTTTCTTATAGTATAAATAAACATGATCCATGCAAGGATTTGTACATGTTTGGCACAGCTTCTTGCTCCTCTTTGTGACAGTTGCTCATCTATTTATTCATTTTCGACATTTATATTCTGTCTTCCACCACAGAATTCAAGGTGTCAACCACAGAGTTCCCAGAATGTTTCCCACTGATTGGATCTACTTAGCTTCAGCTGTGTGGATGTATTATGTGCTTTCCAGCCACATCCTACTACCATAAGAAGAAATTAGTGCAGCTGCTTCAGCAGTCTGGGGCAGGGCTGCTTGCTGGGTAGTGAAGGTGACTACTAGCACAGATTTGGTATATGGAACAACTAAGTCCCCAGGCAGTCCAGGGGTCTGGAAAACTCTGAGCAGCACTGCCCTTAGGATTGTAACTTTACCGCTACAGTCCTGCTTTAAGTGAAAAAACAGTGTGGCACTTACCTGTAACTGTTGCTCGTCTAGGTCTTCGCGCAGGCACACATTGGGGACTGTGCAGGCGCAGGCCAGCCACCGGAAAAGATTCTAAAGCTCTCAGACAGTACAGAGCACTCCCCCACAACTACATACATGTGTGGCAGCTCTTGCTGTGTGCTGTATTGCTGGACGGAGCAATCCCTCTTTCCTCAGTTCCCTTCTTGCTGCCGCTATGAAAAGTTGTTTCTCTTGTTCTCTCTCACTCTTTTCTAAGTTTTTTCCTCATATTTCTTGATTTATTGAAGATCTCAGCAGATATGTCTCAAAAGGCATTATTCAAGAAATACTCCTGATGCAACACGAAAATGCCACATTCGGACGAGCATGATCTTTGCCTCCTTTGCCTTGGTGAGGGCCACAATGCTGGGGCCTGCCAGCACTGTAAATGTTTTACCTGGAAGGCTAGGCACAATCGTGCTGCACACTTGAAGGCAGCACTTTGGGAAATGTCCCTCACAGGATCTGACAGGCCAGCTGCAACATTGTCCACAGAGCAGGAACTGAAGCTGTGTTCTGATAGAGCCCCCTAAACATTGAGGGCAAGAACCCCGGATCTGACTTGGAACTCACCACTGATTCCATCAGACGCACCACCAGTGGACAACCCACTACAGACTTCGATTTCAACCAAATGCTCAAAACCAAAGTCGGATCCTAAGAAACACAGGTCCCCAGATCAAGGGGAATGCACCGCGTCAGAACTGCCAACAAAAAAAGGCTAAGGCAAAAACCAAACACCCCAAGCTCTCAGCCTCAACTTTTTCGCATTACCATCATCATCACTCTGCATCCTCCACTCCCTCTCTCATCACAGAGGAAGAAATCTTTTGGGGACCACTGACCCCCTCCCCTCCACCTATCCCTTCACTATGGCGAGAGGAAGAAAAGCTCAGCCTGACCTAACAGTGCCAACATTTTTCACCAAAACCAATATCAGATCAGTTTCCTGTGACCATGGTTCTGACCAACACACTCTACTCGGAAGCAACTCAGCTCCAGCATTTGGGCGCCTGGAACCAAGCACCAAACATGATTTCACCATGGCCCATAGTGATGGATATATTCCTGAGTATTCGACGGGAGGACCCTGCACCATAGGGAGACTGACGCCATTACTAGTCCCCTGGAAGAAGGAGCTACATAGGCCCTTGTCCTCCCGCTACAAAAGGACTCTAGTAATTGATGACCACTGTGATCCCAAACTAGCACTTATTACCATCACTGAAGCAGCACTTCTAGCAGGTTCCCTGGTAGGAGTACCAGGACTGGCCGTGAGAAACACCAGGAACATTGATGGACTGGCCTGCCTGGTGGCTAAAGGACTGAATGAGACGTCCCAAGCGCTGGCAGGACTGCTACAAGATCTTCAAGCAACGGAAAGAGCGACACTACAAAACCGTATGGCTGTTGACTTTTTGCTTTTGAAATCCAACCATGGCTGTGAAGAGTTTGAAGGAATGTGCTGTTTGAACCTGACTGACCACTCCCATACTGTCGAATCCCACATCAAGAAGTTGCAAGACTTTGCAGCAGAGATTTCCAAGAGTAGCAGCTGGCTTGGTGATTGGTTTGGATGGGTGGGAGATTTGTTCTCGGGACTGGGATCGGGATTTAAAGCCATTCTCATTTATGTAGCAGCAGGGGTTTTGCTGATAGTATGTGTATGCACTTGTATTCAATGTTTTCCTCTTATTCTTTCTTGTGCACACTGTTACCTTCCGAAGCCTACACCACAGACCAGAGAAGAGCGTTTGGTAATGATGGTGGGCCCGTTCTGTGAACAAAGTGAGAGGAGTGACCAGGATGCAGATGGACAGTTAGGCCACCATGTGGTGATACCTTTTAGTTGTTGAAATGCACAGTGTGCCACAGTTACATTTCACCAACACGAAAAGGGGGGTCTGATGGATATAGATTTGAAGAAAAGGATTTTATATGTTACTTTTATATATCACTTACATGCCTTGCACTTTTTTCCTACGCTCAGGAGCCAATGTAGTACTTGTAATGCAACCTGTAAGAATATGACACTTGAAACAAGAAGATCAAGAGAAGTATGCTGAAACTCTGCAAGAACTGAGAACTAATAATATACTGCTTGTAGAGCTGCACTTATGAAATATTATGCATATGTTATATTATTCTATAAGATTCCAAAAGGAACCAGTTCCAGAGAGCCTTTTGTAGAAAACTGATTTGATGCAGCAAGCTGGTTTTGGCCACCTGTGGCCTATCTTCCTTAAGGCTGAGAAGGAACTGGGGGAAAGGGCACCAAGAAAAAAAACATCCCTTCTTATCAACAGACTTCAGTTATCAAAGGGTATCAAGGTTGCCAGATTGAGACGCATTGGTGCTATTGAAAGTATTATGCCCAGAAGAAAGTAGGTAAGAGGTTAGAGGATGTCCTTCTAAATTGAGGGCAAGATAAGGGGGTTGCAGGATTTGGAATTCTCCCAATTAGAAGAGCCAACCCAGAATTGCATCTTCAAATCAGAACTAACCCTAGATACTTTACGAGCCCATAAGATAACAGATATTAGAATATTGTAATATTGTTATGATTATCTGAAAGTATTAATTGTTCTACGCTTCTATTGTAAGGGGTTGAGCCTTTACACACACGGAGACCGTCTACTTCTGTGTAAGAAAAAGGGCTCATCCACTGGGTAAATAAAAACCATCTGTTTTGCTTCAATTCAAGAAGGACTCCTGGATTTTATTTTAATTTTTATTGTGGTTGGTCAGAAAAGGGAAAACGAACCACAAAGGTGCAAAATTTTGCACGTAACAATAGGCACAACCTACTCTCAGGCTCCGAACTGGCAAGATTTCTGATCTTGGCTACAATCTGCAACTTTGCTTCACTCAATTCTGACCCAGTCAGTTCCGACACTGTCAGGTCTGCCAACCCCGAAACAGGTACCTACAGAGCCATCTACATCTTTCCAGTGACTCAGAACATGATCACCTCCCCCTTCGGATTTAGATGAAGGCAAGGATATCCACTCTTTCCAATGCTGTATCCGAAGTGGCTTCGGACCCATCTCTGGAAGAAGCAGTTGGAGACACCACCTCTCCTTCACCAATGGAGGACTCCCGCTTATTTTTCAGAGCAAATTATCAGAATGGCCTGAGCTCTTGACCTCGACATCGCCTCTGAAACACAAAAACCTAAATGCAAGGTGCTCCAAGCACTGTATAACAACTTCCCTGCATCAGTGGCCTTTCTAGCCACGTAAAAGACTTCATGGACATTGTGCACAGCATCGGGGAGAAGCCAGCTTCATTCCCCACCACATCCAGGAAGATCGAGAACTGCTATAAATTACAACAGAAAGATTGTGGTTTCCTCTTTAATCACCCACATCCCTCCTCTCTGGTCACAGAGAAAATACATCATTATGGCTCCCATTCCTCTCTAGTAGACAAGGAGGAACGCAAGCTAGATACCCTGGGGAAAAAGATTTATAACTCGGCTGCACTGGAGTTTAGAATCACCAACTGCCAAGTCATAATGGGCTCATACAGTCTGTTCCTATTGGACCATCTATGCACCTATACTCAAGACCTTCCTGTCGACAGGAAAGCACTTATCAGAGCACTCCAAGGCGGGACCACTAGATTGGCCAAACAACAAATGTCAGCAGGGAAGCACTCAGTGGACTGCTCAGCCAGAGCCATGGCCTCTGTCATAGACCTCAGACGTCACTCTCGGCTCTGCTCCACTGCACTATTGCAGTAAAAGAGGAACAAAACAGAAGATTTCCCTTTCGAGGGCACATCCTTATTTTCTGAGCGTTTGGATGATTCTTCACAACAGATGAAGAAAACCAACAGATGGCCCACTTGCTTAGAGTGATTGTAATCCAGCAGCAGCAGAAGCACTTCCAGAAATACCGTTATGAATTATGGTTGTTGTGGGTTTTCCGGGCTGTATTGCCGTGGTCTTGGCATTGTAGTTCCTGACGTTTCGCCAGCAGCTGTGGCTGGCATCTTCAGAGCATCTTCAGAGGTGTAGCACCAAAAGACAGATATCTCTCAGTGTCACAGTGTGGAAAAGATGTTGGCAGGTCATTTATATCTACTCAGGATACAGTGAAGCCTCCCGCCATTAGCATTCCACACCCTGGGAAACTCTTACAGGATGACTCAGCTCAACCCCACCCCTCCTGAGTAGATACAAATGACCTGCCAACATCTTTTCCACACTGTGACACTGAGAGATCTCTGTCTTTTGGTGCTACACCTCTGAAGATGCCAGCCACAGCTGCTGGCGAAACGTCAGGAACAACAATGCCAAGACCACGGCAATACAGCCCGGAAAACCCACAACAACCATAGTTCTCCGGCCGTGAAAGCCTTCGACAATACACCGTTATGAATTGTCCTTTTTATAATAAACACTCTAGGTATTCTTACCAGCCCAACAGAGGGGATATTCAAACTACCCTCGTATGGAAACAAAGAGTCCTAACAAACCTAGATCAAGGCAGCCACAATCACAGTCCCCAAAGTTGGGACAGGGCCCAAAACAACTTTTCTGACTGACAACGTCTCAACAGGAACAGCCTCACTTCAGGGACAGACTAGCCCCCTTCTATGAGGCATGGGCTGCAATCTGCTCGGACTTATGGGTCCTTAAGATGGTTCAGCAGAGTTATCAGCTTCAGTTTATAGAGTTGCCACAGTTATCTTCCCCCTCCAATTTTCGGTTGAAGTCCTTGCTCCTGTTATTGAAGAGCTGCTTTCCAAAGGGGCCATACAACGGTTTCCAGAAGAATATCCCCCACTGGGTTTCTACTCAAGATATTTCTTTGTGGAGAAGAAAGATGGTGGGCTCGCCCCATACTTGACCTCCACAACCTAAATGTGCTAATTAAAATTGAAAAAATTCAGGATGTTAACTCTTTCTGGTGTCTTGCAGTACTTAGAACCAGGCAACTGGTTTGCCGTATTAGACTTAAAGGATCCTTACTTCCATATTTCTATATACCCAGAACATAGGAAGTATCTTATATTCTCCTTTAAAGGAAAAAGTGCATGGTGGTGGTGGCAGCCCACGTTAGGACCAGGGGATGCTCCTTCTATCCTCATTTAGATGACTGGCTCTTGGTAGTACGCTCGAGAAGCTCCCTTCAAAAGCAGATATTAAGACCCAAACTGTTTCCTCTTTGGGGCTTATCATTAATTGGAAAAAATCCTCTCTCTACCCCACTCAGGTGAGTCAGTTCATAGGAATTAAGTTGGATGCCACTCTGGGTAAAGTCTTCTTACCCCTGGGTAAAGCCTTCTTACCCCTGTGTAGGGCCAGGTCATTACAGGCCCTAGTCTCCAAATTCCACACTAATAGATTTCAACCAGCCGTGTTGATTGAGAAACTCCTAGGATATATGGCATCCACCACCAGTGTCACACCCTTTGCCCACCTCTACATGAGTCCTTTATGGAATTGGTTCATCAGGCATTTTTCCTATTAGAGAACCACAACATAAGAGACTTTCAATTTCCAGGTATGTTCTCAAATACCTCAACTGGTGGATATCAGGGGTGTACATTTTGGAATCCAATTACCAGACATTTCCATTACCACTGACACCTCCCTTAAGGGTTGGGGGGCACACTGTGGGGATCTGACCATACAAAGAGAATGGTCCAACTCAGAAAAGTGTATGCACATTAGAATTGTATTAGTTGAGAGCGAACTGTTACTCCCTGGTTTCTTTTACAGATCTCCTACGCAACAAGAGGATCCAGGGCCACACAGTCAACATGATTGCCCTCTATTACCTGAAGAAACAAGGGGGAATGGCTTCATTGATGCTCTGCTCAGAAGCATTGCAACTATGGCACTGGGCCATAGAGCAGTGTCTCACCACAAGCAATCCACATTGCAGGCACCGTGGACAGCAAGGCAGACACTCTAAGCAGAATGGTCAAGCCCCATCACAAATGGTCTATCAACCCCAATTACCTTCACCCTATTTTCCAGAAATGGGGAACACCAGACATAGACCTCTTCGCAACCGCCAACAATACCAAGGCTAGAGCCTTTTGTTCCATGGTGGGATCAGACCCACAGTCCCTTGGGGATGTCTTCCAAATCCCCTGGGATCAAGACCTCTTCTATGACTTCCCACCAATACCCCTAATACCCAGGGTAACTGGGAAGAATCAGACAGTTAAGGACACACTGCATCCTGATCACCCCTTTTTGGCCATGCAGAGAGAGATTCTTGACCCTAAGGGAAATGTCCAGAGGTTCCCACATATGCTTACCAGAGACCCCAGACCTCATCCACAGAGGGCAGATCCTCCACCACAATGTGCCAGCCCTCAAGCTCTCAGCTTGGCTCCTGCTCCCCTAACTGCTCCCTTCTCTAAGGAAGTGGTGGAGATCATGCTGAATGCCCATAAATCACCTATAAGGTCAGCCTATAACCACAAATGGTCTTGGTTTTCAGCCTGAATAACACACACTAAGCATTCCCCATTCTCTTTCCCCATTTCACATCTTTGAATTCCTGGTATCACTCCTGAAGCAAGGGCTATCTGCCTCATCTATCAAGGTCCACCTTACCGCCATCTGCACATTTCATAAGCCCATAGATAGCAGGATAGTGTTTTCACAACAAGCCTCCAAACAATTCTTGGAAGGTGTCAAAAACACCTTCCCGCCTAGGGCACCTTCCCTGCCTCAATGGAGTCTCTTATTAGTGCTAGGACAACTTACGCTACCACTGTTTGAGCCACTAGCACACTTTGACCTCAATTTGTTGTCCTGGAAAGTAGCCTTCCTTGTAGCAGTCTTCTTCTTCAGGAGATTACAAGAACAACAACGTTCGATTTATATACCGCCCTTCAGGACAACTTAATGCCGACTCAGAGTGGTTTACAAAGTATATCATTATTATCCTCACAACAATAATCACCATATGAAGTGGGTGGGTCTGAGAGAGCTCCACAGAGCTGTGACTGACCCAAGGTCACCCAGCTGGCTTCAAGTGGAGAAGTGGGGAATCAAACCCTGCTCTCCAGATTAGAGTCCCACGCTCTTAACAACTACAGGAAACTGGCGAGCTTGCTGCATGTTGCATATATCCCCTTTTCTTCAATTTTTTGATGGAAAGGTCATCCTCTACCCAAGCATTGAGTTCCTTCCCAAGGTAGTTTCAAAGTTCCAATTACAGCAAAAAGCCATTCTTCCCATTCTCTTACCAAATCCCACTTCTGAATCAGAACACACACACACAAGTTAGATGTGAAAAGGGCTTTATTGGACTACATTTATAGAACAAGACCCTTCAGGAAGTCTAGAGCATTGTTCATATGTTACAGGCCCACATAAGGGACTGCGGGTAGCAAACCAATCTCTAAGGATTGTGGCAGCCATCAGACGATACTACGCTTCTGCCAAGATCCCATGTCTGGTGTCCATCAGAGCACATTCTACCAGGGCACAGTCTTTTTCTGAGGCTTTCCTACAAGGAAACCCCCTACAAGACATTTGCCAAACTGCTACATGGTCATCTACAGACACGTTTATCCATCACTACTCAGTAGATGTGAACGCCAGAAGGGATGCAGCAGTGGGGACAGCTGTCCCACACTCATTGTTTTCCTAGTCGACTCACAACCTCCTCCATTGGTGAGTAGCTTGCTATACTCCCAATGTGGGACTGCACTGAAGACCGACGACGGAAACAGTGTCACACTTACCTGTAACTGCTGTTTGTCTAGGTCTTTCTACAGGCACACATTCCCTCCCTCCTACCCCGCTGTGAGACTTGCAATTCAACATGCTGTGGCTTAGGAAGACCTGAGAGAAGAGGGATCGCTCCGCCTAGTAACACAGCACACGGTGGAAACTGTCGCACATGCACATAGCTGAGGGGGAGCGCCCTCTACTGTCTGAGAGCTTTAGAATCTTTTCTGGTGGCTGGTGTGCGCCTGCGCAGTCCCCAATGTGGGACTGCACTGAAGACCGAGGACGAATTACTCCTTAGTGCATTTGTGCTGGCTTGTTTCTCTACAGTATAAGCAGCATGGCTAACATGAAGATCAGAATATTACATTAAAGATGATGGGAAGGAAAGATGTGTGCATTTGTACTATGGACTTGACTGGATTAATACAGAAAGAAGACAAAGCTTGACTGAAAAATCTGTAGTTCGATACAGGAAAAACCCTTACATCCTTTAATCCGGACATGGCTGCAACACATTAGAGAAAAATCCATCTTAGATGTTGTGTGTGGCATTGACTAATCTGCTTTGCACAGCAGTTTTATAGATAAATATATTGCTACTTGGAGGGTCTTGTAAAGCAGTCATATTCCTTGGAGGCATAAAAGCACAGATTACACTGCTCTCCTCTTAGTTACAATTGCTTTTTCTAATTGCAACAGTATTTAAATCTAACCAAGTTTTACCAATTAAAAATAAATACATCCTCCTTATACAAAACCCCAAGCAAACATAAAAAGAGACACTTGTGGTTGTCTGGGACTGATTTATCTTAATCAGGGCTGATTATAAAGTATGGAGCCTCTGATGGTAGAGTAGTGGTATAGGTTTCCTACAGAAACCCATCCCTTCTTTTCTTTCTGCTGTCCAGGCAGTTTCATGCATAGATGTAACATGGTGAGACATGGTATTGAAGTTAAGAGTTTGGTGAATGATCTAAGGAAAAGCATACAAGCAACACAATGGAAGAGAAAGAGGAGATGCCTGTCTTTCATTTCATTTCTGTGGCTTTGTCTTTTCTTCCCTGTATTGCTATTGTCAGTTTATACTTTTACACACATTGTGGAAAAGACTTAACAGACCTGCCAAGCTGAGATAGTGCCAGATGGAGGTTTGCTGGGGGCCAGGCAAGCAGACAACACCAGGAGCATTGAGTGGGATTCATATGACCATGCAGTAGTAGATTGGGCCAAGGCTGGTTAACCTGGGGGAACACCACCTGAAGGGGAAGCCCAGACACTGGGAAGAGGGTTTGCCTGGAAACAGGTGGGTAGGGAGCCTTAGCTCTGAGGACAACTGAAGAGCAAGCATCAGAGCAGGACTTTAAAAAGGCCTGGCTACATATCATAGGGTGGTCAGCATAAGAGGCTGATGCAACTACTCCCTGAACCGGGTGTGTATTACTCTGTATCCACAAGTGGAAACAGAGAGTTCTGTGAGAGCATTCCAGCATCTGGGGCCTTGGTGTTTCTTTATCCACCTCTCCATGTAGCGGTGGCCACTACCCAGCTTGGTGATTCTGGTCATGCTCACACTTACCGGCAAGAGCACCTTGGCACAGTGGGACTAGCTCCAAGGGTCATCATATGCATCCTTGCAGGACTACTGCAAAGTTGACTTTTTTTTTGCTTGTTTTAAAATTGGAAAACTGAGATACTGTTTTACCCAGTCCTCAAAACTATGTGGGGTCATGGTTAGAGCAAGGGAAGTATCTGAGTTTTCTCTTCTACCATCATGCCATCCTCTGGGCATGTATGATATCTGCTTATCTCAGGGCTGAAGAATGGATGACATCCTCATTGAACGTGGTCAGAAGATTATGATAATGGCCCAGAACCTAAACCTTCTTTCTGCTGTGCTCCACCCCACGTGCAGAGGCAATCCTCTGCCGCAGACCATGTTCCTCTAAGTGCCTAACACCAGAAGAACATACTCCACAACAGAAACAGGCATTTTGTAAGGGGGATCGGGATTTAGGATCCAAACCCACATTCAATCTTTACTTGTTTTGCCTTGTGCTGTTTTCTGAGCTTGGCAATATACAGGTGCCTGGGCAAATTAATGGGATAGATGATGGCCAAAACACTGAAGCTTAGTCGAGGCAAGACTGAGCTGCTGTTGGTTAGAGGAGAAACTGCTTGAGGACTGTGGACTTACCCTGTCCTGGAGGGGGTTGTACTTCCTCCGAAGAAGCAGGCTTGTTGCTTGGTGGTGCAACTAGATCCTGCCCTACAGTTGGAGGCTCAGGTCTCTTCTGTGGCATGTAGTACTTTTTATCAGCTCTGGCTGATTCGCCAGCTATGACCTTTCCTTGAAAAGCATGATCTGGCCACAGTGATCCATATTCTGATTACATCCAAGTTAGATTATTATAATGTGCTGTACATAGGGCTGCCTTTACAAATGGTAGGAAACTTCAACTGGTTCAAAATGCAGAATCAAGGCTATTTGCGGGAGTTGGTTATAGAGATCGTATCACCCCTTTGTTTACCCACCTGTTTCTGAACACAATTTAAAGTTCTAGTTCTTATCTTTAAGGCCCAGGGTATCTTTAAGTTCAGGGTACCTGAAGGGCCATCACCTCCCATAATATCTACCCTCCAGTTAAGATCTGCCTCTCATGTCCTGTTCTCTGTGACCTTGCCTTCAAGGGTGAAGTGAATGGTAAGTAGACTCAGGGCATTTTCTGTGGTGGCACCTCACCTCTGGAACACCCTTCCCTCCTGAAGCTCATCTGGTGCTTATTTTACTTTCTTTTAGATGCCAGGTTAAAACATATCCTTTTACTCAGGCTTTTAATTAAGGGTTTTGTTTAATGGGCTTTTTAAATAGTCTGCTTCTGTTTTACAGATAGTTTTTATGCTGTTTATGTCAAATGATGTGTATTTTAATGGGCTGTTTTTTAATTTTTTGTTTCTAATGGCTTGTATTTAATATTGTGATATAGTTTTAATTGTAAACCACTTCAAGCAAGACTGAAGAGACAGCATAGAAATATCCTAGATAGATAGGTAGGTAGGTAGATATGGGTTATATCCATTATCTTGTACTGAAATGGTGCTCCCAGAGTTCAGGGGCCTAAAGGAACAGTACACTATAGGGTCCTATAGTAGAACATAGTGTTCACATAAAATAATTGCCCCCTCTCCTGGAGGAAATTATCTTTCATTTGCAGAAAATCAGCATGTGTAAGAGGACTGCAGAAATTTGAAACAAATGATCAACTGAACAAAGTATAAATACTAAACATGACATAATAAACAACGGCGAACATGATATTACGTAAGTAGAAACACAATGCATTTTTCTGGAGCAATCTGTTATGATGTAGTCCTATTTCTTTTATAAAAGTGCCCTCTTGAACAATTCTTTTTAACATTGTTTGCAAAATGAAAGGAGCGTGGGAGCCTTCTCCCTCAGGCAAGCAATTCCACTAGCTGGGAGCCACTATAGAGAAGGCAGATGCACAGGCAGTGGTCTTGCCCTTTTGCAGGTAGCAGCCTCAGAAGACCCTGCTCAGATAAACCAAGTTGCTGCAGTGGAGCACAGAAAGAGAGGCCACTCTGCAGATATGAGGATCCAAGGCCATGAAGGGCTTTGTATGCGATAGCCAATACTTTGAACTGAGATCAGTAACTGATGGGCAGCCAATGGAGTGATTGCAGAATGGGAGTAATATGCACACTCCACCTAGCTCCTGATAAATAATCAAGCTATGTCATTCTGCACCAACTAGAGTCTCCAAGTTGATTTTAAAGGGTGACCTGTGTAGAACACATTAAGTAGCCTAGTCTTAAAGATACCACGGCATGGATCCAGGTGGCCAGACTGGCTGAGTCCAGGTAGGTGGCCCCCTTCTGGGCTAAACTAAATTGGTAGAAAGCATTTTGTGGCTGCATTAACTTAGTTCTTCAGCAGTAATGCTGTGTCCAGTACAACACCTGGGCTCTTAACCAAGTCAACAAGAGTATATGAAAGGTTTTTCTACAATATATAAAAACATAGAATCCAAACAATATTTATATGCTGGAGAAAAATTAGCATTTAAGTCAGATAAAATAACTATATTCCTGAAGTAAATTACCTGTTTTCTAATACCAGCTCTCCAGGAGCAGCATCAAATGGTAACAGTGGACGGATCCTGCAGTGTACTCTGATATTGCCCCTTAGTTCCTGGGGTTGCAACACAGAGACAGAGTTAGTATTTTTTTTTTTAAACGGACCAACCAGGAGGACTTACAGTTTTACTTATTTACTTGTCCCATGGATTTAATTGCAACCTGAAGACCAAACCTTTTATTCCAAAGTTAACTGTTATGATTTTTACTTTCCTTGGGGTAGATGTTTCTTTTAATCTTTCCCTTGATACCCTCTGGGTAGTTTGCTGCCACCAGGAATATATTATTCCAAGATATTTTATTTAAATTTTCCCTTTTGGTAACGTTCCTAAGCGTCAGGCTCCTTCGTGGTTCTATGTGGCCGTGAGGATAGGAATGGGATATAGCAATGACAGCTACACTGGGATATAACAAAACAATAATAAACTTTTATTTAGTCAAGAAGCGTATTGGTTTCATAAACGTAGTTCTCGGTTCTTAAAGTTACTTCATTTACTCTCATTCACACAGATCTCTTCTAAGGCTTCACACACAGTTAGCCTCTTTCTCTAACTCAATATTTGTCTCACAGAAATGCTTAAAACTCCTCAGGCAGCACACAGCTAGCCTCTCTGACTCTAATTCACAGAAATATTCACAGTTTTACTTATTTACTTGTCCCATGGATTTAATTGCAACCTGAAGACCAAACCTTTTATTCCGAAGTTAACTTTTGTGGAGTCAGTGCAAATGCCATGAAGTACAAGGACTACAGTCTTGAAGAGTAAGACAAGAGCTTAATTATTGTCTTACCATACAAAGGCTACCATTCTTAACAAAGAATGCTGTACAGAACATAAAATACCCCTCCAATATGAACCCAACAGTGCATAATTCACATGTGCACTACCAAAGTTCAAATGGTACTGGGCACAGAATACCATATCCTGAAAACCTAGGCTTTCATTTTGTTTCTGGCTCTTAAGGCTACGGAGATAAGGGCAAATCCGGGTGAAAGCTGATGTGGCAGGAATTCAGTGTCATGTCCTGCTCTTCACCTCTACCCTTAACTAGGAAAAGCAGAACTCAGCAAACAGAAGCAAGTTTGCTGGATATGCATAGTTTATAAATAGTGAACAGAATTAAATTTTTCTTGGTACAGAACTTTGCCTAGCTTTTCTTCATGGATAGATTGTACTTCTGTAAGAAATAGACAGAAACTCTCTAATCACTTAAATGGGATTAGTGCGAGAGTCCAGTGCAAGCACCACTGAAAGGCAGGAAGGCTAAACACCAGCACCACTCGCAACCTTGTCTCTATTTTGAGGGTCCACATTTTTAAGATTCCACAGTAAGCTGCTGTGCAGTGAGAATGTGGTACTATATAACACCAATAATTAATTTGCCACAATTTAGTAAAGCTGGGGATATAAGGGATGGTCGGGAATAAAGCACTTTGAAAAGAAGTCAGATCCTGACAGTCCTTTCAAACGGAGCACCCAGAAAGCTAGCATGCAATAGGAAAATTCTGGACATAATTTCTTTGACGAAAACTTGGGAGAGCTGGGAGGATAAAACTTGAAATGTGAAAACAAAGGAAGTTAAGGGAAGGAAATTAACAACCAGGTAGGCTAAGCAAGGCTCACTTGGAAATGTAAATGAGAAAAATCTTTTAAAATACTACCTAACAAATGTAGCTGTTTATAAATATTTCATAGGTATTCTACATCCTGTTTCATTCAAGTTACAATTGGTTGATTCTATGGAGACAAAATCAGATTACAGTGACTGGGTGTAGAGAACTGTCAGAAGACAGTAAGATACTGAGGCATTCCAAACTCCCAGCCTGGGATAAAACCAACTTGAGACAAGATATGTCTGTGGCGGGAAGGATAAAATGGCAACTGAGAATAAAAGTCCAGGTTTTTCCAAAACAGAGACGTTCCTATCACTGGTATCGTTATCTGTGAACCGATGTGCTAACAAAAATAAATGCCCCATACAATGTATAAACACAAAGCATATTTATTAAGGTTGCGAACAGACAACCCTCCAGTATCTTTAGTCACGCTGATGGCAGCAAAGAGGAATGCAGACACAGTTTCTCCTGCTCTACTCCCATCACCACTCTCTTCTTCTGTCTGCTAGAGCAACAAGTTGTAGCAGCCGAGAAGACAAAGAGAGTGAAAGGACAGAGGAAGAGCAAGCATGCAGAAGCCAGAGCTGCATCGTATTTGGCAGGAATTACATCCTGACACATATTTATATGGATCTTTTTAGATCTTGTTAAATATACTTACAACTAAACTATTATGAAGTATTTTTCTCTTCTCTTTTTCTTTCTGGTATCTCTCACTTACATCATGCAAGGATTGTTCAAGTTCGAGAGCTTTAATCTGAAATGCTGAAAAGAGTTTTAACAAATGTTCATCGAATCATCATCAGTTATAAGTTATCTTCAAACACAGAGACTTGAACATTTGCTGATACCTACAAACTGGTAACCATGGAAAAACAGAACACGCAAAATTATAGGGATAGAACAATATGCTCTGAAAGATCTTCTTGAAGTCCAATCACAGTTGTGGGATAGTTTTCTACAGTGAAATCATCCTCGACACGCCTGTTTGTTGGCCCATTCCCAGGTGAGTGTGGCCTCCATGCACAGAGATTTGGATCTTGTGCCTCCCTGTTTGCTTATATAAAACATTGCTGTGCAGTTGTCCATGAGAATTTGGTCATTTTTGCCCTTCACCGTATCTTTAAAGGAAGTAAGTAATCACCCTTAACTCCAAAACATTGATATGTAATCTCTGTTCATTTTCGAACCATCTGCCATAGGTAGAAAATTGCTTGCAATGAACCCTCCAACCAAGTGTTGAGGCATCAATGGTGATAGTGACCTCAGTTTTAGGTGAACTCCCCTTAACAAGTGGGAGTTTAGGTCAACTCCCCTTAACAAGTGGGCATCTATAGACCTTCACAGTAAGGATTTGGCTAGTGCTCTAGAAGTACAGTATTTCCTATGCTGTGAATGTACCCTCATTTGTAATCTAGCTAAAGGTATTACAGCCATGGTACTTGCCATGAGACCCAAAAGTGTCTGAATTTTCAGGGCCAAGTGGAATCTACAGGCTGTAAATAGTCTCACTAGAGACTTTTTCTTCCATGCCCTCTCTGATGGCAGAAAAGCCTTATTCAGAGAGGTGTCAATTATTGTTCCTATGAATCGGACCGTCCTAGAGGGTTTGGATTAGACTTTTTAAAGTTTAGTATGGGTTCCAAGTTTTGGCATATCTTGACTATCTATGTTATTTGTTGTTGCAGAAGATCTTTGGAACTGGCTGGTATCAGCCAATCATCCAAATAGGGATATATAGAGCATCCTTGGGTTCTAAGGTAAGCAACTACCACTGCCATACATTTTGTGAAGACTCTAAGGGCCGTGGCCAGTCCGAACAGTAGAACCTGGTATTGGTAAATATTCCCTTCAAACATAAACCTCAAAATATTTCTACGGGAAGGATGAATAGATATATGAAAGTATGCATCCTTCAGGTCCAACACAGTGAGTGAACCATGAGTTAGGAGGAAGTAGTTCTAGGACCGTATTAAGGGTCACCATTCTAAATCTGCATACCCCAAGAGATTTGTTTAGTTCTCTTAAGTCTAAAATGGGCCTAAAGTCATTATCCTTCTTTTGGACCAGGAAAAAACTGGAATAAAGTCCCAATTGGGATTCAGATGCATGAACTTGCATCATCCCTTTCTCTAATAATGCTGTCAGTTCTCTGGCTAGGGCAGGTGATGAGTCCTGTTTAAGTTTAGATGGAAGACTCAGACACGGTAAACTGTCAAACTCAATTTTATAACCACTTTCAATTATCTCCAGCGCACATAAATCAGAGGTGATCAGTCCCCAAGCTGAACAAAAAGGGGTGAGGCTATCACCAAACACTTTGCATTGTTCCTATTCTAGCCAGAATTGTTTTGGATTCTGAGCCTGATCCTTGTTAACAACAACAACATTCAATTTATATACCGCCCTTCAGGACATCTTAATGCCCACACTTAATGCCCAAGATTACCCAGCTGACTTCAAGTGGAGGAGTGGGGAATCAAACCTAGTTCTCCAGATTAGAGACCCACACTCTTAACCACTACACCAGTCGTTAGAGGAGGAATGGGTACCATGTGTCGACTTATGCGTTGGCTTTCATCTCTGTTATTGCCCTTCATTAGAAGAGGCTGGGCGGCTCTGAGGATACTGATATGGTTAGTATCTGTACTATCAGCCCCTGTAAGACCCTGTCTGTGAGGAAGCCTTGAACCCAATTGTTGGTTCAGTTATAGGACTCCATAAGACTTCGTGATCTGTCAACCCTTTTCTGTGAGAGATAATCATCAGTTTTCATGGAGCACAGTGTTTGGCCATCAAATAGTAACTCCTCCACTCTGCTATGAGTCTCTACAGGTGACGCTGTTGAGCGCAGCCAAGCATGCCTCCTGAGTACTATTGCTGATGCTAAAGCTCTAGTGGAAGAGTCAGCCACATTCCTGCCCACATTAATCTGCTGTTTGGACAGCCTTAATACTTCTTCCAGAATCACCTTAACTAGGGCTTTCTGATGCAGACAATCATTGTATGTTGTCTTCTTGTTCCAAAGAAAAATTGGTGAGCCCCCACGATTGCAGTATAATTCGCAATCATTATGTTGAGGTCTGCTGAAATGTAGATCTTCCTTCCCAGTCCATCAAGCTTCTTCCCCTCTCTATTGGTGGGTGTGGAGGTCTATGCTGATGTCTAGACTGCATTTCCTTGGTGATGAGAAATGATGGTGGAGGGTGGGTAAATAGAAAGGGGCATGTATCATCTTTAGTCTTATAAAGGCCCTCAGCCTTTTTGGACATAGGTGAGACAGATGCCAGCTTCCCGCATAGAGAAGATATCAGTTTTACAAATCCCTCAATCACAGGAAAGGCAATGTTGGATGGATTCTCTGGATACAAGTGCTGCAGTATCTTATCCTTTAGCTTAGGTTCAGCAGAGGATACATCAATGTCCAATGATTTGGCCATCCAGACCATCTACTCAGTGTATAGGCAAAAGTCGTCAGTGGGTGAGACCGACGCTCCATCACCCACTGCCTTGTCAGGGAAGGGACTGGACAGTAAGCTTGTGGTCCATTCCTCCTGGTAAGGTTTAGGTTCTGACTCAGAAAGCTTAAAAGCTATGGAGGATTTAAGCATAATTGATGTCTATGTGATTTTGTTTGTGTGAAACCTTCAAAAGCAGCTGATTCTGCCCTATAAGGGTCTCCAATGTCGATGCCATAAGCCATTGGCACCTTCTGGTGAAACTAGGATGAACATTATGAGTATAAGGTTGATACGGATCTTGCCTCTAAACCCAATGTCTCAGAATAGAGGTTGTTCTCGGAAGCTCGCCCTCTTCCTTGGAAGAATAAACTGATGGCGATTTAGTGAAGGTGTGTGTGGGGTTTCAATGATTTCTGCCTTGTGTACCCCTGCCTCAATGTTAGTTGTCTTGCCAGAAGTCTCTTTCCTTTTGGAGGAATGTCAAGACTTAGACCTGGCCTTCTTCCTTAGTGGCTCTGGGAAGTCCAAAGTCTGTGCCTCCATCCCTTTGGATCTCTTTATATTTGGGACCAAGTGGGTAGTTGAAGCTACGTTTGTAGCAGTGGCTGGTACAATCGAGGATTCCCTTGATTTCAAGTGCTGTCAGACTGTTGGCCTTTGAGTTAGATCCAAGGGAACTGGAAAACTCAAGGCAGAGTGCTACTACTGCTCCAATCTTCTGGAGCTGAATGGTGTTGTTGGATCAAGGATGCAGATGTTGGTTCCGAAGGGCTCGGGGCCCTTGACATTAGAGTGGATGGTGGAATTAGATCCGATCACTTAACTAGCTCTGCAAGAGTAGATGACTTCGTGGTTTTGGTGGAAGGGCTGGTCGATGCTGATAGAGCCCGCTCCCACAAAATGGCTTTGAGCCTAGTGGTTCTTTCTGCCTAAGCTTTGTGGGTGAAGTTTCATCAATTTGCAAGAGGTCACACTAGGTCCTTCTCCTAGGCAGACAAGGCAAAGAGAATGCCCACTAGGCCTCGCCGTTTTAGTATTGCACTGACTGCATCTTTTGAATAAGGCTTTTTCAGCCATTCTTACAGATTTGAAGAATTTCAAACATCTTCTGCTCAACTTTCTTTCATCTCACACTCTCCACTTGGTAATCAGTGATGCAGGAGGAAGGCCTGACCCAACACAGCAAGAAGAATAATGGAGGAGCACACTGCAGAAGAGCCTCTTAGACCGGCAGCAAAAGAGGAACTGAAGATCAGGGGCACCGCCTCTCTCAGGGCATAGGCCACTTCAGCAGGAAATGGCCATGCATGATCTCTGGGGGAGGAGAGGTGCCCCCAGAGGCAAAATAGCTGCCAATTGGCAGGCATGCACAAGCGCAGTCTCATGTGGAACTGCACAGAAGGCCAACAATGAAGTTTCTGAATTATTTCCTTACAATACAGCCTTTTTATTGTGTAAAAATGCCTTCCTAAATAATTCAGTTTTGCATAGTTTGCTGAAAGCCAGAAGAATGGAAGCCTTCCTAACCTCATCAGGCAGGCCATTCTACAAAGGGGGTCAGGGGTGGAATGGGCAGCTGTATTCAGGCAGTTGTTGATTTTGCCCATTTGCAGGATGGTACCTGCAGAAGGCCTTATTCAGATGAATCATGAGGCCAGACGGTGACTGAGTAGGGTACCTGAGTTTGAGTTTTCTTAAAAAATGAAACTGATCAGTAGAAAGCTCTGTTCCTCTTTTTTTTGTTAAGTTTATTTTTGCCTCTACAACACTATTAGGCAAAAGCCACCATGGCAGCATACAGAAGTGAGAAGGAATGGATCATAAGTCAATTCACTTTCTACCCTTCGTTTTTACCAGAGAAACGTTATGACATTTCCACCATGCAGGACCTGACATACTGGGTCTTAGCTGCAGAGGTTTTCCTATAGTAGCATATGTAGCTCTTGAGCACTAAATGCCAGTCTGATAAGCTCTGCTCATCTCTTACTTTGTATAGCCTCTTTATGAAGCTGTAGCCTTTGGACAGCAGCCAAAATCTGGTAGTGAGAATTTCTGCTTTCATTCTGGAAGTCCTTTGAAAATTCAAGAGCAGATAAGCAGAGATTCCTCATGTCTTGCTTCAGTCTCTGTGTAAGAAGGAAAAATAGGTTGGGGAAAACTTCATAATTGGTTTGTTCATGTGTACCCATTGACAGAGATAAAGATAATTTTTTTTCCAAAAGAAAAGCAATAATTACAATTTGCAACTGATTTTATTTTTACTATATGACAAAACAATGCCAGTGATTATTTTAAAAGACTGCTGTGAATTTTTAAATTTAGGGAAATAAATGACATCTCTAAACATGCTCAACAGAGAATACAATAAAGATGCTTTGATGAATAACTATAAAATATATTTTCTTATCTATGGGGATCCTCATAAATCAGCTATGACTTGATGGCACTTTCCACCACCAACTATGCACAGGATTATAACGTTAGTGTTTTATTTCTGTAAATGATTAACATCTCAAATTGGCATCACCGGCATACAGGCTACAGTCATAATCTTGCTTTGGTTGACCTCAGCTTAATTTAAGTACCCTAAATGGGCATGCAACAAGTTGGGTCCAATAGTCTTTGAGTAGAGCACTCACAGAACGGAAATCCCTGCCACAACAGCCTCTTCCCACTGCCCCAGTGGTATGATGTGGAGGATCTGCAGTGGGAGGGTAACTTGACAAATATCTCCCCTCTATGCTGGAAGCACACTTGAGCCACTGGAAAACACTTGGAGGACCTCAGACAATACATTTTTAATTTTCATATAATGATTTTGCAGCAGGATTCCCAAACAGTGTATTAATGGGGCATACATGGAATCAACCTGCCAGAAATAAGTAGTTTGATGGTGTGTAGATACATACACATTAAGCTACTGTTAAGATGATATGGTTCAAGTCCATTCCAAGAATAGCCTCTAGATTATCTTTCATGTTATATCAAGGAGTTGGTTTCTCCTTTTTTCTCTCCTTAATATATTCACGTTTATGTTAAAGTATACATCAGCTTTCAACTTCTGGTAGTCCTCTTTACCTGTATTGCTTCATAAAGCTGGATTACAGTTAACCTGGCACTTCCATGCAAATGGTGCAGTTTGCAATTTACAAAGCTATTGGGCAATTCTTTAGTTGAGCTTTTCCCAGTCATGCCTTGACACTGTTTTAAAAAAGAAGGAATGATAACTATGTAAAATATAGTTTTACAATTAGAGATTTCTGTAAAACCGAGACATAAAATGTGAATTCAGACAGATGTAACAGACTACAACAGTACAATTGCATAATTATCTTAATACTGAATCTGAATATGAAAGAACTAACTGTTCACAAGAGAACCTACAAGTATTTCTTTGCTGCTTCCCGATTAGTATGGCCTAACTACATTTTTAAAAATTTCCTTCAAACCAGTGAGATGTTAGAATCTGCAGTTAATCCAAATACTGTGATGCAGTTGCTAATAAGAACTGCTGAGCGGTTTTTAACAAGTCTCTGTTGTAGTGAGAAAAATTATAATTTAGAGACTTGTCCTAAAATCATAACTGTAGTTCTAGCACAAAGTTTGGAGACTGCACTACAAAAACATGTTTTTAGTTCTTCATATTAAAATTATTTTAATCCATTTCCTATTTTGGTGGTCTTTATCTACGACTCAAAAACATTACAACTGTCTCTCACCCCAGTTTCTTATTTGTAAATCAAGCCAACCCTAAAGCACTGCAACTGACAGCTGAAATGATATTTTCCTTTAAATCATCTAAAGTCAAAGAAAGTAAAAGGGCCACATGCCCATTTGTAAGAAAGACAGAAGGCAGGTAAAAAGTAGGTTAATATGACAAGATGTGCTTCTGTAGGTACCTCGAGCCTGAGATTAATGTAGTTCAGAAACAGTTCTGGCTTCAAAATCCAATGGCTTCCCAGGGACAGATAAAAAATGTGGCACCAGATCTCATGACTCAATATGAAAATAAGCCATTTTTCATAACAAGGTGGCATTCCAACACCATGATAGTTTATAAAAGATCAAATACGCAAATATGCTCCATGTGTGAGTTTGTTTCTCTCC
Organism: Eublepharis macularius; assembly: GCF_028583425.1. Taxonomy (NCBI): domain Eukaryota; kingdom Metazoa; phylum Chordata; class Lepidosauria; order Squamata; family Eublepharidae; genus Eublepharis; species Eublepharis macularius. The sequence continues at coordinate 142,626,293 of NC_072790.1, read as the reverse complement.
GCACACGCACTCTGCAACAGAGGCACACACACACTCACACACACTTTGCTGTACCTAATATGCTACACTGCTAACAGTGTGAACATTCCCTCTGTCACCACAATTGCGAGTGGGCAGTAGTGAATTTGATTTTTATAATGGCATAGGCAGGGGTCATTTAGTAGAAAAAGAACTGCAGGAACTCATTAGCATATGCCACACCGGCTGACATCACTGGAAGTGTGTCACAAGGCAATACCCACTCCTCAGGCTCCTTTCCCCAAAAATCTCCAGGTATTTCCTGAAAATAAAGCAGAATGAACTCAAAGCAGCTTACCCTCCTCTGGAGAGCCAGCCCCAGCAGCCATGCTTGCACTCACTCACTCACGAAAATAAAGCAGAATGAATTTAAAGCAACTTACCTTCCTTTGGACAGCTAGCCCCAGTAGCCCGGCTTGCACTCACTCACTCACTCACTCACTCACTCACTCACTCACTCACTCACTCACTCACTCACTCACTCACTACGAATGAAAATAAAGGAGCAGAATGAATTTAAAGTAGCTTACCCTCCTTTAGAGAGCAAGCTGCAGTAGCCCGGCTAGCACTCACTCACAAATGAAAATAAAGCAGCAGAATGAATTCAAAGCAGCTTACCCTCCTCTGCAGAGCCCTCACCGCTTGCAGGCCTGGAGGATGGCTGCCACCGCCATACCCCTGCGTGGCCGTCCCCCCACTCCCCCCCCGCGCAGCCACCGGGTTCCTACCAGGGAATCCAGGAGGTGGTGATGGGGTGCTGCTGCTGCAGCTGCTGCTGCCTCTGCCTGCTGCTAAAGACACAGGCAGCGGGGAGGAAAAGGAATCACATGGGTGAGGCCAAAACCCATGTGACCTCTTTTCAGATCTACAGGAATGCCGTTCTGGCGCATTCCCCCTCCAAATAAGCCCTGGGTATAGGGCAGCTCAGTGCTGCATACCATTCCCCTCATTTCTGAGCTGAACTATAGCATTACAGAATGGTTTAGTGGGGAAAGGGGTTTTCCCCAGGGCTTTGGAGTATGCTGTTGATACTGCCATCATGCTACCTCTTTTGTACAGATGGAACAGGAGGGAGAAGTACAGGAAGCAGCAGCAGCAGCAGCAAGTCATGAGGTAATGGGTGTGTATGGATGCCGTTCCTGCCTCACTTGCCGCTTGTTGTGGCAGATTCATATTTTCATGTCCCCATATGGATGCAGCTATAGTTGCATTAAGGTAACAAAAAGGGTGATCGTTGTACAATGGCTGAAGTTCACTAACAATTGGACCCTATGCTTTTAACTACTGTTTGTCCATTTACAACAAGACTGCACTGGAAAAGCCATCGTGGTGTAGTGGCTAGATTGTCGGACTGGGAGATCCAGGTCTGAATTCCACTCTGCCATGGAAGCTTGCTGGGTAACCTTGGGCCAATCTCATATTCTCAGCCTAACCTACTTCAGGAGAGAAAAATGATGAAAGCTGCTTTGGGTCTCCATTAAGGAGAAAGGTGATGTAAAAAATAAGCAAATAAATAAAGTATTACAGAAGATACATTATCAATATATTGAAGCATTACTCTGTACTTCGGCACAATATACACAGGTTTTTTTCTTGTGTTCTTTCATTGGCATGTGTGCATACTTGTTTCTATCACACAGCTGCTGGGATCCTCAAACCCGTAAGAACCCTCTGATTGTTTCTTTGGTAAGTATTCTACAACAGATTACACTATTCAACTATAGTAAGTGTCTGACTTCCCTTGCAATTGCCTCTTCCACTGATGTCAGAGCAAATAAGGCCAGAGATGATAGATGAGACCTGTTAGTCTAAGGAGACCTCAGTGCAAATCCTAACACATAGCTGGGTGACCCTCAGAACTTTACTCTACTTACTAAGGTTGCCACCTCCAGGTGGTGGCTGGAGACCTCCTAGAATTACAACTGATCTCCAGGGTATGAAGATCAGTTCCCCTGGAGAAAATGGCTGCTCTGAGGGGTTGGAGTCTATGGCATTATATCTTATTGAGGCCCCACCCCACTCCAAACCCCACCCTCTCCAGGGTACACCCCCAAAATCTCCAGGAATTTTCCAACCGAAAGCGGGCAGCCCTATGTACCTAGGGCTGCTACAAAAATGAAATATGAGTGAACCAAAGCCTGCTTACAAAATAAAATGTATAGACAGAGAAAGGCCATAATCCCAAAAGGAGAACCAGTGCTGGATACTTAAGACTCATGAAGAAGAATTTTACCCCCTCCCTCCTTTTTAAAGGGTGAACTTATAGCTACTAATACAAGTGAAATAATGATCTACACTGGAACACTTTTAGGGGGGAAAAGAAATAAAATAAACAAAGCGTTCTTTTTAACAATAGCTATGAAGCCATGAAAGGTAAATGTAGTCTTCATATTCAGAGGCAGTGCGTATCTGATTCCCGAGGGCTAGCAACAGAGATCACTATCTCCATCTTGCTCCACTTATGAGCTAGCACAACCAGATGTCCCTGGGGGGCAGGCTGCTCAACAAAATAAACATGTCATCTAACCCAGTAATTGCAGTCCTTGTATTCTTAATATTAAGCAGCCTGATTGGTCCAGCTTAGCTTGATCTCATCAGAGTTCGGAAGCTAAGCAGGGCTGGCCATGGTTAGTACTTGCTCAGAGATCACCTTGGAAACTCCATGGTTGCAACTTGACAGCAGACATTGTTATTATTCTTAATATCATCTTTCACATACAACACAACTAATTTTGTCAGGTGCCCACCAGTCTACTTTGAAAACATCAGCCATTTCACTTTTGCACAGTGCACACTAGAGAGTAGAGCCTCCCTCTGTGCTGACATATGCTCGTTTTCCCACAGTTGGATACTGAGCAACTAGATGCCTGTGTCAGAAATAGCCTTGGTTCTGCACTTCTGAGGTTAAAGGTTGATCCAAGTTCCTAAAGAGATCCAAGCTGAAAACTTTAACAGCACAGAAGGCATTTAGTCTTCTGAACTCAGTGGTATTATTTTTGTAAGTGTTCCCCTAAAAGCTAAATTCAAAAAGCACATCTGGTTTTCAGTCAAGTTTTATTTTTTCCAGTTGATCCTCATTTTCATACTTAAACAGTTAACCAAGACTACACGTGGCTAAGCAACTTTCACACAACAATTTAAAGTCTCAACTTAGATTAGAAGCCCTGGGCTGGCAGTTACTACTAATCCCTGCAGTCTGTCCTAATGCTGGCCCAGTCTCAACAGCTCCAAGTTCTCTAAATATTTAGCAACTCTGCTTAGAATAAATATCCTCGGTAAAGACTGTTTGCTATTTCCAACCATTAGTCCCAAAATCAAAGATGATGTAAAGAAGCAGGCATATCTTGACATGTTTAAGATTTCTCAATCCTTCATGCAGCTGTTCATTTTGGGTTAACAACAAAATGAAATTATTGAGATAACCAATACCATTCATGGGGCGTGGACTGGTATTGTTACAGCTGCTGGACCATTTCCGCCCTGAGCCTGCGAAAGCGGGGAGGGCGGAATATAAATACAATAAATTAAATTAAATTAAAATTTCTCAAATCACAACTCAAGCAGGGTACATTTACTGAATGTAATGAACGCTGTGAGAAACTACTGCAGAGCTGTTATATGGCCCTAGCTTCCGACAACATATGTGTATGTGTTCATCATCACATGAAAAAACAAGAGCAAAGCACCTTACATGATAGAACCTACAAAATCTGTGACATAAAATCATCCCTAACTGTAGGTGTCCAACTGATATGAAATTCCACTTAGCAGTAAATTACCTCAGTAATTCCTACAAACAATTGTATGAGTGGCTATTATATGAAACACACCCACAATGATGCTAAATAACAAACTACTTACATTAGAACATTGACCTTCAACCTTTCTAGTGCTGTGATGGACCTTTTATGCTCAGACAATAGCATGGGACCCAGTGAGCTGCAAACATAATAAATAATAATAATAACTGTACTTATATACCACTCTTCTAGACAGATTAGTGCCTCACCCAGAGCAGTGAACAAGTTAGTGTTATTATTATCCCCACAATACAGCTGGGGAGCTGGGAAATCATGTGACTTCAGAATCACATGACAGAAAAAGGCGTTCTGACCTCACAGGTGGAGAAAGGAGCGCCACACTGCATTGGCAGACCAAGTGGTAGTGGGTGAGCGGGCTGGGGAGAGAGAGAAGGCAAGGGCTGTCCTTCGTTTATAATTTGCCTGTGCTAAAAAGAATCATCTCTACCATCTGCCTTGCCATCCTGCTGTTCCTCTCAACAGGCATGTAAAGTGAGTCAGAGTATAAAATTCTTGATCTCTCTGCATGTAAACTAGCAACAGGTCCCCCTAACAAAAAGCAAAAAAAGATAGCTCTTTGACTCTACAGGAACTTGCAACCCAGGCAAATGAGTCTCGGCAGGATACTTGGCTTGATGGGTCCTTGGTTTCATCCAGCCGGTACCTGTATACAGCAGGCTATACAATGCAGCCTCAGCACTATTAGACTTAATATATAGTATATAAAAACTGCACTTTTTCAAACACTTGCTTTCATAGTTTAACTAGATTTTTAAAAAATATATCAAAAGTAAATAGAGAAGAAAAAGCTCAAGGCATTGGAGATTGTTTTGTCTCATTTATTTGGTTCAATCTCACCTAAAAATATAAAAAGATATCCATGGAATGATGAAGGCCCATGTCCATCCTGTCCAGTAAAAACAGCCAGCAAGAGCTTGATCATTGATCCTTCAAACAGCAAGGGTATATTGAGTGATAGTCTCAAATCTACTTATGTTTAAAGAACAATTATGCCCAAGTAGTAATGTACATGGCAGATAACAAGAAATGTACAAGGCAGATGGGAAGACATATCTCTACCCAGACTATGCTGACAGTTGTAATCCCCATCTGTTATGTACTGTAAATACATGTTCCAAAGAAACATTAGAAGACACAGGCAAGGTACATTTTTTTTCTCATTTAAACTCTCTTTTGGTGAGAGCGCAACCAGTGCAGATGAATTCCCTGATCCAGAAAGGGAACACAGCATGTGGAATCAGGGTTTCTGGATCAAAGTGTTCCTCTACAGGCTAGGCTCAAAAAAGAATCTCAGTTAAAGGCTAGAATGTGAATAGAAACTGAGCAACAGAACAGCAATGGTTTCTCTTGCTTTACAAGATAAAGACACGCTATAGACATCATTACCTCTGCAAGCTTGAGATGCAGAAGAGCATTTTCTGTTTCCAGCACTATGATTCTTTCTTCTTTAGCCTGGGAAATAAAATGAGAAGCCCAAGGTAGTTTTGTTGTGGATTTTATCTTCAAATCACTGTTTAGGATGTTTTGACCCAGGAGGTCTAAGAGTTTGTGTTTAGGTTCATGTAGAACTGCAAACATGCATTTTTTCACTGTTCCATCAAATGTAGTTTCAATCTTGAGAAAAATAACTAACAACAACAACAGTGTGCTTATATACTGCCTTCTGGACACATTAGTGCCCAGACAGGTGAGCAAAGTCAGCATTATTATCATCCCCACAATAAGCTGAGGAGCTGTGGCTGAGAGGAGTGGTTTACCCAAGGCTACCCACAGAACACACAGCAGTAGTAAGAGTCAAACCAACAAAGTGCTGATTTGCAACCCAACCACTTAACCACTATACTACAGTATAGTGGTTCAATCATCACATCTTAAGAAAAAAGAAATTAGATGGTTTAAGACAGTCGTGTGAGGCTCATGTATCTATATAAGATAGCCATACTATCTTACCTTTTCTGAAAAGCATGGTAAGCATATTAAAAATTAGATTTTATCTTTAATGCAAGATAGTAGGTGAAGGAATGACATGTATGCTTTTTCATTTATAATCTTTACATATGCTAGTGTTTTCTATACAATTCTGATTCTTGTTTATTTTATTTATGTCATTTATAGTCTGCCTTTCTCACTGAGACTCAAGGCAGATTACATAGTGTGAGATTAGTTCAAACAATGTTAAGGATCTTTCAAGAAAATGCCATGGAGTAAATAAATACAAGTTTACAAAGATATAGCATTAGCAAGAATCCAATATAGAGTTGAAGAAATGTTGAAACAGAGCATAAACAATTAGACAACACATTAGACAACACAAAACTACTCAATAGGCTCATACTTGAAATACAGGTGGTACATAGGATCATGTATTTAAAGCAACAGATAGGATGCAAGACAGCACAGTAGTGAAGTCTATTCTCCCTAACTTGTTAGTGAAGCATCTGAGACCTCCTCCCTCCAGTACAGCCCTCCTAGTTCCTCACAGTGGGCGGAAGTAACTGTTTACTGTGGTAATTTTCTGATGGTAAAATATATCTATTGCTCAGTATAAGGATTAGATCCAGGCAGTTTTTCTAGTGGTGAAAAAGGGAGTAAGGGGCTATCTTCAACCACCAAAAAGGCTATGCCAGGGGACTTGTATGGAAAAAAGCCACATGGAACAAGGGCGGTAATTAAGAGGGAAATTGGCTGAGATGTAGCAAAAACTCTGGTTAATCCAACCCTAAGAACAAAACTAAATGTGACATTACCCAAATGTCAAGTTTTTCCTACGTCTTTCCATTAAAACAAGCCAATCAGAGAAAAATAGCCTCTAAAGATCAAAACAGAAGGATCAAGAAGTCCAGGTAACCAATGCTTCCTCTCCTCCAAAAATAAACTGTTTTGCAAAGAGTTTGTTTGATATGAACTCTCCTTCCCAGGTATCAAGAGATAGCAAGGCTAGCAATCAGTTTAGAAAAGAGATGACTAAGGGGGGACATGATAGAGGTTTATAAAATTATGCACAGGATAGAGAGAATAAGCAGAGAATTTTTTATCCCTCTCCCCAAATACTAGAACTCAAAAGCATCCAAAGAAGCTGGCAGGCAGTAGATTCAGAACAGACAAAAAGAAATACTTCTTTACATAATGAGCGATTAAGATGTAGAATTCATTGCCAGAAGATGATGTAATGGCAACAGGCTTTAAAAAAGGGATTAGACAGATTCATCATGGAGGATAAGTCTATTAGTGGCTACTAGCCACAGTGACTAACAGGAACTTCCCCATCCAGATGCAGTAAACCTCTGAATACCTGTGCTAGGAGGCAACATCAGGAGAAGGCCTCAGACTCTATCCCCTGTTGTTGGCCCTCCATAGCAAATGGTTGGCCTCTGTGTGAGACAGGATGCTGGACTAGATGGTTTGATCCAGCAGGCTTTTCTTATATTTTTAAGTCACAATGTATTAAGATATTGTAGGTTAAATATTTTGAACACTTGACATGCAAAATATAAATCCCAAACATTAGTATTGTTAATATCAATGCCAAGTGATGGATTCAAGATTCTCTCATGGTAAGGAATATAGCTTGTTACAGCTGGTTTATAAAGAGATGTCTGAAGTTTGTTTTAAGGGATGCTAATTTTGAATTCCCTGACCTGAATAGTATAGGCAAGCCCAATCTCATCAAATCTCAGAATCTAAGCAGGGTTGGCCTTGGTTAGTAATTGGATGGGAAACTTCCAAAGAAGACTAAGGTTGCTATACAGAGGCAGGCAATGGCAAGCCACCTGTTAGTCTCTTACCTTGAAAACCTCAGCAGTGGTTTCCATTACTCATCTATGACTTCACAACTTTCCCACCAATTTTGAATTAAGAAGGAATCTCAAATTCAAGCTGCTTGTTATGCTGGGGATACATGATTAGATCTCCCAAATTGTAACTCAACTTTTCAAAAAGCACCTAGTTAAGATCTGGAATGTGATCTTGGATTTAACCCTTTCCTCACTATATCACTACTGGCTCCAGATAAGTATGGAAATCCTTTTCCTCATCAGGATCACTACCAAGTTAAGGAACTTGTGGAAATGGTGCTGGGGGGCGGTGCATGAATCCCCTTGCAGTAACTTTTAAAAGTTAAACCATATGTTGGGAGATCCAGTAACAGATCTCCCCAAAAATGTGAAGTTTTGCTCTCTGGGATGTATTTTAACAAAATGAACCTTTTAAAAATATAAAAGTTGGCCATTTTAGCTGATGTTCAGGAAGACAATTGTTTCCCTAAAAAGCTGAGATTTTTCCCTTATTGCTATGGTTACATTATTTCACGTCAGCTCCTGAATTATAATCATTTTATTTTTTAAAAAAAGATGAGTAGAGATAGCTGTGGCTCATCCAGTTTTTATGAGCAACAGCAGAGTATAGTAAATTAAGCACTTGTCACCTTTGGATACAATTAGCTTTCTGTTTAATCACAGATTAGAAAAGAGCTAATAGCCTTTCCCATCCAGCACAGACATTACAAAAGGAGCTAGGTAAGGCCATTTTCGAAAAATCTTCTTATGTGTTTTATAAAGCAACATCATCGGAATATTATCATTGCTTATCACGACGCAAGCCCATGAAAGAGTGTGGAATAAGACATCCATCCCCGCCCATGGGTTGATTAGACCCCTTCAGCCCTTAACCCAACACAAACGCTGTCCAGGAATTTATTATTAAAATATATTTCCCAGTTTGATCCAAAAGGCCCACAAAGATGCTTTAACTGGACGGACTCACTCGCAGCTTCTGTTCCAGCTGCCGAATCCTTTGCTCGGATACAAAGCTCGGGCTGATCCCACTGCGGGGCCGCATCCTGCAGCTCGGAAGCTCTGGCAAGGCTTGGCGAGGCCGGCTAGTAGCTGTTCCTTCTACCCACCCTCGAGATTCAATCCCAGGAACAGCCATTTGAATCACCCAATCATAGGCAAGGGTTAAGCTTCTCAAGGGTTACTATGGTTACAGGTATCCCTGTGACACTAGGAGAGAACCATGATTGGCTGGACTTGGTAACCGAAGATTAAAGAGGGGGCGGTGGCAGCGCCTTTTCCCTTCCTGTCCTGCTTCCTTTGTTAGGTAAGAGGATGCAAATCCTTCGCGTCCTTTAGAGGCAGTGATTGTTTCCCTCGGTTTCTCTATGCTCATATTATTGTATCTCCCTTGGGTAGGCAGGACACCACCACACCCGTTTGCATTCGGAAAGGACTCAAAACGTTTGGGTGCGCGCGCGTCCAGCCAAGTTGTTTTTTCTTAAGAAAATAAAGGCGGCAGAGCATCATTTTATCATGAATAGTTGTGTTTTGACGCCCATTCTGCAGTCCACTCCTTGGTTCCTATCAGTTACTGGGTTCAGTTCAAGGTACTGATTACAAAGCTCTTCATAACTTTTGGCACTAATTTCTGCTGGATAGCCTGTTCTCCTATTGCCTCCCCCTCACCCAGACAATTTCGCTCATTGGCTCAGAGGCTTGTGTTGGTATCACCTTGCAAATAAGCACTGCCTATATACGACTTCTTTGTAGTATCCACCACCCTTTGGAATGGCCTACCTAAGGAGGTCTGGCAGACTCCCCACACTTCTGACATTCTGCAAAGTACAGAACTGAATTGTTTGTGAGGGCGTTTTTATAAAGGGAATAGGCCTCTGTTGAAACAATGGTTCAGAAAGATGTTAAATACAGGGAACAAGAGTGTGGACTATATTAGCCGGTATATGTATTCTGTTGTATTTGCTGTCATGGTTTTGTATTCCTTCTCACCGAACAGCATTTTCTGCATTAACATGCCATATTTAATTACTTGTTCAAGGAGCTCTCAGCACATGGGACCAAGTAAAAAAAATGCTATCACCCCAAATCTCCCCTTTAGCCTCTGTAAGAGACATGGTAGAAGTGTGTGTTATGTGCCCTTAAATAGCTTCAGACTTATGGCAATGTATGAATTAATGACCTCCAAAACGTTCCTATTATTGCCTTGCTCAAATTTGCAAACTGAAGGCTGTGGCTTCCTTTACTGAGTCAAGCCATCTTATTTTGGGTCTTTCTCTTTTCTACTCAACTTTTTGTAGCATTATTTTCTTTTCCAATGATGTGTTTGTTATGTGCTGTCAAATTGCCTCTGACCTTCGGCAGACCAATGAAGACCTCTAAAACATCCCATCATTAACAGATTTGCTCTGATCTTGCAAACTGGAGGACATGGCTTCTTTTATTGAGTCAAGCCATCTAGTTTGGACCTTTTTTCCTGTTCCAGTGATAAGAAAGTGAAAACTGACTGCAACTAACACAGAGAGATTTGACAATAAAAACCCAGGTAATATATAACAATGTTAAGGATCATAGTAACTCAAGAATGTTGGTTTTTTAATATCAGCAAGCCAAATGTTATCTATGCAATATGTTACAGAAAGGTTTTGTATTGCTAAAGGTAAGCACCGAGTCATTACTGACCCATGGGGGGATGGCTACTTACGTCAAAATTTGAGAAAATGTTAACTATATCATATAGGGTTGTCAGGTGTCCAGCCCCCCCCCCCCCAATATAGTCCTTTTATTAAGTGGACTGTCTGGGGGAAACATGGCTAAATACCCACATATGAATGTCTGGCATCCTTCTCCCGCTGCCAGCCAGTCCAGCCTCTGCATTGCTGCCGCCTCCCCTCCCTCCTCCTTCCAGCCTTTTGCACACCAGGGAAGAGGCCAGCTGCCCATTCACCCATCTTTGAGCTGGGGAAGCGGCCACCCTGCCTGCCTTTTTGCCCAGCCCGTGTGTGGTAGTGATGACATCACAAGCGACATCATGCTGGGGTAAGAAGTGCATGCACACAAAGTACGCATGAACAAGAAGACATAGTTGAGTGCCAGGTTTTTATTTATTTTTTGCAGAGGCCATCTGGCAACCATATCTGCCATGGAAGCTTGTTGGGTGATCTTGGGCCAGTCACACCCACTCAGCCTAAGCTAGTTCACAAAGGTGTTGTGAGGAATAATTGGAGGAGAAAAGAACTATGTAAACTGCTTTGGGTCACCACTAGGGAGAAAGTTGGGATATAAATGAAGTAAAATGGGGAAAAAATTAAAAGTTAAGAAGCTATGGTTTGGAGGAAATGCCAGTGTGTAACTGGTGACATGGAAGTGACATCAGCATTGAAGATGAGCCCCTCACCAGCACAGTAAGTCTCCCGCCGGTTGCCTGGGGGACCTGGCGACCCTAACTACATGTGAAGAACAGCTTTCCATTTTACTGCATGTATTATTTAAACTTGATCGTTTTCTTATAAAATAGCAAAAGATATTGGTAGTGATTTAGATTATAAGGTGGAGATATATATTTACATGTGAAACTACCTTTACAAGTTGCTTCCTTTATAAGGAAAATCTGATAAAACAATTTACTGATGGTCTCTAACCCATCAGGCTAGCTAAGATCTATGGATCTATAGAAAATTCTGGTTTTGTGAGGTAGAGAAGGCAGTTTTTTGCACATAGTAGCCATGTAAATGGGCAACATATTATTGGAAACAAGTAGTAGAAGTTTTATCAGACAAACTGGAGAGACAGATTCCCAATAAACCAGAGATCTCACTGTTAAATTGTATAGTTGACATGCCTAAAAATCTTCAAGCAGAAGCTTTACATATTGTAACACAGCTTAGTAGGCATTAGCTACAAAACTGGAGCAAAAAAAGTTCACAGCTGGCTGAGGAATATAGAAGAGACCTACACACTGGTGAGACTAATGGTGTGCCAACAAAACAGTTACTTACAGATTAGACTCATGATTGAGGGTTATACAGAGAATAGTACAGCAAAATATGAGAAATCACATTTTTAATTATATAGGTTTGGGTAGACATGCTCACCTTGTACTTACTAGCTATATTCTTATGTTTTTATTTTATCAAATAAATGCCTTTTAAAAGGAATCCTCTTACTCTCAATTTCATCCCTTCAAATGCCCCTATGGTTTTTGGACCTTGAAGTAGCCAACATAATTCTGCCTTGCCAGGTAGAAGTGGGTGGTTGAGGTCTGAAGCATAGAATGGCTAGAGCCAGTGTTGTGTAGTGGTAGAGTGTCTGACTAGGATCTTGATTATCCATGTTAAGTAAATACATTGGCAGGGGGGAATTCCTCAGGAATCAGGGTCTGCCTCACCCCTTCTGGGGCCACAAAGCCCAAGTACTGGAAGTGTGCTACTCACTGGTTCTCACATAGACCTGAAAATCCTGTCAGCAAAAATTTGGTAGACATTTAGTCTCCCGGAGACTTCATCAAGGATGGAAGGTAAATCTATCTAGCTGGATAAGTAGCTCAAGCTGGCCTTGTATAGTTTCCCCTCAGTTGCTGAGGACACAGTAATTCCAGTTTTCCTTTCCCTCAGAGAAGCATTACGTGGTCTGATGGCATGGTTCTCCGAGTAGCTGAATGTTCACAGTTCAGCAAGTCCCTTCATTTGCCCACAGAAGCATAATCAGCATCACTTTTTCTAATAGCAGATGACAGCTGAGTGCCTATATAGTAAAAAGGGGCCACTCAGAAAAGGTAGTGGGGGTGGGGTCTGTATAACTTGATTGTTTAAAAAGCAGATAAATTATCAAATGTGCTCATTGTCCACCAAGAATCAGTGAATGTTGAGGGAAGGTGAGTGTTAGGTGAAAGTTGGAAGTGGGGGGGGGAGGGGGCAGTGGAGGGGTTGACATAGATGCATGGTGTGCTCCAGCCCTTAACAGTTTAAGGTATCCTGGAATGAGGGATGAAAAGAGGGCTTGGGAATAACTGCCATGAGGAAACACCCTCCAGTTCCAATTATTCTCCCCTAAGCTTGCCCATTCATCATAGGTACTTGAAAGAAACAATACCAATGGCCTACATTAGCACCCCCATCCCCTGGCTCTTTTAGTTCAGGAAAACAAAGCTGAAGCCTTCTCCACCTGCACCATATTCCTAGTCCGAATCATTATACCCTGGTCACATCAGGGGAATCCAGATTCCAGACACTAGACTCTACATTACAAATCATAATGTGTAGTGTAACCTCAATTACACAATGCCCTACAGAACTTTGCGCAACTTCAGCAATCTAAATGGGGTCATCTCATTTGTTCTCCAAAAGCTCTTGATTTCCAGCTAGCAGTGCAGTGTAATGAATAAATCAAGGGAACTGTGTGTATGTGTACACACAAGTGCAAACACAAAAGAATTCTTCACCATTCTTCTGTGCATTATTCTCAGAATTATCTTCACTCCATCCTGACACAGATTTCTAAGTCAAGCCACGGAGTGGGAGAAGGTACAGCTGACATTAGGAGGACTGAGCTCTTATTAAAGCTGGCTGCTCAAGACAGGTGACAGGAACACCTGACGAAAGACAATGCAGTCATGTGCTGTCCATACAAGTAAACCATACTCTCCACACACATCAAGCAGACAGAAGCCACATTCTGATTTATTAATCTTTATCTCAAAAGTGGATCAAAGAGCAACAAGAACCTTGGATAAGGTAACAGTTGTGTATAAAGCGTTAATGCAAGATGTCCACATACTTTCTTAAAGGAAGTAATTGTCCAAGCCAAGAAAGTGCTGAAGAAAAGTTATAAATATTCCCTCTTTTTAATAGATTTTATTTTCATCTACTTCTGGGAGTACGTGTCTGCCATATTTCACTTCAAAAATGTAAAGAAAGAAAAGTTAAGATGTGATTATTAAAATGGAAATCTGATGAATGTGTGCAGCTTTCGCCCTGCTCATATTGTCAAGCCTGGCTCCTTGCTAACCGTGACCTTTTTAAAAGCTGTGTGGCAAGACAGTTCCCAACTCTTACACAATTCTTTCTTTTTGCAATAGTCTGGTAAAAATTTTCTGGTTTCTGTTCCTGGGGAAACCAAACGACAGCTTAACTCTTGCAAGACAAATCTTGTGAGAGTTCTGTGAGCCTGTATGGCATGCATGGCTCACCATGCTATTTTAAGAGAGTAGGATCAATGAACAGGTAAGGACACCTGGGCATAGGTGCAGCACTAAGGAAAGAGTACAATGTCAAACAGTATGAGCAGTTATTGAAGATGATTTACTATTAATGACAATTTTTCAAAGCTGAAGTTTGAAGTTAAGAACACAAAGGAAAGGAGTTGTGCAATGCAGGATAAGTAAATTGATAAAGTGTGATTGATATGGAATTAGATATGCTGTAGATTAAAAATGCTTGCAGATTTCTTACAATTCTTACAAGGAAGTAGTAGGCAGTATCTTACAAAATCTTCAGTGTCAAAAAGTGGTTTTAACTCTTACCTAGTATAGTATACAGACATTCATCTAGTGTATTACTATCAGTTTAAATCCAGTGTTAACATTAAGGGTTGAGTTACTGTATCTCCAATAGGAATGGGTGGCCCTCCTGTATGGATCAAAAAATTCACAAGGGCATCCAGGGCTAGGTTATATATTTCTGGAAACCTGGGGTAGCCAGGTTTGCAGAAAAGTAAAAAATATTTCAAGAAAATACACAGGGTTAAAAACAATGAAAATATTAAAAGAGAAATTTGGGATTGGACAAGCGGTAGGGGGAACCAGTGGATTGGGCAGGTAGTGAGTGGAAAAGAGTTACTGGGAGAGTTGGGCTGTGACAGGGAAGTGTGAGAAGAAGAGCAGAATGGGGTTTTCCCCTTTTATATGAGTCCTCACAGCTCTTCTCTGAGATAAACAGATAGATTTTGTCTGATACATACAGACATATTTGAAAATGTCATATTTGAATGGTGTGTGTATGTAAACTGAATAAATACTCTTGTTAGAGACATTGTACAGTGCAAAGTTAAATACAATACAAAGTTTATTAAAAATAGGTTGCAAGTGAAATACAGTAGAAATGGGAAACTACAGCAGTTTTGATGTTTTTTCCGTAACAATGCACAGTTATGAAAAGCACTTTTACTCATACCCACACGTGACCTGAATGCCCAATAGCAGTCAAATCCACTCCATGTTAGGTGCCATTTCTTTGCTTCAGTTCTAGCAGCAACAGTATCCAGCCACAGCATATCTAGTGTTCTCAAAATAAATCTGGAAAGGCTTGCTTTTCCTGATTAACAGACACAGCAAGCATAAAAATCCTTCATTAACACTTCCAACCAATTTAATCTCCTACTTCATATTTAACAGGTGAACGGTAAAAGCACACTTTCAAATAAGAAACCTGAAATATGTAAAAAAAATATGTACACTCCAATTTAATATTAACTTGCATTTATTTATCATACAACTCTTATTAAAAGTGATTTCTAAGGCAGTGAAAGTCTACCCTCTGCATTTGGAAGAGTGCATAATTCCCTAAATATATATTTATAAGAGAACGTATTATACAGAAAATTCATCTAAAACCCAATTAAGGGCTTCATCAAATAGAAAATTTGCTTAGAATCACAATATAATATATTCATTTTAAACATCACACAATGAGAAACAAATTCTGATGAGGTCCTTATTCTCAGCATCATCAGCCATATATGCATAGCTGAAAAACAGTGGGAGAAAAATTTCAACCATTTAAAATTAAATAATGCTGCAATATAGTGTGAAAAATAGCTTGAACTGCCAATAATTTCTACAGTATAAAGGAAAAGGACACTAATAAACCAGACAAGCAGCTTGACTAGCATTTCTCTCAACATGAACAACTAGTGTTGTTCTGCTAGAGTACTGTCAAGTTACCTCAATGAAATTCTTATTGACAGGCATTGCTTTATTGTTTCTCACTGCAGTTGTGGCATTTTTATGCCATTTACCCCCTCAAAGTAGTACTTAATATGCTAGTTAATGGTAACTGACTTTTTAGTCCTTCCTTTTGTGAATATTCAGCTTTGGTTTTGTCTTGGCTACAGTGTGCTATGAAAAGCAGCTTAATCCCTATTGCTTATTTCTGGAATTTCTATATAGTATTAAAACTCTGTAGCCTCCATTCACATATGCATGCACTTCACACCCACTATGTTCACCCACATTTTCCCAGTCTTACTTCAGCTGTCACCAAACAGATTTTTAAACTCTCAAATATAAGAAGCAGTTAGTAGTTCAGTGTTGGAATGAAGGAGAAACTGTTGAAAAACTGAAAGGTGAATCTCTTGTGACATTAATGGACTGTCATTCAGCTAAATCAAGTATTTGATGTCCAAAGGACAAAGGGAGAACCATTCTGTGTCTGAGGATTACTCACATGCAGCCCTTTTATATTAAAGGTATTCAAGTTATTTTACTGCAAGAATTTATCCAAAGAAACCATTGACACCAACCCTAGTTTTCACTGATATGCTCACAATCTGTATGCCACCTTGGAATTAGTATCAAAAAATCTATACATCAACAAGTCTGTGCACACATTATAGTTTAGGCAGTTCAAGCTATAGCCACTCTCTGCTCAGCAGCTAGCAAAGTTTTTCTGTAAGAGACCAGGAAACAACTATTCTTCAACAAGTGTAACCCAGAACTATTGCAGAAGTACTTAAACCCCCACCCCCCAAGGGAATGGATTGGGGGAAAAGAACATAATGATACTTGATTCTTATAAGTAAAATATATCTTACAGTGCTTTAATTGTATAAACCACAAGCTCTTGATAAGAATTGGTTTTCTTGCTATTGCAACACATCTAAATTTCAAAAAGTCCTGATGGAGAATTCCATCTTATTTTATTAGAAGACACTTCCCTCTTCTTGAACAGCCCCTTTCCCAGTCTCACCAAGATTTTTCAAATATTTTGATAAGGTGCATTTTACCCTATTTTGTATTCAATTCATTTTCCAGTTCCATTAATTTCCTAGAAGCTTTTACTTTATTGGATACATCCTGGCCTTGGGAAAATAGTCTCTGTCGCTCCCGGAAAGTCAAGTTTTCTGGAGCACCAGGTAAATCTCCATCTTGACTGCAAAGGAGAGAAAATTATTGTTCATTGTTACAAACATGAATTATGCTGCCATTGATACAGGTGTTTTTAATGAAACTGCACTGTTAAGGAGTCTTTTTCCTATATGGGCAGTTTGGTGAAGATTCTATCTGATTTGGTTTTAAATGTTAGGTGCATCACTTCACACTTGCTTAGATTGAACTTCATTTGCCATGCTGTTGTCCACTCACCCAATTTGCGGAGATCCTTCTGGAGCTCTTCACAGTATGCCTGAATAAATGTGTGTCAGTTGCAAACCTGGCCACTACACTGCTTACATCCAGGTCCGGATCATTAATGAACGTATTAAATAGTACTGTCTCCAATAATGATCTTTGTGGGACCCCACTGCTTATTTCGCTCCATTGTGAGAACTGTTCATTTATTTCTACTCTTTGCTTCCCATTGTTTAACCAATTTTTAATCCATAAGAGGATACATCCTCTTAGCCCATAACCACAAAACTTACTTAGGAGCCTTTGGTGAGGTACCTTGTCAAAAGCCTTTTAAAAGTGTAAGTATATAGTGTCACCATCATGCTTATTCACTTTCTCAAAGAACTTCAAAGGCCATGCCTCTTTGTTGCTCCTACTGGATTTATCTACTGCCTTTGATACAGCAAGCCATGCTATCTTTTTGAAATCTTTGAAGGCAGAAGCAGGAATCAGCAAGTGTACTTTGGATTGGTTAAATTGTTCCTTACCAACTGGACTCAAAGGGTTGCTGTTGGAGACCAGTTATCATCAGTATGCGATTTGTCCTGTGGGGTCCAACAGGACAGTCTTATCTCCTGCTATTCAATCTCTATTTAAAGCCATTTGGAGAAATCATTTGTAGTTTTGGTATTGGATGCCACCAGTATGCTGATGACACCTAGCTCTATCCAAATCCCGATGACGCAGTAGGTCTTGATGCACTAACTGCAATGATTAAATGGCTGAGTGAACAAAATGAAACTAAACCCTGACAAAACAGTGGTGATACTGGTTGTCTTGTCCTTCAACATCCTTCACTGTCTTGTCTTTCAACATCCTTTGTTGTCCTTCAATATCTTAGACATTGAACTTTATACTTATCACTTTTGATAAGGTTCAGCTGACCTTGCTGACTCGATCAAGATCCTAGAGGTTACTGCAGAATGCAGCAGTTTGGTTATCATCAGGAACTAGGCGGTGCATACATATACCCATATCACTCAACTAGCATCCAATCAGTTACTTGGTTCAATTCAGGGTACTGCCCATTACATACAAAGCCCTTCGTGGCCTTGGACCCCCATATCTGCAGGACTGCCTCTCCTCCTATGCAGTGCCATGACAACTTCTCTCATCTGATCAGGGCCTTCTGAGGGTGCCATCCTGCAAATGGGCAAAATAAACAACTGCCTCGATATTTGCATTCTTGGTGTTGGCCCCTACCATACAGAATGGTATGCCTGAGGTCAGGAAGACTCCTACTTTTGGCTTTCTGTAAACTATATAAAACAAAACCATTCAGGAAGGCATTTTTATACGGGGATAAGGCTGCATTATAACAGAATGATTCTGGAAGATGCTTCAGTGGAGGGAATGGAACAGTGGACTATACTACTAGTATGTATTATCCATTGTTATATGTTTTTATCTTGCTGTCAGTGCATTATATTTCTACTTATGTAATATCATTTCTTGCATCTGTTAAAGTCATATTTCATACTTGTTTTGTTTCAGACTTCAGAAAATGTAGTCCAAAACACTGTTTATTAGATGTCTGATCCTTCTGATTGTACTGACTTACATTATGTAATCTGTGTTGAATCTCAGTAAGAAAAGAAAGCATAAATTATACAATAAATTTAAAATCAAAAAGATGTGACAGCATATACAGAACAAAACAGTACTGCTATTTATTTTATTTTACCTTTTTGATTTTTTATCTCTTGGGTCCAGATAGGATTCCTGTGATCCTGCAATTGCTCC
This sequence comes from Eublepharis macularius, assembly GCF_028583425.1. NCBI lineage: Eukaryota > Metazoa > Chordata > Lepidosauria > Squamata > Eublepharidae > Eublepharis > Eublepharis macularius. The sequence goes on along the minus strand of NC_072790.1, from coordinate 142,607,541 downwards.
AGTAGATCCAGTGTAAGAGTTTGATCCTTGTGCAAGAGAAAGTAAAATTACAGTTGAAAGGCAGGCTTAGTGAAAAAAGTAAACCGTATTAAAGGTGCAGTGCTCTTAGCTGGAATAAAAACTCAACCTGTTATTTCCAGTCTTTGAAGACAGTATCTTCAAATACTCATAATAACATTCAATTTATATACCACCCTTCAAGACAACTTAACGCCCACTCAGAGCAGTTTACAAAGTATGTCATTATTATCCCCACAACAATCACCCTGTGAGATGGGAGAGCTGAGAGAGCTCTGGAAGAGCTGTGACTGACCCAAAGTCACTCAGCTGGCTTCAAATGGAGGAGTGAGGAATTAAACCCAGTTCTCCAGACTGGAGTTCCTCCACTCTTAACCATTGCACCAAACTGGCTCTTTCTAGTCAACAAATGTAACCTATCCCTAAAGCTACTGTCCTTGTATTTGCAAAGAGAAATGCAATACTTCCTGGTCCTTTTGTTTTAAAATATGGGCATGCCAACTTTGAATGAAATCACTGAAGGGTACTGCAAAATATTCATGTAATTATTACAAAGCAGTATTAAAGCAGCTAAAAATGCCAACAAGTATGTAACTATGATGGCTACAATCCTTCACATACTTAAGTCCTACTGAAGTTAATTGAATGCATGATGCCTAATTGAGTTACAGCTTAAAAATTCTCCAGTTTCAATAAAGTTGAAGAATATATTTACAGCTAAGATATGGAACTATTGCTTTCTTCATGGCTGAATATTACTCAGCTGATCAGATTATGAGACATATGGTCATAGCATTCATGAATATTTGTAAAGTGAGAATGTTTTCCTACAACAAATATCAGTTTAATTTGTTAGTTAACACAGCAAGTCTGAAAACCATTTGACATTTTATATTCTGAGAAGGGAATTAGTTCTTCCCCATTTATGTAAATTCCCATTTTTTACACATTTTACAGCACTGCACCTTTATACTTAAGGTTTACACAGACTGATCTTTTGTAAAGGTCACAAGACTAAACACACTCACTTCTACTTTAAATACCAACCCTATATGCAGTTGTTAAAGTGTTATTGTTTTTGTAGGAGAAAAAGCATCCTTGTAAAAGTTGCCATAATTCTTTGTTCTTTTCAACTCTTATTTTTAGCCTCTAAATACTGCATGTGTTATGCCTTGTGAGCCTTAATCAACATAAAAGCAAATGTGTGCTCCTTCCATTAGCATATTCAACAACTGAACAGTGGAAATGAAACTCATTTGTAGATTTTAGCAATCTTATCAGTAAACTTGCACTGGCTCACATTTCCAATTACACAACAAATTTCAAAGAAATTTTGTTTTGCTCACTGTCAGATTTTAAATTCAACCATCATTTTTCCTATGTTGGAAAATCTGCCTGAAAACAGACAGACTACAGGTGACCCACTCTTAATTTCCAATTTGAGAATACCAGTATTTTTAAAGTGGTCCCAAGCAATCCAGTGGAAGGAGCTAGGAAAATTCAGTTTTGCAGAAGCACAATTCGCCATGTGTTAGTGTTCATAAAAGGACAGAAACAACAGTGTTAGCTAGATGGAGATATGAAAAGCTGTACAGCAAATTCTGCATTTTGTGCAAAGAGCTTTGTACTTTACATGGGCAGTCTTCACAGACTGTACACTCAGGTTAAATATATGGCCTGTTCTACCAACTTTTAAAATATGTATTCAATACAAATTAGTTATATGGTTCGTGTATTATATCTATGATCATGCATCAGCATCCCTCAGTTATTACCAAAATGTACCTACATTTATTTGCATCTTCAAATGAGATACTGGATTGGATCCAGTGCAAGGACTGCTGATCTTCCCCATTTTTCCCTCCCCACCAGCAGCCATTTCCAGCCCTAGGAAAGTTTATTCCCAGGGTTGTAGGACCTGCATGGGATAACAGCCAAATTAGTCAATGGACTGCACTGAAAAATGAAGAGGGAGAAATTGCTCCCTTCTCTTCTGTTGCCAGAGCACTGCTAATGGATGAGGCACAAAGGATGATTCTGTCCCCTTCCCAATCTCACTGCAGTCCAGTAACCCACAGAAGTGTTACTCTACAAGGATCCTGCAACCCTGGAAATAAACTTTCCTGGAATTGGAAATGACTGATGGGGGTGGGGGGTGGGGGAGAGAAAGTAGAGAAGATCTGCACTCATCACTGACACTGGCTCACTGGATACAGTAATAGGACCACTACTGGAAGAAGTAGGTTCCTCAAATACAGTATGATAAGAAACACTGAAACAAATGATTTATTGTCATGCTGTACTTGAGATTGATTGGGGGAGGACTGGCTAGCTATTGACTAGTATTTCTGAAAGTGAAATATAGTACCTCAAAGATCAGCATCTTCCATATTTGACCCCTTCTAGATTAAATATTATTTTTTATGTAATTTACAATAATCAAAGTATTAACTTTGCAGCAATATCATGAGATTATCTGAAAGGAAGTGTTACATTATCTGCAGAGGAAGCATTGAAAATTATTATTCCTTTTGATGGGCTGGAATATTATGTTCCTTGTTTTCTGCAAAAATCATATCTGTCTAGTAGGTCATGACCAGTTTCCATTCACCTCTTACATGTGTCACAATAAGCTAGTGGTAACAGTTACAGGGATAGATGTGCCTGCAAAGTAACAAACACTCTCACAGCAACTGGAAGTTCAACAGCAGAATTCCTAATGGTATCCTAAAGAATACATGCGACCTAAGTGTTAAAATATGCCAAGTAGTGCATGAATTTCTGTTTAAGAGCAACAGTGGGCCTATTCAGACATTACTTCTCCTTCTCCCATCTTTACATGTTGAGACTGCTCCGCACTATAAATAATTCCTCTAACTGGAAGATTTTTCTATTGCTTGAATGTGGATGTCTTCTGATTTTACAGAATTTTAATGGCCAGGACTGGAATGATTCTATGTTTAAATAACTGTGGGATCTCCTGGTTTAAGGTGATCCTACTTCTCCACACAGTGTTAATATAATGAAGCTGGGGGAAAAAACTTGAGCTACCTCTAAGCTCAATGCACAAGTCAAAGGAGAGGGAAAAAGAAGTAATACTCTAACAACCCCAGAACCTTCATTAAACTGCGGTATTGTGAAAATAATTATTTTAATAAGCTCGTTTTAGCTTGCCAAATTATTAAAAATTCAAAACTAGTCACATAATATTGTGATTAGTTTAGAATTCTTGTGCTCTGCAAGTAACAGCAATAAAAGTAATGGAACTATGTGTTACCAAGGCAGAAAGTCAGAAAGAATAACTCAGAGAAAGGAGAAGAGATAAGAAAACCAAACAGGAGACAACTTGTACTATAAACATCAACATGGGCTGCTTTAGTATCCTTCCTTCAAACACATACCTAGCATTTAAGGTATAATACTTGTCAGCGAATATAATTTTAAAGCCATTTGCACACTATTTACATGCCCAACAACAAGCAAATGGGAAACTTCTTCTCAATTAATGAAACCAGCACACATATCTTGTTTTCATGAGAAGCATATGGCTCAATAATGTTAAAGCACCATGGACCCAATGGAATAAGAAAGTCACTGAAAGAGATACAGAATAAAAGCCAAAACCAACAGTACTTTTAGCTAGTTGAACAAGAGTTTTAAAAAATAATTTTGCTTTCATTATATGAAAGTAGGAATTGTGGAGAGTTTGATAAGGAATATAGACAATTGAAAGAACACACGATTTACCAGATATATTACCATGCTTAAGATAGCGATCAGGTAAGAAATAAATCATAAAGTGATTTTGTCCAGGAAATCATAGTGTGAACTGTGTAGAGCTTCATACAGAAAGATTCTTATTTAAAAATTTGTGTCTACCTTTTGAGTTGCTGGGGTTGATGAAACTTGGTTTGTTTGGTAGGGGAGGGGGATGGTTCAGTTTGTAAGCAGTACTGTTGGCATTGACCGAGGATGGCTGGAATGAGTTGGAAAGGAAGATGCCATCTGAGGCTGGGCGTGGCTGGCGTGAGGGCTGCTGTGGTTTAGGGGTGGCAGGAGGAAGGTCACCATAAGACTTTCTTGTACTGGAGTACTTATCCTGACCTGTTGCTAGGCAGGAATCCTCCTCCTCCTCATCATCATTGTATGCAACAAACTTGGCAGTGTAAATCGTATCAGGGGAGAGGACCTGTGTTTTGAGGTAAGAGGTGTTTCGTTGAGGTGGGGGAGGAGGAGCATTAGATGAAGGGGGCAGGGGTGGGAATTCATATTCCCGTGGAAGCGGAGGTCTGTACAGACCAGGCTCATCAGGTTCCAGCAATCTCCGTTCTGCCTCATCATGCTGACGGCGCCTTTCAGCCTCCAAGCGGTTGTAATATTCTTCTTCCTGTCGCCTCTGGATACCCAAAAGGAACAAAAAGTTATTGGTAGATAAAATGCAATTTTTTCAGGCAATATTTTGCTGTAAAGGATTCAAAAATACAATTCTCTCCTTATTCTTAAGAAATCAGCACCACTTCTTGCTGTAAAAATATTAATTTTATGTGCATGTTAGTTCATCTCTGTATTTAGATACTGTGTAAACTTGCATTGAAAAAATGTATAAAGGATTATCTTCCATGTAGTTTAAAAAGAGTAAAATTCAGCACACCCATTATGAATTTCTACTTTGCCTTTAATGAGAAGAAAATGAGTAGCTCATTTGATTCTCATTCATTCAATTCTTTCCATCATTAGATAACCTGAATTTAACATCTAGGGGAGTTTATTGCCATAATTCATCTGGTACATGCATATTAAAGACAACAAAAATTTATTATGAGATAATTTAACACTCAGAGAACAGTGAGAACTTTTTTATATTTACTGAGCTCTATTTATAACCTCATAACAGGCAGTTAAGAGGGAACTGGTACAAGAGTACACACTCAATCTCCTTTCACCCTTCTGCTGCTGGGTACAATCTCCCTCTCCCTCTCAACCATTTTGCAGGAATTATTTTATACCAAACAGTAATTGAGACAAATGAAGAAAGCAAAATAGAAGTAGAACATTCAGAATATATGGGTCATATACAACCAAAGGTTATATTTTATGCTGAACAACAGGTTATGGGAGACCAGGGTGATTTGGATATAATAACAAGAAAAAATGTTGGAGGAAGCACAGAAGAATATTGCCTAAGTTAGGGTAAGCATAATCCCCCACACACAGCGCCTAAGAAGTCATGTTGATTATCATTAAAAATAAACAGTTGTTATCACTGATTTATTTTACCGGCCATTCTGGCTGTGCCATTGTTCTCTTTTACTATCTTTACTGGGTTCCTTTGCTGCTTCATATTAAGCAGAAACCTTTTCCCTTAGTTCCAAATCTCTTCAGCCTTGCCATCTGCTATTTTTGTGCTTTTTCTATGCACCTCATCCTAGCCACTTATTTAAGCCAACGAACTAGTAAAATCACCTGTTTAGCACCATCTCACAGTTGCATTTTTGGATTTAAGTAGTTCATGGTACATGTTAAACACTATAAAACTAGTAAGTACAAAGACATGCCTGTTTATTTAGGTCTTAAGTTGTTGATCCTTTGCCTACTTGTTGATTTATGTATTTTTGTAAAGTGGTCATTCATTAAGTCTTAGGTGCTGCTTTTTAATATGCTGCTATTTTGTATGCTGTATCCTGTCTGTTGTGTTTGTTTACATTTTAGTTGTTCTATGGTTTTCATGTTTATGTTTTTAGCAAACTACGTATTCACAAATGGGGGATCCACAAGGACTTGCAGATGGCATTTCATTTCCCCCTTCCCCATTATTTCTTCTTGCTCTTCCCTGAAAGCCGCACCCCTTTCCTGCTTGCCTTTCTCCTTCCCACCTACCAACCAACCAACCTTTACTTGTGCCTGTCTTAAGCTTTCCCTCCTTTCTTCTCACTGGAAGCCCCACATGGGAAAACTACAGCTCAGCTGCACAGTGCCTATAATCCAGATACACAGTAAGAAACTTATAAATAGGGATGTGTGCTTCGAGTTTTCGATTTGGGAAAAATACCCAAATCGGACCCGATTCGCAAAGATTCGGATTTTCCGAAGTGGCACCAATATGCCCAGGCCGTTTCGGAAACCCTGAATCAAAGATTCCCAAAGCTATTTGTATAGCTTCAGGGCAAAGGGTTGAAAATTTCCTCACCATGCCGCTGTGCAGCAGGGGGAAGAGGGAAATTAAAACCATAGATCAGCTGTTTGTTGGTGTTTCCGACAAGCAGCTGATTACAGCCTGCCAGGTTTAAATTTCCCTCTCCTTGCTGCTCCACAGGCAGGAAGAGGGACATTCAAATCCTGGATTCAGCTGCTTGTTAGGGGTTTCCCTGACAAGCAGCTGAGTGCAGCCTGCCCCAGTTAAATACCCTTCTCGAGGAGCATTTGACCCTTGACTCAGCCGCTTGTCAGGGGTTTCCCTGAAAAGCGGCTGAGTGCAGCATGCCTGGGAGTGGGGGGAGACTTTGAAGGGAAGGAGGTTCTTTCCCTACAAAGCCTCCCCCTTTCCAACCAGCAGGAGGAGGGGGGACTTTGAAGCAAAGGAGCTTCAAAGGGGAGACATTGAAGCAAAGCTGGTTCACAGTGGGGCTTCCAGGCTGCGCCGAACACGCTTCGCCTCACAGTCTCCGCCCCTTCCCAACCGGCTGGAGGGGGAGGAGGGAGCTCTGACGTGAAGCCGGTTCCCAGCGCAGCTTCCAAGCTGCACCGGGAACAGGTTTCGCCTCAAAGTCTCCCCCCCCTCTCAACCGGCTGGAAGAGGGGAAGGGGGGGGGGTCTGATGCGAAGCCAGTTCCCAGTGCGGCTTCCAAGCCGCACCAGGAACATGCTTCATCTCAAAGTCTCCCCCCACCAATCCCAACCAGCTGGAGGAGGGAAAGGGGGCTCTGACGCGAAGCCAGTTCCCAGCACGGCTTTGAACTCGCGCCGGGAACGGGCTTCGCCTCAAAGTCTCCCCCCATCCCAACCGGCTGGAGGAGAGGAAAGGGGGGGGGTCTGATGCGAAGCCAGTTCCCGGCGTGGCTTCCAAGCTGCGCCAGGAATGCGCTTCGCCTCAAAGTCTACCTACCTCCCAACCAGCTGGAGGAGGGGGAGTGGGCTCTGAAGCGAAGGTTTTGTATAAGCATCTGTCTTGTCTGTTCATGGTTCCAGTCTTTGGATTTAAGTATCCACAGATTTGGCCACACTGAGAATTAGAAATGACAAGTGGGAGACCCACAAAAACTTGCAGGGGCGTCTCATTTCCTCGACCCCAACCATGTCCTCTTTCCCTTCCCCGCCCTCTCTATATTCTCTACCCTTTTCTTGCTTCCCAGTCACCTTTGTCTTCCCCTGTCTCCATTTTTCCTCTTCCACCCCAAGCAGCCTCTCCCCTATGGTCCAGTTGAATGGTGCTGGCTGAACAAGGCCCAGTAGCATGGTGGAGAATCTGCAAAGACTTGAACGAGGTACTTCACTCTTCCTGGAAGCCCCCATATGTTCACCTTTCTCTATGCCTTTCTCTCCTTCAAACCCACTAGACAACTTATCTTTTATCTGCCCCTCACCTTCATCTATGTTTCTTAATTCACTTCATTTTTATACTGTCTTTCACCACAATGGGGACCCAAAGCAGCTTACATATTCTTGCCTCCAGATTATCCTCACAATACCCTGAGAGATAGGTTAGGCTAAGAGTATGTGGCTGAATCAAAATCACCACCAAGTGAGCTACCACAATAGAGCCACAATAGATTTGAACCTGGGTTTTCCAAGTTGCTTTTGAGCCTGGCCCCAATGAGTCCTCCCTCAAAGACCAGAACTGACCTGGAAAAGGCTCTACCCCCCTTCCTTTTATTGTCAGAAACCAAGACTGGAATACTGGCTAAACTTTTATGGTTGCCTAGCAACAGCCACTGAGAGCATTTGGTTAAAGTTACAGGCGCTCCTTTTATTATTTTGGGTTTTTTTTAATACCACCCCATGTGGTTTTTTTAACTTTCATTTTTTCTGCAAATCTGGGGCATTTTTCACATATATAGGAAGATCTGTCTTGTCTGTTCATGGCTCCAGTCTCTGGATTTAAGTATCCACAGATCAGGGCCTCTTGGCTATTAGTATATGTTAAGTTTGACTGATTTGCTTGAATGTATAAGCTGACACAGAAATATTTTGATTGATGGATAAGATAAAAATCTGTTATACAAGTGATAATAATCACTGCCCCACCCCTGGGTCAGAAAACCAGTTTAATACTGGAATAATGTGAACATTCTGAAAATTAAATTGCAGAGTCAAGCTAACTGGGTGATGCCTGTTTCACTTATAGGACCATAACCTTTTGTTCTGCCTCTCGCTTTGTCCGCTCCTCCTCTTGGCGCCTGCGCTCTTCTTCTTGCCGGGCTCTGTCTTCTGCTTCCCGTTTTCGCATCTCTTCCAACTGCTGCTGCCGTCTGCGCTCTTCATCCTGTAGCTAACAAAAATTTGTCCTCAATTATTTTTGAAAAGCCAAAATATCTCTGCCAGGATAAAAGCCACAAATGAAAGTCTTTGTTTTATTAAAATGCAGTTCAATACAAATATCATGTAAATATTATGTTCTTCAGCAGTCATAGTGACAATCTAGTGAGGATTTAGTTCTGAAAACAAAACCAAGAATTTTCAAATTAAAAATGCAGAAAAGTAAGCTTGCTTATATCTCTCCCCCTTTCCCAAAGAACTGGCATGTTTTATTTCCCCTACAGTCTATGATTAGGTTCAGACATCTGCATAAGAAGCACAAATATTTGATTCTTGCTTCATTGCATTGCCATGATATTCCAGACTAGATTTTCTGCATCTTTCCTTGTGGGGAGTTTTACATGTTCCTGTTGAGAGGATAAATTTGTCTGCTTCCTCATTGGAGAAGATGTTAAAGATTTATTTGGAAAATGACAAAGGTGCAAAAGAACAGGAATTGCCGTATCACTTGTAATAAACTACCTAAACGTTTTAGATACAGTATGCTGAAATCAACACTTTCATCAAAATGCTGATCCATTTAGAATCTGAATTTTAGCATTGGAAAATTATATCTTTTTAAATCAGCCAATGGATCAGACAGACTCAAAAAGCAAACCTACCAATAATCACATAAGAAACATTAGAGGAAGGACAAAGGGTATTATTGTTGGAGTCTGCTACAGACCACCTGACCAGAGAGAAGAAATGGATGCCGCCCTCTTTGAACAGATTGGTAGAGTATCCAGACATCAGAACCTTGTAATTATGAGTGACTTCAACTTCCCCGATGTGTGCTGGGAGACAGGCTCAGCAAAGCATCCTGAATCACGCGATTTCCTCATCTGCCTGGCCAATAACTTCCTTTTTCAAAAGGTGGAGGAAGCTACAAGGGGCTCGGCCATACTAGACTTGATATTCAAAAACAGGGAAGAATTGAGGTGAAGGTGGTAGAAACCTTAGGGGGAAGTGACCATGTCCTCCTTGAATTCCAGTGGCTGTGGGGGGCCAAGGAAGTTCATAGCCAGACTCGTAGGTTAGATTTTCGTAGGGCCAACATCGATGAACACAGAGGCTTGATGAGAGTCGTTCCGTGAGGGAGTTTGCTGGAAGGGAAAGGAGCGAGTGAAGGGTGGGCTCTTCCCAAACATGAGCTTTTGCAAGCTCAAGCCCTCACTATCCCAATGGTAAGGGCTCCAAGAAACTGATGTGGATGTACAGAGAGCTCCAGAATAAGCTAAGGGAGAAAAAGGAAATGCTCAGGAAATGGAGAGAAGGACAGACCTCTAAAGAGGAGTATATGAGGGTTACTAGGTACTGCAGATCAGCCATCAGAGAGGCCAAAGCTCAGTACAAGCTGGGTCTGGCCAGGAGGGATTGCTACAATAAGAAAAACTTCTACAGATATGTGAGAAGCAAACGCAAGGTAAAAGAGGCAACAGGACCACTGTTGGGAGTAGATGGAGAAACTCTGATGCAGGACAGAGAAAAAGCAGACAGGCTTAATGACTTTTTTGCCTCTGTTTTCTCCCTGAACAACTCAGGCACATCTAGAGATAGTAGAAAATGTGACAGGACACCTGAGTGGCTAGTTGACATTGACAGAGAGGTTATGGAGAGACATCTAGCTGCACTGGATGAATACAAATCCTCTGGGCCGGATGGGGTGCACCTGAGAGTGCTGAAAGAACTTTCTAGAGCACTTGCAGAACCCCTGTCCATCATCTTCAAGGCCTCCTGGAAGACTGGGGATGTGCCACAAGATTGGAGAAGAGCGAATGTTATCCCAAGTTAAGAAAGGGAAGGATGACCCGAGAAACTACAGGCTGGTCAGTCTGACTTCTGTTGCTGGGAAGATATTAGAACAGATTTTAAAGGGACCAATCTGTAAGCATCTGAAGGACCGCTCAGTGATCCTGAGCAGGGAAGTCAGCATGGTTTTGTCCCTAACAGACCTTGCCAGACCAACCTGGTTTCCTTCTTTGATCGAGTGACCAGCTTACTGGATCGGGGGAACTCTGTTGACGTGATTTATCTGGATTTCAGTAAAGCTTTTGATAAGGTCCCCCATGACATTCTGATGGGCAAACTGGAAGACTGTGGACTGGACTATAGGACAGTCGATGGATAGGGAACTAGTTAGAGGACTGCACCCAAAGAGTGGTGGTCAACAGCGTTTCATCAGATTGGAGGGAGGTGTCCAGTGAGGTGCCGCAGGGCTCAGTTTTGGGCCCAGTACTTTTCAATATTTTTATCAATGATCTGGATGAAGGAGTGGAAGGGCTGCTCATTAAATTTGCTGATGATACCAAATTGGGAGGAGAAGCAAACACCCAAGAAGATAGAATTAAAATTCAACAAGAATACTCTGTTGAATACTCTGGAGAAGTGAGCAGATGTGAATAGGATGCAATTCAACAAAGACAAGCGCACACAGTATTACATCTGGGTCACAAAGGTGGGAAGCACAAATACTGGATGGGGGATACACTTCTGTGAAAGAGATCTTGGGGTTAAGAGTGGACTGCAAACTAAATATGAGCAGTCAGTGTGATGCGGTGGCAAAAAAGGCCAATTAAATCCTGGGTTGTATCAAGGGGCCATAGCGTCGAAATCGCAGGAGGTCATAGCCCCTTTCTATACTGCCTTGGTCAGGCCATACCTGGAGTATTGTGTGCAGTTCTGGGGGCCTCACTTCAAAAAGGATGTGGACAAAATCGAGAGGGTGCAGAGCAGAGTGACGAGGATGATCAGGGGTCTGGAGGCTGAGCCCTACGAGGAAAGGCTGAGGGCCTTGGGAATGTTTAGTTCGGAGAAGAGGAAATTGAGGGGGGACATGATTGCGCTCTTTAAGTATTTGAAAAGCTGTCATTTGAAGGAGGGCAGGGAGCTGTTCCAGTTGGCAGCAGAGGGTAGGACCCAAAACAATGGACTTAAATTACATGCACAAAGGTACCGGCTGGATATTAGGAAGAACTTTTTCAAGGTCAGAGTAGTTCAAAAATGGAATCAGCTGCCTAGGGAAGTGGTGAGCTCCCCTTCACTGACCGTTTTCAAGAAGAGGCTGGATGAATATTTGTCAGAGATGCTTTAGGCTGATCGTGCACTGGGCAGGGGGTTGGACTAGATGGTCTGTATGGCCCCTTCCAACTCTATGATTCTATGTATAGGCACAGGTCTTCAGAAGGAGACATAGCAGAATCCTCTGTGACAAATTCTGGGGGAAACAGTTGTGGCACAGTATTGGATCCAACACTGGAGTCAATATCGGAATAGTCAGAAGAGTTGCAAACTGGAAAAACAGTGTTTCACTCACCTGTAACTGTTGTTCGTCGAGTATCTTCTGTGCAGACACACATTGGGACTGCACAAGCGCAGGCCAGCTGCAGAGAGATTTCTCCAGCTTTAAAAATCTGTAAAGGGGCGCTCCGCCTCCACTGCGCACGCGCAGGAATTCCCACAGAAACGTAGGTAGCGTGGTGGAGCGCCCCCACTTCCCTCAGTTCTCCTGAGCTGCCAGAGGTAAGATATAATACAAGAAAAGACACAGCGGGGCAGGAGGGAGAGATTGTGTTTCTGCACAGAAGATACTCGACGAACAACAGTTACAGGTGAGTGAAACACTGTTTTTCATTGTCGTCCTTCTGTGCAGCCCCACATTGGGAGTATAGCGAGCTACTCACCAATGGAGGAGGGTGTGCGTGGATCAGCCAAAAAGGAACGCAGGACAGCTGTTTCCACTGCTGACTCCCTTCTGGCCTTTGTGTCAATACAGTAGTACTTTACGAAGGTGTCAGCTGATGACCCCGTGGCAGCCTGAAAAATGTCTCAAGAGGGAAACCTTGTAGAAGTGCTTCAGACTGGGGCCGAAATGGCCCGGATCGGTGTCAAGCGGGGGAAACCTCCCCCACTGGGCACCGACCCGGTCCTGGCCATTTTGGCCCTAATCCAGGCAAAAATGGGCCCAAAATGGCCTTTTTGGGCCCGTTTCAAGGCCAAAGGAGCCCAGACTGGAGGCGGGCGGGGGAAGCCTCCCCTGCTGGGCACAAGCCATTTTTGGTGCATTTCGGGGCCGAAGGGGTCCGGATTGAGGGTGAAATGGCATGGATCGGGTTGGTGCCATTTCAGGCCTGATCTGGGCTGAAACATGTCCCAAATGGCCATATTGGGCCATTTTGGGCCTGTTTCGGGCCCGATTTTGCAGGGATCGGCTCAGTGTTGGGCAGGAGAAGCCTCCTCTGCCTAGCAGTGACCAAGCCCTAGTCGTCTCAGCCCGATCCTGGCTCAAAAGAGCCCAAAAGGGCCATTTTCGGCTCAGATCAGGGCCAAAACAGCCCAGACCGTGTCAGTGCTAGGCAGGGGAGGGTTCCTCTGACCAGCTTCAACACGATCTGTGCCGCTTCGGTCCCGAAAGTCCCAAAATGGCTACTTCCGGCCATTTTGGGCCATTTTCTGCTGGGACTGGGGCTGAAATGGCCGGGATTGGGTCGGTACTGGGTGGGTGAAGCCTCCTTCTCCCGGCACTGACCCAGTCCCAGACATTTCAGGCCTGATCCAGGCCAAAACATGCCCAAACAGGCCATTTTCAGCCATTTTGGCCCCATTCCTGCTGGGTTTGGGGCCGAAACGTCTGGGATTGGGTCGGTAGCAGGTGGGGGTATGCTCCCCTGCACTGCACTGACCTGGTCCTGGCTGTTTTGGCCCTGATACGGCCCAAACTGGGCCTAAATGGCCATTTGGGGCCCATTTTGGCCAGGATCAGGACCAAAACCACCAGCATTGGGTCAGCGCCTGGTGGGGGACCCCTCCCCTTCCCAGCACTGACCCAATCTGGGCCATTTTAGGCCCATTACAGGCCAAAACGAGCCCAAAATGGCCATTTTGAGTCATTTTTGGCCTGGATTGGGGCCAAATGGGCCCTGATCGGGCCACTGCCAGGTAGGGGAACACTCCCCCATCTGGCAGCAACCAAATCCCAGTCATTTTGGGCTGATCAAGGGGTGTGGCATATGCTAATGAGTTATCCTAATGAGTTCCTGTAGCTCTTTTTCTACGAAATGACCCCTGGCTCTCGGATTAAAAATAATAGAGTTATTCTTGAGAAAAGTGTTTAGAAACGTGGAAGGAGAAAAGACTGTGTAGTCGTCGACCCCCACATGAAATGCTGATATAGCAGCTAAGTGCACCTAAAAGGAAGACTTTCGTTTGTTTGTTTTGCTCATTTGAAGTAATAACAAATATTCAGAAATGCCAATGCGCAAGAGAAAGGTCAAAACCCCTTGGATTCTAACCATGTCATGAAACGATTCCAGTTGTGACTATAAGGGGTATGTGTGGAACAATTGTGGGCATTTTGAATAATCTGGGTCACCTCTTTGGAAAAAAAGATCTGGTAGGGTCAGCAACCACATGGTTGGTTTCAGGGTTGCCACATTTTAGAACCATATTTGACCCTTGTGTAGAGAATATGGCACTATCGGAAGTAGAGGCACTGATCCTGGGACAGAGTACTCAGGGTGGAAAAAAATTTCGAGCCTGGCCAAAAAAAGTTAGAAGGATGCAGCGATTGTAGAAATATCGAGATCTGCAAAGTGCCATTATGAGGAGTGAAGGTGAAAAAACAAAAGAGAATGCTTTAGTTCAAGGCATTTGGGAGACAGCCCCTAGTGAAAAGGGTCAGGGAGCAACAGCATCTAGCCTTGTGCTGAGCCATGTTGTGCGAAGGGTCATGGTAGGGATTCCTAACTGTTGAAAAGAAATGAACAGGATGTACTTGGCATTGATTGTCCAGTCATGATGAATGTGAAAACCATGCTGGGTGTGTCTGCTCTATCATACTTCACACCCAGTAAATGCATGGCCTGTGGCAGAATATGGATTCGTATAACCCATTCCCACAGAGCTGTAGTCTCGATACAGAGAGATCAGATAATATAGAACTGTGATGTTGTCTGTTTGAATCTTAACCCTGATATTGCTCAGTAGACCTGCAAAAGATGCAAGGGAAAAAAGATCGCTTTGAGTTTCGATACATTAATGATCCCATGGGTGATCAGGTACCCTGAATCAAAGAAGAATCACACTGAGCACCCCAGCCCAACGCTGAAGCGTCAGTGGCTATAGAAATGTTGGTGCAGGCCTTCCCAATTGGCGTCCTTAGAGTGAGGCTCATTATAATAACAATCTGAGTACAGATTGAATATAGACAATTTCATATGTTGATGAGTAGTCATAGGATTATAGTGACATAAAAAACCCTATTTTGCAACAACCTCATTCAGAGGTAGTAGAAGCCATGATATCAGTAGTGTCTGAATTAAGAAAGCATGCACGCCAATGCCTGTAGCCTTCATATCTAAACATTAGGAAGGAAGGCCCTGCATATGGAGGAATTAAGTTTAGCCCCAATGAAGTGAATAGTTTTACTGGGGTAAGGATAGACTGTTCCCAATTAACCAACAGTTCCCAGTTAGAGATGGTATTATGGACAACGTGAATATGGTCATGAAATAGTGATGCAGATTCCTGTAATAGGAGCCAATCATCAAAGTAGGGGCATCCAAAAACAGCCCTTGGATAAGAAGGGTGCAACTTCCAGTGCCTTACACTTGGTAAATACACAAGGTGCAGAAGCCAGGCTGAAGGGAGGTATATGTGGATTAAAACATGCATCTCCACATTTAGAATTACAATAGCCCCTGCAATTGGGGTATATAGAGATGCAGAAGTATCTTGCAAGAAAACTTTACTAAACTTATTCAGATTAAGGTGGACCTGAAAACTTTGACCTGTCTTTTCTACCAAGAACACTGAAGGAGAGAATCAATAGAAACTCTGCAAATGGCACCCTCAGTCAACAAACCAATAAGAACCTCCTGGAGAGCAGGAGGACAGCATTCTGCACTGGAGGAGCATAGACAATGATGGTTATTCAAGAAATATGTGATAACTGATTCTAGCTATACAAAGCACTCAAAGTCAATAGCGACATTATCCCACAGAAAACAAAGCAATACAATCTGTCTGGAAAGAAAACAGGAGTGTTGAACTCAGCATTATGTCCCAGAGGAACAGGCTTGCAAGAATAGAACTGGGTTAATTTTGATTTTGACCTTGACACCTTGCCGGTGGTAAGGTATTAAGCTGGCAGATAGGGCCTTTGAACGGAAGGTTGCTGGTGGAGATACCTTCCAGGACAAAGTGAGTAAGTTTGAAGACTTTGGTTGTTGTGATTGGGAAGAGGCAAATGAGCCAAGAGACTTTGTGGTCTAGCGATTTTCCATTATTTGGCTGAAGGAGTTGTCAGTGTTCCCCAAAGCAGCAATATGCTCTGAAAATGAAATCCAGCCCTCAAGTCAGAGCAGACTTATGGCGACCCCTGGTGGGGTTGTCATGGGAAGAGACTAACAGAGGTAGTTTGACATTGCCTGCCTCTGCAACCTTGGTCTTTATTGGAGGTCTCCCATCCAATTATTAACCAAGACCAACGCTGCTTAAGCTTCTAGAGGGAAAAAATCCTTGTTCTTGTTCTTCTTATAATGAAGAAGAGCTGTTGAATGTAACCAGGTGTGATGCCTGATAAGAATAGCAGAAGCCATGGATCTGGCTGAGTAATCCATTTCATGTTTTCCCACTGTCACTTGTTTGGCTAATTTAGTAGCCTCTCTCTGAAGAATCCACACAAGGGCTCTGCTATTATTAGGGAAACCTTGCATATAAATGGAGAGCCTCTGCCAGAGAAAGTAAATCCTTGGAGCTCAGGATGGCTTGAAAGGTTGTTAGTTTAAAATTGAGAGCTGCAGGCAAGTATATTTTGTGGCTAGTACATCTAGCTATCCGTCCTCTCTGTCAGTCAGTGCCCATGAGAAACCATGAAGGTATTGGGCTGCACATCCTTGACCACTAAAGAAAAAGGGGGTGAGGGGTGGTTAAAGAGAAAGGGGCAGAAACCTGCTGCCTGGGCTTGTAATATTTTTGATCTTTAGTGAAATAGCAGGAGTGGAGGATGGAGTCCCCCTCCCCACGCTATAAGCGATGTCTCCCCCTTCACTGGTGGGAAGGCTATGAAAGCTGGATTCAAAATAGAAGCCTGCTAAAACACCTTACTGCTGGGCTTTGGAGTAGAATGTTAAAACATCCAACTCCAGTGCTATGGCCACACATCTCATCTATACCAAGAGCAAGTGATACTCCTCATTTGGGGGGAAAAGTGGTATTGTCTATAGGCTCCTCGGTGGAGGCATCGATGCTAGCTCACACATAACATTGAAATGTGAGATTAAAGACTCCTCATCATCTAAATCCAGATGACTGGGATCAAAACCGATGAGATGGGACAGATGAAGCTCCCAGAAAGGTGATGGTTGGAACTAAAGAGGTTGAAATCAGTTACAGCGCTGACACCAGTGAGAGGAGCGCCAATAAATGATTTGCAGTCTATGAAACTGGAACCGGCCGAGACTGGTAACTGTGTGAATGTGGGGCAGATTGTAGCCAGTTGACTAGGTCCTGCCAGATTTTCACAGTTGCCAGCATTGGGACTGCAGACCAAGGCGCAGACCAAGGCGCATATTGTAGAACCACTGCTGGTTCCCTGGGTAGCTAGAAACAAGTAAAGTCATCTAATGAACTATAATCCCCTTCATCTCCCTGGAAAAGTGGAAGGAGGTGGTGGAGGAGTTTGAGGTGGACTAATGACCTCCTCCTGCATAATAATGGGCAGAACTCCGGCTATACTCCAAGCAGCAGAAGCCAACCACATGAGCTCGCCAGATCTGACAGGAAAAAATAGTTGGAACCGACAGCTGATGTCTGTTTAGATCCTAAGATCCTGCCCCTTGGAACCGATGGTCGTGGTTCAGATTGGGCTGATGGCTCCATCACAGCAGATAACTTTACTGCCGGGTAAACGAGCCTGAAATTTTCTTTTGCAAAGTCGTTTTAGGCGAAGAAGCTCTGTCACTTCTGGCATCTGGCATGAATCAAACTGGTGGCTCCATCACGGCAGATGAGTTTACTGCTGGGTAAACGAGCCTGAGGGAGCTTTCTCCCAAACAAGCCTGAGGGAACTTTCTCCCATACAGCCGATACATTGTGGATTCCACCCAGAAACAGCACATAAAGATCACGCTCATCAATCTGAAGCATTTTATTTCACCTTGGAACATTTTCTTTCTTGAAGCAAGATGAAATTAAGAGAAACACGAGTGAAGAAAATCACAGTAAGTGAGGAGAAGAGCTAGGAAGAACCTCTCCTGAGGGCAGCAAAAGAAGAACTGAGGGAAGTGGGGGCGCTCCACCACTCTACCCGCGTTTCCACAGGAATTCCTGTGCATGCGCAGTGGAGGTGGAGCACCCCTTTACAGATTTTTAAAGCTAGAGAAATCTCTCCGTGGCTGGCCTGCGCGTGCACAGTCCCAGTGTGGGGCTGCACAGAAGGACGATGACGAACTAGCGCTTCTACATTCTTTGAACCGGGACAGACTTTGCCTTTTCTCATCCCCGATCTGTTTGAACTGGTGCATGAGCGTCATGCACTAGGAAATAGTACTAAGGTGGAGGGTAGAACCCCGGAGATCCGCTGAACCCACAGGAATAATACTCATACAGTGATTCATAAGGAGCATAGAAGAACCGGTATGGACTATGATGTGAAGCTGGCTCTACCCTATTATCAGTTTCAGCCAGATCCAAAGACCTCTTATGCCATTCTACAGGCTATAGTGGGGAAGATGGCTATGGAGAAACAGGCAGGGCAACCTCCATATCATCTGGTATCTCTCCCTCAGACAGAGACAGGGCCAAATTGGACTGCTATTAAGAAAGTGGAGACAGTGTTCTTGGAATCGTTAGAGGGCTTGAAACCACTGCTGTAGCCAGAGCGGAAGAGGACTTCTTCCTCTTTAAAGACTTCAAAGACTGTTGCTTCTCGGTGCTTTTAGACTTAAGCCTTGCCTTTTTGGAGGGCAGTTCTGATTGGCATCAAGATGGAACTGATACCTGTAGCACTAGAGCTGACTGGACCTGTTTATCGGTGCTCAGAGCTGAGCTTGTAAGAAGTACCAAGAAGGCCTGTTCTGGGAGCTGCAGTCCTTTTCCAGCAACATTGGAATTGTTGGAGTCAGATGCATCCTTCAGGGCTGACTCCCATAAAGCCGCTTTCAGGTGCGATGCTCTTTCATTGTACGCCTTGCGCTTGAAACTCTTACAGACCATAAACATTACAGTGCCCAAGCAAAGGAGACACTTCTTATGACCATCAGATTGAGCCATTTTGGTTTTGCAATGTGAACACTTCTTGAAGAGCCCTTTGGAAGCTGTGGATCCAAAGGACTGGACTCACATGGATTGATTGGAATTGAGGAGCTATTTTTGGATACGTCCTTCTTCAGCAACGGCTAAAGAAGAACTGAGAGAGGGAGCCGCTCGTCCCGCCTTTTATAGCTATGCCAGAAGGAAAAGCACACAAAAAGACTAGGTGAGCGTCTCGCACCTTTAGGAGCTTTGGAACGTCTGCGACAGGCCTGTGCATGTGCAGTTCCCATACGGGGCTGCACAGAAGACATGACGATGAATAAGGATATGCATACCTCTAACAGTAACGCTGAACATTTTAGACAGAAGCTCTGTTTAACAGGATGCCTTTTATAATGAACATAGGGTTTTAAAATATTTTTTCACAAACACACAGTTTACTTTCAGTCCCGCAGGATACTGCTGCCAAAGTAATGTTTTTAAGAATCTGTACAGCCAGATTACCAATGGCCAATCAGATGATCTGCTGGGAAAAAGGCCCATCTGGCCCCATCCACTTTCCAAAAACTCTTGGTAGGCACCATGGTACCCACAGATACTGCACAGGGGACCCCTACTGTAGATTTTTTCCACTTCACAAGTCTGATAAAAATTTTATGAAAGAATAAAGGAGAACTACTGGACTGTATCCCACAATGCATAAAAGAGCGACATGGCTTCAAAAGTATTGCACCAATTGGCATTACTGTAAATACTAACTCACTCAGCACATTTTTAAACTACAGAGATATCTCCATCAGAGATATGCCTAACCCAGCCAAAGTTTAGCACCTTTAATTTCAGCTAGGCAGAAGCTTAAATAACTTCTCTTGAAAATGTGATTTAATATTGATTGGCTTGTGTCCAAATCTGCAAGCCAGGAAAACATCTCTAGTTTAAGAGCTTATTTTCATATTCAACTTTGATTTTTTAGAAGAAAAATGCAGAGAACTGCTATACACCAATCAGCATACACTACAACCTATAGTATAGGGTATGGACCAAGAATGTTATTATGAAGTCAATAGATATGGGAAGGTAATCAAAAGATGAATCTGTTCCTGACAGATGTACTAGCTGCCATCTACCTAGAAATAGATAACATTATGGGAAGTGTTCTGGGATGCTGAGCTTTCTATAGTTTTTGATATTATTTATTTTGGACATTTACAGTACCACCCTAAGAACAGTTACACCCTTCTAAGTAGGGATGTGCGATTCGGATATCCGATTCCAGAAAGATACCTGAATCAGACCCAATTTGCAAAGATTTGGGATTTCCGAAACAGCCCCAGCATGCCGGGTCCGTTTCGGAAACCTCAAATCAAAGATTCCCGAAGCTATTTGTATAGCTCTGAGAAGCTTCGGGTAAAGGAGTTTAAATGCCCGTTTTTGTGCTGCTGGCACAGCAGCATGGAAAGGGGCATTTAAACTCCTGAATTAGCTGCTAGTCGGGGGTTTCCCCAACCACTGGCTGAGTGGAGGCTGCCGGGTTTAAGATGCCCCTTACTGTGCTGCTGTGAGAGGGGCGAGGGAATCTCCTCTCCTCACACCGGGAGCAGCATCCTGATGGCACCCAGTCTCCCGAGGCAAGAGAGAAAGGAGAATCTGCCTGTCCCTCACACCCAGTGCAGCAGGCTGGCGGCCACTCTCCTGATGTATGAGAGGGAGAGATTTTCTCGCCCCTCTCGCATTGAGTGAACAAAACGGCGGGTTGTAGGCTTAAGCCTCCACCTCGCTGCTGGGCTGTGCCTTTCACCCGCTGCTGTCAGGGCCAGGGATTTCCCTGGCCACGACAGCAGTGGGTGAAGGGGGCGGCAGGGTGGCGGACTTCAGCCTGCGCCTCGCCGCTGGGCACCTCATTCACCCAGTGCTATTGGGGCCAGGGAGTTCCCTGGCCCTGTCAGCAGTAGGTGAAGGGGGTGGTGGGGAGGCACGCTTCAGCCTGCACCTCGCCCCCAAGTGCCCTGTTCACGCAGTGCTGTCAGGGCCAGTGGGTAAAGGGGGCAGTGGGGAGGCGGGCTTCAGCCTGCTCCTTGCTGCCGGGTGCCTTGTTCACCCAGTGCTGACGGGGTCAGGGAGTTCCCTGGCCCCGGCAGCACCGGGTGAAGGAGGCAGCATGGAGGCGTGCTTCAGCCCGCACCTCACCGCCGGTCACCTCATTCACTCGGTGCTGTCAAGGCCAGGGAGTTACCTAGCCCTGCCAGCAGTGGGCGAAGGGGGCGGCAGGCTTCAACCTGCTTCTCGTCGCCAGACTCCTCATTCACCCGGTGCTGATGGGGGCAGGGAGTTCCCTTTCCCCGTCAGCAGTGGGTGAAGGGGGTGGCAGGGAGGTGGGCTTCAGCAGCTCCTTGCCACTGGGCGCCTCGTTCACCCGGTGCTGTCGGTGCCAGGGAGTTCCCTGGTCCTGTCAGCAGTGGGTGATGAGGACGGCGGGGAGGCGGGCTTCAGTCTGCACCTCATCCCCAGGTGCCTCGTTCACCTGGTGCTGACGGGGCAGGGAGTTCCCTGGCCCCGGCAACTCAGGGTGAAGGGGGTGGCGGGGAGGCAAGCTTCATCTCGCGTTTCACTGGGCGCCTTGTTCACCCAGTGCTGTCGGGGCTAGGGAGTTCTCTGGCCTTGTCAGCAGTGGGTGAAGGGGCGGCGGAGGGGGGCTTCAGCCCACGCCTTGCTGCCTTGTTCACCCAGTGCTGTCGGGGCGAGGGAGTTCCCTGGCCCTGTCAGCAGTGGGTGAAGGGGTGGCAGGAAAGTGGGGAGACAGCGGTGGGGAGGCGGGCTGCTGACCCGATGCCAGAGAGATGGAGAGAGACTCCCTGCCTCCCCACCCTGCTCACTGACCTGATTCCCTCCCCCCTGCATCGGGTCAAGAGGAAGCTGTGGGAGGAGTACAGGGAAGCTTCATTTCAAAGTAAGCCAAGAAGCAATTTCCAAAGCGGCTTGCCACTTCGGAAATTGCTTATTTCCAACTCTTTTTCTCACTTCGTAATTTAAACCGAATCTTTTTTTACTGCACACCCCTACTTCTAAGTCCATGAACTTTAACGGACTTCATAGAAGCATGTAACTCCACTTAGAATGGAATTATTAGCGCTCTATATGGCAGTATGGCTGCATAAAGACAGAATTATAGCTACAGTATGTAATATATCTACAAATATGCCCAGAAACAACAGCTTAGAGACATTATTTCTAGAAGCAAAATATTGCAATGTATTTATAACTTCTTGAAAAGTTGGATACTGAACTATCTAGAACAACCCATTAGGGTTTATGTTTTGCGGGACAGGAAATTCATAAAATGAATCAAACAAAATCTCACTCTGTCATATTACAGTTTCCACCTACTTGAATTCTTTAAAAAATGCTAAATATACAGTACAATAAAGCTATGGGAGTTAACAGCTGCAAACAATTCAAAGATGGAAAGAAAATATTTAAAGGAGAAAGGCATGGAGAAAGTTAGGCACACATCTTCAGCAAGTTATTTGCATGCTTACAGCAAAATTTAATGCATTATACACCTGACTTAAAACACTCCAAAATGACAAAGGCAATATCCAATTCATATTGGATCATTACTAATTTAAAGAAAAAAGAAAAAGAAAAAAAAGCAATAGGAAAAAAAGCATTGAAGAGAAAGAAATAAGAACATACCAAATCTAGAACAGAGATTGCTGGCATAGCAGTCTGCTGCAGGTAATAAAAGAAGGAAAAAGAAGATGCACAGTGAAAATAAGGGAAAATTGAGATATGCACTATGCCAAAAGCATTTTTCTTTGATTTGTTACAACAGCTGTATATTTAAAAAAGAGAACATGCAGCATTCGATACTCTAACACAGAACTGAAGATTGTCCCGAAATAAATCACTATAAATTTAAATAACTGCTTATTTCTATGAATTGCTTCTTTGCTTTAAGAGATGACATTTTAACAGTTCATTGTTATTTAAAATGTAAATGTGGTTTTCTGTTGTCAAAGAGCGGCATATTAATTTGCCTTCAGGTTTTAGATTTTATTCTTACCAGAAACAAACTACTATGGTTTTAAAGCTTACAAGACCTTTACAATACTTAAATCTTTTGCCCTAGTAGAAAAATATAACTGAGTGAATAAAGTCAAACGACAGAGCAAGCCAATTAAGAATATAATGCAATTCTGCAACTAGATTAAGTATGAAATGATAAATTTTTGAGTCTATAAAAAGCAGTTACTCTGTCAAGGACATATTTACAGCATTCATTTAATTTGTTTCTTAAGTGCAGTGTAGAGAACGAGCCACAACAGAACAAGCAAACAAACAAACAAAAAAAGCAAGGCATTGTTCAAAAATGCATAGAGACTGAGCCCTAAACATCTAGTACTTTCAACCCTGTTCTAACGGCAATAATAGCAGCTTCTATCTATATCAATATATCTATATCTATATAAATCAATGCCAAAAATAATCTGAGATAATCTATGGGCCTGTTAGCCTGGAGTAGCTCTACATTGTATCAAACTGTACATCTGACTATTCACTGGTGTCCTAAACATGCTAGTTTATGTTCTGCAAAAGCTAAAAAAGGTGTTTTGGAAGTTTTTCTTGTAAGTTTTGAATCAATTTCTGTGATTATAATACAAAGTTAACTGCATTGAAGAAAACCTTGATGCAGAAAAAAAAATATTACTCTTGGAATGAATGAACCAGTAATGCTTTGTCAAACAAGAGGTGATTAAGCTACTTCTGGTGGCACTGGTTTTATAAACAAAATAATAAAGACTCAAACTTACTTTTGAAAGTGTCAAGGTTAACTGTTCTTTTATTTTTTATCGTAATAAATTATAGATGTATGTATCATACCAGATGCCTGACTTTCCATGCTGTTTTTTTTTCCAAAAAGGTGACTGGAAGAAGGGCTATTCCCAGCTCAAGCTTTCTAGTTAGTAGCTTGTGATACCCCAATTAATTTAACAAATGGCGATAGATACAGCCAGGCTTCATAATTTACAATGAAAGTCAGGGACATTAAGACAGTCCAGTACTCCTTTATCCTGTAACCATATGTTATTTTTACTTAGACTAACTAACAGTACAGAAAAATTTGGGGGCACAATATTTTAAAAGGATTCTCATTTTACCCTTGCTCTTCTTTCAGCTTCCAGCCGCTGCATAATCAACATAGTGTCTATATCATCATCTTCTTCATCATCTTCATCCTCATCTTTTTGCTTTGATTCTTGGAGACGTTTTTGGAACTGCCACTCCAGCATGAGTTTTCGCAGGCGGTCATTCTCTTCAGCACTACGATCCGGCTTGTTTTGAAGTTCTTGAATCTCTTTGCTCAGCATGTCCACAATGTGCATCTGCTGTTGCTTCTCCAGCTTCTCCTTAGCATCTCTTTTCCAAGGATCAGGAGACAGGCTATCAGTAGAGGACAACTCTTCTTTGCTTATAGTGATGTATTGCAGATCTCTTCGCTCAATAGTTCGGGGCTGCTGCTGAGGCTGCAGTTCTCTAATGACAGTTTCCTGGGACCTCTGCAATGTTGAAGGCTTTTCTGGCTTTACTTGCTGAACAGTCACTGGAGGAAGTAAAGACTGAGCAGGAATTAGTGGTTGAGCACGCATTTGTCCCAGTTTTCGTTCCTGTTCCCGACGCTTCCTGTCACGCTCTTCCTCTAAACGAGCTTTTTCTTTCTCATACCACCTTTGATGTTCTTCTCTTTTTTTCCTCTCTGCAGCAGCAACCTGAGATGATGATTGTGTCCCTAACTGGCTTGAAGGAGGTGGAGGTGGTGGCAAAGGCAAATCCATCTGCAGTCCATCAAAGTCAGCTGCATAGTGTACTGGGGGTGGAGGGGGAGGAGGAGGAAGATCTGTTCTAGTAGTCTGGGAAGCTGCCAGTGATACTGGTTGAGAAGCTATAGGAGTTTTCCAGCGGCCAGGTCCACTTTTGGTTAAACAAGATCCAAGGGGGAGGGATTTAGTGGAATGGTTCAGATGCTCTTGGCTTGAGGTACTAGAATCCACAGAAGAATTCATCCATGGGTCACTATCAGATTTCCTATCAAAATACTCCACATCTTTTTGTATTACAACCTCTAATCGATTCCTTTCTGGCTGATAAACTTTATCATCTCGCAATTCTTCCTGAGAACGGGTTACACGCTTGAAGAAACGGAAAAAACCAGTTAGTTTTCATAATTTTACATTCATAATTTAACATTCATAACAGCAAAGACTACTGAATGACCCATTCTAAAGTTCTACCAAGATAGTGAAATGCTCACTCCCTGCCTTAAAATCAATTATTTCATTGGCAGCATGCTACAACAGTTCAAAGCCATGTATACAGTCTCTCATTCCAGACAAGTTATGCAAGCTACAGTAACTGAAAGCTGTAATACAGAATACAAAACTACTCTGGACGGAGGAGAAAGAGTTCATGCCATACACACATTCTCACATAACCTCCTAAGACAATGCAAACCAAACTGCCAGTCCAGAAACCTGCTCTCAGAAATATTTGGAGCTAGCACCTTACTGGAGTAACTGAAACAAGCTTCTCCAGTCGAGCCAAAAACTGCTGTGACAAGCTTCTTTCCTAATCACAATTAAACATAACAATTGCAGACGAAGTGGAGCCATCTGTTCACCCTGTTGTATTTCCCCTCTCTTATTAGTTTTCTTTCCTCCTGTGATAATGGGAATCATATAAGAAAGCATCTAATTACCAAATTCATTGTAAAATATTCCATCTGCATAGGTATGCTGGACTTTCATTCATTTGTTAGAACAATTGTGAAGAACTGTACAGCATAGCATTTCCATCTGAATACATGGCATCATACACACTTGACAAGTACCAATACATTCTGTAGAGCCTTTAATTTTAACTAAAGCTTCCCTATGCTGCTTCCCGGATTTATTTTAGACACAGAATTGACCATATGCAAAAGAAATGTAATTGGTGACTATGAACAAAGACATCTTATTCTGTGCTTCTCTATGACCTTGAGCTTGACCTAGAAAGAATGCCTTGTTTGGAATGAAAGAATTCCTTATGCTCTATTAGTCCAGAAACACTGAACACAAAGCAACTTGTGTCAGATGCATTGTGAATATGCTACTAGCAGATTGGTAATGACTTGGATATTTAAAAGTGAACATAGCTAAAACAAGCACCATATAGTTTGACAATAGTTAATGCAATTTTGTAGTACAAGGCTATAGCCATTCCTAAGAAGCAGATCTTTAGGAAAAAAATAAAGATGTCCCCAGTATAATTTTCATTACATGAAGAATTCCTGTGTTGTCAAATCAACTTCACATGTGTATTGTTAACTTTTCAAATAAGGTGTTATTGTATGGATGTTTCTGTAAGTTAATTTAGATAGAATATAAAACTTTAGTTTAAAATTTAGAGCTTTAGATTCAAATTTAGAAAATGACAATTTATTTGCTAGATTAATTACAGCTGTAGAAATTGGAGATGCTTTATCAATATTAACTACAAGAGATCATTAATCATACTGTAATTCTAGTTCCATAATACAATCTTGAAATCACTTAAAATTTAGTGTCTTAAAATTATTTCTGACCTGCATTGCAGTGCTGATATAATGGTTACTTTCTGTTGCAATTTGGGGTTTCTCTTCATAGTTTGACCACTGATTCTGAGCAGGACCCATTCTATCCTGGGACTTGGAGGCTGGGAATGTAAAATATTCCCTGGTGTAAGTTTGTGTTGGGATTGGATATGCTTCAGGTCTGGATGGTAGTATTTGTTCCTGTATAAATATAGGAATATCATACAAATTTGTACATTATATATTCACACACATACTTCACATATTACAAATATTTATTGGTAGAATTCGTGACTTGCTAGTTCTAACCTCTGTACAGAGATTTCCAGTAGAGACTGATGTTATCTTGTTAGTAGTCCCAGCCACATAAGCATTCTTGGTCCCAGGACTTGGAGGCTGATCTGAGGAAAAACAGAAAGTTGGGAAGCAGTTTTGTTAGAGAACTTTCTTAGTATATTCAAATAAATAGTCAAACTGTAGAATCAACTAGAGTTATTTGGCTTTAGTTACATCCTATTCATTATTTCAGAGCTAGTCAACTATCCTATCAAATGTAGCATATTAGTATTTTCTCTGAACATTCATTTGTAAGTTTTTAACTCAGCCTTTGAACAGCAAGCCGTTTTTTTTTTACAGTTTTAAACACCAACTATATTCTGCTTACTTGCTACATTGGGACTGGATCGGTGATCAGCTCGATTCTTCATCAGTCTGTCATCCCCTGGCAACTTCTTTGGTTCATTATATTCTGTCCAAGGCAGCTGAGGACTCTCAGGTGATCCATTCTGAGCAGAATTGTTATATAGCTCAAAACCTTCACTCTTTGGTCGGGGTTTGCCTGAACCACGGCGGTCTGAAACTGCAAAGAAGAAGAAGAACATTACGAATAATGCTTCTGCTACAATCATAATGAAATGATCCAACAAAGTATGAGTGTAAAGATACTCACAGATCTTTCATACTCTCACCCTCCCCTCCACAGCCCCTGAGACCTCAGAAAAGCTGTTGCTTTTCCCCACATGGACTAAAAGCCAAGCAACTCGGGGCGGCGGGGGGGGGGGGGCGAGACAATGAAAAGAGGGAACTGAGGAAAATCACTTCCATTTTCCTTTTCTGTCAGCAGTGCTTCTATTGGCAAGAAGCTTCATTGGTACATGGTGGAGGCAATTTCACCTGGGTCACATGCCTTTTTGTCCATACAAGTACCATGACTTTGAGCATCAGCTTTTTGGAGGCCTTGGGCATTGCAGGGGAAGAAGAGGAAAGAAAGAACTGTGTCAGCAAACAATCACCATCCCCTGGCACATCGCTGAATCCAATCCAATGTATGGAGCTGTTTTAAACACAGGGGCTTTAAAAATTGATTTACAATACAGCTCTAGAAACAAATGCAACATTCAACACACATTTAACACTTAAGTAAAAAAAGTTCTTTAGAGGCCATTGCTCAACACATTTCTAAAATAGGGACTCAGTTCAATTTTTTGTTTAAAATTATAGGTCTTAACAAAAATAACTGTCTGTAAAACTACATGAACACATGAAGCTACCTTATACAGAATCAGAATACTGGTCTATCACAGTCAGTAGTACCTATTCAGACTAGCAGCAGCTCCCCAGGGTCTCGGGCAAACGTTTTTCACATCACTAACTTCCATGTCCATTTAACTGGAGATGGTAGTGATTGGACCTGGAACTTTCTGCATGTCAAGTAGATGCTTTAACACTGAGACAGACAGCATATCTTGATCAATATAAACAGCATATGGTGCCTAGTACAATGTAAAGTTATTCCTTGTCTCTTTTCCGTCTACAGTATAACTTTAACAAAATACACTGAAATCTTGAATCTGAAATTTTCCATTGTTTTAACAAAATTTCTCAATGTAGTGTTACATTATGCAATCCACATTGAGTCTCAGTGAGAAAGTGGACTATAAATCATGTAAATAAATAAATAAATAAATATTTATAATATGGAAAGAAAGAAGTGAAAAGAACTATATAGAAAGAAAAGGATGTGCTTAATTGAAACTAAAGGCACAGAAACATCTCTGCATCCCATCTCACAAACACCAAATACATGCGCATGCTGAGGCAAGCTTTGAAATGGAATTGTGTGTGGTTTTTTCTAATGATGAAAACTACTAGAAGAAACAAACGTTGTTAATTTTTATTCTCCACTCCTGCTAACTTCTCTGTCTGTGAGTTCTCTTACAGTTTAGCTTTATGTTCTTACATACATGATATCAAACAATATTTAATTTTTAACATAACAAATGTTGGGATTCAAACGTGCCTGAAAATCATCTCTCTCTCTCTCTCGTGTTAACAGATTGATGTAAGTATCATACTGCCTGTATTTAATGGCCTAATGTATATTACTAGGGAGGAAATTACACACAGTGAGGTGAATCAAGAGGGCCATAGCTCATGGTAAGCAGCCACAAGTAGTAGAACAAATGTTTTGTAAGCAAGAGGTCCCAGATTTAATTCTGGCATCTCCAGTTAAAAAGATAAAAGGACTGGGAAATACAGCTGCTGAGGCTATGGAAAGCTGCTACCAGGAAGAATGGAGAATATTGGATTAGAAAGACCAATGGACTGAATCACTGCAAGGCAGTTTCATTAAGTGATAATTTTTTTCCCCAAAGTTAAGGCTGCAATAAAAGAGAAGCTACTGGTTTGGGGTTTGGGATTAACAGCTGAAACCTACATACAGAAAAGTCCAAATCCACCTATTTTCCCATCCTTCTCCCTCTCACACACAACACACAGCCATTTCCTTCTGAGTTATAGTCATGATTTTCATGTCTTACTCAGTGGCTGCAGGGGTTTTTAGGATATGAAATATTTATTATTTATTTTATGAGAAACAGTGCTCAGCTTTATTTCCAAAATTTCAGATATATAGAAAAAAACCTAAGTATTTCAAAGTGACAATGCAAAGTTGAAAGAGTTGAAGGTATGCTTTTATACAAGTTAATATCAAAAAGTAAATTATTACACCCGCCCCTTCGGGAGGCAATGACGTCCGGATGCTCCTATGTCTGTGGGAGAGACACGCAGCTGCTTTTTGTGGATGGAGAGTCTTTCTTCAGCCATTTATCATTCTTGATAAGAGAATGATCAGAAGATACTCATTTGAGCCTCATTTGGTGAGGTCGACGGAAAGATTTACTGCCTGGACTATGTCGGGGCAGTGTTCGATGTTGAAGTGCCGAGGACCGGGAATGCAACATCATTAGAAGCTGCACTGGAGTGAACAGATGACCCCTCCCAATCTTACCCACTATTGTTTTCTTCAACTTCTTAACTACAGTTTGGAACCTGCAATACAGAATGATTCTATGCAGCTTTGATGAGAAAATTTCTCTTGCTTAACCCCCGTCTAGCTTGGAAGTGTTTTATATGTTGGAAAACAAGAATTAGAAGAAATGAATATACACACAGGAGCTTGTTTTATTTATACTGGAAGAAGAAAGTTTCAAACGGACCTGGGGTGACTTTTTTGCTATGTATGTGGAAGCCTATATGTCTTTTTTATGACTTAATAAGGTAAACAGTCTGGAGTGAGAAGTTGGAATGCAGTGCGAAGTAATAGAGTTGAAGATAAACCAGCAGAATGACAACAAATCTTCCTAAAAGGCCCCCGTTTCTCTGAAATTATTTTATGTGTTTGGCTATAGAACTCTGGCTCAATAACACTTTCTAGATCTATGAGAAATAATACTGTGAAAACTCTACAAAATTAGATTTTAATTACATTAAAATAATTGGATTTTATTGGAACTGAATAGGGAAAGAATTTAAATCAAGGGACCAATAAGAAAAGAATGGTTGAGGTTTTTGTTTGCCTCATATGATATACACAAAGAGTGACCTGGACTGTTCAGAGTCTACATCAGACAGTTGACCCAAAGGTGAAGCTGAAATACATAAAGTTTGTGCTGGATTGGCAACCTAAATGTGGCAATGAAACGCACAATAATAAAAGAAAAATAAATTAACAAAAAATATGAACTGTACACTTGAACATACCCAATTCACACAGACATAACTCGTCATTATCACTTTAAACTATCTAAGCTCATGAAGATTTTGTTTCTTTATCACCGTGGCTAAAAAGGAAGCCACTATAGCAGAGGTTTGATTGTCAGGAAAGTTATCAGACAATAACACTGAGATTGCCCAAGGAAGGAAGGGAAGCTTTTCTTTTAACATAATAGGAATAATAAATCTCTCTCTTTCCTTACTCCACTTAGGGCAAAAAACTATTATATGATCCAAGGTCTCTAACTTTCCTTGTCCACAGTCACAAACTCGTTCAGAATAAGGGAGTCCAGAGAAACGACCAGAAAGCACTTTAGAGGGGAAGGAGTTAAGTCTAGCCAATGTGAAGGCTCTGCGTTGAGCTGGAATCTTTAAAGAATAGCAATAAGATGGAATAGCCTCTGGGGGTGAAAGTCCCAGGGATAAGCCCGAACATGTACGTCTGGCTCTCTGGAGAGTACTGCTGTAATCGAGATCCTTTAGTTTTAATTTTATAACTCTTAGGGCCTCATTTGTCTGTAAAGATGTTATATCAATATCCAGAATTTTTAGTTTCTGGTTAATTAAATTAGTTCGGCTACTCTTATAGGTATCCTGCGAGATCAAATGTGCAAAACCTACTTTCCCTGAATTGTCCTTGTAAATTTCCTTGTTCAAGAACAACTTAAAGGCTGTAATCCATGCTCTCTTCTCAATTGAGGGTTGGGCGAATTCCACCCTAAGTGCAGTACCTGCTACGCATCTCGGGACTGCCACTATCTCCCTCAAAAATGTGTGTAGAGGGGTGTCAAG
This sequence comes from Eublepharis macularius, assembly GCF_028583425.1. Taxonomy (NCBI): domain Eukaryota; kingdom Metazoa; phylum Chordata; class Lepidosauria; order Squamata; family Eublepharidae; genus Eublepharis; species Eublepharis macularius. The sequence goes on along the minus strand of NC_072790.1, from coordinate 142,576,304 downwards.
GTTGTCGGATACACCTTCAATCCACACTCCACACCCATAAAGTATCTGTGGGATAACCTTAGCATTAAAAATCCTAATGGCTGCTGGTATATGTTTTGCTCCTTTGGAGTAAAAGAATTTTTTTTTAAACAAAAGAAGCCTCAATTTAGCTTGTGAAGAGTTGAAAGAATGGGAAGAAAGAAGATTACTCTGGACCAGAAGGGGAAGAGGAGTAAGATTAGAACAGTCATAAAGATGTGAATAAAGAACTTTGGAATAAATAAATAAGGGATGATGGGTAAAGGGGCCCCAAATTTATTTTGTAAATTTTTTTAAAAGGGAATTTCCAATAAAAATTTGATGATACAGGCTTTTACAAAACAGTGAAAGGGATTAAAGGTTTGTAAATTAAAGATTAGAAGGGGAATAGAAATATTCTATTATTTTGGGTGGTTAATGTGTATTTGAAAGTTCAATTTTTAGTTTAGACCAGAGTTGCATCTGTTGGGAAATATGACAAGGGAGAAGGGGAAGAGAGTATGTTTTTTTTTTCTTTGTAATGTTATATGGGGAAATGTGGCTTGTCTGCTGTTAGTGGAGGGATTGGATTTGAATGATGTGGGCTCTAATTGAGATTGCCAAACTTATAGTTATAAAGAGATATAAAAATATTGTTTGTATGCATAGCACATTGGAAGCCCTGGATGACTCTCTGTGACTGGAGAAGAAAAATGAATTAATGACCAGGTCATGTTAAAATGTGTCACTGGGATGTTAGAGAGGAGGTAAGATATACACACACATATATATAAAAGAAAAAAGGAAATTAGACCACAAGATGATTGATGTGAAAAGTGAAGTGTTGAAGGGGGAAAACTGTAATGATTAACAATATGAGTTAGCTCTCCTTTTTGGTTCACTTTGTATAGGCCATTCTAGGCCTTTATTTTATGTACTTTTTTTTCTTTTCTGTTTTTCTGTTTTAATTTTTCCACAATAAAATAAAACATTTAAACCTGAAAAGAAAAGTAAATTATTACAGGTAGCCACATTGGTCCAACAAAACACCCAGTAGCAAAAGCGATGTAATGCCTTTTATAAGAACCAAACAATACAACACAAAATAGTATGCTAGCTTTTGAGTTCTCCAGAGAAAAATGTTTCACAACCTGATACTAAGGTCTCTTCTCTTCATCTTGTATGAAATACCCTACAGTAGAGATGGGCACAAAACAAACTACGAAACAAAATTCTGTATGGAATGGCCGGTTCGTAGTCGAAGAACCATGTGTTCTGTGGGTCTGCGTTTTTCCGAACCAAACAAACTTTTCTTACCGTTCCGTTGCCGGTTCAGACACTTTTGATGCCAAATACTCCCTTTACCCAGGCAACTGTGGCAGTCTTTAGTTTGCCCCCAATCTGAGGCCTCCAGGCTTGATTGGCAGCTGTCCCTGCCAACTAGAGAGCTCCCACTCTGGCCTATCCAGCCAGGAAAGGGGGGGGGGAGGTTAGAATCTCCAAGGCAACTGAGGAGATGGGGCTTCAGCAGCCATGGTAACACCAATCTCTTCCTTCCAAAACCATGTTAGGCGGGTTTTTCTGCCAACCAGAGTGCTCTTGTGTTGTTCAATCTCTTGGCTTTTTCCATAAATGGGGAAGCCGTGTGACTCCTGGTTTCAGTTGCTCTAGAATGGGAGAGGGAGGAGAGCTTGGTGGCTGGGTGTGGTGTTGGGATTGGGATTGGAACTTGGATCTTTGGCCTGCACTTCCGGCTGCTGAAAAAGGGGCTGAAAAGCCTCTTTTCTTTTCTCTTGCTTTCTTGTTTTTCTTACTGACTGGGGAGGTGTTTGGGGAAAGGGTGCTTTTTTCTCTGAGCATGAAGGGGGCCATCCCCCCCCCCAAACCGGTTTGGAAATTTGTTTGTTAAGTTCATGTTCCATGGAAATTAATGAACCACGAACTGAGTGGTTCGGTCTTTTTCGTTCATGCCCATCTCTACCCTACAGACATTAATAGATTATGTGGTACTGAGTAGAATCAGTATCAAGTTGCACATTAGCCTTCTGGAAAGAAGGAAAAATGGCAGCCTCCAATGTACATGCAAAGGTGGCTTAAAAAGCCAAGGGCAGGGGAAAATGTATTAATCATTATAGCAGTGATCCCTAATTAAGCCACCCACTAATGAGTTTCCTCACATCCATTTGCTTTTTTGAAAAAGTATCTCTTCCTCAACTAGTAACAGTGCCATCTTTTTGTATACCCCTCCCTAGGGAAAAAGTGATGAATGATCCAGTCCATTCCATTTTTATTTGAAAATGATTTCTCCCTGGAAAGAAGGTAGATATGACTTTGTTTCTCTTGTACGGTATATGGACATTAAGGTATGCGTTTGTTTACCTCTTTGCATCATCGGTGATGGCTGGTTAAGCAGAGTTGCTAGACCATGATAAATTGCTCCTTGTTTTGCCACTTCCAGTGTTACCACTGATCCTGTTCTGGTCATCAGCTCTGCTGCCCTGAGGTGAGAGTTAAGCGAAATAAAGTAAATTTGTTTATATTGTTCATTAGCTCTAACAGGAGGAAGGGGTAAAGATCACAGAAAGAACCGTTTACCCAAAATGAAAGCACTGAAAATATACAAATACATTTATATTCTTGTAATTGGAATCTAAATATTAAATTGATAGAACTAAGATAATAAAACATGAAATAAGAGAACATTCCATTCTACAATATATCTGTTATTATTATTTTATGTACCACTGTTGTAAATGAAGAAAATAAAGTAGCACAAATATTGCAACATAATAGGCTTTTAATATTGTAAACCCCAAAAGATACTGCTAAAGTTTTCCTGATAAAAGCCAGAACTAACGCAATAATTATTTAAAATAAGAATGCTTTTTAGAGCCATGAACAAAGTACACAGGTGTCTCCAATGTGAAGCTGTGGTGCCTGCAGATACATTTCCTGGTGCATGCCAGGTGTTCTTAGAAAGTGGGAAGGGCCAGGTAGGGCTTTTGCCCAGAAGAACTTCTTCTGACTGGCTGTTAAGATATTTAAAATGCATGACTAAAGGTAAGCTGTGAAGATAATATATGTACATTTCTCTTGCAACAAAATTATTTTAAAAGTCATCCTGTTAAACAGCTTTTGCATGAAATGTTGAAAAGTTAATATTAAAGTTATGCATGACCTCAATCCCAAACACTGTGTGACTGGCCCTGCCTCTTGTGGCAGCCATTTGGGGGCTCTGCCCACCCTGTGCTAGAATTCCTGCAGGCTCAAAAAGGCTGGGGACCTCTGTTCTAGAAACAGAACTGACCCAATTACTCCTTTTTCCAGCAACATGTTAATTTTAACAACCCCCAATTTTTTTTAAAAAAAAGTATTCAGGTTACTTAAAAATAGTAGAAATAGCTCAAGTGGCTTTGCTTATCTTTGTCTCTTAATATTCAAGGGCTGCAAGTTTTAATGATTCATTAGTTTTAATTATAGATTACAATTTCCCCCCTATTCAACAACAGGAAATGACAACAAGCAAAGGCACAGCAATTCAGGACACTTTACCATGGAGCTACCTGGACCTGTTTATTAAAGATAGCTATTCCTTCTTATCTTCATTGGGATTTTTCTTATGAAATTATACCTTAACACACACATGTAACTGTTCCCATCCTTCAGGATTCTAAATATGGTATCTTCCATTGATGTTTTACCATGTATATACGATCAACTTATTTGACTAATCACTTCAAGCATCAGTCACTTTGTCTAAAAGATTTCATTCAACTGACAATTCTAAAATATCCCCTTTATGGTCACACCGGAGCTCATTAATGGAGACTGATGCCCTATTCGGTATTGCTGTTCCTATTTTCTTCAAGATATTGTAGGATATGCATGGAACTGCTGCAAGAAAAGGTGCTCTGGTTTATGCACTTCCATATCCATAACAGGGGAAAGAGCTCAAATCTCTAAGCAAGGCTTAGATGTGCTATGGATACAAGTGATATGGATATGTTAAGACTCTGCTGCCTCCATGTTTCCATTTGACAATCCCAGAGTCACTTTAAACTACAGCACTATGCTGTTAATCCACTAATCTTGTTGAATGAACTAATGTGTTTCAACCTCCATGGTGTGCCAGTGATCTATATGAATATGGATGAAGGAGACTAAAGTTTATAAATAAGGTGGCTTAAGAGGACAAAAGAAGGGAGCCATAGTACTCCTGTATTCTCTCTACCCTAACACAGAGAGCCACATCACTCTTATAGACACATAAAAGCATAATTTACCTTTCTTGGGACAGTCCAACTAAACTGCGTCCATCCACACTAAGCAACTGATCCCCGGCAGCCAGCCGACCATCCTGGTTAAATGTTCAATAAAACAAAAGTTACATTATTGCATATGGGATTAATCAAGCTAGACAATAGTTTAGAAATATCTAAAAATGACTATAAATGTAAACTGTTTTAGTAGATACAAATATTACTTACCACATCTGCAGCACCCCCTTTTACCACAGACTTCACATAGATTCCAAGTTTATCTTGACCAGCACCCTAGAAAGAGATAAGCAAAAATTACAAATGAAGTAAACTGCTCAAGTGTGGAAGAGATACAAACAAGTGTGACTTTAATTTTTCTCTTCAAATCTCAGTGATATTGGGAAACTTTGTGGGGAGGGGAAGTATTTTTAACTAGAATTATTTAAATGTTAAGAACAGCCTGATTTATTAAGAGCTCATCTAAAACTATTTGGGCCTATCAATAAGGCAGATACATAAACATTTTCATGGTAGCAGATACTTTAAAAAGACTAAAGTAAGTTGCTTTAATTTACATAAGCACACAAGTAACGAGCAAGAAAGAAGAATGGGGGATTAGCACTTAGTGCATTCAGAGATGCAGGGCAGGCTATCCACCCCCGTCCTTCAAAAATTCAGTGTTTGATTTATCCGAGGAAAATTTTTCAATTCTAAAGATTCATTCTAAAACTAACAATAATGGAGAATAATGACAACAGCAACAACAACATTCGATTTATATACCGCCCTTCAGGACAACTTAACACCCACCCAGAGCAGTTTACAAAGTGTTATTATTATCCACACAACAATCACCCTGTGAGGTGGGTGGGGCTGAGAGAGCTCCAAGAAGCTGTGGCTGACCCAGGTTCACACAGCGGGCTTCTAGTGGAGGAGTGGGGAATCAAACCCTATTCTCCAAATAAGAGTCCTGCCGCTCTTAACCACTACACCAAACTGGCTCTCTCAGGCTTCCAGACAGTGGATAGATGCCACTGAAAAATACCACTAAAACTTAAACATTCTTGGCAGTTTCAAAGTTGTAATCAATGTTTTTATGTGTAAGTTTATTTCTGAGTATTAATGTGTGCTTTAAAAATATTTGTTACTGTAGGTTTAAATTAGACTTCCCAGTTGCCTGTCGGTGGTTGGGAATCTCTGGGGGGAGGGTTGCCCTGTTGCCTGCTGATCACTGGTGATTGGCAGGAGGTTGCAACCCCTCTGGGGCAACCCTGGAAGTGCGCACCAGGTGTGTTCCCATTGGAGATAGACAACATCACTTCCCAAAGTGGTTATCACTCTGGCCGCAAACAAAGTGTGTGTGCAAGGAAAAGAATCGCAAGAGGTGCAAGGTGAGTATTATGTCACTCCCCCCCCCCCAAGCTGGGAGGATATACGGACCTGGCAACCCTAGTTTAAATGCAAGCCTCTGCAGAAAGGAGGAGGGGCTGGATGGGTGAGTGAAATGTGCTGCGACTGGATGGTGGCTGAATCCTAGGGGGCAGAGTGAATTGAAGTTTTTAGTCAGAATGCTGAAAGAGTTTTCAATCTGTCTAGTTGAGTCAGGCAAAGTGTGTGGAAGCCAGACAGATTCTAAATTCTGTCTAGTCCAGGTGATCTGTGTGGAAGTCTGAGAGTCCGTTTCCGTGTGGGTGAGAAGAGACAAGTATTCTGAGTGTAGAACTGTGTGGAAAATCAGTCTTTCTTACTGGGTCTGCAAATATACCTTTAAGACTATATAACCATTTCGAAACTACCAAGTTTATAAACCTATTCTGACACCAATACACTCATCAGTACTCTGCAATCATCAATATATATACTTATAAAAGTTTTTCAGGTAACTATCCCAAAGAATTGAGTGAAAGTACATGTATGGTTTATTCTTTGGCAAACAGAAGAGATAAAGCCACATATATATAACACAATAATAATAAAAATATTAAAAACCCAAATTATGAATATTCCTAATTGACTGTGAAGGTCAAATCAAAACCAAAACTTATTTATATGTCTCCTCTCACATGATACAGGAGATACTGTAATCATCAATCTGACATGAAAATAACATTATGAAAGTGATACTCAGGAGAATGAAGATGACATTCACACATTTTTTTCCGTAATCAAATATTTTAGCTCAAATATTTGCAACATGAATATTATTGATTACCAGTGGAGTACCGAATCAGGTTCAAGGTTTTGGTGTTAACCTACAAAGCCCTATGCGGACTGGGACCAATGTATCTACGGGACCGTCTCTCCTCATATGATCCCTGGAGGACTCTCCGTTCAGGCGGGAAACATCTTTTAAGGGTCCCTGGCCCTAGAGAGGCCCGCGTGGCATTGACCAGGGCCAGGGCTTTTTCAGTCCTGGCCCCGGCCTGGTGGAATGCTCTGTCTTATGAGACTAGGCCCGGCATGATTCGCCGGGCCTGTAAGATGGAGCTATTCTGCCAGGCATATGGCTGATGCCGGGTGGTGCTCCCCACCCCGTGGAGGGGGCAGGGGTTAAACCATTGCCTCTATGTGAACTCAGATGTTGCTTTCCACACCCAACTGTGTATATACTTGCTCTGGAAGAACCGCTGTGTGGAACATTAAATCTAAACTATGTGCTGCTTTTAATTATTTTAATTATTTATATGTAAATATATGACACTTATATGCCTGCATAGCTGTAATTTAAATGATTGATGTAGTGTTTTTAAAGTTTTAATGGTTATTTGATGTTTGTGTTTGTTATCCGCCCTGAGCCTGTGAAAGCGGGGAGGGCAGAATATAAATGTAATAAATTAAATTAAATTATCATGCAGAACTTTTTTTGTGTTGTCAACTAAATATGTTAAAATATACATGTTAAATCACATCAATATATCTAACTCTTAACATAGCCCCACTTGTGGATAATTAAATCTGGAGACTGGGGCCATGAACATATAAGATAGATCTTTCCATAAATCTGAGAAAAAACTCAGGTTAGTGGAAAAATCTGAAATCTAAAACAAAGCAAAAAAAAAACCAAACAAAATGGGGGTTAAACCCCTTCAAATAAGACATGATGCCTGTAGCTTTAAGATACAAATGCCACTTCAGTGGCCACTGTTGGAGTTGCTAGGCGATCCCAACAGAATTGTCAGGCTTCAAGCCTTGATTTTGTCAATTAAAGTGAGGGGAAGGGGAAGGGGAAGGGCCCTTTCCAGGGCCTTTGTTGGACAATTAGTTGGCAACCACCAAGCAACTTGCTACTATCAAACGTGCATCACTCACCCAGGCTTGGCTGCCTGCTACTGTTCAAGAGCAGCCAGCATACAGAAGCCAGTTTAGTGTAGTGGCTAGAGCATCAAACTATGATCTGAGAGACTCAGGTACTCTAACATGGAATTACACTGGGTGACCTTGGGCCTGACACACACACTCAGCCTAACTAACCTTACAGGGTTGTTGTGAAGATAAATTGGAAGAAAAGAGAATTATGCAAGCTGTTTTGGATTCCCATTGGGGAACAAAGCAGGGTATAAAGAAGCAAGTAATAAATATAGCTGGAAGAGGGGCAGATAAAAGGTTGGTTGGTTGGAAGGGGGGCAGGCAAAGGTAAACCGCTCTGAGCGGGCATTAAGTTGTCCTGAAGGGCGGTATATAAATTGGTGGTGGTGGGTGTTATATAAATCAGAGGAGGAGGAGGTTCTTCTTCTTATTATTATTATTAGATATAGGGGTTGTTAGGTGGCGGGAAAGAGAAAATGGTGTAGGGAGGGGAAAAAGCAAGGTGTCTAGCACAAGTCTCTGAGATTTTCCCACTGTGCAACTGGGTCACAGACACTGTGTAATTGGGGGAAGAGCTGGCCAGAGGGAGGAAAGGAGGGAAGCTGAAGATAGGGAGACAGATAAAGGTAGATTAAGTGGTGGGTGAGAAGGAGAAAAAGAAGAGAGACTTTGGTGGGTTTCAGGGAAGGGAAAGAGGACATGGTGTCAGGGGGAAAATGCAGGCCCTATTTAATTAATGGAGATTGCAGTAAAAAAAAAGTTAATGTAGCATAACGTCTTTGAGTCTACTTCTAAGGAATAGAATAGTACATTTTTAATTTCTGTGAAACCTAGTGCATGTAAAATATTTTTCGTACCGCTGCAAGAAGTAAATTGTCATAGCAGTTTAATTCATTAAATCTTCCTACAATAAATTACTAAGTTATTATTAGCTCCTCATAAGGACCATAGGTAGTGTGTTTGTTGATTGAAAAGGTTAATTATAACCAGTATACTAATGCTCACTAGACAAAATAATTTCCAACCAAGTTTCCAAATTATTCCTTATTATGTGGTAGCATAACAAATGAATGCCAGTCACGTATGTAATTAGCCTGAGTAATACTTCACTATACATCTTAATAAAAAAACAACTAGTGAAAACCCTGTAAATGAGGAACCATTATCAACTGAAACCAATATCAAAACATCAGTTATGCAAAGAGTATAATTTCTACTAATATTTTTAATGCAACCAAATGTAAAGCTGCAGGTCTCTTCATGAAATATGCAAATTAGCTCTATATGCAACAACATTGTTTCCCCCGTGTGTGTTTTTGATTTCAGAGCACTCATACCAGTGAGTCCCAGCAGGGCAAACTTAATTTCCTAGAAGTATGTATAGGAAATGGTATGGCTCACAGGACATGTGAAAAGTATACTATGTATACAGGCAAAGACTGGCTTTTTGTAATGTGTGAGGTACATTTAATAAAAAAAGACAGGCAGACAAATAAATAAATAAATAAGCAAGCAAGCAGCTGTAAGTTTAGAATTACTAGATTTTTCTGTAATTCTAAACTGTATATTTATCTGTATAACTTATTCAGCGGTACTCTATGGGTCAGATCAATGAGAGCCCCAGCTCAGTAACTTCTACAGCAACAGTCAGCTAAATATTCAAAAGTATTCGAATACCTGCTGTCCACCCTCAAGCTGCATAATTTAAGAGATGATTCACTTGAATTCTGCAGGAGTAAGATGTACACATGCTTAACTTTTTTCTCTCTGATTAACAAGTTTTGTCATTGCCCAACTTTTCATTGCACACTCACATTTTCCTGTGCTACAGCACAACCCGTTTTTAGAAACTTTGTGGCAAGCATAAAGCCAGGATATGAAATTCTTAAAACAACATTTGATTGTCTGTTTTGCCATGCACACACACAGAAGGGGGAAAAAACCCTATTCTCACCCCAACAGACGAAACTAAGCTAAATTAAAACTAAATTAAACTCACCCAAGTCCACATCCCTAGTGGAGCACTTGATAAGCACCACCACAGAATAGATGGTCCTAAATAGGGCTGTGCACAGGCGGGTAGAAACCGATTCGGAATACCCCTAAATCCGATTCGCGTTTCAGGAATCGCTTCGGTATGCTCCATGAATATTCAGAGCATATTGACGCGAGGGGGGGGGGAACTCACCACCACCCCACCCTCCCTAGGGCAACCCCTCCACCCCCCACCCCCACAGGGGAGACCCCTCCAACCCCCACCCACTTACCTGGCAGCGGGAGGGTTATCCACTGGGCGATGGGCTGTGCAGCCTGGAGCCAGCAGGCTCCTCTACCGCTGCACCACCGCCCGAGCCTGCGGGGTGGTGGGGAAGGCCGGAACCTCCTCCTCTGGCCCTTCCTCCCCCTCAAATGGCCATGGCGCGCCGGTGTTGTGGCGACCATTTGAAGGGCAAGAAGGGCTTTCTCCGCCTCCTCTGGCCCTTCCTGCCCCTCAAATGGCCGCTGCGGCGCCGGCACACCACGGCCATTTGAGGGGCAGGAAGGGCTGGAGGAGGCAGCTCCAGCCTTCCCCACCACCCTGCAGGCTTGGGCGGCGGTGCGGCAGCGGCAGAGGAGCTGGTCCGGAGCCACCGCAAGGTAGGTGGGGGTTGATGTATAAAGGGCCCCGCCGCTGCTTGCAAGCAGCAGCGGAGCCCTTTAAACAAGCCCGAAGCATTTCCAAATGCTTTGGAAAGCTTTATTTTGGTATTCACTTCAGGAATACTGAATCGGGTCCACTTCGGGTATCTTTACCTGAAGCAAAACCCGAATAACATGGCCCTAGTCCTAAATATTCTAACAACTACACTATTTGGCTGGAAAAAGTACTTTCACAGGTACTTTTAAAAAGTTGAACAATAATGCCATTATTAAAATGGATTCCAACAAAATGTAAGAGCTGAATGGACAGAAACCAACAACAAAGAATAACAATATACTCACAGTAAGAACCCACTAATCAAACAATTTCTTATACTGCACTAGGAAAAAGGATCACAGTAGCACCTATAAAACTAAGAAAATTTGTGACAAGAGTATGAGCTTTCGTGAGCCACAGCTCACTTCTTCAGCTTTTGTTAGGCTTATAGGTGCTACTGGACTCTTCCTCTTGCCTACTGCTACAGACAGACAAACACGGCTACCCATCTTGATTTATACTGCACTGTCAAAGGAAAAACATCAAAGGAAAATAATAGTAATAACAACAAGAAGAGATTAGAATCCTGCCGCTCTTAACCAGTACACCAAATCAGGAGCACAGCAGGGCAATCATCCATTAGAGACATTCTAGAATTCTTCAAAAGCCAGTAAAATTAGAAATCAAATATTATACACATAAAAAATAATAATAAGGAATCTAATGACATACCATGATATATTTTACCCAAACTCTCTTTATTGATTTAGGTCCAACGTATTTGGTCATAGAAGCAACCTCACCTTTCTCTACACTGGGAATCTAAAGCAGCCTGCATCATTCTCCTCCATTTTACCCTCACAAGAACCCTGAGCAGCAACTTAGCCTGAGTATGTGTAATTGACCCGTCATACAGCAAGCTCCATATCAAATACTTGGTATATCAAATAATATACTTGGTAGATTGGAACACAAGACACAGAAAACCTTTACAGAAAGAAGCCTCCCTAATTTCCAAAGCAGTAAGAGCACCTTAACGCAGCACGAGTGGTATGATTGCATTTGTTACATAGAAGCTAACCAATTATTCTTTAAAAACAATTTTAGGATTGGCTGTTATATACACATCCCAACATAGTCTATTTTTGTCTGTTATTCTATTCTATTCTATTCTATTCTATTCTATTCTATTCTATTCTATTCTATTCTATTCTATTCTATTCTAGCACTAAATGTAATTCTTGTCATATGCTGGTTCTATTCAGATTTTTTTTTTAATTTAGAGCTGATTTGGGGAGGGTCCAGGCTTTTAAGGATGGCTTAAGAACAGGGTTTTTTTCTAATACCAGATGGGATTATGAATCCTTTATAGTATGTCCTTTTATAGTACTAAATTTTTGGAGATCCTCACAGATCCCCCTACTGCAACAGAGTTCTAGAATGTTTCAGTGTCCTAGAAAATCTGGCGGCGGGCCACACTTCTGAAATCTTCAGACTGCTCTGTTCTAAGGGAGCAGGCGCAGAAAACCAGGGTAGTCTTGTGGTTGGCCAGTCTTGCTTCCAGGGTGTCTTAAAAAGACTTTGGAAAGTCACTGGAAGTGAAGGCCCTACAATGAGAGTGGCAGGGATTTTACTCTGAAATGTAAGAGCAATCCATTTGTTACTGAACTTCTTTGACTGGAACCAATACTTGGCCTCTGCGAATTTAGACTTAAAAGTTCTGTAGGTTGTGTGACCATTTTAATGACCATGCTGTCTTGTGCTACAAACTGCTCTGTCCAAGTGTATACTAGTGAAATGATGAGAACCGATTTTTCTGGAGCCATAGCCACAGCCTATCCACTGGGTACTCAAACACCTGCTATTGTAATTCTACTTGCAATGTGATTGATTCTATGTAATATTTCAAAGGACTATATCACCTTCATCAAGGGAAGAGAGGCCAGTGATCATGATCTGCCAAAATCAGCAGTGTAAGCAGACCATTAAGACTTCTTGAGTTGCTGAGAAACATGCATTCATTCAGTAAGCAGTTCTAAAGCTTATAGAGCTTTTAGAAGTCTCTTGGACTCATTTTGCACAGCAGGGATTTTGGAATGGTCACTGTTTCCAGAGAATGGCCACACCGCTCTGCAATAATCGCCACTAAAATATGCAAACTTATGTGTGGAACCAATTCTTGACCTCTGCAAATTTAGACTTAAGTTCTATAAGTTGTGTGACCATTTTAATGACCATGCTGTCTACATCAATACTAGGAGAGAAGGGCCTTGCCACCTAGGACAGCAGCAGTAGAATAATGTTCTGGAGAATGTTGTGGCCCACTGTGGGTGAAAATGGCATGTGAGCCGTTGCCCCACTCATTGCGCGCTCCCTGCCCTCCGCTGTCTTCCCAGGTGTCTAGGTGGGAGAGTTCCCTCAGCCTCAGACAGGGTGGGAGGTGGGGGTTACCTCACCGGCCCCTCCTCCTGCCCACTGGGTTGTGAACTTCTGCAATCTCTCTGACCAACTCATACCAACTTCTCCTCCCCGGAGAACTCTTCCCTTCATAGTGCCCCTCCATCCCTCCCCTCGAAGGGCAGCCAATCGGCTTTCGCTCCCCATCCCTTGCCCGTTACTCTTCCCTCTCTCACCTGCAAATCCCTCTGCTGATTGGTCCTGCCCCTGTCTCTCAAACTCAGTTCCCTCCCGTCCACCCCTCCCTTGCCAGCCGCTTAGCTCCTCCCTTCATGACCCTCTTCCCTGACATTGGCGCTGCGCTGACCCTGTTTCTTCCTCTGGTCTAGTCTGTCCTCTGATTCTGTTGCTTGCTCATCTGGACTGGCTGAGCATCTGCACTTGGATTATGAACCACATCTCTCCCCCTGTTCCCTTATCCCTTTTACCTCCCCATTTTGTTAGGGAATCACCTTAGTGTAATATCTTATGACTCAGTCACCTCCTCCCCTTTTTCCTTTCCCGTCCTTTCCCCATGGACTTGTTTTAAATGTGCTCTCCACCAAAAATACTGTGTGAATGATCAAATGAAGAACAAACGCTGTTTGTGAGATAAATATCAATTATTTAAGAATAAATTTTGCTTTCATTTATTTAGAGCATGATTAGTCCACCTTTACCCAGAAATGGGCAAAGACAGGTTTCACTGATAATAAAAACAATATACAATTACAAATTCTTATGAAATAACAAACAGATTTAGCTATCACTAAAAACAATTAGGTAGCAATGTTAAAAGCCCTCCTCTGCCTTACACGACCTGTGGAATGTTAACATTGTGGAAGCCTGCATCACAGCTTCATAAGTGCTATTCCATACAAGAGGAACAAACACTGAAAAAGCTCTAGATGATCGAACAGCCCTACAAGATGAATTCATGAATAAGTGTTGGTCAAAGGAGTGGAGCTGACACATAGAAAGACACTTGGAGAGGTGGTCCTGCCGGTATATGAGTACTAACTAGGCCGTGAAGAGTTTTAAAAGGTAGCGACCAGCACCTTGAACTGAACTCAAAAACAAACTGCATTCAAGATTCCAAATGCTATTCAAGGTGTGCCCTGTTTCATAACAGTTTGTGCTGGAATACATTTTGTTAGTCCTTAAGGTGACACAGGACTCCTATTTAATTCATGATTTACGACCAGGCATAAAGTTATATGCTTAAGTATGCCCACATCTACTAAACTGTGACCATGAACAATATATTAGAGATTTGAGGGAAGGTGTATGTGTGTTAAAATTACTTTTCTGCAAAACAAACACACACGAGCCATACACATACAAGCCTTTTACTATGACTGAGAAAAATATCACAAAATAATATGCAAGCTTTCAAGTTCTCCAGAGCTCTTTATCAGATTGGATCTATTTTAAATAAGGGTGGGTGAGAAATAGAATGATCTGACCATGACAATAAGGCCTCCTGTCTGCATTCTGTGCATGCTTAATTATATTAGATGGTGTTAGTTTTGGATCACACCTAAATCACCTGCAATGTGGCTACTTACGATCGCTGTGTATTTTGTGAGCTTCCTAATTTAACTGTAAGAGACAAAGATTCTTTAATTATTGGAGCAAAACAATCTGGGATACCACTTTGCTTAGAAATCTCTTTCCCCAGTTACCAGGTAGTATCACCTAGTATGGATTCTTGCCTAGAACATCATTCAAATTCATCTCCGATGATAGTGTTAAGACTACTACATTTCCCTTTAAACCTTTAAGAGAAGAGGGACCCAAGCATTCCATCTGGAATTGGAGATACAGTAAATTAATCACTGACTTTTACATTTTCAAATGCAGACTGCCATTTTTCCTTTTTCTAAACAGAAGGCTTAAGATGCAACTTGAAAGTAGTACCACCCAGCACCACTTAACTTATTTTGTGGTATTTCAGTTGTTTCTAATGGTATTACATGACTTCTGAAGATTTTTTCGTGGACCAACACAACTACCTATAATCTCTATCTTTATTGAGAAAGTAATTTTAAACCTTTCCCCCATGACTCAAAAGGTTTGACAGTAACATTTGTTGTATGAAGAAATTGTCTGCAATGTATCACTGGGAAATAAAGCAATTGCACAGACTGGTTTTGAGTTTTGAACTCTAATATCAAAGTATAGCCATAAACAGCCCTTATAGCCAACCAACTGCCTTGTGATGACGTAGACACTGTTAGAAAAATATATTTCAAACGGCAACACTGCTTTAGTTAATAACCCTACTTTAAACTTTTACTGTTCTATTCACAGAGATATTTTAAAAATCATACTTATATCTAACGCTTTTAAAAGTAGTTAAATATAGGAAATGTTGTTCATTTTGCTATTATTTATACTTTAGTATGTTTTAATTGGAATAGAAAAAAAACACAAGGATTCACAGAAATTTTGGACTATAGCCCAACTGTATCAAAATTAGGGGTGTTATTCATGATATTTTACAAGTAAAATCAACAGCAGTTTACTGTTTCTGATAAATAGAAATTTAAAACTCGTCACTCCATAAAATACAACATAAATAGAAGTCCTTTAAAGTATGATTTTCTTGTGCACTGGGAAGTCAAGAACTATATACACATACTTAAGTTACATGCTATATACTAAGTACTGCTACACAAACAAGAAACTGTTGACAATTTTATACTGTCCACAGTATTTGGAAGAATACTTTAACAATGATTAAAGTTTTATGGAAACAAACTCCTGAGCAGACTTACCAAAGGTTCTGTTTTTCCAACGACAGAAAACCACATTTTAACTCCAGAAATAAAACTCTTCACTTCTTTCTGAGCTGTCAACTGCAACTAGTCTATCAGTCTGCTAGATTTTCCAAATCACGCAGCAAGATAATTCTGATCTGGACACTATGACTCCCCAGAGCATTTATCAGACTAGCTGTAACCAATACAATATTCCAGTTCTTATATTGCCAGTTATGCTGTCCTGTCTTTCATTCAACACTGAGAACTTTATAGAACTTTAGACGCTGTCTAGAAAATCAAGGCAGTCTTTAGTACAATATACAGACAATCCGACAGGAAGTAAAGTGTTGGCCCACAGATGGAAACAAGTCATAAGCTAACCCCTCCTTTCACCTCATAAGTGATATATTTTTAAAGTAAACTGCATGCACACACAGCTTCCAAATCATCTGGATTTCATAAAATGTAACTATAGTGTGGTTGAGAGTTAGGCAGCCTTCAACATCAAACATCTTTGAGGCAGAGCGCATTGTATTCTGCCTTATAATAGTGCTGCTTCCTGACCCTCAAGTTATCCAACTTTCACTAAAGGATCACTACAGGTAAAATAAGTGGTATCAGTACAGAAAATTCCTTAAAAAGGAATTAAATGTTGGCAAGGCTAGAAGAGATCACCTTTATATCACGAGTAGGCAATTTATTCTCAACTCAAGGCTGTGCTAGAAATCTATAAGACATTGCCTCTCTGCTCCATGTTTGCAGCTACGGCCATATCGAAGAGGTAGTATTTAGAGTTATATGTCAGTTCACAATGTAATCTGCATATTTTAGCATAAATGTCAGTTAGGATCGAGTCCTGTTTCTGAACGTTTGGTCTAGTGCCATGACCGACCCCCCCTCCCCCCGCCCCGAACTGAATGTAGACCAGTTACTTAAGATCACAAGAGTCCTGCTGGATCTGACAGGGGGGCATTTAGTCCAACATCCTGTCTCACACCATGGACAACCAGTTACCCTGGGCCAACAATAGGGCACAGAGGCTGAGGACTTCCTCTGATGTTACTTCTTGACACTGATATTCAGAGAAGGGATACTCGAACACCCACCAGTTTAGCTTGCATCATGTTCACCAGTTGCAAACAGAGACCTAATTTTTCGACAATCAGTTCAATAGTTCTGTTCATCAGTGTTCAGCAGGTTGTTCATTGTATATTTTACTAACCAAGCAGTATAACACAATTGGCTTTTGGTGCATGTACATACTCACATAACTCAACTGAATTCTCCCCCCCCCCCCCCGCCCCCATTCCTTGGAGCATAAGCGCTCTGCTGAGCAGGCAATTGTTTAACAAAACAATTAAACCACTTGTTTCTCTTACGAATTATATAAATCAATCATCAGTGAATGCTATGTTTCAATAAAATCCTACCCTTTGGTGTTCATCTACATCAGGGATACCCAATGCCATAGCACCCACTGACACCTGACACCTTTCCTGGTGCCCTCCTTGTTTTTTTAGAAAGTAGATGAGGCCAGTTGGGCTTTTGGCTAGCAGGGCTTCTGACTGGCCACTGGAGATCTGATTGACTGTGCAGATTTTTAAAAATGTTGCTTCAGCAGCAGCTGTCACTGTGTGACTGTAGGTAAACTGTATATATGCAAGAAAATATTTTAAACAATTATGCTCATTTTAAAAATGTATCCTGTTAAGCAGAGCTTTTAAAAAAAAGGTTGAAGATTTACTATTAGAGTTATGCATACCTCATTCCCTGATATTGTGGTTCGCTCTGTCCCCCGTAGCAGCCATTTTGTGTTTGCGCCCACCACCCTGTTTCACAATTCCAAAGGTGCCGACAACCTCAAAAAGGTCAGGGATTCTGATCTACAAAGTCCTTTGTGAAGCTAATGACTGCCAAAGAGTTTGAATCTGCGTTATCTTTGTACATGTTAAGTATTAGGAAAACCCAATGCAAACTGGTTTAGCAGGGATTCACATCTGCTTGGCATGAATCGAACAGACTGAGTAATTGGCTTGTGCGTGATCGCCATCTCTGAATACAGTAAGTTTGAGAGTTGAACATGTTTGCAATGAAATTCACAGCATTGCGAATTCAGAGCTTTACTGCCTCTGAATGTGGAAGTTCCCTTTAGTCACTATGGTTAGTAGCTACTGATAGACCTATCCACCATTAATTTCTATAGTCCACTTTTAAAGCTGTCTATGCCTGTGGCCATCACTACATCCTCTCACAGATTCAGAGGAATTAGCTGTGTTAGGCTGTAGTTGCAAAATAGTAAGGAGTCCAGTAGCACCTTTAAGACTAACCAACTTTATTGTAGCATAAGCTTTTGGAAACCACAGCTCTCTTCATCAGATGCATTTGACTAAGAGAGCTGTGGCTCTCAAAAGCTTATGCTACAATAACGTTGGTTAGTCTTAAAGGTGCTACTGGACTCACTACTACATCCTCTGGCAGCGACTTCCTGCAACCTAATTTTTTTTCAGCTTCTCCCCATCATTCCCTAGGAATAACGATACTGGCTTACCTGTATGAATGATTGAGGTAATTAGATAAATGCCAACTGTAATTATTACTATTACTTTTTTTCAAGAGAGAATTTGCAGATCTATCAAAAAAGTTTTGATTTTGTTGGACCTTAACTCAGAGATATGGTGCCTGATTATGGAAGATCCATCTGCTTACCACAGCTAATAGGATTATCAACAGCAATACCTTACACACTGTAGTACTGAATTCCACAATTTAATACCACATTAAGTAAAGTACTTTTATCTGAACAGAACCTCCTGCTAATTAATTTCATGAATTAGTGCCTAGCATTATGAAGGAGAAAAAATTGTTTTCCTCTAATCATCAGTTTGTTTTTCTGCCAGCAAGAGGGGGGGGAAGGCTAGACAACCTCTCCAACCCCCCACAAACAGGGATGCATTTACCTGTAACAGAGCAGAAGCAGCTGAGCTGAGGCAAGAGCACATGGTGGAGAGCTGAAGCTAGAAGGTAAGGGTTTGTTGTCTTTCTGCCTTTTGCCTTTCCTAGCTACTGTGTGAGAAGCTGAGGGTGAGTGGGTTCTGTGTAGCTTGCTAGAGAGTGGTTCTGGTTAAGTTCTGTGTGAGGCTGTTGGGGGTTGAGTGAATTGCTGTTGTTTGCAGCTGGTTGCTGTTGCTCGTGGTTACAAGCCCCGCCCCCTAGTGTCCTGGGGCCCTGCTGGGCTAGGCAGGAAGGCACCTTTTGAAACAAAAGGCTCCTCCTCGCCAGAGGCGCAAGCCGAAGGGCGAGAGCTAACGGGCTCTTGCCCTGGGGATCTGCCTGGGGGACCTGAAACTCTGCTAGTATACTGGTTCTGCTAGTACTCTAGGTACTCTAGGAAGGCAATCATGTCTACTGAAGCCCCCTTCGCAGTCACCTGCATGGTGTGTGCCATGTTTGTTTTCCTCCCAGAGGAGAAGACAGAGTTCACTTGCCAGAAGTGTAAGTTGGTCAGAGTTTTGGAAGAAAAGGTTCAGAGCCTGGAGGAGAGGATCACCACCCTTCAGGACATCAAGGAGGGAGAGGATTTTAATGACAACAGCCTGGGTGCTCCGCACAGCCAAGAAGAGGAAAGTCAAGGAGGAGGGGAAAGAGTCGATCTCCCTTCTGAGCCTTCTCTCAGATCTACAATACAAACCCAAAGGCGTCAACAAAGAAGATGCTCTGGTCCACTTGAGCTCAAGAATCGCTTTGAAGTGCTAGAGATGGTGACAGAGGTGACAGTGGAAGGAGAACCGAAAAGATCTGGAAGAGGGAGTGCAGACGACATGGGGCCTCATGGAAGTGGAAAAAAACGGAAGGTGGTAGTCATCGGGGACTCCTTGCTCAGGGGTATGGAACGCCATGTCTCTGGGCCAGATCCCCTATTCCGAGAGATGTGTTGCTTGCCGGGAGCCAGAATTCAGGATATTACCGACCGGCTGTCAAAACTCATCAAGCCTGCTGATAAGTACCCGTTTGTGCTGATTCATGTGGGAACGAACGACATGGCTTCGAATACTGTTGCGAGAATTAAAGAGGATTACGAAGCCCTTGGAAGGCAGTTGAAGACATTGGGGGCTCAGGTGGTACGCTCTTCTATCCTTCCAGTTACAGGAAGAGGAGCACGCTGGGAGCGGACCATACTTGAGGTGAATCGCTGGCTGAGATGGTGGTGCCGGCAGGAGCGCTTTGGGTTCTGGGACCATGGGATAGGTTTTCTTAGAGAAGGCCTTCTAGCACATGATGGGCTTCACCTCTCAAGGGCAGGGAAGAAAACGTTTGGAACGAACCTAGAGAACTTCATCAGGAGAGCTTTAAACTGATGCCGCAAGGGGCAGGGGACGATCAACATGGCGACTTCAATGATGAAGTGAACACAGTGGGGACCCACCTGGGTAGGAAAGGCCAAACAAAGGTACAAGGCTACAAGTGTCTATATACCAATGCCCAAAGTATGGGCAATAAGAAAGAAGAGCTTGAGCTTCTATTGCAAACAGAGGGCTATGATATAGTAGGAATTACTGAGACTTGGTGGGATGATTCCCATGACTGGAATGTACTAGTGGATGGGTATGAGTTGTTCAAGAAAAACCGGAAGTGTAGAAGAGGAGGTGGAGTGGCGTTGTATGTGGGGAGAGGGCTTGATTGTCAAGAAGTTATGGAGAATGGGGCGGACAGCCCAGTGGAAAGTATATGGGTAGAAATAAGGGGAGGAAGGACAAAGGGTATTATTGTTGGAGTCTGCTACAGACCACCTGACCAGAGAGAAGAAATGGATGCTGCCCTCTTTGAACAGATTGGCAGAGTATCCAGACATCAGAACCTTGTAATTATGGGTGACTTCAACTTCCCCGATGTGTGCTGGGAGACAGGCTCAGCAAAGCGTCATGAATCACGCAATTTCCTGACCTGCCTGGCTGATAACTTCCTTTTTCAAAAGGTGGAGGAAGCTACAAGGGGTTCGGCCATACTAGACTTGATATTAACCAACAGGGAAGAATTGGTAGATGAGATGAAGGTGGTGGGGACCTTAGGGGGAAGTGACCATGTCCTCCTTGAATTCCAGTTGCTGTGGGGAGCCAAGGAAGTTCGTAGCCAGACTCGTAGGTTAGATTTTCGTAGGGCCAACTTCGATGAACTCAGAGGCTTGATGAGAGTCATTCCATGGGGGAGTGTGCTGGAAGGAAAAGGAGCGAGTGAAGGGTGGGACATTCTCAAACATGAGCTTTTGCAAGCTCAAGCCCTCACTATCCCAGCAAGATGGAAACATGGGAAGGGCTCCAAGAAACCGATGTGGATGCACAGAGAGCTCCAGAACAAGCTAAGGGAGAAAAAGGAAATGTTCAGGAAATGGAGAGAAGGACAGACCTCTAAAGAGGAGTATATGAGGGTTACTAGGTACTGCAGATCAGCCATCAGAGAGGCCAAAGCTCAGTACGAGCTGGGTCTGGCCAGGAGGGCACGCTACAATAAGAAAAATTTCTACAGATATGTGAGAAGCAAACACAAGGTAAAAGAGGCGATTGGACCGCTGTTGGGAGTAGATGGAGAAACTCTGATGCAGGACAGAGAAAAAGCAGACAGGCTTAATAGCTTTTTTGTCTCTGTTTTCTCCCTGAAGAACTCAGGAACATCTAGAGATAGTAGAAAATGTGGCAGGACACCTGAGTGGCTAATTGACATTGACAGAGAGGTAGTGGAGAGGCATCTGGCTGCACTCGATGAATACAAATCCCCTGGGCCGGATGGGGTGCACCTGAGAGTGCTGAAAGAACTTTCCAGAGAACTTGCAGAACCCCTGTCCATCATCTTCAAGGCCTCCTGGAGGACTGGGGATGTGCCACAAGATTGGAGAAGAGCGAATGTTATCCCAATCTTTAAGAAAGGGAGGAAGGATGGCCCGGGAAACTACAGGCTGGTCAGTCTGACTTCTGTTGCTGGGAAGATATTAGAACAGATTTTAAAGGGATCAATCTGTAAGCATCTGAAGGACCACTCAGTGATCCGGGGAAGTCACCATGGTTTTGTTCCTAACAGATCTTGCCAGACCAACCTGGTTTCCTTCTTTGATTGAGTGACCAGCTTACTGGATCGGGGGAACTCTGTTGACGTGATTTATCTGGATTTCAGTAAAGCTTTTGATACGGTCCCCCATGACATTCTGATGGGCAAACTGGAAGACTGTGGAGTAGACTATAGGACAGTTCGGTGGATAGGGAACTGGTTGGAGGACCGCACTCAAAGAGTGGTGGTCAACGGCGTTTCATCAGATTGGAGGGAGGTGTCCAGTGGGGTGCCGCAGGGTTCAGTTTTGGGCCCAGTACTTTTCAATATTTTTATCAATGATCTGGATGAAGGAGTGGAAGAGCTGCTCATTAAATTTGCTGATGATACCAAATTGGGAGCGGTAGCAAACACCCAAGAAGACAGAATTAAAATTCAACAAGACCTGAATACTCTGGAGAAGTGGGCAGCTGTGAATAGGATGCAATTCAACAAAGACAAGTGCACAGTATTACATCTGGGCCACAAAAATGAGAAGCACAAATACTGGATGGGGGATACACTTCTGGGCAGTAGTATATGTGAAAGGGATCTTGGGGTAAGAGTGGACTGTAAACTGAATATGAGCAGTCAGTGTGATGCGGTGGCAAAAAAGGCTAATTCAATCTTGGGTTGTATCAAAGGGGCCATAGCGTCGAAATCGCAGGAGGTCATAGCCCCTCTCTATACTACCTTGGTCAGGCCACACCTGGAGTAGTGTGTGCAGTTCTGGAGGCCTCACTTCAAAAAGGATGTGGACAAAATCGAGAGGGTGCAGAGGAGAGCAACAAGAATGATCAGGGGTCTGGAGACTGAGGCCTACGAGGAAAGGCTGAGGGCCTTGGGGATGTTTAGTTTGGAGAAGAGGAGGTTGAGGGGGGACATGATTACTCTCTTTAAATATTTGAAAGGCTGTCATTTGGAGGAGGGCAAAGAGCTGTTCCAGTTGGCAGCAGAGGGTAGGACACGAAGCAATGGGCTAAAACTACATGTACAAAGGTACCGACTGGATATTAGGAAAAACTTTTTCACGGTCAGAGTAGTTCAAAAGTGGAATCAGCTGCCTAGGGAGGTGGTGAGCTCCCCTTCACTGGCAGTTTTCAAGAAGAGGCTGGATGAATACTTGTCAGAGATGCTTTAGGCTGATCCTGCACTGGGCAGGGGGTTGGACTAGATGGTCTGTATGGCCCCTTCCAACTCTATGATTCTATGATTCTAACTGTTGTTCAGCGAGTGGTCTTCTGTGCAGGCAAACACAGGTGGAGGGAGTGCACACGCGCAGGCCAGCCACAGAGCTTTAGGAGCGCCCATCCTCCTTTCAACGCTTTCCCACCAAAAGCATCACATTACCAGGAGGAGGGGTGCTCTTCTTTCTGTTCTCTCCATGCCACTGCAAGAGACCCCCCCCCAACTACGATTCCAAAGAATTCAGAGGGGCAGGAGGGAGGGATGTGTGCGTGCACAGAAGGCCACTTGATGAACAACAGTTACAGGTAACTGCAACCCTGTTTTCATCCTCGTGGCTACTGTGCAGTCCCACATTGGGAGAGTAGCAAGCTCACTTACTGAAGGAGGTGAGTGTAAAGCTCTCAAAGAGACTCTAGAGGACCATCTTCCCAACTGATGCTTAGCGTCTCATTGATATTCACCCAGAGGTGCTTCTGAAAAAGCAGAGAGATCTCTAAAAGTGCCCCTGCCAAAGTACAAGCAAGAATGCAGCAAGAAAAAGAAACAGCACTCTGATGGGGAGAGATGTGCAAAGTAAAGGATGTTGAACAGTTAGGCACTCAAGAGAACATGATAGCTTCTACCAATGCACAAAAGAAGGGTTCTGTGAGTATACTGCCAGGTATCTTTTGGAACCTGAATGACTAAAACAAGCACTGATAGTGTTGTGAGACATGAGGGCTGAAAGCCACCCCCTGGTAGGGAATTCTGGCCAGGGCATTGGACACATTAACACTGTGAAACTATAAATGGGGGGACATAGGTTAGAAACACAGTGTTGTACACTACAAATGAAGCACCAGGGAAGTGCAAGAAGTTAACAAGGGGTTACACCCTACTTTAAATGTCTTTGAAGACCCAATAAAGAAAGGGAAAGTTTAGAGTATTTGAGTCTCAAATATTGTCAATAGTGAAACAAGAAGCGTTCAAATCCTGTTATAGTCTCAGTACAGACTCTTACCCACTTAGAGGTGCAAGATATGGTAGTCAAGGAGCAGAAACTGCCACACAGGGGGGGGGGGGGAAACCCTGTGACTGCTGCTATACTGCAGGAAAAGGCGCTGACCAAAACTGCCAAAGCCAACAGCTCAAGTGAAAACATAGCAGATTGATTCCAGAATAATGAAAACAGTGAAGCAGGCATGATGAGACCAAAGAAAGGACAGACAATATGCACCATCGTTGAATCCTGTGCTCCTAGCAGAACAATCTGTGCAACGAAAACAGTCAGAAGATAAAACATAAAAACAGATTACCTTGCCAGTGGATTAGCAAGGGCATTCCTCAATGATGGGGGTCCCAGGCAGCAAAGGAGCAAATGAAAGGGGAGGTCATGGACCATCGCACTGTGTCGCAAGGCGAAATAGCCCATGCCTCCAATCAGAGTATTTAGGAGTTGGCGTCAGTTAGCTGAGGAAATCTTATTGCAATGCAGTTCAATTACATGGAGCATTCACAGTAAAACAAAAGTCAAACAAAAGTAAGGTATGTTTAGCACTCCTGATAAAAGTACCAGTAGTATGACAAAGTCATTTTGCAGAAGACCAGGACCCACCTGGAGGCACACCCTCCTAGTAGAGCTACCACACTGCGGGAATATAAGAACACAGAACTGCAATTGTGAAAGTGAGAAAACAGAACTATCTTAGCAAAATGTGGATTAACTAAGACTGAAAAGGAAAAGGAAATTGTTTTCCAACTAGTAGGACAAAAATGGGGGTTGCCCTGGAAAGGGTCTGTAAACAACCGTCAACAGACCAGAGGAAGAAACTATTTTGCAGCCTCAAGTGAGATACCCCAGTTGTCGTGCATTTTATAAACATCCAAGGTACTGGACTTCTACCACTAGCAGTATGTACCCTCAATAACAGAGAGACGCTCTGCAGGAAGGGTAAAGGTACGTGTGAATAAGACATCCAAGAACAACTGTAAAGACTATAATATACAAAATTAGATGACCTGGACCCAAAATAGGCTTTTCCATCTGTTCTCCTTAACAAATAAGGAGTACTCAAAAATAACACCCTTTATTCAGTCTCAGATGGAATACTGAACTGAATAGTTCAATTAATGGGAGGACAGGCAACCTCCCCTGAGAGGACATGGGGGGAAGACCTTGGGTCTTTTGAGCCCATAAAGCCACACAGATGTGACAAAGAATTGTAGGAAACCTGTGAGTAGTGGACAAGGCAGCAGACCATGGAATTTTTACCTTCTCTTATAGTGTAAATCATCAATAAGGATAGACAAATGAATTTAAAGAATTAAACAGCAAGCCTGTTCCTCCCCATAGAATGTTGCGTATCCAGACTGAAGAATTCAGAGTCTCTGTGTAAAGTCACAATAACAGCCACTACTTTTATTTTCTAAGTCCTAGCATGGACTAAGGCAGTCCAGCTCCAGATTAAAGAAAAGACTCGTCACATACACTACAGTTATAGGCTGTGAAATACACAGATATCTGAAGAAGTAAGCTGAACTCTCAAAAGCTCATAGCAAATAAATGTTAGTCCTTAGGAAGCCACTGGGCTTTTATCTTATTCTACAAAGATGTAATCTTCTATTGGAGATGTTCAATGACCTCAATATATAACAGTTTGGCCTTTATGTCTCAGGATGGGATTAAAACATGTTTCATGCTCCCCACAAATGGGATGGTAAAAGAATCATAACGACCAATCAATTAGCAGTTTAAAGGAAATATTACAGAAATATTGTTAGCCACATAGGCTAACAACTTACAGCATTCACAGTCTACAGTGATTTAGAGATGAAGTGCTATTTAATCTACTGGCCATCAACAGTAATCATGATGACCACTTGGAATGAAGTATAAATTTGCTAAAGGATTGCAGCAGGGGCCCTGACAGCAGCCAATACAATGAAATGTGTGTATCAAGGACTTCTTGCCCTGGGGCACCTTTTCTGAGTATAAACATAAGACGTCCTTTAAAAGATAGGTGTGGAGTTTATCTAAAGCCCATCTTTCAGCCCCAGTGGGGACTGGCTATAACATATTATACCTTTCCATTACATCCACAAAACACCCCTGCTAAGCAAGACAGGCCAAGAGAATGTGATGGGCCCAAGGCCACAGGCAAGCCCTTTCAGCAAAATAGCATTAGAATCTGGATTTCTCAGATCCCATCCCAATGCTCCAACCACTATACAAGCTGACTCTTATTAGAAACCGTGTCATATAGGAATGACCCCAGAGTCAGGATGAACAAAACTGCAAGAAGAATTCTCTCCTAGCAATGGCAATTGTAATGCTGTGCAGTCTGTTTCATGTTTTATGTTAGTCCCAGGATACTAAAATTTGGAGCAGTTCTAGTCCAGGTTTTACTCATGCCTAGGCAAATTGGCTGAAGGGCTGCTAGGGTAAGCCTGTGCTAGGTCTTATTTTTTTTGTGTCTGCTGACTAAAGTTACTCTGTGCTGACTAAAAGAGACTCTCGGCACGTTCCTAAATGACTGCTGAATCTTATAGCAATGAGATTAAGAACCCTGGGGAGAGTCAGCACCATGCCCTGGTAGGAAAAAGGGAGTGTGAGCATATATGAAACCAAAAGGAAAAAAATGCCTTCAAAAAGCATTGGGCTTAGAGGTGCAGATTTATAATCTCTGTCAAAATAGAAGCAGTGAGGAGTCCCAACATTACACTGATGGTTCCAGGCTGCTATGTCACTGTGTTAGTGGTATTAACTCCTGCCTTCAGGAACTGCACCTCAGAACTAAGGACAGCCTGGGAGGAAGAGAAATTCCTTGAGTCAGGCAGTCACATTTCCAAAGGCCTTGGGGAAAAGCCTCTCAGCCTTGGATCCCAGGCTGAGAGGCCTCTGTTAAGGGTATCTCCCCTCAGAGCTGACAGAGTCAAGGGAGTAGAGGCGCCTAGTCAGGTGACAAGCAAAGCCTTTAGAAAAAAAGCCTCTCAGCCTCTTGTCCAAGAGATCTGTTATGCTACATCTCCAAGTGCCTCTCATCAGAGCTGACAAAGCCAAGAAGGGGAGGGGCCTTTATTCAGGCAGGCATGCAGGCAAAGGCTCTTGAAAAGAGCCTTCGAACCAAGGGGTCTGTCAGGCCACATTTCCAGGATTCTCTCCTTGGAACTGAGGGGGCAGATGCCTTAAATTAGGCTGGCAGGCTACTGCAGCCTTGAAGGAACAGCCACTATGAGAAAGCTATGATGGTCCAAACCTCTGGACTTACCTTTAATGAGGCTAGCACAAAGCCACAGCCTTGGCGAAGAAGCTGTTGTGAGGAGGCTCTAATGCACCACACCTCTGGACTTAGCCCTTGGTACTCAAGGGTGCCAGAAAAGCGATCAGGCTGGCACAAAGCCACAGCCTTGGAGAAGAGCTGTTGTGAGGAGGCTGCCACACCTCCAGACTTAGCCCTTGATACTCAAGGGAGCTAGGGAGGGAGCAGGTGTCCTTAATGTGGCTGACATTTTCCACCATCTTGAATAAGCCTCTCTTGAGCCATAATGATGAAGGGAAAAATAGAACCATTTTCTTTAAATGTAGTTGTCTTTTTCACTAAAATGTCTATTGAGGGTTAAAACCATTTAAAATAAATAATTCTTCTCAGCCTCAAGGATGAGGTGAGGGAAAAGCAGAGAACAGTGGAGATCCTGTCTCTGAGGCAGCAAAAAAGAACTGAGGGAATAGTACTGTTCCTCCTGGTCATGTGATGATTTTGGCAGGAAGGCGTCAAAGGGAGGAGGGGCACTCCTAGTCTTCTAGAAAGCTCTGGAAAACTCTGTGGATGGCCTGCACATGCACAGATTTCCCCCCACCGACGTGGGATTGCACAGAAACCACAAAGATGAACTCCAGTTACTGTCATGACAAAGACAGTGCTGATGTGGCAAAGTGTTTGCTTACATTTTATTAGCAAAACATTCAAGTAAATGAATTGTTTCTTGTATGCCAGTGACAAGATCATTGTTAAAATAATTGTGCTATTATACAAAACCCACTAACTGGCTGATTTGAATTAATATTTACAAAGCAGGTCTTGTTGAGGGACAAAACTCCTTAAATTATGGCTCCTCTTGCTAGATGCTAAGGAATTCCTTACTTCTCATGGTGAAATGAACTGTCATAGTCTATATAGCACTGAGATGCCATCTGCCCTAAATAATCAGAGGCAAAATTCACTGGGGTGTGTACAGGCTTCCCTACAATTTGTTTTGGGGCTGTGAATCTTAAAACTTTAATTCTGTTTGTACTCATACATCCTCTTCCCTCCCCCACAACAACAGCAGTGCTTGTTCCAGCATAAATAGGTTACCTCGGAAAAGACACCCTGGCACCACAAATCCCATTATTAAATCAGAACTATTGAATCTACTAAATGAAATATAATTTTCAGCTTGACTGTTAAAATCAGTCCTAAACAATTCTAATGAACTAGTGGGACTGGATTCAATTTTTGGTTAAATGCATTTATAATGGTGGTCTTAAAACACTGGTGCACTGCACCATCTAATGGCAGGAGACATGCACTACAACAATTCACACTGGTTTGTGGTCCTGTAGTTCAAATCCTGGAAGTTTCTTTTTCTTAAAAAAAAGCCTTTTCCCTGGACAATTTTTTCAACAAGTCAGAATAATGAGATAATAAATTTAAAGTCACTTTTGTATATGATCATTATTGATATCTTTACCACATCAGTGGCAATATCTCTCATTTATTTTCAATTTCAATGTTTATTAGAGACAATGCTTATATTTAAACATATTCCTCTGATTTTTCATGGTATAAAAATACATTGCCCTTTATGTTAAAATAATTATTTCATTTTCAGTGTTGTTTTCAGAATCATATCAAAGAGTCCTTAAAAATGTCATACACCAATTACCAAATAGAAGAAATGATAGTGTAGCAAAGTTTAGCAAAATTATTTTCACATGGAAAATAAGTTGGTCATAAGTTGCATCTAACATTAAGTTAGTACTTAGCATATTTACTTTGCTCCACAGATTGAATTTATCCCTTTTTTCCTCACTGGAAAATTTCGGAGTCAATACATGGGTATTTGTCCCAGAAAATGAAACAAACATATTTTCATACCTTTGCAGCCACAATGCTCAGGCCCATCCCATTTTGTTTTTTTAGAGTCACAGTGATTATCTCAGGTTCCTTTCTCAATGGCTGAGCCTAAAGAAAAAGAACCCAGATGAATTCTTCAATACCTGGAACATTGTATAATACAGGATACTCAATAAATAATATTCATTCTGGATATAAGACAACTACAGGTATTGGGCTGTTGTATACAACATAACTCATTCTTATATATTTAAAATGTTTTTACTCTGCTTTCTAATAAAAGAATTCAGAAAAAATTAAAACCAGACCAAAACCCAAACAATTCACATATCAACCAACCCCCTAATCAGCATAAGAAAACAGTGCAGATAAAACCTTAATCTTCAAAAGAAGATTTAAAAACAGAAAGTATAAACTGCTTTCAAAAAGATAGCAGGAAAAGGAGTCAAATGCACTTCCTGAAGGAGGTGGCCCAGTGGGGCTACTCCCTGTGGAAATTGATCTTGCTTCCATGTAAGACAGAATAGAGACTAGAATCTTGTTGAAAGATCTTACAACTAGGGCTGTGCATGGGTGGGGAGATACGGTATTCGGTAACCGATTTGGAATACCTCTAAATCCAAAGCCGCTTCGGGTTCAGGAATCCGTGAAGATTCAGAGCATACTGAAGCGAGGGGGGGAAACTCACCACCACCACCCACCCTGGGCCAACCCCTCTACCCGCCATCCCCTTGGGGAGACCCCTCCACCCCCTACCCAACCCTGGGGAGACCCCTCCAACCCCCACACACTTACCTGGCGGTGGGAGGGTCATCAGCTGGGCGGCAGGATGGTGGTGGCAGCAGCACAAGGCAGCACAGCCTGGAGCCAGCTGGCTCCTCTGCCGCCGCCGCCTGAGCCTGCGGGGTGGTGGGGAAGGCTAGAGCCACCTCCTCCGGCCCTTCCTGCCCCTCAAACTGCCATTTGAGGGGCAGGAAAGGCTGGAGGCCGTAGCTCCGGCCTTCCCCACCACCCCGCAGGCTTGGGCGGCAGTGCGGCAGCAGCAGAGGAGCCAGCCCAGAGCCACGGCAAGGTAGGGGGGGGGGTTATGTTTAAAGGGCCCCACCACTGCTTGAAAACAGCGGTGGGGCCCTTTAAACAAGCCCTGAAGCTTTCTGAAGCATTTCTGAATGCTTTGGAAAGCTTTGCTTCGGTATTCCGAAGCGGGGCCAGCAGCTTGACGAATCAGGTCCGCTTCGGGTATCTTTACCCAAAGCAAAACCCGAATAGCACAGCCCTACTTACAACACCATGGTGGTTCAGATGAGAGGAGGTATTCCCTGGGGTTCTCAGGCCCAAGGCTGTTCAAGGCTTTAATTGATATAATCAGTACCTTGAACCAATCATGGAAGTAACTTGAAAATAAGTGCAGATGTTTCAAAACAGGTAAAATAGGAGCACACTGGCTCAACCCTGCTGGTAATTGGCCAGTGCCATTTTTGCATTAGCTGAAGTCTCTAGATTGTCTTCAAGGGCATCCCCATGTAGAGCAATACAGCAATACAGTCTGAAAGTCATCAAAACACAGATGACAGTGACCAGATGTATCTTGGAATAGGAGTAGTTACCATCATATCAGCAAAAGCTAGAAAAAGGTGTACCCAGCCATGGACGTTTGTGAGAATACTGAAGTACCCTAACAAGCTTCAAACCTGTTTCTTTCAATGGAGTGTAACCCTGTCTAGCGTAGTTATTTCCCAAATGCCCCAACTACCTGATACGTTTTAGTATGTGCAGTCTGAGAACACCTGTTTTTTGAAACCAGTATTCTTCACTTTACTTTTTATCTGCTTTGCCTAGCATTAAAAACATAAAAACAGACCACCTTTTACCCAGCAATGCATAACTATTTACAGAGATCTTTATCAAAGCTTGCATAAGAAGTTCTGAAGCTGTTATTCAACAACTGCTACTGAAAGATCCACTATTACTCTTCAAGTGAAGGTTCCTTTGATTCCCACCACAGACCAACTATACAAGTTAATGCCTTCTGAAAAAAATGGCTGAAAGTCTACCCAAATTATAGTATGCTGGTTACTTATGATAAACTTGGATAATGCTATAACGAAGATATAAATAAAAATGTATATATCTGTAGCAACTGGTTATATAACACATACATGTGTACATGCATCTTTGTGAACCACCAGAGAAATGTTTAATTCTGCAGATCTTTCAAGCTAGTTAACTGCAGATAACTTTTGACTTTATCAAAATACAAAAAGCAGAGTAAGTTTTCTTATATTTTGAAAAAGTACTTTTTATACTGTATATATGTACACATGTATCTATATGCAACAGTAAAACTATTCCATTAAATGCAGACTTACGTTACGGCGTAAGATTACAGTATTTAATTTTTTTATCAAGAAGTACAAAATCAAGCACATTTTGTAATAATAATAGCAGTCAGTTGAAAGAGAACAGTGAGCTATTAAGCAGTTGACATGAAACAATGCACTGCAAGGAATATCTGGTTGACCAAATAACTCAAGCAGTTAATTCTCTACCAGCTTCTGTTAAGGTGACAAGTTACTTATAAATGCTACTTCACTGAACAGTTCAAGTTACTGTACTATATGTTAATTTAAGTCCATAATGCCCACAAGATGAGTTCTTGCCAAGGCAAAACACCTAGAATAAGACTTAAAGCTCTACAAGAATTAAAAGAAAAAGCAGGATGTGCTTTGCCAGACTGGGAAATGTACTACAAAGCCTGTGTACTGGTGGTATGGATTAAAGAATGGATCTTAATCCAGAATATAAGGCTCTTAAAGCTAGAAGGGCATGATCTTAAACTGGGGTGGCATGCATTCCTCTGGTATCAGAAAGCTGAGGTACATAAGTATTTCAAAGATCATGTAATAAGAAAGTCCTTAATGTTAGTCTGGGAGAAATTAAAATCGCAGCTTTACAAAAGAATACCAAAATGGGTGTCACCAGTAGAAGCATTCACTCACCCAAATTTATTAAATTCGGAGAAAATATATAGATATGAGCAACTACTAGGGAAAGATGGAAAGTTAAACTCAACAGAGGAATTAAAAGAACAGGATATACAGATGGACTGGTGGCAAAGAGCACAAATCGAGTCCAGATTTGCTAAAGACAAACCGCAAAGGTTCTGTTTGGAACAGTTCCCCTTTGATAAATTACTATTGGAGACAAATGAAAAAATAATTAAGAAATTCTATATCTAATGCAAATGAAAAGGGAAGATGAAGTAATAAAAGACTGTAGGACAAAGTGGGCACAAAATTTGGGGCATGAGATAGATTTAGAACAATGGTCACAGACATGAAGATGAATATCAAAATAACAAAGTCAGTTCCAATCAAAGAACATTTGTATAAAATGTATTATAGGTGGTATGTGACACCGGAGAAACTGGCTAAAATGTATGCGGATACATCCAATAAATGTTGGAAACGTAAAGAAAAGCTAGGTATGTTCTATTACATGTGGTGGTCATGTAAAAAGGCAGCGAAATATTGGAAGATGATACATGGGTTACTTCAAGAAGTATTAGGCACGGCCATACCTTTCAAACCAGAATTGTTCTTATTGAATATTATGTCGGAGGGGGTAGAGAAGGAAAAGGGTTTTTTGATGATTCATGTAATTACGGTGGCAAGAATAATATATGCGAGGTATTGGAAGAAGCTAGAGATACCATTGAAATGAGAAGTGATAGGAAAAATCTTAGAAACAGCAGAAATGGATGTCTTAACAGACTTGATAAAAGAACAAAGTAGGGGAGATCTGCAGAAAAGATGGTCACCCTTTCATAGATGGGTTAAATCAAATTATGGAACAAGAAATTAAGTATAGGATATGAAGATAGGAGAGAATACTTACAGGAAATAAGCAAGGTAGACTTACAGGAAAATTAGGTTTTGGATAAGGAAAACAAGACATAAAGAAGAAGGAACTGTAGAGACGGAAAATGAGTATAATACATAGTTTGTTATTATCATCGCTGTTGATTTCTTACGAAGCTGTGCTTGATATCCCCTGATGTGATGTCTATGTGTATATGTATGTATTCTTTTTGAAATCAATAAAATTATAATAATAATAAAAAAGAAGAGTACTTGCCAGATCAGCATTGTCTTGTAATAGATGGCTTTCATAATCTGCACCTTCAAAATAGATTGTCCATGTTCCTGGTGAGCGTGGATGAGGTGTTAATCTACAAAATCCTAGAGGGGGAAGACAATGAATATCTAAACTTGATTCATATTGCCAAAGACGTCTATCAGAGTGTCTATGAAATCCATGCTAAAATTGTATTGAAAATATAGATTAGGAATTTTATTTGATCACTACCTTACCTCACTAACAATGTAGAGAACAATTAAATCCAAAAGATTACTTTACTCCAACACATTTGTATGTGAATGTAACAAAAGTAAAGCAGATTAAGTTACTGTTTTGTTCAATGCAACACATTAATATCTATGGCAATGCCATTTATAAATTCATACATCCCAAACCATTTATTAACCATGACTGGAACAATATGCCAAAAAATCTTTAAAATCAATTTATGTTTCAAGAGACAGCAAGATAATTTTTCTTTAAAAAAAATGACTAAAGTAATGGTTTATGGCACAGTAAGAGACAAATTTCTAAGAGAAAGAATTAACCTTTTAAGTGTTAGCATGGATTTACAGCCCCACCACTTAAAACTCTCCTTTTGCTTTCAAGGCAACACAAATTCTAAAATCTACAAGGTAAGCAATTACTGCCTCAAAAGAAAAAAATACTTTTACTTTAAGGGAATTTTTACTATGCTAACTTTCTAGGCTTCAGTAGCAAGCTGCAGTAACAAATATTTTCTATAGGGCAGATGACTAAATAAAAAATTTCATAGATTTTTCTCTCTAACAAAAACCAGCAGTATATTCTCCCACTTAATTTCCTAAGAAAATGGCATCCAACAAAAAGAACAAATAGTACAGAATATGTATCATCACTATGACAGCAAACTAGAAAGACAATACTGCTATGCCTGATCTAAGGGATCTACAGTTAAAAACTCCATGGTAGGAACAACAAAGCCAGCCAACATTATGGTTATCAAAAGGAAGGCTCCCCTGGCAACTTATGTGAGAAACAAGGAGTGGACAAGCCACAACCAGAGGGATAAGGATGTCAATCACTGCAAAAGGCTCAACTACTAATTATCCAAGTATGAATTTATAGATGCAATTTATCAATTATACAAAGTGACTACATGCTTATATAAATACTTATACTCTTAAAATCCATACAAAATCTAACAGCATTCCAACATGTACAGTAACAACCATATACACACAGTGATGTATTACAGATTCATATTCCACATTCAATGAACATTGGCCGCTATTTGTCAATGCAATAAGTCTCTTTCTTTCTTTCTTTAAGTGCACCATGGAAGGACTCCTCAAGTGGAAAACAATCAGACGAAGAAGGTAAGTCACTGGTCACTGGTTTCCATATGGTCTGTGAATAATCACGTTATTTTTCTTTTTAGATTGGACCGTGAATCACCCTGGGGGCATGGCAGAGCCATGAACCCACAGCCTGACAAGGGGTCGGCTATTCAAACTACATGTTTCATAAGCATACTTCTTCAGGGCAACAACCTGGGTCCAATAATCACTTTCTCTGCAATAATAAAAAAATCTTCCTCAGTCTCTAATTCCTTACACATCAAAAAGGAGCGTGTCTAAAACTTACCACACTTGAAAAACAAATTTTCCAAATCCAAATAGCAACACACCAGAATTAACAGCCGTATATACTGCCCCACCTGCTTACTCATGCTATAAGCTTCAAGCAATCACATGCAATGACAAAATTAAAGGTACATGATCCCTCATCTTACATGCATACAACCACTCTTATTAAACATTTACAAGAAGCAGGATAAATTTAATTCATTACTGAGGCCTCTCAGTTTCAAGCTCTCTAAGGTGTATATCCAGTATGCCTCCTTCTGTAAAAGTACTAAGAAAAGGATTGGTGTAAGACAGTATAGAAAGACTACCAACAGGAATTGCTATTTAGATTATAGCTCATACCACCCTAAGCAACTCTGAAACAATATTCCATTTGAACAGTTCCTTAGACTTAAACGGAACTCCTCGGAAGCAGGGGACTACCATAGGGAGAGGACTGCTATGTGCTGAGCCTTTAAGGGCAGAAGATACCCAGCTCATATATTGACAGAGGCATAATGGAGAGTGGAGGCTGTGAAATGTCAGGACCTGTTCAGCACTAAGACCTGTAAGGACCTGTTCAGCACGGGCCCACCAGGATTAGATGGGTATTGGATTTTACACCTTTTGCCCAAAGTATCAAGAGAATAGCATACAAACACTGGCATCTAATAACAAGGATAGATGGATGTGAAAGGCCACCAACAGAGGGTTTTAAAAGAACCAGAGGGACCATTCTGTTGGGTCAACAAGACCTGTGGGACACTTTCGGTGTCAGGTATGCCCATTGGCCTGACGGGTAGTTCAGAAGAAATAAGAGAGATTCAGACACTCATTCATCTACAAAGTTTTTCCACCTGTCAGTCTTCAGGAGTGGTCTATCTGATTATATGTGGTTGTAATCTAATGTATGTGGGCAGCACCATCCACCCCCTTGGAGCCCGATTATGGAACATACGTCCCGCATCAAAAACAGGATTCTGGAGGCACCCCTGGTTGAGCACTTTATTAGTAGTCACGATAAGGAAGATGAGTTTAAATTTATGGTTTTGCAGGTAGCTGGACGGGGGTTCCCGCAGGAGATCCGGAGAGAACTTTTACAGAAAGAGGCATACTGGATATACACCTTAGAAAGCTTGAATTCGAGAGCCTCAATAATGAATTAAATTTATCCTGCTTCTTGTAAATGTTTAATAAGAGTGGTTGTATGTATGTACGTAAGATGAGGGGTTCTGTGCCTTTAATTTTGCTGTTGCGCGTGATTGCTTGGCGCTTATAACATGAGTAATCAGGTGGGGCGGTGCACATGACTGTTAATTCAAGAGTGTTGCTGTTTGGATTTGGAAAATTTGTTTTTTCAAGTGTGGTAAGTTTTAGACACCCTCTTTTTTGGACTCAGGTTGCTGCCCTGAAGAAGTATGCTTACCAAACATGTAGTTTGAATAGCCAGTCCCTTGTTGGGCTGGGGGTTCGCGGCTCTGGCGTGCCCCCAGTGATTCATGGTCGAATCTGAAAAAGAAAAAAGAAAAAACAATGTGATTATGCACTGACCATATGAAAAACCAGTGACCAGTGACTTACCTTCTTCATCTGATGGTTTTCCACTTGAGGAGTCCTTCCATGGCGTACCTTAAAAAAAGGAAAGAGACTTACTGCATTGGACTTTACAAATAGTGGCCGATGTTCATTGAATGTGGAATATGAATCTGTAATATGTCACTGTTTGTGTGTATATGATTGTTACTGTACATATTGGAATTTTGTTAGATGTGTATGGATTTTAAGAGTATTAGGAAGTATTTATATAAGCACATAGTCACTTTGTATCTATAAATTCATACTTGAATAATTCATAGTTGAACCTTTTGGTGTGACTGACACCCCTATCCATCTGGCTCTGGTTTGTCATCTCCTTGTTTCTCAACATTATAGTTATAACAGCAGCAAAATTTCCAGAAGATCACATAATAATACACAAAAATTTCATTTAGAGGAACTACAGCAAAGAAAATACCTTTTGACCTAAGGCAAGACTAACCTCTTTGGCAAAGTGGATCTAAAAATTCTTGTAATCCATTTGGGATGTTTCTGACCACATCACATGAATAGCCATCTTCTGGCAAAAGAAAAGGTAGTTGTAGATCAGGATCTTCTTCTAGCTGAACTTCCCTGCCATCACTACGAGCCAGCTCATCAGCAGTATTTTCAGCCACTGCAACAACATTTTCTATTAACTCCTGAGGGAAAAAAATGAACAAAGTTATAACAAAAGTCCAAGCATATACCAATACGGTTCCATATTCTAGTTGCTCCCCTGTCAGAGAGTGGTACAGCTGAACGTGTAAAATTTTGAGGTAAGTGACAAAAACCTTCACCTCGTTCAACAAAAGATCTTCAATAAAAATCCTTCAGAATATTTTAAAAAT
This sequence comes from Eublepharis macularius, assembly GCF_028583425.1. Classification (NCBI taxonomy): domain Eukaryota; kingdom Metazoa; phylum Chordata; class Lepidosauria; order Squamata; family Eublepharidae; genus Eublepharis; species Eublepharis macularius. The sequence goes on along the minus strand of NC_072790.1, from coordinate 142,539,333 downwards.
GAGGCATTACAAACTAAAAAAAATGTGTCCTAACTAATGTAAAGAAAGCATTACAAGAGGCTTATGCAACTTAAGAATCATGCTTCAAAAATTTATTTTAGAACCTTACAGTAGTTAGTTCCCTAGCATAGTAATTATCATGGTCACAGACAGGAAGGAGGCTGTCCTGCCCTTGAAACGTAAGACAGCCACTTAACTCGAGCTTTTGGGAGTGCTGTCCCATATCTAATCATCTTTCAGAGGGGAGATGGAATGTTAGAGGAAAACACCAGTATTGCACTAGCTGCACTGGTTACGGGTGGAGTGCCGGATCAGGTTCAAGGTCTTGGTATTAACTTACAAAGCCCTATGCGGATTGGGACTGGTGTATCTGCAGGACTGCCTCTCCCTATATGAGCCCCGGAGGACGCTTCGATCCAGCGATAAACAGCTGTTAATGGTCCCTGGCCCCAAGGAGGCCCGCCTAGCGTCTACCAGAGCCAAGGCCTTTTCGGTCCCGGCTCCAACCTGGTGGAATGCTCTGTCTAAAGAGACCAGGACCTGGCTGGATTTGCTACCCTTCTGCCGGGCCTGCAAGTCAGAGCTGTTCTGCCAGGCGTATGGTTGACGCTGGCTGGGCCTCCCCGCCAGCTAACTAGAGGAGAACATGCCCCCCTACTGGAAGCACTTACTGCCCAGCCTTGTTAAATACTTTTGGAGAAGGTTGGGTGGTGGTCTTTGGAGAAGTCTGCTGCTGTATTTTTTTTTAAAAAAATATATAGTTTTATTGGTTTTAAAGCTATTTGTATTTTAAATTATTATACCAGTTGTAATCCTCCCTGAGCCTGCTGATGCGGGGAGGGCAGAATTAATTAATTGAATAAAAATATAGCAGCAGTTCAGTTCAGAGATGCCTCAGTAAGAGAGCTGACGGCATCAAGGGTAGCTCTGTCTGGTAGTGTGGCAGAGTGGCTTAGCTCTATCTCCGGGAGTGGACAAAGTAGCCAATTGTGAGGCCTGTTACTGGTGTTGAGCAGTCCTGGTACCATTTTGTCTGACTATTGTAAAAGGGCAGGCTGGTGTGGGTAAAATCCTGCGTGCGTGAAAGTTTCTAAACTGGTAGCTAGTTAAAGCCTGTTTGTACTAAAAACTATTGAAATGGATTCAAATCACAATTTGAAGCTATAACTTGATCATGTTTAAGTGCCACAGCCACTCTCCTTTGAATGCTGGGAGACCTGGACTGCTGTTCTGTTCTTTAAAAACCATCTGCACATAAATAAATATTCTTTGTTTTTTTGCTGAACCACCGCTTCAGTGATCTCTGTACTCTTGTTATGTACTGGGTTGAGTTTGGGCTGAGCTCGGTTCCTACTGCCTTGATGTTCGTTGGTTGTTACTTGTTAGCAGCAGCCAATCAGTCCGCAGAAACAAAGACCAATCACAGGGCTGAAAATCAGTTATGCTGTATATAGTTAATGCAAATTGAGGATTCTAGTTGTGTGTGTTCCTATTGGTTATTGCTTGAAAGGGGTGTGGGGTTTATGTGTATATATTGGTTCCTGTTGAGTCTCTCTCTGCTTTCATTTGTCTGCTTCCAGTTCTCAATAAAGCTGTTACTATGAGCTGAAATCTCTATTCCTTTGAGCTGAAATCACAATACTTAATACTCTTCAGGTGCAATACAAAAATTACCTCAACAGAGAACTCAAAGCCAGATATACTTGCTATCATAAGGACCTCTAGCAATTGTGGGGAAGATTTATATTTCAAAACAAATCCAGTTCCCAAAAATATAGGAGGTTGTGTGGGTTCCTTCAATTGGAAGAAAAGCCCTGTTACAATCATCATCGTCATCATCACCATCATCGTTATATTTATGTACTGCTTTCAATATTTAAAGTACATCTCAGATTATTTTGTTGTATTCCTTCAACAACCACATAAGATGGGCCAGTATTATCCTCATATCATAGATAGGGAGCTGAGTATGACGGGCCTTGATTAAGTTCATTTAGTAAGTTTGTCACATAGGTGAATGTTGAACGAAAGACCTCCTGCGACTACTGTTCAAGAGGCTCTTCCATTTCAAAAATTACAAGTGAAGCACAAAAAAGCCCAAGTGATGCCTCCTGCTGTATCCAGTTGACTAAAATCCAGGAAACTACTGTAACAGTGTTTTTTTTAATGTTCTTATGGCAATTTATATGTAGCGATAATTTCGGATTACACAAACACATACACACATATATCCCTATATATAATAAAGGTCCCAGACGGATAGACAAATTTGTACAACAGAGCCAGCCTATAGGTTTACAGAAAATGTTGCTTTAAAAAAAACTTATTAATTTAGAAGCCTCCTTCAGCACACCAATTAAATGTGACATCTATGCATATGCAGATGTTACCATATGCCTTTCCCTTGTGATTTCTCATGGGTCACCACCCGTACTGTGTTTAACCTAATACACGGTAGTATTTTTCAAGAGGCTGAGGGCAGTACAGCAGTATATGGTAGAGCAAGAAAGTTATACTAATAACAGCTTATCGTAGTAGCTAGGAGTGTGTGAAGGAAAAAAAATTTGACTGATTCGGTTCAGTAATACCGAACTGGGGGGGGGGGGGGGGCGGGAATCAGAATTCAGGGAATACTAAATTCATTCTCCAGTTTGGTTCGGTAATACAGAGCAAATTTGATAAAATTTGGCCATTGTTTTTAATGGGAAACTCAATTCCAAAATTTCCAGTGGCCTGGGGGAGGGGGTCATGTTTTGACCAAATTTCACCAAATTTGAGAGAGTCTACCCCTACCTGTCCTCTAATGACCCCTCTGCGTTTAATTAAGACTGGACCCCTGGGGCTTTTTATGGCCCCTGAAAGAAGGTGTCCCCAGCCACCTCTAATCTCCATTATTCCCTATGGAGAAAACTATCTGAGGGCTATCCAGAGGGCTGGGAGTGGCATTCTGCAAGCAAAATCTTCCCAATTTACAGCAGACCTCCTCCTAACTATCCTCTAATAACTGCGCAAGTTTCATGAAGACAGAACCACGGTGGGGCATTTTACACCCCCCCCAAAAGGAAGTGCCCCCAAGCTACCTCCGATCTCCATTATTCCCTATGGGAAAACCTACAACTAGCTTATCTTAAAAAGACTTCACAACTCTCTCAAGATACCCAAAAAGTACACCCAAACACCACTAGGTTAAGTTAACAAACTGAACCAAGCACCCCAACGAACACCCTCCAAAAGAAGAACAATCAACAACAACTGAACATCTGACCAAACCAAACTTCTATGCCAACAGATAACAGAACCCAACAAAAAACACCAACCAAACATCTGTAAAGAAAGCTCAACAACAGGGGAAAACAGCTCCCAGAGAACAAATGAATTTAATAAAATTAACAGGAACTATAAAACTCCAAACAAATTACCCACAAGATAAAACACCTCCCCCTCCCCACCGCAGAAGAACAAGAAGCAGCAAAATGAACCGTAAATATAGCCAGACAATATAACCAGGAAGCAGCCAGGAATCTACTCATTGGACAGCAGAGTCCAGTCGCAGTCCAAAGCAGGGCAGGAGAGAAAGCCAACAGCCAGCAGCAGCAAGCAGGCAGTCTCTCTCAATCTCCAGGCCAGAGCAAAATGGAGGCTGACTGAGGCAAACCTCCTAATTTAACTCCTTGCAGAAGTTTTAAAAAGGCACTCTCCCTCTTGAGAATCCCATTGGCCAGAGGAGAGCTGCTGCAAAGATTGACTACTCATACTCCCCGCTCTCTTCTGTCTCTGACTCACTCCCCCTTCCCTTCTCCCCTCTCCCATCTGGTAAAAAAAGGCAGGAAGCAGTGTTTCTTTGCTGTTCCTTAGCAAAGGAATAGCATATAACAGAGCTGCCGTACTTCCTAAATTTTACCAAATAAATTCAGTAAACCTAAATTTGGTATTACCGAATTCATTCAGTAATAAAAATTTAACTTTGGTAACACAGAGTTTTACTGACCCAGGTAAAATTTGGTAATTTTTACCGAATTCCGAACACAAATTACACATCACTTGTTGTAGCTTTAGGTCATAACATACTAAGAGGAGAGAAGGGAGCGTTTTGCCCAGTGACCATTTAACATGTTAGAGAACAAAGTATCTCAAGTCTAAGCTGCTATTTAAACTATACTGTACAAGACGCTACTATACCAATTTTGTCTGATAGATCTCTGTAACATTTGTTCCCCATGCCCAAATTCCATCTTTAGTCTCTCAGACTTCTTTCCAATGAACAATAACCAGGCCGTTCTATTCCAAGCCTCACAGACTCTTTTTCGCTTTGACTCTTTTTTTTTTTTACCTCCTCTGTCCCTCTTTCCATCAGACCTCAGCCTTTTCCACCCCTTACTTACCTAGGTGCTGGCTTTCAAACCCACTACGTAAGGTTATACCATTTTCTTTAGCCTCTCTGACAGCCAGGCTGTCCCCTCCAGTCAACTTCCTGACCTCTAATCTATTCTGTAGCTGCTAAATGCACACAAATCCTTCAGCTCTCAACACAGTGCTTACATTCTTATTTTTCCAAAACTAACATTTCCATTCCTCATAGAAATGGTAGTTTGCTGACACTTTTAGCGCAACCATTTATAATGTTTGTGAACCCTCTTTGACATCTCAATAACTCTATTATTTCTTAGTGAAAGTTAACTATTTTTTTTCACACCACACCTTCAAAATGTTCAGTGATTACGGGTTGGAAAACTGTTGGAAGTCAATTAAAAAGGGGGGAGGAAAGGGAGGGGGTTAGAAATAGACTTACAAGGGGGTAATGTATGTGATGAACGATATTATAATCTAATCCAATAAAAAAATTTTATTAAAAAAAATGTTCAGTGACTAAACTCACTGTGTTACTGGAAAATGCTACTTAATATTCTTAATCAGAAGATCCCTCCCTTCCCCAATATATTAAAAGCCAATAACAAACTTACTGTTGGGATAAATGGTTCGTCTGGGGCACAGTGATAATTCTGTAGCAATGCATGCAGTTGAAGAGAATTGAGTTTAAAGCAGGTACTGTTAATATTTGGAATGTCTTCAGGTGAATATTTATCCATAGTAAGTAGTGTTGTTGCCTAATAAAGCAAAGTTAACTGTTAGCGGAACCATTCTTTGTTTTACTGTTCATAAGATAATGCACTAAATTGTTCTTAAGTTACTATCAATTGAGTGTTTAAATTCTTCATCAAATTAGACATATTAAAATAGTTAAAATAAAACTAAACAATGTGGAAACAGTATAGGACGAAAAGAAAAGAGATCCATTTGAGAAGAGAACATCTAAGTTAACTGTTTGATTCACTGATAACCCTAATTTGCAGCTACTTTTCTCATGCAAGTGACTAAAGATCCAACACTGAATTGCCACAATTAAAAAAGAAAAACATTACAGCATTATAGAAAGAAGCATTTGTTTTTCTGGCCACTTGTCAATACCCACTTGTACTATCCTGCTAAGGTGACAGTCAGCAGCTAGCTCCAAGCCCTGTTTTTCAGCCCAGGCTTCAATATGTCCCAGCTGCTGGCGGATGATGGCTCCCCAGTAATGTGAACATAATCCTGAATCTGGATCAGTAACCAATCTATTAAAAAGCCACATGTTGATAAAGTGAAACAGCTGGGAGAAGAGCTGTATTGTTAGTGCAGCATTCACTCTACAGCGTCGCAGCAGGGACATGGCTCCAGTTAGAGTATGCAAGACATCATCTAGAAGGGGGGAAAAATTACATGATATTCAACTGAACTATTCATTTTAAATATTAAATACTAAATTAATATGAAAGACTGAATTACAGTAAAGACTGCTATCACTTAACATAATGGTTTACATCATTAACATTTTATTAATCACACTAAAGCATTCCTTTTATATGGCCGAAAAACAAAGTAATATTAAAATTTAAAATATCCTTTAGTTTAAATCATTTTTATAAAGAAAGATAAAATATATAGATACTTCTGGGATTCAGCCTGGCTCAGCTTAAAGAATAATAGATATTATTATCATCATCATCTCACCTTACTTTTATTACAATCTGATAGCAATAGGTTTTCAAACAATGATTTCTGTCTGATCTCTCTGAAACTACAAATTGCAGCAACTGGCAGATGTGCTATTTGCATATATCAGAAAAACAGAGGCAATTATTTAAAATATTTATACCAGTTTATCCAAGGCAGCTAAAAATTATGACCATAAACCACAGGAATTAAATTATTATTTTTTTAAATCAGGTTCTATTAATTACCTGACAAACAACAAGTATTAACTAGGAAAATGTTTCATCATAAAAAAGCCCCTTAAAAGGGCAATCTTCCAGCATTTTCCTGGCTTATCATCTTGGTAGCTTGCCAGCAAGGCCCCTATCTCAGTTGGTGGAAATGGTTGTGCCTGGTGCTGAAGATCCCTAGGATAACAGGGGAACTTCAACATTCAGCCTGAATCCAGAGAAACATTTCCATGAGTTCAAAGACTGCTGCCTATGGAGTACAACTTCCTAATTTTCTCTCTTCCCATAGCATATCAGAAAGCCCCAAGAAATTCTTTTCATGGGGGATTCCATCTGGATCACAGCTTTCATGCACAAATGCCTTATCTGACCCAGCTCAAGATTTTATGGCTGCCACATCTACCATGGGCTTATCTCAGGCTTTAGACCCACCACATAAAAAGAGCATATGCTATATTTCATTATTTGTAGCTTTATGGGGATATTGTGGGAAAGCCAAAAGCAGACTATTACCTACTAAAGGCTTTGCTGAAGTGCGCCTACAGAGGTAACAAGTCGATTATAATGGTCTCCCACCAGAGGCAGTTGGATTCAACTGGTCCCCAAGATGCTCTGGGGGAACTGGAAGAGTCAAAGTGGCCGTCTACAAGGTCACTTCCCAGTTACCTCTCCCTTCCTTAAATCTATGCCAGGCATTATGGTTTAATCTAAACTGGCAATGCTGATGAGGGTGGAGAGATGTCTAGAATGTTGATGGCAAAAATTTGAAGCTCATTATAGAGCACATTGTAAACCTATGAGAAAGCAGTGGCAGATAAGATTTATTTCTTCACTACCACTGCACTAGTGAAATTGCAACCAGCACACTTCATTCAGCAACTAATGATTACAATGTGTGAGTCTCAAAGTGATGGTGATTAGACCATTAGCTGATTATTTTGCACACTTTTTGCCAATAAACAGTACTAACCCAAGCAGAGTTACATCCTTCTACATCCACTGCAGTCAATGGCTTAGATTAGAGGGATGTAACTTTGCTTAGCACAGTACAAGAATCTCTCAAATTCACTCCAACAAATGCCAATTTATCAATTTGTCACGAGGAAGCCTTTGCTGAAGAAACTCTTCCCAGAAAAGCAGGTTTCAGCTAATTATAAAGTACTCTCTAATTTACTATTCCTGTAGAAGATAACAAAACAGGTTATGGCAGAGCAGGATTTCCTGGATGAAACAATCACCCTTGACTATTTTCAATTTAGCTTCAGGCATGGTTTTGAAACACAATCAGCCTGGGTAGCAATAATCTGAAGCTAGAGGGAATACATTTCTGCTATTCCTGCTTGATCTTTCTTGCAGCCTTCAATACAAAGGAATATTGTACCATAAGGACTATCTAACAAGCACAATGATCCAGTTGAGACATTAAGATTGTGATGTGCCATCAACACATTAATAACATCAACCTATATATTTCTGTGAACAAACCACCAGACGCAGTCTCCGTCCTTGACCAGCATATGATAGCTGAGGGAGAACAAGCTTAAACTAACTCTGACAAGATGAAGATAATGTATTGGTTGGTAAGGGTGTGGTCCAGGAGAAAACTTTAGTGGGGTGCAGTTTTTTCCTAGTATATTCAGTTATGAGTTTGGAAATGTTCTTGAGCTCAGTTTTTTTGCTGGAGAAATTGCTGCTACAGTGGCCAAACATGAACGTGCCGGTTCATGAGCCTGGCCCATGAACCGGCACCTCTCTCAGAATCAGCTGATTTTGCCTTACTGCTTCATGCTACTGATTCAGGCTTGACTACTATAATATACAGCACCAGTTGCTGCCCTTGAGGACAACAGTGAAGCTAGCTTATCAATGGAGTAATCCGGATGGATCAAATTATCCCAATCTTATGGTCATTACTAGGGATGTGTTTAAGTGGTTAATAAGTGCAATAGTGTCTTAATAATAATAGTGTCTGATTAATAAGTGCAATAGTGTCTTTTACTGGAACCTTGCACTATTGCACTTATTAATCAGACACTATTATTATTAAGACACTATTGCACTTATTAATCAGATTTTCCCAGAGGATGTAACAGCCTTATTCCACCATTGTCTGACAACCAGTTACTTCCAATGGGACAACGAATTCTATCAACAGATGGATGGGGTGGCCATGGGGAGCCCACTCAGCCCAGTTATAGCAAACTTCTACATGGAACATTTTGAAAAAACAGCTCTAGAATCAGCACCCCACAAACCTAGTGTATGATTCCGGTTTGTGGATGATACGTTTATCATTTGGAGCCATGGGGAGGTAGAACTGATGGGGGTTTTGAATCATCTCAACAACATCCACCTGAACATACAATTCACAATGGAGAAAAAAATCGAGGGAAAACTCACATTCCTGGATACCTTGGTCATCCGCAAAGCAAACTTTCAGTTAGGTCACAAGGTCTACAGGAAACCAACTCACACTGATCGGTACTTGCACAAAAACTCCAATCACCACCCCCGACAGAAAAGAGGCATAATGAAAACATTAGTGGATCGTGCAAGACGGATATGTGAGCCGCACTTTCTCAATGAGGAAATTAATCATCTAAACCACGCACTTCAGGCAAATGGCTACTCCAGAAATGAAATCCAAAGAGCAATCAAACCCAGGATGAATCAAACAACCAAGGAAAAACAGTCTCCTACAGGAAAAGTGTTTTGCCATATATCAAAGGAATTACTGATCAGATGGGAAAGCTTATGAAAAAGCATAACCTTCAAGCAGTATTCAGACCCACCCGAAAAATACAACAGATGCTACGATCAGCAAAAGACAGTAGAGACCCCCTCACCTCTGCAGGAGTATACCGTATACCCTGCAGCTGTGGACAAGTTTACATCGGGACCACAAAGCGTAGCATCCAGACAAGAAGAAAAGAACATGAAAGACACTGCAGACTTGGACAACCTGAAAAATCAGCAGTGGCTGAATATAGCCTAACGCAAACAGGGCACAGTATCTTATTCCAGGACACCAAAATACTGGACAACACTTCCAACTACTTTGTCAGACTGCACAGGGAAGCCATTGAAATTCACAAGCATAAGCAAAACTTCAACAGGAAAGAAGAAACCTTAAGAATGAACAGAGCATGGTTTCCAGTTCTGAAAAACACCAGGCTAACAAAACATTCTATCCCTGACAATAGCCCTGCAGAGAAGATTAGCACATCAAGTACCAATCCATATGCAAAAGAACCTCCTCAGGATACAGTGAAGCCTCCCGCCATTAGCATTCCACACCCTGGGAAACTCTTACAGGATGACTCAGCTCAACCCCACCCCTCCTGAATAGATACAAATGACCTACATCTTTTCCACACTGTGACACTGAGAGATCTCTGTCTTTTGGTGCTACACCTCTGAAGATGCCAGGCACAGCTGCTGGCGAAACGTCAGGCACTACAATGCCAAGACCACGGCAATACAGCCCGGAAAACCCACAACAACCATCGTTCTCCGGCCGTGAAAGTCTTCGACAGTACATCAGTTCTAGGCATATTTTTCAATTTGACATCTATACACTCGAACAATATTGTCATGTCTGCATCTCTGCATCCATGTTTTTTTAAGTGTTGAACCACTGCTAATACTGTGCCTTGATTTCAGGTTGCAAATGCTCTAATCACTTTTGTTTCTCTTCCTCTACCAGCCTGAGAACACAGCTGTGTTATCTTTCTTTGAAGTTCACTGAAATGACCCTGCACTGTCTGAAATGTTGCCGTTTCTTATGCCTTTTTGTCCTGTCTAGCTAAACTCCAGAAGAAGTTCCCAGACTCCTTCCCGCGCGATTCTGTGGTCTAGGCGGGAGGAGGGGAAATGTTTGAGTATTTAGAGCTGTATTTTTCCTCAAGTCTCCATTCCTATCAAGGAAGCATGTACTGCTTCGATGCTTTCTTGCCTCTAAGTAAACCTATGGACATATATATGGAAAGAACTGGATTTCTGAATAAAATCATTTAACCAAGAGCTCGGACTTCTTGTTACAATGGTTACAGAGACCTGTCCTGTCATCCATAGCCTGACATATATATGAAGCCACACATAAGATATGCTTTTCAGCCAAGAAATCTGAATGCACGTACTATTTATGTTACAATAAAGGCATGTAATAATACTACTGAAAAATTAACATTATGCTACTATTATATAATCTCATAAATGCAATATAAAATACAATTCCCATGTTTCTCGTGCTAACATAAAACCAAAAAATTGAAATTGGGGCAAGGGTGACTCAGCATTATGGCTGCCACTATTCTGTAAGATTAAGTACATAGGCTGTAATCTGAGGTATAGTGAGAGAGGACAAAACATTGCCTTCATCCAGAAACATAAGTCAGAGGGGCCAGTTTAGTCTCACCACCGTTGTCAGGGTGCATACCACCTTTCTTCTGTATTAAGACACACACTCATGTCTATCACACTGTTAAAATACTCATCCTCCAAAAAGCTCAGGGAGCTGAATATGGATCTCTCCTTTACCACTTCAGCCCACAATAACCACATAAAGCAGGTTAAGCTGAAAGAGTGACTTGACTAAGACCATGCTGTAAGCCTCATGGCAGAGAAGGGACTTAAACTTGAGCTGCAAACTTGCTTCTCATATGGGGAAGCACAAAGTACAGCACCTAGGAAGAACACTGCAGTGGGATAAAATCATATTTTGATGTAGAACTAAAAACCTCTGGTGTGGAGCCCATATGGGGTAAAATTAACCTTACTCCAATTAGGGGACCCTACTATATACAAGTTTCCTCACTATACTACTGTCACAACAGAAGAAATTGAACTTAGAAAAATGTAATTATCAAGGATCTAACCTATTTTAGGCCTTTGAGGATTATTTTCTTCTGGATCATCAAGAAATGCAGGCATGTAGTTGTTAAGCTCCGACTGAAGACAATGGACCAGATATCTGAAAAAACAAGTTTTGTGAAAATATTAAGGCCTTCATCCAACTAGAGAATTTTTAGCTGATTATATGGATGACAAAATGAGATGAGATAAAATGTCAAAATTCTGATTTCATTTCATGATCTTATCTACTATTTACATTGACGTAAGCTTGAGGAGCTTTCCCATATTCTTTCCAAGAAATGAGTACATTAAAAATATCTCTGCATTATAAACCAAGGCAAAAATACCATACTGTGGAAAGTAAAAAGTTCCTCTAGAATATATAAAGATTTTCTAATTACTATTAATTTTGTATATTAATCTTATGGATAGGAAATTAAATAATTGTACTAATAATCAGAAATCTTTCTTTTGCGAGTATTTTTGGGAAATCACCACCCCTCCCCCTTTTTTTACATTCCAGTGAAAGTCTAGTACTTAACCTATCAGCTTTAATACAAATTTGGGCACTAACCATGAGCATATTATCACTACAATTACAATCATGAAGAAAACAGAGTTGCACTTTCCATAACTGTTGTTCATTGATGCCTTCTTTGCAGGCACACATGGGGACTGTGCACGTGCAGGCCAGCTGATTGGTGAGGTTTTACAGCTACAATCCACTAGGAGGCACGTCTCCTCATTGCGCATGTGCAGCACTTCATACCGCGTATGCCACCAGGAGATGGCACCCCCTTACCCTCAGTTTCTTCTGAGTCACTGGCCCAACAAGTGAATATCGAATAGGCACAGTGGGGCAGGAGGGAGGGTATGTTTACCTGTACAGAAGACGTTAATGAACAACAGCTAGGGTGCGTGCAACTTTGTTTTTATTGTCCGTCTTCTGTGCAATCCCACATGGGAAACTCACCCGGAAGTGGGTGCGTCTCTTACTGGCGTTATCATGATATCTGGTTTGTCCCTCAGTATTTTGCTGACTGTCCTGGCAATCAGGGGAATAGGAGGGAAGGCATAAAAGAGATGTCCCTTTCACGGTTACTGGAATGCATCCCCCAGAGAGTTCCTGCCTATACCCTCTCTTGGGCAAAACTTTGGTGCTTTCTAGTTCCCTTCTCTCGCAAATAGGTCTCTGTTCAGGTAACCCCAATCCCTGAACACTTGTTTCAGATATGTTTTTCAGGGACCACTCATGATTCTCCATGTTTAATCTGCTTAATTTGTTTGCTACTACATTTGTACTGCCCAGTATGTGTACAGCCTGCAGAGCAATGTTTTGTTCCAATGTCCATTCCCAGATGAGTATTGCCTCCTTGCAGAGTACTCTGGAAGTGGTGCCCCCATTTGTTTAAATAAAACATGGCAGTACAGTTGTTGGTCAGCATCTGTACCCTCTTTTTTGTAACGATATCATTGTAATGATATCGTTACAAAAATGATATTGTATAGTATGTACAATGATATTGTAATGATATCATTACAAAGAAGAGGGTACATTGTAATATCTGTGAATGGCTCTCAAATCAAGGACACTGATATGTAATTCCCTTTTGCTTCAGCCACCTCCCATCGGTGTTGAGTGAACCACAGCGAGCAACCCAACCCACTCTTGAAACATCTGTGGATATGGTTACCTCCAGTTGTGGAGACTCAAATTCCATTCCAACTAGAAAGTGGTTATCATCACTCCACCAATCCAGTGAGTTAACCACCGCCCTGAGTATCGTATACTTTTTGTCCTGTCTCTGTGTTTTAAAATTATGGACTGACAGGAACCAAAGTTGTGGCTTACACATATGTAATCTTGGTAGTAGCAGCCTTGAGCCTCAGAAGAGTCTGGATGGTTAAGGCTGATTTGAACCTACAGTGGGAGAATTCTCTCACACTATATTCTTGATCCTGTTTGCTCTTTCTTGTGGTAAGAAGCCTCTATTACATAAGCTATCTAAGATAGCTCCTATAAATTGTGCCCTTCTAGAGGTTCCAAGAACAGATTTCTTAAAATTAACTACCAAACCTAGGTGTCCGCACGTGTTAATTACCAAGTGCACATGATGTTCCAGCATTTCAGACGATGAAGCTGTGTTCAGCCAATCATCAAGATAGGGATAAACTGAACATCCTTGTTTCCGGAAGAAGGCCACCAATACAGCCATACATTTTGCAAATATCCTAGGTGCTGAGGGTAGACCAAAAGGTAATACCTAGTATTGAAAAATGTTGTTGTTGCAGATGAACCTCAGAAATTTTCTATACCTGGGGTGGAGAGAGATATGGAAATATGTGTCTTTTAAGCCGAAGACTGTGAACCAAGAATTAAATGGAAGGTTTTCTGGAACGGCAGCAGTGACAGTCAGCTGTGTCTGGGGAGGGCTCCTCCAGACAGCTGATCTTCTCTGTCTGGAGGGTTCCAGACTCATTTGGACTCCTAGGGGGGCTTTGGAGAAGACCCCTGAAGCTTTGGATGCTATTTGGAGAGAGGTCCTGGGATGCAGCCAAGGATAATCTCTCCGAAACAATCCTTCAGCTCAAGATGGAAGCAGAGCCATCATGACGACTAGCTGCTAGCCTCCGGTAAGTCAAATTATCTTTCTCTGCAAAGACTTTCTGTTTACAACTGCTACTGACAACCTCCTCTGCGGGATGTGTGAATTTTGTTAATTGGTCGTGAATTGTTTAGGAAATTGACTTTATGGCTTAATTAGTAGATAATTTAAATTACTGATTGGGAAAAAAGAAGATGCTGGGACTTCAACATTGCTAACTAGAAAATATCCCTATTAAGAAGTGGTGTGGACTAAAGTTAAATACGGAAAACAATTTGATAAGATGGGATCGTTAATATAACAACTAACTGAAAATTGCTGATGCCTGTTATGATCTGCGGTTGGATGATCTCCTTTGTTACTGCTTCTGCTGTTATCTGCCCCATGCGCCGAATGTGCAAATGAGTGCTGGAGGGAATTAATGACTTAGATACATTGGAGACAGGAATGCAAGAAAAATGGAATTTTAAGGACTGCTTTAGAAGAAAATACAGTGAAAAAGGGGAAATCATTGCTGTCTTTCTTCCTATGGAGAGAGTTCCGGCCCCTGCTTTCTTCATATTGTTGGACTAGATAGCAACTTTCTAAAAAAGAACTGCGTATGTTGAGTTATTTGACCGATATTAACCCCACCAGATTGGATTTCCTCTACTGACATCTGCTGGAGAAGGAGTGATAATGGAGTTGCTACAAAAAAACCAGAACTGAGCTACAGGATTTGCTACAATCAGCTATGAGTCAAATAAATTGCACACTGGATCAAGTGATGCACCAAGTTGAAAAATTGAAAATGGAAATAGTAGAGCTGAAGGTGATAATGAATGGTAAGCAATCCCAGTCTGTTGAATTCCAAGAAATAGCTGATTTGAAACAGGGGACTGGTATATAAGCACAAAAAGTAAGAGCTCATCAACAAAAACTTAAATGGAAATATGAAAAAGAATGGAAGATAAAAAGATTAACAAATAAACAAAGACAACAAAAGGGATCCGGAAAACAAAGAAAAGGTATGAAGAGGACAGAGGAACATCTGGAAGACATGAAGGAAGACAAGCTGGAAGTTACTCTGCTATACTTCACACTTGAACAGCAAACTAGTCCAAGTTATATTAACCAGTGCCTGTTTAAGGATTTGAAGAAACTAACTTTAAAATTTAATTATCAAGGAAAAAAACCAAAAATCAAACTGAAAGTATATTGGAAAAGAAAGAAAATAGCATAATCAGGACATGCAGCTTTGTAAACATTAAGTTTGCTGTAATGATGACAATTGGTAGCTGAACTCAAGGTCTTGAAAACAACTAGATATATATCTATGGAATATGATAAAGTTGGAACCTAGAAAGTTTTTGGAAACAAGTTGAAGAAATTTGATTCTTTTGATAAGGGAAAATGGTAAAAGTGATATAGGGTGTAAGAATAATGAGCATTCTCTTTAAAAGGTTTTAGGGAGGTTATTATATGTTTAAATAATCAATGTAAAATGTGTAAGACTATTTTAAGTAGTAGTAGTAGTAGGAGTTTATTTTTCACGGTCAATGACCAGCAATTAACAAAGACACCAATAGAAGGTACCACAGAAAGGAATAAAACATCAATAAAATCATTTGCAGTACATGGGTAAAATCATTCATAATACAATAGTATAAGCTTTAAAATTCTCGGTGGTACAATAAAACCATCCATTTAGACACTAAGGATTTCCTGATCCTTGAAGCAATCCAACCAAATCTGGCTACCTGATGCGTCATCTTAGGGTGTCTATCTGAAAAGAAACCCCTCAGAATGCATATTCTTTGGCTACGGGTAAGGGGCAAAGTTGAAAAGAGGAAGAGATTTGTGAAGATTGCTATACACCTTGCAATCAAATATAATGTGTTCTAATGAATCTATCCCTTCCTCACAGCAGGGACAAATCCTTTCCTCATAAGGGATTTTTTAAAACTTCCCTTCGAGGACAGCCAAGGGAAAAAGATCCAGTCGCATTAGTATAAAAATTTGTCTGTACTCCTGATTTGATAGGTTGAGGAGATAAGGCATAGGCGTTACCCTATTGGGGGGCTCCAAAAGATCTTGCAGTTTCTCTATTCTGATTATATTATATTTTAAGTAAAGGCTAGAAAAAATCCAAAGAATATACCAAGTTAGGTAATAGAAGGAGTAATCGTTTAAGGCTCCAGACAATTTTCTAAGGTTTTATATAGCGGTTAGATACTAGATCATATATATATTAGTTCATATTATAGTATAGACATCTATATCTGTTTAAGAGGGATGTGTTGATTACTGAAGCTTTTCCCAGATGAAGGTAATAAAGACTATGAGAGACGGAGGAGATTGCTAGATGGTAAAGATTACTTTACTGCTGGAATGGTAACAAATATGAATAATAATGATGAAGCTCCTTTTTTATATAAAATATAAAAGAAACTATATGAGTTACTATAAACACTACAATGTATTTAACAAGAATATTAAAAGATATATTAGATGCTATTGTGAACAGAGCAATATGAAGACATTCCCCCTCTTTCCCTTTTTACCCCATCCCCACTTCCTCAGCCTACCCTCCCCCCCCATATAACTTATGTTACTTTTCAATACCTGTGATTTCTATTCAAAAACCAATAAAAAACTAATTAAAAAAAATTAAACGGAAGCAGTTGTAACATCATGTTGAGTGTTACCATTCTGAATTTCCAAGTATGTATATGTTTGTTCAAGCCCCTGAGGTCTAATATAGGTCTGACACCACCATCTTTCTTATCCACCAGGAACAATCGCAAGTAAAATCCCCCTAAGGGCTCGCTGGTAGGGACACTTTCTATTGCCCCTTTCTTTTGTAGTTCTGTCAATTCTGTTAGTAATTTGTCTGAACAGATATTTAGGGAAGAATCAGGAAAACTCAGGTGAATGGAAAACTCAATTTTATAACCAACTTCAAGAACATTTAACACCCACATATCTGAGGTGATATTTGCCGAGGCCGCATAGTATTTAGTAAGCCTGTTTCCAAACGTGACAGGTTGTTCTATGCCTAGTCAAAACTGTTTCTGCTGGCCTTGGGATTCTTTACGCAATGGAGCCTGTTGCTCTTGATGGGGCCTATTAGCAGATTATCTGCGTGAGTACTGCTCCTGTTGGGATTGGTGTTGTCTGTAATGTGACTAGTGAGGATACTCTGAGGATACGCTTGGTATGGTTGATATCGGTAATGCTTGCTCTTATATAGTAGTTGTGAGCGGTATTGGTACCGTTGTACAAGCTGCTGCTTTGGAGGAATTACTCCATATGAGCGGGCCATCTGTCAATCTTTCTTTTTCTGTGAGAGATGGTCATCCATCTTGGAGGAAAACAGTGTCTGTCAAACAGCAGATCCTCAATTTTGGCTCTTGTCTCCAGCGGTAGCGCAGAAGTACATAGCGAGGCATGACTTCTAAGTACTACTGATGATGCAAGCATTCTGGCAGATGTGTCAACTGTATTTTACCCTGCATTGATCCATTGTTTTGATAATTTGAGAGCTTCCTCCAAAATCACCATGGCCAGGGTTTTCTGGTCATCAGGTAGTTTTTCCATGAAGGCCAACATGCGGTTCTATAAAAAGACCTGGTAGGCTCTCATCATGGCCATATAATTCGATATTTTGATGCTAAGTGCAGAGGATGAGTATAACTTTCTGCCCAAGGTGTCCAGCTTTCTACTTTCCTTGTCAGCCAGGGCAGTATGGAAGCCCTGCCACTGTCTTGTTTGCATTTCTTCGGTCACTAAAGATGACGGTGGAGAGTGACTAAACAGAAAAGAGTAAATGTCTTCCCATGTCTTGTAAAGCCCTTCTGATTTCTTGGTAGTAACATGGACCGAAGCTGGTTTCTCACTGATGGAACTGATGAGTTCCACAAAGCCTTCAATTACTGGGAAGGCTGCATTATTTGTATTCCCGGAGTAGAGATACTTGTTGTTAGGCTTTGGGTCCACTGCCGACATCTCAATATAAAATGAGCGTGCCATTCTGATAATTTGTTCTGCGTAAAGACGGTAATAGTTTGTACGGGATATTTGTCCCATTTACATCACAGCCTCATCCGGTGAGGGATCAGATATGGAGCTTGGGCTCCTTTCCCAGTCTGGTTCTGATGCTTGGTAGGAGAAAGATGATCTTGAGACTTCATACTGCATCTTTCTGCCCTCCATGAAAACTGTCTAAGGCAGATGCTATAGAGTGGGAGCCGTAAGGTTCACCCAGTTCAATGCCATATCTAACCGGTGAGATATGTTGTTGATGTTGCCGGTCCTGGCATACAAGTTAGCAGCAGGGTTGCTTTTCTTCATGGCCCTTTGTCCAGGGCAGTTCTGTAGATATCACTTCTCCCAATTCCCCCTCCTCAGCCGAGGAGTAGTACAAGGGACACCTAGAGTGAAGAGATGGTGTTCAAGGTCTGTCCATGATGATGGTCTCCACTAGTTTGGCATGTCTCTCCTTATGCTTTTTCTTCTTGGTCTTCTTTCTGAGGGGTTCCAGTAATTCAAGGATCCTTTGACTTACACCCTTCAGTGTTGCTCTCGACTGGCTCATGGTTTTCGGCTGTGACCTCTTTGGTTCCATTATTTTCGGATCTGAAGGTTGAGTTCCAGCCAGATCCAAGTGTCTCTTCCCTGGCTTTACTGTCAGCACTGAGGTCAGTTCTGATCTCAAAGGCGATGTTGACTGTAGTTGCTGGGGCCGAAGAATCTTGATGAGGATCTGTGTCTTGAGTGTACGATGTCACTGTCAACTCCAAGATGGGTCTGTAACTGTTGGAGCCGAATGTTTATTAATTTATTATTAACTGTTACTATTTGCTTGTTTATGCTTCTGCTTCTGCTGATCCCTGTCTCTGATTGTCCCTGTCTCTGATTGTAGACTATTATTATTTCTAATGCCAATAAAGGTAATTGATTGATAGATTGAACTGTTAGAGCCAAGGTGGTCAATTGGGTCGAAGGACGTCAGATCTGAGACGGGGATTTGGTCTCCGATGTGGAGGATTTAATTGGTCCATACTCCCAGAAGCAGAGGGGAAAGTAATCTTGGGAATATCCGAGGCTTTCATAGCCCTTTTCCAGAGAAGCGCCTTCAGCCTAGTGGCTCTCTCGGCTCTAGTCTTAGGGGTAAATTTGCAGCAATGTTCACAGGTCTGAATGTTGTGCATTTCCCCTAGGCATACTAGACAAATGGAGTGCCCGTTTTTGTCATCTTCATTGCACAAGTGTTTAAATAATGCTTTCTCAGCCACTTCATTCACACTTTCTCTTTCTTTTGTTCTTACCTTACAGATCACAGCAGAGCAGAAGCCAAGAACCTCCCTGGCTGGTAGCAAAGAAGGAACTAAGTGTAAGGGGGCATCATCTCCCAGTGGCATGCGCAGTGGGAAATGCCGCTTATGTGATATGGAGAGACATGCGCTCCCTAGTGGATTTTAGCTATAAAACCTCAATGATCGGCAGGCCTGCGTGTGTGCAGTCCCGATCTGGGACTGCACAGAAGACAATGAACTTTTGTAATATTTTCTAATTTCCTCAGAACTGCATAAGATATTACTCTGAGTATAGCACATCTATGTCTGGATAGTTCACACACAGCTCTTCTTCGTACCAGAGACCAAAGGTAACCAAAAGAAAAAATCCACAAGAAGAAACTGAAAAACTATGCTGCACCAGGCTTAACTACATTTTCTCTTATAGTATAAGGTATTTGGATGGCAATGGTGTTAGTGAAAGTGAGTATTCTCTTTGGTTTCAGCTTCAGAATATGTGTTTAATGATACTGACTGTGTACACTAAAAGAAACAGGCAGGATTGTGTTTTGGAGCAGGTAGAGAAAAGCACAGGCAGCTGTGAGTTGGTAAAAACATTTACAAGATCTCTCTTATGGCATATCTGATGTGGGTGGTGGGCCTCCTACATTCTAGGAGTGGTTTTTTTTGCCTCCATCTGCACTTTACTGGTGTGTTTATAAATAAACTGAAATGTTAAAAAACCCTGCAAGTCTCCATTGCTTTTTCTTTCAAAGTGAACAAATTCATATAGTACTGAAACTTCTTGCTCCCCAGGGAAATGTATCTAATATTTATTTAACAACCTCAAACATTAATGCTATTTGGCATCATGTAATAATCTACCCCAAGTCAATCAAAAACTAGATAAAAATAAAAGTCATTAATGAAAGGAGAACATAACCATGGTACCACTTTTACCTATATAAAAACTATTTCAAAATAATTATGTTAAGACATGGAAGGAAATTGAAAAAGACATGTTAAGATGGGATGGAGTACAGTTGTCCTTGCTGGGGAGAATATAAGTTATCTGGATGAATGTTTTACATAGGATGTTATTTCTTTTCCATACAGTACCTGTATTAACTTCAGATGTACCATTTAAACAGTGGCAAACGGATATTTCAACATTTATATGGCAAGGGAAAAAACCAAGAGTTAAATACAAAATTTTACAAGATGCAAAGGAGAGAGTCGGCCTTTAAAGTGTACTACGCTGCCTCATGTCTAATGTGGATGAAGGAATGGATGCTTCTGAGAAATGAGAGGCTCTTGACATTGGAAGGTCATGACCTGAGATTTGGATGGCATGCTTATTTGTGGTATGATAAAGCAAAGGTCAATGTAGACTTCAAAAATCATTATATTAGGAGAGCCATCTTGAGAATTTGGAATAATTACAACCTGAGATTATCACAGAAGACACCGTTTTGGATTTCAACACAGGAAGCGTTTTATAGAGGTGAAATGAATGACTACTAAGCAGGGTTGGTTGACTTATGGAGATTTACTAGAATTCTCACAAAAAGATGGTAAATTGAAGACAAGGGATTTAATAGCTAAAGATGATAAATGTCAACAGTTTTTCTATGCTCAACTTCTAGAAAGATTTAAATCTGATAAAAAATTATGGGGCTTTGGTTACGAAAAGAGAGAGTTGGAAAAAGAGCTTTGTACAAATGACGAACATGTTATTTCCAAAATGTACAAACTTTTGTTGAAATTTGAACTGGCTGATGAATGTGTATGTTAAAATGGGCTAAAAATTTTGGGTATAATATACCAATGGAACAGTGGGAAAATATGTGGGTAAAGGGGCACAAATTCACTTTGAGTTCCACACTTAAAAGAAAATTTCTATAAAATGATGTATCGGTGGTATATATCTCCTGAGAAATTAGCAAAAATGAGTTAAAGTATGTCAAACAAATGTTGGAAATGTGAGCAACATGAAGGAGTATTTTATCATCTTTGGTGGACTTGCCCTAAAGCAAAAATAAATTTGGTCACAAATTCATATGATAATACAAAAAATGTTGAAGATCAATATACAATTTAAGCCAGAAGCTTTTTGTTAGGATTAGAGATGGGCACAAACCAGAAAAAACCCAAAACGTGTGATTTGGTTGTTCGTGGCATTTCACGAACCAGAAACTTTCACGAACCTGCCCTGGTTCGCGAACCGGTTTGTTTGATTCATGAAAACATCACATCCAGGTCAGCAAATCGTCACTTCTGGGTCAGCAGAAGGTCTGCAGGAAGTCCATCCCCTGTTGCCTAAGAAACTGATTGGTCAGCGCCAGGCTGTCTGCAGTGATGAACCAAAAATCGAACCAGCCTAAAGTTCGTGGCAGTTCGTCAGAAATGGGCTCTGACAAACCACCAGTTTGCAAACCACGAAGAGGCCTGGTTTGTCATGAATAGAGGTGGGCACGATCCAAAAAAAATTACCGATCAAGCTGATCGTGGATCTGCACCGGCGACGACCCCAAATCACCCATCCACACCGATCATCTCCCGTTTCCGATCTGTGGATCGGATCGGGGAGTGGGAAGGTGGGTGGTGGCGGCGACCGACGGGCCTGGGGAGGTGGCGACGAGCCACCTCCCCTCAGGGAGGGGACGTTCTCACACACACACACACAGAGCAGAGGGGGGGAGTTTTTAACCCGGCGATGAGCCGCCTCTCCTCAGGGAGGGGACGTACACACACACACACACACACACACACACACAGAGCGGGGGGGAGTTTTTAACCCGTCCCTGCCTCTCCAAATAGAGAGAGAGACACCCCATCAACATGTTTCAGCCAGCTTTTTAAAAAAGCAGGGACAGAATCCTCCATTCCTCCCCACCCAATTTAAAAAGCAAGCAGCCAGTCTTCCAAAAGCATATTTTAAACATACACATAGAGCCGTGAATGAGGTTTTCCCACAAAATACAGTGTTTTAAAAGCAGGTTAAAAACAGAGAGTGACAGACAGAAAAACAGCCATTCCTCCTACAAAGCCCCGTTTTTTTTTAAAAGCAAAAAACGTTTGGAACACCCCCTTCCCCCTCCCTCCCCTGGGTCTTTTCTCCCAACTGGTGGTGAGTGTGTTGCTGCTCTGTGGTTGGAATGAAGGCCTGCTGATCAAGGAAAGCTGGGCTTCCATTTGGGTTTCCAGGGCGACAGAAGGAGGGCAAACACAGCTCAGGCATTCCCCTGGCTCCGTTGCCCCAGGAATAGATTACTGGCGCCTGATTGTCTGTATCCCCGATCAGATCCCGATGGCCCGAATCAAGCCCCAATGAAGCCCCCCCCCAAATGCTGGATCGGTCGCCGTGGACGGCACCGATCCGCTGGGTCCCGATCGCACGAACACCATTATCGTGGTTATTTTTCTATTGTAATGCTGATCGTGTCCATCTCTAGTCATGAACTTTGGTTCGTATTTCGGTTCGTGCCCATCTCTAGTTAGGCGGACTAATGAATAAACATTTGGAAAATAAGCATGGTACCTTATTTCTATACATGACCACGGTGGCTAAGCTTTTATATGCGCAAAAATGGAAAAGTACAGAATTGCCTTCAATCGAGGATTGGATATTGAAAATGATGGAGTTAGCAGAGATGGCTAAACTAACAGCCCTGATCAGCAATAAAACATTGTCTACTTTTATGGTTAACTGGAATCCTCTTATTGACTTTCTGCATGAGACAAGGAAAAATGAACTGATGATTTGTGGTTCTGATTTTTAAGAAGACAAATTTGGGAAAAATAAATAGAAGGGCGGCAGTTTTGAAAAGGTAAATTTTGGAGATATTAAAACTAAAAGTATAATGTTTGTTAAAATATAATAAGTGTTGTAGAGAAAAATGGAAAATGAAACGTATTATTTTTCTTTGTTACTTTCAATCTTCGTATTCTTTTTTCTTTACTTTTTTTTCTATTTCTCTGCCCTTTTAACTGGGCATTTTATCTTATTAATAAAATTAAAATTTCTTGAAAAAAACCTGAACAAACATAAAACAGGTGTTAATGAAAGGAGAACACAACCCTGGTACCACTTTTACCTATATTAAAACTAAAAATTACCATAATTCAGTTTAAAGTGCAAAGGGGGAAATCTATTCTTCATAAAGAGACTATTGGGAATGATGTATAATGGTGGAAAAGTTGATAGTGACAGAGGTCATTGATATTGTTTAGTTGTTGCCAACTAAACATGTAAATGCATACAGCTCTCTAAATTTGATAAACAATATTCTGGAAACAGGGCAAAAAGGTGATAGCAAAAGGAGTTTTTCTATTTTGAACAGGAAAGACCACTACATAATTTCATTATAGTATGAACTAGTATTTAGAAATTTTGAATGTACCTGTATAGACTCCTCTCTCCTTTTCTTGTCCCTGCCATTCTATTATTTATTTATAAATTACTACAATCTGCCTATCCAAAGAGTTGTTTGGGGTGGCACACAAAAACCATTTAATAAAACTTTTAAAAAACCAACAACAATAATACAAGTTAGAAAAAATGCAAAAATTAAATGTGACTAACATACAACAGCATGAAGTAATACATCACTCTTACTTGAATGCCATTTGAACTAAGTGTGCCAAAACATCCTGTGCATCTAGTGTAATACGGCTAAGGTCTCGATCCTGCTTTATGAAGTTTAGCAGCTCAGATGCATTTGCCATCCAGAAAGCAAGTGCCCCTGCAATATTCTTCTGTTTCTGTAAATATTAAATAAGAGGTGTAAATACAAAAAGTTTTCTCCCACTAATTTAATTTGCATTCACTGTTAAAAGGCTCTATTTAGATAGACCAGTATCACCAAACATAGCTCAGATACCAGATATTTGCAAAGATTTTATATGAAACCACAAATATGCTGGTTATGATGCGACTGCTCCAAATTATAAGGTACAGCTTAATTATCAATTATTACATATTCAAAATGCTATTAGTGGAATGGAGTTAGCATGTTGTCATGGAATGTCGAAAGCGTAAATGTATGCATTATCTGGTAATCTGTGTGTGCACAAGCACATGTTTATTAATGCCCACTGCCACCCAGATACTGCTTGCTACAGGCTTTGACACCAAGCAACACAGTATCGAGTACTGATCTATCTCACCATTTCCCTACTGCAAACGCTAGGCCAGGCAACCTCAGATGAGATCCAAAGAACAGAATCACAGACAAAAAAAGGGGGAGGGAGAAAAAGAACTTTTGTCATTACATCTCCATACTGAAGTGCGTTAAGCAGAAATTATGGAATGCTGAAAAATTGCGCAGTCAAAAAAGGATTTTAGTACTGCATGTTCCAGCTGCTGAATGAGTGTTATGAACTGTTTAACCCAGCTGTAGAAATACTGTATTTTTATATGGAAGCAGCATGAGAAACTGAGCTAAGCCAACACAGCTAGGATCGGTTCCCAGCAATATATCCTACCTGATCAACCTGGTCTACCTCCTGGAGAAAAACGAACGAAGGAAATCAAACAGAAGAAAGAAACTTGTGAACAATTATGGTAGTTTTAGAAATCAAACACTAAATATGAAGGCACAAGACTTATGCTCAGTCACATCAAAACATCATTTCACTAGGAATGTTATAACTTAGAAAACTTTTTTAAAGAGTGTAGGCAATGAAATGGTATACAAGAATTATTTTGGAGGAAACTTGGGCTCTTCCAGCCCATGTACATTACTCAAAATTATTCTCCTCCATCCAATCTAGATGTAGCAGCATTAATGCCAGAAGCACAATCCTGCACAGATCCTTCCCATACAGAATCACTTCACAGAAACCAGTACAGCCTTCCTTTCCCACAACTATCTTTCTGCTGAACTGTAGTCCAATTTGTTTAAAAAATAGCATTACTGAGTTTATACATAAAAAAAAGAATCATATAGTAAAGATATTGGGTTGGATCCAGCAGAAGAGTTCACAGAAGGTGCTGGCAGTGCACATCCTTCCCTGCCTTTCCGTTCCCCAAGTACATTGCTGGTTTTCCCAAAATCTCTTCTAAGGCCTGGGAGAGCCTTGCATGCAAAATCCACCATGGGAGCCCAGGGAAGGGGGCACAGGAAGAGTGATTACAGGGACCAGATACAGGGACTCCTTTCTTTGGCGGAGGCAAACCATCAAAATGATACCCATTACTCTGTGCTTCTCCACTGAGAGAAAATGGATCCCACCCTATGTATTTTATAAAGAAAGCTCAAAAGAGGGTTGCAACTTTTGCTGATTTGCCTCTCTCTCTCTCTGCAAACCCTTGAGTCACACTCAAAACTCTTTCTGAAGGTCCCCTGGCACCCCTCTTCCCAGGAACCACATTTCATAGTGCAAAACAGACTGTAGTAAAAAGGGAAGAAAGATGCAGGTAATGAGGGAGCTCCATGGAGGCTCTCTGAATCCAAAACCATTTTTTCCACTTTCTAATATAAACCAGATATTTGCAACCCAAGCCTAAACTTACAATGTTCCACAATCTACTGAGATATATTTGTGAGTGTTCCTAAATACTAAGACACTTTCATTTTTAAAATTTTAGATATTTATAGCCCATTTTTCTCCCTAATGGGAACCCAAACAAGTTTACAACACTATTCGCCCTCCTCATTTTATCCTCCACATCCTGTCTGTGAGATGTGTTAAGCTAAGTAAGAATGTAAGGACAAAGATCACCCAGAGAGAGAGCTTTCAGTAAGATCAGGTACTGCTGACCCACCAAAAATGTATTCTATTTATCATTCTAAATTCCAGATAATTGTATGCCATTTTGTATTTAATTTGACAGCCTGTTTGGATCAGAAAGAGATAACACAACAAACAAAAATAAGGAGTCTGCAAGAATTTTCAGAGGTATGGAAGGCTTCACAAAAGCCTCTCATTTGTTTCCTCTGAACATTCACGCTTTTCCACTGTAGTCAGGCACCATTCTCTACCTACCCCCAAATGCTAATCAAATTTGGCTACGGGACATGACCCCCCCCCCCCAAAAAAACCTGAGGGGCAACCTGTTCAGGATTTGGTATTTTTTATTTAAGAAAGGAAGAAAAATGACACCTGATTGATGTTGAAAGCATAACTGCCATTACATAAGAAGGCATTCATTCTTTTTGTATCTCTCTGCCCAAATAAGCAAATGCACAAGGAAGCAAAACAGGAGAACTGTTTTTAGCTAAGCCTTACAAAATATACAGATAGACACTTCTATTCTTCCATCTTAATCAAGTTATTCCTCCAATATAATTTTTTCAGATGCTCTACAGTATTTAAACCCATTATTCAAATTTGGCCTAAATTTATACCCCTCAATACCATACTAAAATAATATAGCAAGTTCTTTAGATATCTAAACATTATTTGCAATTTCTTAACAAAAACTCCACAGCATATTTTTAACATAATATTTTTCTTTTGTCCTAACCTTCAATGCCTAAGAAAGGATAATCCTCCCCTGTGGTCCTTAAAAGAGAATATGTTGAGTCAACTGACCTACAGCCATCCATTCTGAGGCATGCTATTCCATGCCCCCTCCCCCACCCCCAGCATTCAGTAAACCATTCTTCAAGCCGCTTGTACAGTTATACTCCTCTTTTCCTAGCTTATACAAAATGTGTTTGGGGAAAGAGAAAGTTGTTGAATGGCTGTTTGGCAGATACAGATCTGCTTCAGAATAAATAGCATTGCATAGGGCTACTTGCCTAGCAGCTTAATGGTGACCCAATGCAAGGATTCTATAGAGCAGTTCTGTGTGTACGGACTGCGCAGGATTGCATTTCATATCTACAGAGCTACTTTGATAATTGAGAGCCATGTAAAGACAGAAACGGGACAATTTAAAATAAAAGACAGAAAAGGAACATTGATAAATAGAGGTGTGTTTTTAGTGGAAAAAAATCTTGAACACAGAACACCAAAAAAAAAAAGTGTCATGCAACCTACAGTGCTGATTATTTATAGTTAAAGGCTTTATTATATTTAAGTGTAGTTACTGCCAATCATCCTACAGAATCCACTGTGTATATTTAAAAGCATAAGAGGGTTTGTAAGGTATTTACAAAAACAGAATATAAAATAGTTATGTCAGAAACTGAATAGTCAAATCAACAACAGATTTAATTAATGCTGTATACTGAGATCCTATCCCAATAACCCATATCAGCAAACAAAAAAAGTGTGTGTCCCTATTACCATAACCTTCTATCAGAAGAGTTTTCTGTGTACCATCTAATAACAAAGTAGCTTCATAGAAAAAGCAACACTTTTTTTCTGAATAGAATAGTTAGGTTTATAAGACAAGCTGAAATGTTGTTGGCTGCAACTGAAGAGTTATTCCATACGCTATTACAAACTGCACCATGATGTGCAGTGCCATTAAAGAACACCAAAGACTGTCAAGCATTAACCAGTTCTAATTTTCTGTAAAAAAAAATCTTGTTAGTGAAACATTCCAAGAAATTCTTGGTGCATGTCTTTCCAGCAAACTCACCTGTATAACTCCTTCCATCATGCTCACCATCTTGTTCACTATCGCAATAACTTTGTGACTACGTTCAGCAGGACTGATGTCAGGTCTGTACTGGCTCGACAATACATACCGGCATGTCATGTACAAGACGTAAGTGGGAGACAGCTTAAAATGAACTGTTGAGCTATTGGTGTAATTTATAACGGCAGACAAAAAGGCATCTTCAGCTGAAGAGAAAGAAAAAAGTAACAATCCAAGAATAAATTAACTTTTTAACCTTAAAGCTGATTTTTGCCAATGGCTACATGAGGTAGCATATGACACTACTTCAAGGATAAAGTTATTTTTATTCTCCCTTTCATCCCAGGAGTTCAGTGTGCCTTGCAGTTTTCTGCTCTTCTACTTTGTGAGATTGTGAAAAATAGACAGACTCAAGGGCACCCCGTAAGTTTTCATGGTTGAGCAAGGATTTGAATTTGGATCTTTCTGATCTAGTTCAAAGCCCAAACCACTATATTATACTGTCTTTTCTTTTAAAGATTATAAAAATACAGCAAATTAATTCTAATAAGCAGGGCTCATTTCGAGGGGGAACGCACCAGAACGGCGTCCTGGCAGTTCCCCCAAGTCAGGTGGCCCCGCCCACCTGACTTTAGGGCCGTTTAGGCCTCGATTGGGCCCAAAATGGTGCGAATTCAGGCCAAAACGGCCTGGATCGGGTCAGTTCCCGGCACCGACCCGACCCCAGCCGTTTCGTCCCCATTCCCGGCCGATCCATCCCCGATCTGTGCCCAAAACAGCACTGACCTGGTACATTTTGGGCCATTTGGTGCCCGTTTCAGCCATGATCAGGACCAAAACCACCAGGATTGGGTCAGTGCCTGGCAGGGGACCCCTCCCCTGCCCAGCACTGACCCGATCTGGGACGTTTTGGGCCCGATCCAGGCCAAAACATGCCCAAAATTGCCATTTTTGGCCTGTTTCGGCCTGGATTGGGGCCAAAAGGGACCTGATCGGTCCACTGCCAGGTGGGGGAACACTCCCCCGCCTGGCAGCAGCCAAATCCCGGCCATTTCGGCCCGATCAAGGGGTGTGGCATATGCTAATGAGTTATGCTGAGTTCCTGCAGCTCTTTTTCTACTAAATGACCCCTGCTAACAAATCACATAATAGGAACTCCTAGGATCAGAATTCCATACTTTTTTAATGAATATCTTTGTACTGCTACTATAGATGTTCAACAAATTTTTTCACCTCCAACCTCCTTCCATCTCACCTTTCCTGAAGAAAATGATTCTATAGACAAGATATTATTTATTATGAACATATTTAAACTTTCTCTAAAACAACGGCATTTTTCCTAATCTACATTTCTGTTACTGAAATTTCTTTTAAAAGCACTATTATTTTTTTTATTCCTCAAGTCAGATTTATTTGAGATAATACTTACAGCTTTCCCTGAATTCAATGCTGGCAGGTAATATCAATTCAGGCCCATGTGCATCCTGTGGTCTAGAGACAGAAAGCAGATATTCAAAAGTCCAATTCAAAGAGTGAAAACTGTCAAGCACTATATACTGATAACAGAAGCCTGTCACATGCAGTAAAAGGCTCATCTTACACATACACAGAATTAGAAATTAATTTAACAGCTGTACTCCAGAGGTACAGGGGAAACTATAGCCTACTATACAAACAACTCTTGCAAAACCTATATCCTATTTTAATTTATGAAACACCAAGAGCTGAGCCACATGTATATTACTTAATAATTACAATTAACAATGTAAACGGACTCTATTGACAGGGATCATACTCTCTGTCCCACTCCACACAATGCTCAATAATGAATTTTCATGACAACTAATAGTTTGTCATTAGTATTACTACTAAACCACAGACTAGTTTGCCTTCTTCTCTCTAAAATGGGATTATAGTCTCATTTTGTTTAGAGGGAAAAGAACAAACCATTATGAGATTTTAAAAACTAAGCTAGGTTATCTCACTTTTTTACCACTACTGAATCCTCTATGTTCTCAACAACTGAGCATCCCCAACAGTTTTAAAAGGCTCTCAGAGCTTAAACTGGAAAAGAACATATTTCTCTTTGTTGCATAAGAAACTGAAAACCCATAGATGAAAATAAATAGAGCAAAACTTGCTTATCATGGTCTGTGTTTTCCACCCACCTTCAGCTGTTAAATTTGAAGTAAGGAACTTTACTTACGTCAGGTAATAAGTATGGTTAGAGATGAGTATTACTATCAAGTATCTCCTTAGATCCAATTCTTTTTTTTTATTTTAATTTTTTTTTTATTGGTGAGTATACCTTTCAAATTTAATACATACGTTCCCTTAATTTCTAATTGACCCTATCCCCCACCCTTTTCCTCCCCCCTCCCTATCGACTTCCAACAGCTTTCCAACCCTTAACCCCTCTTATTACTTATTGGTATCCCTTACTCTAAGCACATTCTAATTTTTTTCAGATATTCTATCACCATTAGATCCAATTCTGATGCCCTTGGGTTAACATGGTAGGGTGATGCTTCTGCATCAACTGGCAGGCCTTATTGCTCTTATATTATGAGGTAGGATGTGGAGATTTGTAGGGAAGAAAGTGTGATCATTTAAAAAACATCTAGTTGATAAAAAACAGTAGGATTAAGACAGAACTCAAGCAGTCATGAGTAGAGAGGTGTATGTACTCTGTTTGAGTTGCATCCAGAAATATTTAGGTATGCTGAGAAAGTTTGCTTTGAGATCCTAATTCATTCTTATTGTCAAACTAAAATTGAAATAGCAAAATGTGAAACTATTCATATTATTTTGTGTGAATTTGTAGAAAAATCAGTTTGGTCAAGCCCACATGTGCTGGAAGACCGTCCTTCCTGTGCCATTCCTACAGGGAAAGGCTGATAGATTTGCAGAATCTGCTATAACCAGCAACACAAACCTTTCATACTTTCAGGGTTCTGGTCCATAGCGGTGGATAATTCACTTTAAGTCTAATATTATGTGAAAGATTCATTACAAGAGGTAGCTAAACATTTAATCAATATTTCATAGTACTATTAGTCATCTAATCCCTTTCAAAGTACGTTCATTGTGAAATCTGTCTCAACTACAAGCAGCCTTTGTAAAAAAGAGAGGGACAGGGACATAAGAGTTTTTAAATGTAAACTGGCTGCAGGATAGATGGGAATCCATTGTCATATTCTTTCTCCGGCCGTGAAAGCCTTCGACAATATATTCTTTTATGGTTTAAAGCAGGAAATGAAGGCAGATAGAATCAAATGTTCTTGCTCTGACAAGAAATCCAAGTAAATTGCTCTCTATTAGGAGACGCAGAAGTACAGATACAGAAGTCCAAATAGTCCTTGAGCTGCAACACCAGCAGGAGTGAATTATCACCATGTGTGATGAGTAATGCTAACAGTGATGTATGAAACAGCGTGCATCCAGGAGATACGGAAATAGCTGGTAGATCTGCAGCTATCATCTGGCTTTGTTTGTAGTCCTAATTTTAATCATATCTGTGCTCACTTTCACAGTACACGCAGCTCAACTCTAAACAGAGTAAAGCCATTCTAAGTCCATTGAAGTCAATGGGCTTAGAAGGGTGTATCTCTGCTTAGAATTGCACTGACAGTCATTTTATTTTGCCACTGTTTTTATAAGTGAAATGCCTAGTAATAAATACTTTTTAAAGCGCTAGACTACCTTTTTCCAAAGGTAGTCAGCTGTTCATACTTGATTCTGCAGTAGATTGAATAAGAACTTGTTTAAAGTGGCAAAGGCCAAATGCATATTGTATCTGTTTTATAAACAAGAACTACTTGCAAGACTTGGAGACATCTGTGTTCATTATGTTTGTTTATGACGATGAGTTCCAGTTCTGGTTGCTTGGGCAGGGCATTTGTTGGCAGCATGTTCTAGGCTGATTTTATGTTTTTAATCCTTTTCTGATTGTTTGATTGTGTTCTTTGGAGGGAGATATTATGCTTTATAAATTGGGCAACTAAGTGGCAGGCAAGGAGACATTTGGAGTATTTATTGCATCTATCTCATGTTGATCTTAAGAAGGTGAAACGGATACATGGCCCCGTTTATCATTTTTCTTCTTCAAGGATACCTTCACTACTTTTGTCCCAGCAGGACTATCTTAGATATGGTATAATTCTACTCAGATATTTTCAAGATCCGATCATGAAACTTTTAGTCCATTCAAAGAAAGGTTACAGTCAAGCACATCAGGCTAATAAGAATTTTCTTCTCTCTGCTTTTCAAAGGTCTAACATAGAGAAGGGAAGATATAGAAATTTGCAGGTTCAGAATTACATTTATACTCAAAACTCTAATACAAAGGAGAGGAAGCGTAAAGATTTACTGAATCAGAATTATTTTTCTGCTCAGTGTAGAATTTTATCAGGGAGGCTATGGGGTTCTCTGAAGCAAATAATGGGAAAGAATGTCCGATTCCTGACTTAGTTGATGAATCTAACTAGGATACCATTTTGGTAAGTAGATTCTAGGATTTAAACACTGTTTGAGTGCTATAACCTATTGAGGCTAAATTTGTTTTCATCTTTCTGTACGTTGACTGTGAGTGAGCAAGATAATCTGATAAATCAATTTTGGCTTCTTCAGCAAAAGTTAGAGAAATTGCAACAAGGTTCCTTTCAATTAGTCGATAACTCTTTGTTAGATAAAACTGTAATTGATATTTCCTTTTCTCCTCCTCAATTGACTACTAATTCTCAATCTTTTGAGTGGAGGTTGGATCCGGGGCCAGAATTGGAGCTGATAGAATGTGAGCTGACGGAGGATATAGAACCAATGGGATCAGAACAGACTGAAGACCCTGAAACTGAAGCCAGTTCAGGAAATCTTGCCAGCTATTGACCAGTGCCAGCATTGTAGCCACAGGACAAGATGGAAGCAACTGAGATGCCG
The DNA here is from genome assembly GCF_028583425.1 of Eublepharis macularius. Taxonomy (NCBI): domain Eukaryota; kingdom Metazoa; phylum Chordata; class Lepidosauria; order Squamata; family Eublepharidae; genus Eublepharis; species Eublepharis macularius. The sequence continues at coordinate 142,506,866 of NC_072790.1, read as the reverse complement.
ATGGAGGCAGAGGTTGGTTGTTGCAGGTTCAAATATTGGAGAGGACAATGAGAAGGCATCGGAGTCATTGCTGGTTCTGAAGGTAAAGTCCATTATGGAAAGTCCTTGAGTGGTGCATATTCCTCATCATCTTCATGTAGAGAAGGAGTCTGAGGTGGGTCAATGATTTCCTCCTCTACAATAATGGGCTGAGGCAAAAATGGGGAGCGATCACGCTTACCCCACGTAGTTCTGAAGCGGCACATTTCGGATGGGTCTTACTTGGAGAATGATGCTTCTTGCATTTGGGTGTACAGCTGAGCAAAGGATCACTAGCAGTTGAGTGGGAATTGAACGGAAGAGCTGTTGGAACTTGTCAGGGCTCGCCGCCACTGCCACTGGGCGGGGCGCCGGCTGGGCTGGTCCTGATGTCAGAGGGGTGCCAGGGATGCTGCAGGACCCTGCTCCGTGGAAGGAGGGGCAGTATACATCACCCAGACTCCCTCTCAGTCCACTTGCTGGCCTGCTCAACCTGGCCTGCTCGCCCCCCTTCGCCCTCAGTCATCTCCTCCTCCCAGAACTCTCCTTCAAGCCTCCGCTCTCACTCCACACCATTGCTCCTTACTCACATCCACCACCCCAGAGCTCTTCCCAGCCAGCCTTTATAGGGCCTTCTCTCACCGCCCCGCCCTCCTTGCAGGTCTTGCCTGCCAGGCCGCACCCCTCCTTGGCCTCCAAGCATTGGCCTGAGCCGTCTCAAGCTGCTGCAGCCAGGGTAGCTGGCTGGGCTGCCTGGACCAGAAACAGCTGTGTCATGTTGGCTGGCTGCCAGGCCTCTCTGGCTGGGCTGATTACTGAAGGTAGGCCCAGCTGTGGCCCCTTGGCTGGCTGCCCAGCTCTTCCCACAGAATGCCTTCAGCAGCTCCACCTGGAGGGGCTTGGTTCTGAGCATCTCCTGAGCCAGGTTGCTGTCTTCAAGCTGAGGTGGAGGCTGGGGCATGGCTCTGAGCTGCTGTGGCTGCTTCTCCTCCTTGGCTGGTAAGGGCTCTGTTTGGGCTGCTGCTGGGTCCCTATTCTTCCTGCCTTTGCCTTCTCCCTCTGTTCTGCTCAGCCCCCTATCCTCCCCCTGGAGGGTGGGACTAGCTGGCCTCTCCCTGCCCCCTCTAGCCCTCTGAGGCTTTGGCCCTTCACCCCTTTCCCCTGGGGTGGGCAGGCTCTGGCCCTGGCTGCTGGCTGGGGTGGCAGGGTAGCCCCCTCCCGGCTGTCTCCCCTTGCTTTCTCCCGGCAAGGCCGGGGGCTGTGTCTCAGACCCCGGACAGAACTGACAATCGATGCTTGGCCAGTTCCAAAGATTGACCTTTGGAACCAAAAGGGACAGTTTGGTATGGGTCGGAGGCTCGTTCACAGCAGATGATTTTGCTGCTGGTTTGTCTGAGTCGAAGAGTACTCTCTCCCATAGTGCTGCTTTAAGCCAAGAAGCTCCATCACTCCTGGCTTTTGGCATGAACCTTTGGCCGTGCCCACACCCCAACAAAGATTGTTTGTCAGAGTGAGGCATTTTTGTTTCACTTTGCGAATGCTTCTTGAATGAATTTTGAGACATAATGGAACAAAGAAGAGGATGAGAGAAGAGAAGCTAGGAAGACCCTCTATTGTCAGTGATGAAAGAAGAACTGAGGAAATTCAGTGCATTCTGCCTCACAACCTGAGTTTTCAGCAGGAAAACCACTGCGCATGCACAGTAAGACTGAGCGCCCCTTTACAGATTTTAAGAGCTAGAAAAATCTTTCTGCAGTTGGCCTGTGCATGCATTCTTTTGTGCAGTCTATGAGACTGCACAGAAGAATAACAACAAAGGAGCTAATTCTCTCACAACAGTATCCTCAAAAGGAGCAAGCAGATTGTTAATACAACTCTGACTGTTTGTCAGAGGTACAGAAGAAGTTGCCATACAAAAATAATAATCTATTTTACTTTGTTACGGAGTGGTATTATGTCATTAAAATATAAAGCCTCTTAGTCCCCACAGTCCCACCACCAACTACTTAACTAAAAGGTATGTCCTTAAAAGTACAATACGAATAATAATAACACCAGAAAAAATATATATAAAGAAAAAAGAAAAAGAGCTAAGGAGCAAAGAAACTATAAACTATAGCACGCAAGATGGAATATAAGTAAATGGATATGGGAAAAATTACCATAAAGAAAACTACAGCTATAGAAAAGGGAAAATCTCTCTTTCACTGATGCTCAATCTTTACCACTACACGAGCTGTTCCCTTCCCCTAAACACCCAGACTACGCTCAGCATTTTCAGTGTCTTCAGAGAATGTGTACAAAACATCCACGAGAGAAGCTGCTTCGAACCAAACCCAAACCCAAGGTAGATAGATAGTAATAAAGAATAGTAAAATAATAAATAATAGATAACAAAATACACAGTAAATCACTTTTTCCTAAGCCACTCCCACTCTCACTAAAAACTAAAACTAAATTGCATAAAAGTGATAAGACTACATAATTAAAACCTGTGTAAAAAGGAAAAAGAAAATAAATTAAAATTAGCAGCCTTTAAGAGAGCACTGCCTTCAAGCTTCCTGCACTCTCAATCGGAATCAGATAGCCCGTTCTTTTTATAACTACATCTGACACAGTTACATTTTCTGGAACAACCACTAACCACCTATTTTCACCTAGAACCTATTTTCATGTTGAAGTAAACAAATCTCCTTTCTTAGGCTATGATACTATTTTCATTTGGAGGAGCTATTTAGTTAACAGAATGAGGGATTAAACTCCTCTCGGCTACATTTCATATTCAAGCCTGGCAGCCAAATAAGTCAACTTATCAGTCAGCATGTTGGGAATTGTAAAAGTCCTGATAGAACAGAACAGCTCAAGATAAGAACATGCAACTGCAAAACATATGACTGCATAGTTAATTGTTGTTTACCTCACTGTCTCTTTCTTGTTGTTTTCTAGGAATAAAACTTGATTTTTTTTCTTGCAGAAAGATAGATCACAATGCACCTCTTAATGACACTCCAACTGATAACTGCCAGAAACTTTGCATCCTTCCTGTTTTTAATGCACACTTACACGTTTTGGTCCACTCTGATTTGCACGGCCTTGATAAACCTTTCACATTTCCTACCTCTGCAGAAATAAACTCGTCACTGAAAAAGGAGACAAGGTTCATAAACCCTTCCAGCTACTGGTGCTCTTTTTTGTGGTCTTTGCAGAATGCAGTCACTGCTTCCAGCCCCATCACTCAAGCTCTTTTCTGCTTGCCAGTTTAGACCATCTAGCAGTCTTATCTTGGTGAATATGGCTCTTGAATAAGGGGGAATGATTTCACATTTCAGCAGCTTCAATTATAGGTAGCCAAGATTCACAGCTCTACATCTTGACTAGTTGGCAAGGAAGAATGATACACCACCATTGAAAAGATTCATGATGTATGAAATGTTCCATTATTTTGTGACTGCTAGCAGGTTTAAAAGAAATGTGGCTTAAATGTTTATATAAAGTGCAGCAGCACCTCCTAAACTGGTTGAAGAAATATTTGGAGAACTATTTACATTGTTAATCATATCTGTCACCAGGATGTTCAGGGGATCTCCCCCCAACTATATCCTCTACCCTCATAAACACTGCCATCTTCACATCATTGAAAAGTCTTGAGAACTGCCAGGCTGAAATCTTATATGCTGACAGTTCCATGTAGCATCATCACTGAACATATTCACCACTGCTGTTCTATAAAAACAGTGTTGCTTACCTGTAACTGTTGTTCATCTAGGTCTTCTGTGCAGGCACACATGGGACTGTGCACGCACAGGCCTGCTGATTCCGGAGATTTTCTAGCTAAAAAAACCACCAGGGGGCGCTCTCACCTCCTAGTGCGCCTGCGTAGCCGTCCTTCCCGCCAAAAGACATCTCCTTAAGTAGGCAGAGCACTCCCAACACCCTCAGTCCTCTATCGTCGCCATGCCCTGATTTCAGACAGGGTGGATTTGATTTAAATCAAACTGATTTAAATCACGATTTAAATCACGATTTAAATCACTAGTCAGTAAGGCTTGATTTAAATCATAGTTTTCTACATAAAGACTAATTCTTGCTGGTATAACTTTAATATGCAAGTAGATGAAGATTTTTAGAATAACTACTTTTCATATTAGTTTTACAGTTGTATAAAATATTGATTTTAATACTATTAGAAACACATTATAGTTAATTTATTGTGAGATGAATTATCCCCAGTTTAGGTTAATCATTCATATTTGGACAACTTTTCTGTTGTACTTTATTGGAAGGAGAAAAATAATCATTACCTTAATAAAAACAATTTAAATAGTTTTATTTATTCAACTGAAACAATAACATTACAGCATATGTTATTTGCTTAAACAAACATCCATGTTTGTTAACTAATTTGGCTAAACAAAATATATTTTAAGAAACTTAGACTGTCAGCCCAGCCTACACATGAAAAACTTAAATACTGTCCTCTGTAGCTCACTCGTCATCTTCATCTTTGTTCATAATCTGGAAAAGAAAAACAAGCTTTCCTGCTTTATCGGGTCCCAAATGATTTCTCAATTTAGAATGAATGAGTCCAAAGGAAGAGAATATTCTTTCAACGCCTGCAGAAGAAGCTACTGCTATTAAAAGTGGAATCATTACTTGAACAGTCTCTAAATCCAAGTGCTTAAGTGACTTCCACCAGTTCACTGGTGTGACTTTCTTTAAAATATCTTCAGCAAACATATATTTCTTGAATGGTTCCCCCTTAGCTCTGAAGTTTATTATAGTTGGCATTACAGATGGATGATTGCTGGATACCCATGTCATAGCTAACTCCCCTTCCTCAGCACTTGACCCTGGTACTGGATATTGACAATATTTGCCAAAAAATGAGCTGGAGACAGTGCTTGTCCCATTCGTTTTTTTAATGCTTGTAATTTAATTCTGTCCATGTGTAGTTCTGTTTTTAAGTGTTCACTCAGTTCCTTCCAAATTTCAACAGCATCAGCAATAAAACAGTTATTTTTCTGTATTTTGTTTAAAGCTTCAGAGATGGGTTTCAGGATGCTCAGCATATGTTCAACATTTCTCTTAAGCTCAATGTTGAGGATTTTGGCCGTGACAGTGCCATCTATTTTATCTCGATTTTGTTCACAAACTGTCATCAGAATAGGCCAGTTCTTGATATACTGCTCAAAACAGTCCACCACAGAGTTCCATCTAACATCTTGTGGGAGCGTTAGCTTGGTTCCACCCATCCTTTTCAGAGCTGCTGCAGCAAAATGATTGTTATGGAAGTATTTAGCAATTTCAACAACATTAGTCTTTATTTCTGGAACACTTAAGTCTTTGGCTAAGAGGTGCAGCAAATGAGCTCTGCAACCATATGTTATTAGCTTTGTATTCCCTTTCTGCTCTTCTAAATTTCTTCTCGTCTTGGATACATTTGCAGCATTGTCTGTGACCAAACTGCTTACTAGACATTTGAATTTTTGTTCACATGTTATTATAGCTTTTACTGCCACTTCTTGTAAGTATTCTGCTGTGTGTGCATTTCCTGACGTATCAATTGTTTGTGCAAGGAAGACCTTCTTCTGTTGTTATACAAGCACATACAACAGGATCATTGTGGACATTACTCCACCCATCAATACTTAGGTTAACAATTCTACCCTCCAGAGCTGTTGCACATTGCTCCATTTCTCTGTCATACACTTTATCCAGCAGTTTCCCTGCAACATCTGCTCTGCAGGGTGGACTGTATCCTGGTCTCAGTGACTGAACCATATTAATGAAATGTGGGTTCTCAGTCAGATGGAAAGAAGAGTTCGTTGCATAAACAAACTGGGCAATTTTTTCATCAATTAACTCTTTTTCTAATCTGCTAGTTTTTATCACAAACTTATCTATGGTGGTTCCAGGAGGGAAGGGTTTTTTCTTTCTTTTAGGTGATATACTGTGGGTGTCTGATGATGATGCAAATGAAGCACTATCCGGGATGGATAACTCTGAAACTGTAGAACAGGAAGATGGTGATCTTGAAGGTGGATAGTTTCCAGAATCCTTAATGTTGACGATGAATTCCCCTAAACAAAAAAGTCAGTGCTGTTATTGTATTGTTTATACAATTTCTGCTTATTGTACAGCACTGCCCCAAAAGGAATATTTGCTTTTCTTCATAACTGTACCAAATGACAGTAATATGCAGTAATAAGAAATATAATTTTGCTCAAACATGACAGTTCAAGGCAGTCTTTAGAAATATGATTCAATAAAAATGTTTACCAACCTGAAGATCCTGCCTGTTCAAATGTGTTTCTTTGGTCATCTTCATCACAGCACTTCTCATGATGTTGCCTCATTCGGGCCACCAGGCCTTGCATTTCTTTGTTGCAGTGTTTGAATTTTGCACGCATGCCTGCCTTACCGATAGGTAAAGGAACTTCATTAAAGTATTCCCAAACTAGGTCTCTTTTACGGCCTGCTGCCATTATAGGTTTTTTCCTCCAAGGAAAGAATGTGATAAACCTCAGGTCATACACACAAAAAATCCAAAGACTTGTGCACTATTGTGCTCAAAAAGTTTCACTGTCATTTTGTGCTGCTTGCCCCTCCCTCCTCACACTTTGTTTCTTCTTGCGCAGATCTATTCCACTCCAAACAATCAGAAAAATATTGTTTCTATTCACTGAACTTCTTGAAACTTAGCACTGAAGGGGTTGATTCTGTCTTCATAGGTTTGTAGAACAACAGGATTAAGGTCTTTTTCTCAACTCTGTTCATGTTATAACATTTTTGCTGTGAAGAAGAGGCATGTGATCTCTGCTGAGCTGACACAAATTCAGTTTTGAGAACTGCAAAACCAAGCATCTGTGATAATATCTTGTAGGCAGAGAAACTGCCCAATAATCTTACAAAAACCTCTGGAAGAGCATGACATTGTGAATGGATTAATGGAATTTATTTACCAAAAAATTAAACATATACAGCCTTATTCTACATAATGAAAAACTAATCTTTATTTCATGATGGAATAACCTTTGGATGGTAATATATTTTCCTCAAAAAGCATTTTATTTTAAAAAATCCAATTTAAATTTAAAAAATCCGATTTAAATCAAAAAAATCTGAATTTTTGATTTTTTTAAAAAAATCATTGATTTTTATCCACCCTGATTTCAGATAAGAGCATCAGCGGGGAAAGAAGTAGGGTATGTGTGCCTGCACGGAAGACCTAGATGAACAACAGTTACAGGTGAGCAACACTGTTTTTCATCGTTGGTCTTCCAATGCAGTCCCACACGGGAGATTAACAATCTTAATTACCTGGGAGGTGGAAGCAAGATCTTCATAGGAAAAGAACCTGGAGAACTGCCGTGCCCGCCGCCGTCTCTCTTCTATCCAAGATGTCCAGAGCATAATGTTTCACAGAGGTGTCAGCAGATGCCCACGTTGCGGCCTTGCAGATGTCCTGGAGTGGCACTCCCTTCAGCAGCAATGCAGATGAAGATTGTGACCTAGTGGAATGAGTACGAATCTCCAAAGGACAGTGTTGCAACCTAGCCAGAGGCAGCAGTCCAACTGAGGAACATGCAGGCGAGTAGTCACAACAAGCCGAGGGTCAGAGCCAAGATGTCAGTCCAGCAGAGGAGCAGACAGGCGGGAGTCCAACAGACAAGCCAGGGGTCAGAGCCAAGGTGTCAGACCAGCAGAGGAGCAGACAGGCGGGAGTCCAACAAACAAGCCAGGGATCAGAGTCAAGGAGTTCGTCAGATAGAGGAGCAGGCAGCAGGGAGAGTCTAGGAGACAGGCCAAGGTCAGAGTCTGGTAAGTCATTCAGCAGGGCAAGGTACAAGGAGCTTCCAGGCACAGGTGTTGTCTCTTTGCCTGATAGCTCCAGCCGGTGTTGAGCCTGCAAATGAGCACTCCTTCTTCGCTCCCACAGAGCTACCTTTGCTTTATTCTTCCTCTTCTCTGGGCCCATGGAGCTCAGGTTTCTCTTTTGCTCTGGGAGAGTCTTTGTTTCCACCAGCCTGCGCAGAGGTTTCTGGCTGCTCCTGCTGAGTTTCTTCTGGAGCAGCAGCTAGCTCTGGCTCCAGAGTAGATCCTGCTGGCTCTTCCATGGCTGGCTCTGGCTCTAGAGTAGCCTCTGCTGGCTCTTCCTGCTCGTCTTCTGAGGAGGACTCTGGGGCAAGAGGTAAGGCAGCCAGTTGAAGCTGAGGCTGACTCACGAGAGACAGGTTAAATTAGCTGTTTATACCATAATAGAATCGCCTGAACAACCCATCTAGATAAAGTTTGGGAACAGGCTTTCCTCCCTTTCTTGGGGCCCAAAAAGCAAACAAAGAGCTGAGAATCTGCCCTAAAGGACTTCATCCTGTCCAAATAAAATAGTAGTGTTCTCCTCACATCTAATGTATGCAGGGTCTTTTCAGGGTCTGTCAAACAACCCTTACAAAATACAGGTAAAGTAATTTCCTAAGCCAAGTGAAATTTCGAAACCACCTTGGGCAGGAACAAAAGCTGAGGCCAAAGGCCCCTGTTATCAGAGTGAATTTTCAAGAAAGGCGGGTCTGCACAAAGAGCAGCTAACTCCCCCACCCTCCGAGCTGAAGTAACAGCCACCAAAAGGGACAGATAGCGCAAGCGGCATGTTGCCGGCAGTTCAAAAGGTTTGGACATCAATTTGGCCAAAACTAAGGGCAGGGACCATTGAGGGACTATGGAGATAACAGGCGGGAAAAGATTATTCAAGCCTTTCAAAAACAGTTTCGAGGCTGGGTGAGAAAAGAGCGTTTTACCGTCGTCATTAGGATGGAAAGCCGAAATAGTGGCCAAGTAAACCTTCACTGAGGAATTAGAAAGCCCCTCATGTTTAAGACTCAACAAAAATTCCAAAACATCTGAAAGAGGGCAGCCTACAGGATCTAAACCCCTCTGTGATGCCCAGTGTCTAAATCTGTCTCATTTTAAACTGTAAGAGTGATGGGTAGTCTACGAGCATTCTGAAGGACATGCACTGCTCCATCTGAAAAGGATCCTCTTGTAGGATCAGCCATGCTGTCAGTTTGAGTGTGTCTATGTTGTGATGATACACTCCGTTCTATGATAACAGGTCTGGATTCTGTGGTAAGTGTAGAAACTGAGTTTGTAGGCGCATCAACCCAATGGAACCACAGTTGTCTTGGACAGAAGAGGGCAATGACTATCGCAGATGTCCCTTCCACCTGAATTTTGCTGACCACACAATTCAATAATGGAACGGGGGGAAACATGTAATACAGATGAGTCGACCACCGGAACTGAAATGCGACTCCGAGCGAGCCCTGGCCTGACCCACCTGTCGAACAGAACTGACTTAACTTCCAATTGTCTTTGGAGGTGAAAAGGTCTCTCTCTCACTTTATAAAAATAGGGTCTAGATAAGAGTCTTTTATAGACCATTCGTGAGTCTCTCCCCCCAATCTGCTTAAACGATCCACCAGCGTATTGTGAACGCCTGGTAAGTGGACGGCATGTAGCCAGATGGAATGATCCAGAGCCCATGACCATACTGCCACGGCCTCTCTGCATAGCCTCCCTGTTTGTTCAAATAGAACATAGTAGTAATAGTCAGAACTATGGTTGTTGTGGGTTTTCCGGGCTGTATTGCCGTGGTCTTGGCATTGTAGTTCCTGACGTTTTGCCAGCAGCTGTGGCTGGCATCTTCAGAGGTGTAGCACCAAAAGACAGAGATCTCTATCTCTATCTCTATCTCTGTCTTTTGGTGCTACACCTCTGAAGATGCCAGCCACAGCTGCTGGCGAAACGTCAGGAACTACAATGCCAAGACCACGGCAATACAGCCCGGAAAACCCACAACAACCATCGTTCTCCAGCCTTGAAAGCCTTCGACAATACAATAGTCAGAACTGTTTCTGCACATGCTGATCTCTAGGGGGCTGTGGCTGCTGCTGGCCCTGCTTATTTCTCTGGCCCTGTCTCCATCTGGAGAAAGAAGACTGTGAACTCTGATAAGGGCGCTGTGTCTGTTGCACATACCCTTGGTAAAGTTGGAACCTATGGTAACGTCCTCTAGAGTAAAACCAGAACGGATGTCCAGCACGTTGCTGCTGTTGTTGTTGATGGAATACTCCATAAGATTTAGCGGTAAGTCTGCCTTTCCTTTTCTGAGACAGATTTCATCCATTTTCTCCGAAAACAAGGTCTTTCCTTCAAACGGAAGGTCCTCTATCTTATTTCTAGTCTCAGTGGGGAGAGCTGTTGCCTGAAGCCAGGCATAGCACCGAAGAACCACAACCGAAAGCAAGCTCCGAGAGGAGGTATCTGCAACGCTGCAGCTAGCATTGATCTGATGACGCGATAACCTGGTCACTTCTTCTTGGATAACCTTCAGGAATGTTCTTTGATCCTCCAGAAGCTTGGGAACAAAGCTCCCTTGTCCGCCTCCTTTATGACTATAGAGTCATCAGATGTTAAAGAGCATAAGGCTTCATATTCATCCCGCTGTAAGTTCGATCTCCATGATTTATATTTGGTTTCCAACACTTCAATCTCCTTTAACATCTGATGACTCTATAATCATAAAGGAGGCGGACAAGGGAGGGGCTATTGTTATTTTGAATAAGACCGATTATATAGGGGAGGTTGAGAGTCAACTTTCGGATACTAATAATTACAAACAAATCCCCAAAGACCCCACTAAAGATATAGAGGGTATTATTAAGAACTCCCTGGATGAGGGGCTTGCAAGGGGACAGATATCTGAGCATCTCCATAAGGCATTGATTAATATCACCCCTAGGGTCCCCTTGTTTTATATCTTGCCTAAAATACATAAACCAGGGTTCCCCCCTCCCGGGCGTCCAATCATATCAGGCTCAGAGTCCATTCTTGAGCCTTTAGCTAAATATTTGGACTTATTTTGCCAACCGTTCGTTAAACAGATTAGATCTTACATCCAAGATACATGGGATTTTATACGGGCAGTGGAAGGCTTTCAGATCCCAGAACAGGCAGTATTCCTTACCTTAGATGTCATTTCACTATACACAAATATACCACACAATGAAGCACTTTCTACCATAAAATTTACGTTGGAACAACGGGAATCACAATCCCCCTCTACTACATTTTTGATGAATTTACTGGATCTGGTGTTAAGTAAGAATTATTTTCGTGTTCAGGATCAGTTCTATATTCAAACAAGAGGGGTAGCGATGGGATGCTCCGTAGCGCCAAGTGTGGCCAATTTATTTATGGCCCGATTGGAGAACGAGTTTTTTCAGAACCCGACCAAGAACCCTTTCTGTTCACAAATTTTATTTTACAGGAGATTTATTGATGATTTATTTTTAATAGTCTCCAATAAACAGGACGCCCAGGATCTATGTCACTGAATGAATACAGTGCATAAAAATATTAAATTTACATGGGCCAGTGACAGTGGGCTATTAATTACCTTGATGTGACGGTGTACTGAGCCAAGGAAAATGTAGTATGTGTGCGACCCTTTAAGAAACCAACGGACAGGAACGCTTATTTGCATTTTCACTCATTTCACCCACCTCACCTCAGATAACATTTGCCATATAGCCAATTTTTGCGCCTGTGACAAAATTCAACCAAGTCGCAGGATTTTTGGGACAGCGGGGAAAGGCTAGCTGAACAATTCCTGGCCAAAGCCTACCCGCCAGGCGTAGTGGATAGTAGTAGAAGGCGGGCATTCCAACGGGATAGAAATGAGATATTGAGTGTTAAAAATAAGCAATACGCAGAGAGATTCACTTTTGCCATGGACTACACCCCGCTGGCTAAAAACATCAAACAAGTGATTTTCAAATACTGGCCCCTAGTTGAAGATCTGCCGGGATGCCAAGGGAGACCTTTAGTGGCACTAAGGAAAAAACAGGGTTAACATACCTGTAACTTATGTTCATCGAGTTCTTCTGTGCTGACACACATGGGACTGCGCAGGCGCAGGCCAGCCGCCAGAGAATTTTCTATAGCTTCTATAGCTCCGAAGGGGCCGTTTGTCGCGCGCCTCAGCGACCATTTTCCCGCCCAAACGGTCACATGCTCCTCCAGCGACCAACGGCCCCTTCCCTCAGTTCTTCTTTGCCGCCGCTTGACCAACACACTTAGCCATAACACCTTAAAAACACCAACTCTCGTTACAGCCATCACATTGTCGTGCATTGGAATTCACAGCGGGGTAGGAGGGAGGGTTGTGTATCAGCACAGAAGAACTCGATGAACATAAGTTACAGGTATGTTAACCCTGTTTTCATCTTCGTTCTTCTGTGCCTCCACACATGGGAGTGTACCAAGCTTCACACAATAAGGAAGGTGGGGTGAAATCCAACACAAGTTTATTAAAGAACAACAACACTATACATATACATATATACATCTATACAAACTGTGTAGTGATATATAAGTACTCAATATTTACATTTATATACACATAAATATACATATATACACCCTTTCACGCAAGGGTACCTAGCAGGTACGCAAAGAAACCTTTTCCAAGACTCCCTTAGGAAAAAAGGGAGTGTAGGACAGCCTTGGCCACAGATACATCCTGCTCCGCATTGACATCTATGGCATAATGCCGTACAAAGGTGTCTGCAGAGGACCATGTGGCCGCTTTGCAAATGTTAGCCAGGGGCACACCAATGAGGAGTGCCGAGGAGGATGCGTGGGACCACGTGGAGTGGGCCCTGACATGAAGCGGGCAAGTCACCCCCGCTAGGGAATAGGCCTTGCTAATGGCCGTTACAATCCCCCTAGACAGGGTCTGTGAAGAAGCCCTGTTACCCTTGTCCTTGGCCCCAAAGCACACAAACAGGTGAGGACTCGACCAGAAGCCCTTCATCCTATCCAGATAGTAGGCTATGGCCCTCTTTAAGTCTAGAGAATGGAGGGCCTTCTCCCCTTTCGAGGAAGGGTGAGGGAAAAACGCAGGCAAAGCAATATCCTGCGAGAGGTGGAAAGCGGACACCACCTTTGGCAGGAAACCTAGGCAGGGACGCAGGACCACCTTGTTTGGATGAAATACCAGGAAGGGAGGGTCAGATCGCAAAGCAGACAGCTCACTGACCCTCCTAGCAGAAGTCACGGCCACCAAGAAAGCCACCTTGTACGATAACATGTCCAAGGGGCAGGTTGCCAGCGGTTCGAATGGAGGCAACATAAGACGTGAAAGCACCAGGGACAGCGACCATTGAGGCACCGGTGCAGACACAGGTGGGTAAAGGTTGAACATGCCCTTAAGGAATTGACGGGATTTTGGGTGAGAAAAAACCGTACCACCATTAACTCGGGTGTGAGCAGCAGAGATAGCTGCAAGGTGGACCTTGAGAGAGGAAACCTTCAAGCCCAGGTCCCGCAGGTGGCACAAGTAATCGAATATAACCCCTAGGGGGCTGCTGGCAGGCACCACCCCTTTGGCAAGTGCCCATATTTCGAACCTGCGCCACTTGGCCGCATAAGAGCACCTAGTGGATGGTCTGCGAGCATTCAGGAGGACCCTCTGTACCTCATCCGAAAAACCTATAGGGGAGGAACGATCCGCCAAGCCGTCAGGTGCAGCTTCCTGGGGTCGTGATGGACTAAGCTCCCGTTGAGGAGAAGGTCTTGCCGAGGGGCCAGACTCACATATGTCCGTTGGGACATCCGCAGGAGCTTTGGAAACCAAACCTGCCGTGGCCAAAAGGGGGCCACCAGGATGCAGTCCGTCCTGTCCTCCTCTATCTTGCACAGGACCCTGGGAATCAAAGGGAACGGAGGAAACATATAATGCAAGCCCTGAGTCCACATACACTGGAAGGCATCCCCAATAGAGAGGGAGTCGCTCCCTGCCCCGGAACAGAACATTTGGGCCTTGGTATTCGCCGCTGTTGCGAATACATCTATATCTGGATGACCCCACATCTGAAAGATCGGCCCAATGCACTCTACGTTCAGTTCCCACTCGTGGTCCAGCAGAAAGACCCTGCTCAGGGCATCTGCTCGGGCATTGTCCGACCCTGCCACGTGTAATGCACAAATTGTCACGCCATTCCTGATTGCTCATTGCCAAGTGAGCGTGGCTTCCCTGCAGAGCGCCATGGACACTGTGCCTCCTTGTTGATTTATGCAGTACATGGCCGTCGTGTTGTCCGTCTGTACCAACACCTGGCGATTTTTCAACAGTGCTGTAAGGGACACAAGTGCGAAACGTATGGCTCTTAGTTCAAGCACATTGATATGGAGGGTCTGTTCCCTCTCAGACCAGACACCTTGCACACATACATCACCACAATAAGCCCCCCAGCCCAGCAGAGAGGCGTCAGTGGTAACAGTGATGTCAGGGTGCTGATAGCCAAAAGGCGCCCCTTTAAATAAATTTTCATCAGACAACCACCAGTCCAGGGAGGACAGGATGACCCTTGGGATGGAGAGCTTGAGGGACGGAGGGTGCTGCATAGCATCGTACCTCCGCACAAACCAGTTTTGGAGAGGGCGCATATGCAGCCTAGCGAAGGGGACCACCGAGGTAGCCGCTGCCATATGACCTAATAAACACTGGATAGTGCGCACGGATTGGAAACGGTTCCTCTTAAACATGGACACAAGGCCCCTTAGGGATCTAGCTCTCTCCAAGGGGAGCAAAGCCTTACCCTCCATGGAGTCCAACAGTGCACCAATGTAGGAAACCTTGCAGGTGGGCACCAGCTTGGATTTTTCAAAGTTTACCAAGAGCCCTAAGCGGTCACAAGTGCTAAGCACCAAGTCAATGTCCCGCATCAGCCTAGCCTCTGACTCAGCCACGATGAGCCAGTCATCGAGGTATGGGAAGATGGTACAGCCCTCTTCACGGAGGAACGAGACCACAGGAGCCACACATTTCGTAAACACTCGTGGGGCAGTGGATAGACCAAAGGGAAGCACCCTATACCGGAAAACTCTACGCTGATAAACAAAGCTCAGGTATTTTCTGTGCTCTTCCCGTATCCCCACGTGAAAATATGCGTCCTTCAAATCAAGGACTGCAAACCAATCACCCTGTTTCAGTAAGGTGAGCACCATCGTCAATGTAACCATCTTGAATTTAGTGACCTTGAGGAAGGCATTAAGACCCCTCAGATCCAAAATGGGGCGTAAGCCCCCGTCCTTCTTGGGTACCAGGAAGAACCTAGAGAAGAACCCTGTCACGGATTCCTCATAGGGCAACTCCCCCACAGCACCATTGGCCATGAGCGATATGATTTCCGCATCCAGCTCAGCCATAGTGTTATTTACAGCTGTCAGGGGTGAACTGCACCTAGGCAGCTCAATGAATTCCAGCCCGTATCCCTTATCAACAATCGTTAAGACGCATGAGTCAGATGTTATTGACTCCCACTCAGAGAGGAGTGGACTCAGTCTGTCCGAAAAAGTTGGGGATACGGCTGGCGTGTCCCGTCAGTACTGCCTCCCAAGACCCTGCTGATCCTTCTGCTGGGCCGGAGGCTGCGACGGGCGAGGCTTGAAGGGTCTACGCCTCCTGGGTTGTTGTGGGGTGGCGTAGTGCCGTTGTGGATAGGCAGGATACTGTTGGTAGCCCGGTCGCTGCTGCTGGAACCTGCCCTGGTAATGGTACGGGGCGTATCGTGGAGCGTACCGTGGCCTGGAGGCGGGCTTGTCCGTCGGAGCTAAACCCAAGGATCGCGCCGTCTGCCTGTCCTCTTTTTTCTTCTTGAGGGCCTCATCAGTCGAGGTAGAGAACAGGGAGTCCCCCTCAAAAGGCAGACTCTCTACGCGAGACCTCACCTCCTGTGAAAGAGCCGTAGACCGCAGCCAGGAATGACGCCTGAGGATTATGGCCGAAGCCATCCCACGCGCAGCAGTGTCGGCAGCATGGCTCCCCGCGTTCATCTGCTGCTTGGACAGTCGCACAGCCTCGGTCTGAAGCAGGGAGACCACAGCCTTCTTTTCAGCAGGCAAATCTCCCACGTAGGACGCCAGCTCCTCCCACAAATACAGTTGGTACCCTGCCATGATCGTCTGATAATTGGCAATCCTGAGGCCCAGGGAGGAGATGGAGTACTGGTGCCTACCCATCGCATCTATCTTCCTGCCCTCCTTGTCAGGTGGCGCTGAAGGTGGGCCCGACCGACGAGGCTGGAATTCCTCTGTCACCAAGGAGGAGGGTGGAGGGTGTTTCGCCAGAGACTGCCAGGTGCCCTGCTTCACCTTGTACATTTGTTCTATCCTCTTGGACATAGCAGGCTGATCACAGGGCACCTTCCACACCCTTTCCACGATCTCCTCAATCCCCTCTAACAAGGGGAAGCCAATGGTAGCCGGGTTGTCTCCATAGATTCTCTTCAGGAGCTTGTCTTTGGTTTGGGGGGTCGCCGAAGAGATATCCATCCATACGGGCCATCTGATCGGAGTAAATCTTCAGGTCCTCATACAGGGAGCTGGTGCTCGGCGCCACATTGTCATCCGGGGACGGTTCCGACCAGGTCTCGGATCGGAAATCCCCGACGCTTTCAGCCTCTCCTTCCTCAGAACCGTGCAGCGACTCCTCTCCCCGGAACGAGTACCCGAAGCCGACAGGTGCCCCTTCCCACTGACAGTGGTAGGCTGGAGGGATGTAGGAGGAGGCCTGACGATGGCGCGATCCCACCGAGTGCCCGGAACCGACGCTCCCAGTCTCGGAACGGCGCCTCTCACGGCTGGAAGCTGTTGGGGGTCGATGATCCAGCGACGGTCGGATCCGACGACTGGTCGATGGACTCGGATCCGCGAACACAGGGGGCCCAAGTGGTACCTCCTCGGCCACCGGATCGGGCACCTCTTCAGGAACCGGCGAATCCAGGTGGGGAGAAGGCGTGCGGGGGATCTCAATCACCTCCTCCGTCGGAATCGAGCGCGGCGAACGATGGCGGTGCGCCTTCTTAGGCTTCTTGACCGGCGGTTCCGACGAGGCCCTCAGAACCGACGTTCCTCCGGAAGATGGGCTCGTTGTGGAACTCCGCCGCTTAGACACCTTGCCCGACGCCGACTTCTTCGGAACCGATGCGGCCCTCTTCGGATCCGACAGTGGACCCGGCACCACTAGTCTCGTCTCAGAGTCGGACCTCAGATCCAATCGAGACTCGGAGGCGCTTCGGGGCGGTCTCACCGAACCCTGCGCCGGAGAGGCGGCTCTTGACGCCGCAGCGCTCGTCGGCCTGGATCTTGCTGCCGACTTCGCAGAAGCCACTGAGCCCGCTCGTGAACGCTTTTCAGCAGAGGGGCTAGGGCCGGCCTTGGGGGAAGGCAACGGAGTACCCTCGGACATGACCTTCTGCCACAGGGAGGAGTTCAATCGGGCCTTGCGCTCCTGCCGGGCCTTGTTGGTAAAGCCCTGGCATATCTTACAGGCCGGGACATTGTGGGTCTCCCCCAGACAAAACAGGCACAGTTCATGGCCATCGGTCTGGGCCATTTTAGTGTGGCACTGGAGGCAATGCTTGAAGAGCGCCTTTGAGGCCATCTTCAGGGGCACGCTAAAGAGGGGTCAAACAGTCCGGGTCGTAATTACCGAGTCCAAGTCAAAGTCCAAATCAGCAAGCAGAAGAGTAGTCCGAAGTCAAAAGTCCGAAGTCAAAAGCCAAAAGATCAATCCAGAAGTCAAAGGCACACAAAAGCACAGAGCAACAAAGCTCACGTTCTCTCCAAGCGGCGGCAAGAAGAGAACTGAGGGAAGGGGCCGTTGGTCGCTGGAGGAGCATGTGACCGTTTGGGCGGGAAAACGGTCGCTGAGGCGCGCGACAAACGGCCCCTTCGGAGCTATAGAAGCTATAGAAAATTCTCCGGCGGCTGGCCTGCGCCTGCGCAGTCCCATGTGTGGAGGCACAGAAGAACGAAGATGAGTTGAAGATCTGCCGGGATGCCAAGGGAGACCTTTAGTGGCACTAAGGAAAACCAAGAGTGTCAGGGATCACTTGATCCGGACTGATATGTGGAGGGTAAAACCAGCAACCAGCTTACCGGTGGGTCACTTTAAGTGTGGTAGATGTAATATATGCGATTTTGTTATGTCTCCTCTTCAGTTTAAAGCTATGGGACTATATTGGAAAACATTCTCCACATGTATTACACAGAATGCGGTGTATATGATTGTGTGTGTATGTAAATTGGTGTATATAGGATGCACTAGCAGACCAATAAAGACAAGGATTCAAGAACATCGCTCTAGGATACGCCGTGAAGTGGAGGAAGCTCCGATGGTCTCTCATTTCAAAGAAAAAAAGCACAAGGACACGGACTTTATTTACTCTGTACTTCATGTGAGCAATTATAAGGACCCTCTTCTTGCGCAAAGGGACCTCCGAAGAAAGGAAGCATGGTGGATCCACAGACTTTGCACTGTAGAACCAAAGGGACTAAATGTAAACTGTGATTTTACTGCTTTCTTGTGAGGATGGTTCAGGACTCTGGTACTTTAAATTACTTTAAACGCTTTCGGTGTTGACGGTATTTAAGAATGAGCATTCGATTAGGCTGTGCTTACGCCTGAGAGCGAGCCGTCATTATGAATTTGATTTTCGAATCCTTGTGAACTGTTCCTTTAGATGTGAGTATAAGGCCAATAGATATTATGGGAATATGTGCAATATTGGAATAGGGTACTTACTGTTATTTTATGTTTTTCAGTTGTAACTGCTTGGAAGAAGGAAAATCCGATACGGGATGGTCATTTGCTAGCTAACCCGTTGCGTTTACAATTTGAATGTTCTCAGCAGTTAGTGATTGAGTTGACTGGGACATGACCTTATTGGCGCTGTCATTTGCCTATGTATTAATTGTTGCACATATCTACATTTGAATTTTATCGTATTTGTTTTTATAAGTCGGGCTGCTTTCACAGCCTAGATTCTTACTCTTGGGTAGCCTTTCCCCCCCCTTCCTCCGACGGGGTGGTGAGGTGTCTACCGAGGCTTCCCTTAAGAGTGGTATTGATTGTGACATAGGGTTATTTGTAGTATTGATTGTATAATTCACTTTGATAGACTTGCTTTAAATACACCTTTTGATACTTTCCTAGTTAGTCGGTCACGGCTTATGTTTTTTCGTTTCTACCACGTGGCTCTCTCTTTTGGGTTTATCTTCTTCCAGAGCCAGGCATGTAGCCTATCAGCCCTCTCCGCCCTGGCTTTTGGGGTGAACACACGGCAATTCTTGCATGACTGGGCGTTATGCGTTTCGCCCAGACAAAAAGGCAAAGCCAAATGGCCATCTGATCGCGTCATCTTTCCCTTGCAAGAGACGCACTTTTTAAATAAGGCTTTCTCCGACATCCTGGGACGAAAGGCAAACACCAAGGCAAGTATTTTATTAAGCAAATTAGTTAGCAACCTCTTACACCGGCGGCAAAAGAAAAACTGAGGGTGTTGGGGCGCTCCACCTACTTAAGGAGCCATCTTTTGGCGGGAAGGACGGCTGCGCAGGCACACCAGGAGGCGAGAGCACCCCCTGGTGGTTTTAGTTAGAAAATCTCCGGAATCGGCAGGCCTGCATGTGCACAGTCCCATGTGGGACTGCATTGGAAGACCAACGATGAACAATATGGTCTTAATCTGTATGCCACACATAAAAATTTCCTCAGCACTATAGCTGAGCAAAATACCGGCAAATATACTCAGCCACATTCCAATCTCACATAGCATACCTGGGGACAACCAAATCTCTGAGCATCTCTCCACGCTTTCCAGCATGCACTG
This sequence comes from Eublepharis macularius, assembly GCF_028583425.1. NCBI lineage: Eukaryota > Metazoa > Chordata > Lepidosauria > Squamata > Eublepharidae > Eublepharis > Eublepharis macularius. The sequence goes on along the minus strand of NC_072790.1, from coordinate 142,487,112 downwards.
TCCGCTAGCCCTGCAGGAAGTTTGTGTTTTTCTATTTAGCAGTAATGTACAGTGATTACTGTCATGTGGTCACACAAAGCATGCTGGGCCGTGCAGAAAAGGAACTAAAAATCTTTGAGGGGGAAATTTCTCTAGAATTATTTTATTATTATTTATTATATAATCCCACCCTTCCCTGTAAGGGGGAATTACAGCTGCTTGTGCAGCAACATCCTGAGAAAATGGTGGTGACCTGTGAGATTTATATATGTTGTAATTACATACAAAACCAAGCAAATCCTTTTAAGTTTATTACCTATTTCCAAACTTTCAGGATTGAGATCATCCTAAAAATTCCTACCCCCATTATTCAAGAACTAAGTGAGAAACCATGCAAGAAGGACTCTCACTCACACAGACAGGCATGAACAAAGCAGTTGAGTTTTTTTATAACCTATGGGAATGACTGGTAAAAAGGATTCCTTCCAGTGGCTTCAATGTTGAGCAAATAAAGTACTTCAGTGCTCTTTAACTAAAGGGTTAAATGAACCACATATTACTTTATGCAGGAACAATTAGGGAATCCTTTTCAAAACAATTTTTTATCCATGTAAAATCACAAGCAAGAGCAGATCAACGTACTGTATTCAGTCCTGTTTTGGTTCAAACATGCTTCAATTTTCCAAAAACAGATCAGCCCATTTCAGTCTTGAAGAATGCCTTTTGGTACCTGCCATCCTGCCTCCGGTAATCCTGCTGCTGTTCTATCCTTATCATTGGCTTCACCATGCCTCGTTCAGCAGTGCTGGATGTTGATATTCTGTCACTATCCAATCTGTTGGTGCTCTGCTCCAGACAAAATGTATTTAACACAAATTATGTGAGAATCTGATACAAAATTACCAAGAGCAAAACCAGAGATGTGACCTCATTAATGTCCTAGAACAGTGGTTTTCAACCTATGGGTTGCATCCTAACTCCCAATAATGGAACATGCACATAGGAAATTATCTTTCTTTTCCCCCCATAAGCTACCAGCATCCTTCATAAAGCCCCCTCTGAGGATCTGATATCTGGCTCCAAGTGCTTACTAAGTCACTGCATGGGGGATGGGAAGTATAATCCAATTCCTCCTTCTTACTGCAGCTCAATATACCATATTGCATGGCATATTGTTCAGGACATTCCCCCCCACCCCCAATCCTCAGCAGAGGGCTTTCGGGTGGTCTGGGTAGCTGCTGAGGAAAGAGGAAACCAGAAAAAAAACATTTTTGCAAATTCCTTCATTGTATAGGAATAGGCTCCAACCTATGTTCCCAGTAAGCATAGAATGGCTTGAAAATGTCCCGAGTGTTATTCAAAACAGAAAGTTTGCCACTTTAACCCACAACCACAGGGAAACATTGGACGTATTATGTGTTACACTCTCAGTTCGCATGGGGCAACATGCTGTAGCACAGTGGTTAAATGGCTGGACCTTAAATCAGCATTCTACTCGTTCAACTCCCACCACTACCATGAGCTCTGGAGGTGGCCTTGAATAAGTCACTCCTCTCAGCTCCAGCTCTCCAGCTGCACTGTGGGGATAACAACAATGCTGATGTTGTTCAACATTCTGAGTGGGCACTAATCTATCCAGAAAGGTGGTACATAAGCACACCACCACTACTACCACCACCACTACTACTATCCTAGAATAGTTCTATCTAGAAAACCCTGGAAGGTGCTAGGATTTCATGTTAGACATGCTGAGATGTCATGGGAGACAACTCAGAATGAAAATGAGGGCCTGAAATGTCAAAAGCTGTTCAGAGAGCATCTAGTTAAAACACTAAATTAGGCCATACATAGGAATCTGGCGACAGAAATTTAAAACAACCAGAGGGGAAGAGTCCTCCAACCAGGAAAAAAAGAAACAAATAAGAACTTCTAAGTAGAAGGCGAACAACACAATATGAATAACTATATTCATTACCTCATCTTTTTTGCACATTGCTGGTATTTCCCATTAGCTCATCTTTTTTGTACAATATTGATATTTATGTCTTTTACCTTGTTCTATTCCTATGTATAAATGGTGATATTTTTTCTTAAATCATTGTTAATTCATTAGTGTTAATTTCATTATTTCTTTTGTAATTATATTGGTTGGTTTTGTTTTGTTCACGTTTATTATTATCGTACTTATGCTATTGCACAATTTTTATATATGCTTAATTTATCTACATAGTTATTCATATTGTTTTGCATGCTTTATGATTAGAGGTCCCTATTTGTTTCCATTTTTCCCAAAATTTAAAGGCCTTCTACTAAGGGAAAAAAATTAGTCAAATTTCAATGTTTCCCTTTCCCCTGCCTTAAACAAACAAGATAAATGATCTTTAAATGCCAAACTTCAAGTATCTTTGCGGAAGTAAACAATTATTTTCCCTTACATTCTCTATGATGTTATTTCTTGCTTTCTCTTATTCTGATATGTCAGGGGTCCACAACGTGGTGACCATGGTCACCACAGTACCCACCAAGTGTTTTTAGAAAGTATGTGGGGTGGGGTGGGGAGCTTTTGCCAAACATGATTTCTGATTGGCTACTGGAGAATTGAATAACTATATTCAAGTTTTAAAAAATATCCAATATCCAAGTTTTTAAAAATACTGCTTTGGCAACAGCTGCTTCTGGGTGGCTTCGCCTCCTACTGCAGCCATTTTCTGGTTGCACCCACCATACTGTGTCAGAATTCCAAATGTGCCCACAGACTCCAAAAGGTTGGGAACCCCTGCAATATGTGATCAACTAGAAGCTTTAACACTACACATACCATATGCAAAAATATACTCTTAAGAGATGGGTACAGCTCTGAAGAGCTGAGATTTATTCATAATTATTTTCTAATTAACCCCTATGAGTTTGATGCAAAAAACTAACCGAACATTCCTACCTCTTCTCTAGTTCATCACCACTTGAAAAGTGGCATCTGAAATATACCTAACTTTATGGCACGGAAGCATGCACTAAGGAAGTTACTGTTCCTATGCAGAAAGGTTATTGAATTTTTAAGTATATACACACTTGAAATGGAAATTTTAAATGATATCCATTATAGGTTGAATTCAAAAAGGAAATTTTCAGAATGGAAGGAATCTGCGCAGATTCCTGCCTTCCCCTGCCTGCTCGGCAGGAATGGAAGAAGTTTGAGTAAGCTTCTGCCATGCGTCAATGACCCTTCCATAATTACAATATATTATATGCATCACATGGGGATGCAACGATGAGGGGGAATTGAGAGAAAATTACACATTCTTGCTCAAGGAACTTTTGCTCTAGTCAGTCAAATGGGAAGGGGGGCGGGTTCAATTACTTCTACTTGACACAGCACTGTGCTACATGACATCTTCAGAGTTTGCAGAAGACAGGAAAGATCTTCTTCCAGAATTCCTTACATCCATAAGAGTTCGCTTACATTTTTAAATCTAGTGACAATTTCTTACCTTGCTTGCAGGTAATCCTGTTCCACTATGGATGTCTCCCTCCAAATCAAATGTTGTTTCTTGTACAGCTCTGGAAAGACAACATATTTTCAGAACTTGATGATTAGCAACAGGTAGCAGAGAGAAATGTAATAACAATGTATTTGTCTGAGATTGTTTGTAGCATTAATAATGATTGTCATAAATTCATAATACACTTGTTTACACGGTGGGTAAATGTAAAGGTAGTCCCCTGTGCAAGCACCAAGTCATTGCTGACCCATGGGTAGAGATGGGCACGAACTACATTACGAACTTCAAAAACCCACGAAAATGGCGATCGCACAATCGTGACCCAGCGGATCGTGATAGGCCATGGCCAACGAACCAGCTGTCGGGAGAGGCCTGGTTCGGGGCGTCCGGGCGCGGTTCAGGAAGCCAGACACTCAGGCGACAGCAATCTATTCCCCTAGCAATGGAGCCAGGGGACTCCCTGAGCTCTGCCTGCCCTCCTTCTGTCGCCATGGAAACCCAGTTTTCCTTGATCAGCAGGGCTTCCTTCCAACCACAGAGCTGCAAAGCAGTTACAAGTTGGGAGAAGACAGCCAGGGGAAGGAGGGGGAAGGGGGTGTTCTGTAGCCATAGGCACTCCAATCTCATCCCTGCAAACTCTGATAGGCAGCTCTGACGGCCAAACACAGACCTCCTGTGTTGCTGAATGGGACCCATGCGTATAAATAGCCATGGTCTCCCAGGCTGGGTTTCACTTTCTGCGAGCAGTGGAGTGGGACAGAGCTCTAGCTTGCAACTTGCTAGCCTTTGGGGAGAGAGACTGAGAGTACAATTAAGCTTGGCTGTGGGGGATAGGGATCTAGCTCCTCTGGTTCCAGGGCTGCTGCCTGGCTCTGGGGCCAAGCTCAGTGGGCACCTCAGCTGAGGGCTCAAATTGATTATTAATCAGTGCCTGATCTGTTCAGGTCTGGAGGAGTGGTGGGCCAGGGCTCTAGTCCCTCCCTCCCTCTGGGGCCAGGGCTGCTGCCCGGCCCTGGGGCCAAGCTTGGTGGGTACCTCGACTGAGGGCTCCCATTGATTATTAATCAGTGCCTGATCAGGTCAGGTATGTGAGAGCGGTGGGCTAGGGCTCTAGTCCCTCCTTCCCTTTGGTGCCAGGGCTGTTGCCAGGCCCTGTTGCCAAGCTCGGTGGGTACCTCAGCTGAGGGCTCACATTGATTATTAATCAGTGCCTGATCTGTTCAGGTCTGTGGGAGTGGTGGGCTAGGGCTCTAGTCCCTCCTTCCCTCTGGTGCTAGGGCTCCTGCCAGGCCCTGGGGCAAAGCTCGGTGAGTACCTCAGCTGAGGGCTCACAATATTATTAATCAGTGCCTGATCTGTTCAGGTCTGTGGGAGTGGTGGGCTAGGGCTCCAGTCCCTCCCTCCCTCTGGTGCCAGGGCTGCTACCAGGCCCTGGGGCCAAGCTCAGTGGGCACCGCAGCGGAGGGCACACAGAGTCATCTCCTTTCCTGTCCTCCTTAATTCTAGTTTGGTGGCACAATGAGTCTTCCTATGTTGGCTGCCAAGGGAGGTTGTGGGGTGAAGTGTGATGGCAGTCCTCCTGGTTCAGTTGTGGAAAGCAGTTTTGGCTGTGGTTTGGGGGCAGCAGGGAGTCCTCCCGCTCCCCCCAATTCACCTATGTGGGCTGTGGGGGCCCAAGAGGTCTTTTTTTTTAAAAGAATTTTTATTGGATTAGAAACATATAATAACAATTATAATCACATTCTTTAATTTTTTCTAATTCTAACCCCCTCCCTTTCCCCCCCCTTTTTATTGACTTCCAACAGTTTTCCAACCCCCTATCCACTTTCGCTCTACTCCTTCATATTTATTTTATTTGTTTATTATAATATACTTTCAGATTCTTCTAAGCACTATTTCCACTTCCTTTCACATATAAATTGTCATATAAATTGTCATATAAATAAAATCCTCTTAATCTATCTTCTTCATTAAAACTACTAATAATATTCATTTTGATAACCTGTGTTTTATCTTACTCCTTCTATTCTCTTCAATATGGGACAAACAATTTGCCCCCCTTTATACATCAATTCCAATACTTCTATACACATACTTATTATACACACTTATTGTCATTTGCTTAGGCTTCTGTTCTATATGTTGTTCTTTATCTATACATATACCATAAGTCTAACAATTAGACCTATCTTTGAATTTACGTATGTATGTATATATTCACTCTATGTTATACGGTTATCTTTCCAAAAAATATAGATTAGTTAATTTCTATCCCATTAATTCTCATAGTATCAACGCTATTGCTACTTAATATAATACTTAAAAATCATATAAAGTTGCTTAGAATTTTTCCATTAACTCTCCACCCCCTCGGTATAGTCACTTCTCTCCTCCTGTGTACCTCAATAATTTTCAAACTGCCACAGTTCTCCTCCCACCTCCCATTTTTTCACCAAACATTGTTTCAGCTTTCCCCAGTCCGTGTTAAACTGCCCTGGATCAAGGTCTCTCAGTTTTCTTGTCATTTTGTCCATCTCCGCCATGTACAGCAATTTGTAAATCCAGTCCTCAGTAGTTGGCACTTCTTGTACTTTCCACTTCTGCGCATACAAAAGTCTGGCTGCTGCCGTCATATAGAATATCAATGTCCTATGTTGTGCTGGGATGTCTTCCATTCCCAAGTTCAGTAGCAGGAGTTCTGGGTTCTTGTTAACTTGAAATTGTAAAATCTCACTCATTACTCTTATTATTTCCCCCCAGTACTGCCTAGCTACCTCGCAAGTCCACCACATATGATACATTGATCCCTCATGTTTTTTACATTTCCAGCATTTATTAGACATATTCAAGTTCCCTAGCGCAATCTTCTTTGGCGTCAGATACCAACGGTAAATCATTTTGTAAATATTCTCTTTAATATTGGTACATGTTGTGATTTTCAATGTATGTTTCCACAAGTATTCCCACGCCTCCATTGTTATTTCTTTGTTAAAGTTTATAGCCCACTTCACCATTTGCACTTTGACTGTCTCATCTTCAGTATACCATTTTAACAACACTTTGTAGACCTTAGAAATTTCCTTTTGGTCTTCTTGTAAAATTACTTTCTCTAATTCTGAGTCTTCCATCCTTATCCCTCCCTTCGCACAGTCTGAGTAATAAAGATCTCTAACTTGTCTATATTGAAACCAGTCGTAGTTTGGAGACATCTCTTGTTGTGTTCTTATTCTTATTTTAAAGGATTCTATTTGAGTTATCTCCTTATACGTTAAACACTGTTGTTCATTATCGACCGTTCTTGGATCTATTACTTCATATGGAACCACCCAGGAGGGAATTCCTTCTTGTAGGTATTCTTTGTACTTCTTCCAAATTGTGAAGAGGCTTCTCCGAATATAGTGATGCAGAAACATAGAATCTGCTTTTACTTTATCATACCATAGGTATGCATGCCATCCAAATAATTTTTTGTATCCCTCTAAGGCCAGCAGTTTGCGATTTTTCAATGTGATCCAATCCTTCAACCATACCAGACAGATTGCATCATAATAAAGTCTCAAGTTGGGCAGTTGCATTCCCCCTCTTTCTTTTGCATCCTGTAACACTTTCATTTTCACTCGAGGCTTCCTGCCTGCCCACACAAACTCTGATATTTTCCTCTGCCATTTATCAAATTGCTTGGAGTCCCTAATGATTGGTATCGTCTGTAACAGAAACATAACTCTTGGTAACACGTTCATCTTGATTACTGCAATTCTTCCCAACCATGACAAGTTCAGCCTATTCCATTTGATCAAATCATGCTCTATTTGAGTCCATAATTTCTCATAATTATTCTTAAATAGATCTATATTTTTGCAGTCAATTCAATTCCCAAGTACTTCACCTTACTTGTTACCTCACAGTCTGTTATTTCCGTTAATAACTGTTGCTTTTTTTTAATCATATTCTTACATAAAATCTTTGATTTCTTTTTGTTTACATAGAAACCTGCCAAGTCTCCAAACTCTTTTATTTTTTCTATTACCTTAGGCATGTTTTCAATTGGATCTTCCACAATTAACATTATATCATCTGCAAACGCTCTGACCTTATAGGAAAAGTCTTTTATCTTTATACCACGGATTGCATTATCTTCTCTAATCTGCATCATCAAAATTTCAAGAACCAAAATAAACAACAATGGGGATAGCAGGCAACCTTGTCTTGTACCCTTTCCAATAATCAGTTTTTTAGTCAGCTCGTCATTCACCACAATTGCTGCACTCTGGTCTCTATAAATTTCTCTCACTGCTCTTATGAACCTTTCCCCCATTTGTAGCTGTTCCATGGTGGCAAACATAAAGTCCCAGTTCAAATTGTCAAATGCTTTTTCAGCGTCTACAAAAAAGAAACCAACCTCCTTATCACATCGCCTGTCATAGTATTCTATAGCGTTTATGACTGTCCTTAGGTTGTCTCTGATTTGTCTTTTTGGTAAAAAGCCTGCTTGTTCTTCTCCAATAACTTCGGCTAGCCACCCCTTTATTCTCTCCGCCAAGATCTTTGCAAAAATCTTGTAGTCATTATTAAGTAAAGAGATAGGTCTGTAGTTTTTAACATTGGTCAAGTCCTGTCCTTCTTTGGGGATCAATGATATATTTGCTTCACTCCAGGTATCTGGGATCCTTTGGTCCCTCATAACACCATTGATCACCTCTTTTAAAAACGGTACCAGTTCATTGGCCATTGCCTTGTAAAACTTAGCTGTGAGTCCATCAGGCCCTGGCGCTTTTCCCAAGTTTGTTGACTGTATTGCCTTCCTTATCTCTTCTTCTGTTACTTCACTGTTTAGTTTAACTCTCCACTCCTTGGACATTACTGGCAGCTTCATTTTCTCCAGATATGCGGCTATCGCATCTTTATTCACTTCTTTCTTATCATACAATTTAGCGTAAAATTTATAAAAGGCTCTGCTAATAGCGACCTGTTCCAGGTGTACTTTATTGTCATCACATATTTTATTTATTATCTTTTTCTCCTTTCTTTTCTTCAATTGCCATGCCAAAAATTTCCCAGGTTTGTTCGCCCCTTCAAACGACTTTTGATTCAGTCTTTTCAGATTCCATTCCAATTCTTTATTATTCATGGCCGTCAACTGCTCCTGAAGGATTTTAATGTCCTGATATATTTTCTTTTTCCCTGGTCTTTTCTTCAACTGGATTTCTTTGGCTTTTATTTTTTCCATAATCTCCTGTCTCTTCTCCTCTTTTTTCCTTCGGAGTCTTCCATTTAAGTCCATTAATACACCTCTGATTACTGCCTTGTACGTGTCCCATACCTTGTTGGTTAGTACTTCTTGATTCATGTTGTACTGTATGAAGAATTTAGTCTCCCTTCTCAACATTTCCATATTTTCTCCCTCTTGCAACAAATCCTCATTTATTCTCCATCCTTTTCTCTTAGTTCTTTTTCCAAATTTCCACATAATTGGGTTATGATCTGAGCCTACCATAGGCATTATTTCTACTTCCTTAGTCCAAAGTACTAAGTCCTTTGAGGCCCAGATCATATCAATACGCGATAAGGTAGAGTGTCTTGCAGAGAAAAAGGTATATTGTCTGATTGTGGGATTCTGCGTTCTCCACACATCTTCCAACGCTTCCTGTTGCATTAATCCCAAAAAAGTCTTTGGTAATAATCCTCTTTTCTTTTGTGTAGTGGCTGATTTCTTGTCTTGTTCCAAATTCGTAACTCCATTGAAGTCTCCTGCAAGTATTATCTGATCATATGAAAGTTCAGGGGCCCAAGAGGTCTTTGCGCAGGGGGGAGAGAATCTCAACATTTTGAGGAGGGGTGGGTGGGCGATGGATCCCTGGAGGAATGGTATGTGTGTTATGAAAGATCCCTCCCCCATCCCAAACTCTCGGTGGTGTCCCCTCCCACAGTCCACCCCTCACCCCGTCGTCTGTGTCCAGCCCCGCAGCGCAGCCTGTAACCATTCGTCCTCCTTCCCCTGGGACAGTTAGTGGCTGGTGTTACAACACCTCCATATGGAGGCACTTTCGGGCCTTTCTTGATGACCCCCGTGTGGTGCGGTGCCGTGCCTGTGATGTCCTGGTGCGCAGGGGCAAAAACCCAAAGCACCTGTCTTCGACAGCCCTGACTCGCCACCTGAAGAGTCACCACCCAAGCCTGTCTCCCTCCTCACCCAGTGAAACATCCATTGGGGGGAGAAAGGGGGCCACCCACTCTTCTGTGCGGGGGTCAGTGGGAGGATCACTTTGCCCTGAGGGTGATGCTGGTGAGAGCAGAGCGCTCTAGCAGGCCATGCTGGTGGAGGTTGTCCCCTCGGGGTCTGGGACAGTGCCACTTACAACCTTGAGGCTGATGGCTCAGGAGGCGGCTGCCGCCGCACTGTTCCTCAGTGGGACCCTCATGTGAGGATCCGTGGTGGCTGGGGGATCAGGCCCCCAGTCCGAATGACACGTCCTCTCCCTCCCACACCATGAATACCAGTGAGCTCCTCTTTGGTCTGGCAGTGGCGGGGGGATCTTCCCACTTACCCCCCACATGACAGGTCCTCTCCCTCCCATCCTTTCCGGCAAGGCAGGAAGGTGGGTGATGCTGCTGATGGAAGCCTCCTTTGGGCACTTGCACAGCAGCTCAGGAACTGTTGCTCATATAGTTCAGCTGCACAGTGCCCCCATCCATCACAAACGCAGAGCCCTCTGAGCAGGGGGGAATGGGTCGCTCGACTGATGTCCTTCCTGCAAAGGCAGGAAGGTAGCCAATGTCAGCTGCTGCTGCTGCTGCTGCTGCTGTCCCGTTTCCGTCTCCCCCTCTCAGGAACCACTCTGACCCATTCAAACAATGCCTCCTGTCCTGCCCATCCCCTACTTTCCGCAAAGGCAGGACGGCGGATCAGGTCAGCCCCTGCTTCACGAGGGACTATCCTGTTACTGCTCCCTCCTTGGTTACACAGCTCAGTTGCGCTCACGCAGCAGATTGTATTGTATATGGATACAGTCGGTTGACAATGTGGCAGCACCCCTGTCAACGGGACTGACGGGACCTCTTTCAGCTGGGTGGGAATGTGTCCCGCAACTCCCGTCCTTTCCGTCATGGCAGGAAGCTGGGTACTGTCAGCTACCTCCGCCGCACTGTTCCTCAGTGGGACCCTTGGGTGAGGACCTGCGGATGCTGGGGGATATTCCCCCTCCCCCTCCTCATGATGACATGTCCTCTCCCTCCCATGTTTTCCGGCAAGGTAGGAAGGTGTGTACTGTTGGCTGCCTCCACCACACTGTTCCTCGGTGGGACCCTCGGGTGAGGACCAACGGATGCTGGGGAATATTCCCCCTCCCCCTCCTCATGATGACAAGTCCTCTCCCACCCACTCCGGGAATACCAGCGCGCTCCTTTTCAGCCTGGCGGGCGGGCAAATGGGGGGTGCCGCCGGTGTTATTAAGTTGGATACAGGTAGAAAATAACAAAACTTGCCCTCCTCCCCGTGCACGCCAGGCCCGGCGGCTGCTGGCATCACTCACCGTTCCTGTATCGCTGGGAACACCGGGGTGCCCCGCATGAACCACGAACCGGGTCGGCAACGGGAGATGTTTGTTGCATTTCGGGAATTCGGGTTTGTGGTCTGCACCGAACCATGATCCACTGGTCCGTTAATTTTTTTTTGTTTGTGCCCATGTCTACCCATGGGGGGGGGGGGAAATTGCATTATAACGTTTTCTTGGCAGACTTTTTACGGGGTGGTTTGCCATTGCCTTCCCCAGTCATTTACACTTTACACTCAGGAAGTTGGGTACTCATTTTACCGACCTCGGAAGGATGGAAGGCTGAATCAACCTTGAGCCGGCTACCTGAACCCAGCTTCCGCCGAGATCGAACTCAGGTCATGAGCAGAGCTTGGAATGCAGTACTGCAGCTTACCACTCTGCACCACAGGACTCTTCACAGGGCTCTCTTGTTTATATGGTGATGTTGGGTGAAATAGTCTGTTGTGTGTTATTAAGTTGGGTACAGGTGGAAAATAACAAAACTTGCCTTACGCACGGCAGAGAAACGTGTATCTTGGCCAGTATGGGCCTATCAGAGTGCCCTCAAAAACATCCTGATTGATTTTGGCTACCACCCTGAACAGGAGCGGAAGTATACATCAAACACCAATTCCAGGATTGCCACACCAGCAATTAAAACTTATAGCAGAGGGAGGGGAAGTGGTGGCCTGGCAATCCTACTGTTAGTGGATTTAAAAGTAAAAACACAGGTCATAGACAGTCCCTACCCTAATTACATACAGGTTCTGTTGGTTAAGGGCCAGCATATAGGAGTCCTCCTGTGTATTAATGTCTATCCGCCCCCAAAATGCTCGAAGGCCCAAGATTGTGGAAGACTATGGGACCACTTATTTACAACACTGGGGGACTTAGCGCTCTAGTATCCAAACTCAAAATGGATTCTTGGTGGAGATTTTAATGCTAGGATTGGGTCAATTCCAGGAGAACTGGAAGATGTCCTCCATGGAATGATGGCCATGCCTGCCATGGAACAGAATCTTTGGCATTTGGTATTCTCTTGAGTGGTGAACAGGTCCATTTGAGGGTGACCTTACTGTTTGGATAGGAATAGAAGATACATGTCTCCCAGAACTCATTTATGATTTTCTGAAGATGCCCTGCTCAGTGCATCTACCAGAATATTCTGTTTGCCCATAGCTATCAAGTTTTTGCCCCTGCTGTACGAATAAACCTCATAAAAGTGTGGCCTCAGCACATAGAGTGAGAGAAATGGTACCACCTTTTTTTGTTTAAATAAAACTGTCTTGTGGTTTTGTCCATCGTAACCTGTAGTTTTCTCCCAGTTCTTGCGAGACCATTTTACCTTCATCTTTTTCTAAATGCTGATTTTGAGTCATATTTTTTCTAGTGCGTAATGTTTCTTTCGGTTTTCTTTGTCCCACACACCTCAAACCCACTCTGCGATGATTGGATTGTCATCATCGTCAAACCACTCCCTCTCCTTCCTCCCCGCTCTGCCCTGAAGATGAGTAGTCTCATTTTCTTTTTTTTTAATCAACACTTATATTGATATAACAATATAATCATGCACAAAAAAGCATGCATATACATTTAAGGTCCCTCTCCGATTCTAAATTAAACAATTCTGATCCTTCAAAAAGCAGGTTCTTAATTTTAGCTCTAGGGTTCTGATGCAAAACTCCAGAGCACAACCACACACTCCTCTTTAGGGTGGTAGCAAAGGCAACAGCACACAAAGCACAATTACACATCTGGTGGAGTTTATCTGTTGCTCGGAAAGGCACATGGCTTCTGTCTGAATGACTTTGGCCAACTGCTTTATTCAGGATTACATTTCATATATGAAGACATGCACTCCCAAAGGAAAAATGGATAGCCGCTTCCGCCATAATAGCATTGTAATTCACTATATGAGGAATATATCTTTCTAAAATATCTCATTTTCCATCCTTATCCATTGGGTGAAATTGGTGTGAGACACAGCCAAAGCTTCTACCTTGAGAAGCTCCTACACCTATAGAGTTTGCCAAAGGGTGAATGAACAGGAAGGGGTGCCCTTCTTGTTTGGTCTTATACATAAAGTTAATCTTTCTAGCAGTCATTATAACAGTTGTCAGCTGGCACAAAATTCTATAGTTAAATACATAGTGTCTTATAGAATAAGGAAGGTTACTGGACCCATTGAGTCTGAAGTGAGGGTGCAGTAAATAAAAAAGTAAAAGTAAGTTTTAAAAGGCTTAAAAGTTGAGCACGTAACTTTCTACATCAAGAGCTGTTGCCATTCTCAGCATCTGCTCTGAAAATAGTCTCAGGTCTTCAGAAGGAGTGATTGCAAATTGTTGTGAAACAGCATAATCTGGTAAAGTATCTAAGATTACTTCAGATTCTAGTTCTGAGTGCTGTGACTCCTCAGAATCCAGAGCCCTTGGAACTTTGGTTGGAGGCTCAGAAGCATCCCAAGCTTGGTGAACTGGTTGGTCTTCCAGTACCATTACAGTGAGAACTAGGGTGAGGGGTCTTGCAGGAATCATAAAGTCAGTCACATACCCTCTTATCTGTGTACACATGTATTTTGGGAACTCTTGGTAACAAGGTATGTCTTAGATTCAATTACATCAGCATTCAGTGATAGGGTTATGCTAATGGAATCTATCATTTTATGGTCAAAATACTGAGGAAACTGAAAGGAGGTCTACAAAGAGAATGGTTTGTTTTTCTTCACTTACAGAAACAATGTAATGAAGAAAATGGCCTTCCGCTATGACAGTGAAAGAAGAACTGGAGGCATTCCCTCTGCCCCCATATTAGCTGCCAAAAAAAAGCAGGAATTATGCTCAAGAGGAGTGGAGTAGAGCCTTGCAGAACAGTTTAGTTCTTTTTACTTTCTTTGGCTGGCCTGCACAAATGCAGTTCTCATAAGTGATTGTACATCCTTTACAATGATGAAAAAATCATTCTGCCCATTTTAAATGTCTATGATGGATAGTTTCCAGTTCTTAACTATATACTATGGTTAGCATTTCTCTTTTCTTGCTTTTCAAAATCTATCAACATTTTCACACATCCATTTCACTTAACCCTTGGCCCTTCTCAACACAGTTCCTTCCTTAGCCCTTCATATGAAAGCATGCTTTTATCTTGTCAGTGCCCTTGCTTCCTCTCTCTAATCTTTTAAAGATAAGACTGAACAGATCTACAGACTACAATTGCTTCCTTAATCAATAACACTGACTACTGGATGATAGCAAAAGAACCACTCAGAATTATTCCAAAACCTTCTCGATTGGTGGTAGTAGCTTTTTCTACATAAACATAAGAAGAATCCTGCTGGATCAGACCAGTGGTCCATCTAGTCCAGAATATTGTTTCACACAGCAGCCAACCAGTTGCCCACAGTCCAACAAACAGGGCAGAGGCCAAGGCCTGCCCCTGATGTTACCTCCTAGCATTGGATTTCAGAGGTTTATTACCTCTGAATATGGAGGTTCGTTTTACTCACCATGGCTAGTAGCCACTGATGGACCTATCCTCTATAAATCTGTCAAGCCCCGTTTAAAAGCTATATGATTGTAGCCATCACTACCTCCACTGACAGCGAATTCAATGATTTAATTACTAAGTAAAGTAGTATTTCCTTTTGTTCCTCCTGTACCTATTGTCCAACTTTATTGAGCGCCCCTGAGTTATAATATTAAAGGAGAGGGTGAAAAATTTCCCTCTATCCAATTACTCCACCCCATGCATACCTTTATAAACCTTCATTATTCCCCTGCCTTTTTTTTCTAAACTAAGAAGTCCCAGACTCTTCAGATTTTCCTCATAAGAAAGGGTGATCCAACTCCTTGATCACCTTGGCTGTCGTCTTCTGCACTTTTTCCAACTCTGCTATATCATTCTTGAAATATGGCAACCAGTACTGTACACAGTATACCAAATGAGGCCACAACACAGCTCTATACAAGGGCGTTACAATATTTGGCATTTTATTCTCATTCTTTATTCTAATAATCTCCAGTATGGAGTTTGCTTTTTCCCCCAGCTGTCACACATGGGAGTCAAAATTTTCATTAAGCTACCCACTCTACCTCAAGATCTCCTTATTTTCGTCTCAGCCAGTTCAAAACCCATCAGCATATATATAAAATTAGCATCTTTTTGTTCCAGTGTGTATCACCTTACACTTTCCAACAATGAACTTCATTTGCCACTCTTACTCACTAACCCAGTTTCAATAGATCCTCCTGTAGTTCTTCACAAACCACTTTGGTTTACATCATCCTGAATAATTTGGTATCTACAAACTTGGCAACTACTTGACAAAGCCTCAATTCCAAATCATTTATGAACAAATTAAAATAGCACCGGTCCCAATGCTGAGCTTTGTGGGACCACACTGTTCCCTCCATCGCTACAACTGTCCATTTACTCTCTTTCCTATCATTTAACCAATTTTTAATCTATAAAAGGTCCTGTCCTCTTATCCCATCACTGCTAAGCTTACTCAGAAGTCTTTAGTCAAAAGCTTTTTAGAAATCACAGTATATAATGTCTGCTGGATAACCATATGTTTGTTAGCCTGCTCAAAGTGCTTAACCTGAACATTAAATTGCATTCTCGTAAGTATTGTATTTTGAAATCCTGTTGAAATTCTTCCTAGCCTGCCTCAGGCTTACCTATATTAAAGAGTTTCATAATGTATGTAAATTTGACATTTCCATGTTAACTTTCTTTTTCAGCCAGTCTCTAGATTGCAGTTTTTATACAACAAAGTTATAGTCATGTATTATTCATAGTATTCTGTTTTTAATAGTAAGTTATTAGGTTTCACTAATTCTGCTCTTGTACCAATGAAGCCTTGTAATAGAAAAATAGTTATAATTATTAAATTATGGAGTAAAAGTATTAATCATGGATCATTCCAGCAATAGAAACCATAGTTTCTTACCCAGCTTTGTGTCGCAGTCCTTTGACCATGTGTCCAGTGTCTAGACGTCCTTTAGGAATGTGATCCTGAATGGGGTCCACAAATTTAAATACATGAGAGGACCCAAACTGAACCTTCATACCACTTTGCAGCATAGTGGTCTCTGAAATCAGCTGACCTTCCACATATGTCTCAGCATCCATGCTTCTTGGAGTAACAGTAACAACTCCATCCATATTACTGAGGTCACAGTGATGAGGCTGAATTCCTGGACCAAACAACTGAAAACACATATTATCAAAGTCAAAAGAAGCCAAACTAAAACCAGAGATTTCAAAAGCTTACGGTAGTTTACTTAAACCTTTGTTTTAATAAACCAAGAAATTAGATTCCAAGATTCCGTATTTCTGAACTTTAAAAAGTCATTAAAATAAACCTGCCATGGCTTGTAACAATCTTGCAATCCTACACATTTCAGTCATGTTTTTGATGAATGGCCTATTCATTTTCAAAAATACAATCTTGTAGTGTCCATATCTCAAAGCTGTAGGATAACACAAGATAAACTGGTAAGAGTGACAGATGTTTGTAAAAATACATTTATTTGTAAAACAAATGTAATAGTTACTGTATCTTGTCAAGAATCAAAGCATATCTGCCATCAAACTGCTACTGGCTGAAGCATCAGGGATCATTCTCCTAGTACTGCAATATGTAAGGTTCAACTGGACATCTATAAATGCATTCTCAGCACTTTTATTACTATCAACAGCAATATAATTCACATATTAAACCTTTTTTTGATCCACAGAACTCCTTACCATCGCCCAAATTGATGTTGGAAATTGCAATGTCTGGCGTACTGCAGCAGGGAAGAAGTGCCTTCTATGTAGGGGGCAGCAAGGATCACTTAGTTAAGACAGTGAGAGCAGCATCCCTCTTGTTTCCTGGGGGTCATTTCCTTGTCTCCTATTGGGCTAAACAGGGCAATATCCTGCTTCTTCTCTCTCCTGCCTTACTCACTTTTCTACAAGATGTAGTCAGATAGCAAAGACCCTATCTCTATCTCTCTTCTTCACTCTCAAGTAAGTATTTCTTAAATAAACTTTTTAGCCTTTTTAATCAGCACAGCGTAACTTCTCTGCTCTGTTTGCACTCTGCCAACAATTGAAGCCCCCTATTGCTATGTTTCCTAGTACACTAGTACTAATATTTTCAAAAAACAAAGTTAGTATGTGGAAAGCATGGATGTCCAGGGGCAGCCAGGCAGTCAAAGCAGCACCCCATCCCAGCACCCTCTGGTTCATTGGGAAAATCAACAGGCTGGCAGGGGAGAAAGCCACACTGCAAAGCATGGCCCAGCAAGTCGAAGGCCCATCATGTGGCAGAGAGACAGTGCAGTGCCAGAAGCTGAGCCAGTGATAGCCTTGTTTTCTTTAGGACTGACTGGGCTAGAAAAGCTAGCCTATGAGGCATTGGAGGAAGGCAGGCTGAGGGGGAAGAAAGTCATGGACGGCAGGCCATTGGTGGAGGTTGCCTCAACCTCACAGAACCTCACCGCAGCTGAGAAGCACTGGGCAAGTCTGAGGCAGCTCCACTCCCCTGGACCACTTTATTAGGCAGGCTCAGGACCAGCCAGGGAAGAAGCACCAGGCCTCTCCCATGTGGTCAGGGGAGAGGTGTGTATCAAGAGACAGAGATGGCTCTGGGTGCTGTCAAACTTCCCTCTTCTCTGTGAACTGAGGCCATCTTCAAATCTTGCTAGAAAAGAGCCCTGAAAGGCATGGCAGCCCTGGACTCCAACCTAAGGGAGGCCGAGCCTGACACTGGATTATAAAGCAATATTTAACAATCTTGAGTTGGATCTTACCAACTTTTTGGCAAAGGAACACATGAGCAGAACAGAATAGAAGGATACAACCCACTACTTGTGTCTAGGTTATGAAATTTAGGAATGACTAAGTATGCAGTTTATCATTCTGCTTGTCTCAAATAATGTTCCTGTCATGTCTGCATACCAATCATTCATGCCATTCATATGTTCTCTGTTCCCTGTATTGATTAGATCATACTGTATAATTATATGCTCTTATTATGCTCATGTACTGTGACCATTATATTCATGCCATCTCGAGCTTGCATAAAAACTAAAGTACTAATGTTCAGACTGTTATCTTTGACGCCTGCTTGCTGACCTTGTACTAAACTGTAACTCTTCACGAGAGACAGAGAGTGTTGAATTCCTTGTAATCTTCTGGCTTTCTCTGGCCAGACAAAGCTATTGTGTTTCTTATGAGAATTGGGACTTTTGTGCCTTATTGCTAACTGCCCCGGGGGGGGGGGGAATCCTGCTCCTTATATCGAAGTGTTTATGCTTGCATTCTCATTCCTGCCAATCCTATTCATCTTTGGAGGTACCTGTGAACTTAATGGATCTCTGTAATAAAACCTTTTCAGCCAAGACCCTGGAGTACTTGTTGTGAGGGATTTGGGGATCTATCTCTCATGGACTGCCATCCCTAGAACTGACAGTTCCTCACCTGAATAGAGTTGTCATCAAATTTTTCAGTACCAACTTCTGTCACACTTAACTGCAAACGATAGAGCTTTGGTTTATCTCTGGAATCAGAACCATCTGTAAGAAAGAAGAAACCACTTTAAAAAAATTTGATGAATTTTATGGAATGGATCTACATGGTATTATTATATTAAACACTATCACCTCTCCCAGGAGTTATAACCTGCACCCCCAATTTCAGACCGTCCATTATAAACCTATTTATTCTGGAATGCCTTTGGAGGCATTCAGTCATTTTAATGTTATGCTGTTACTGAATTTTTATTTTTTAATTCTTTCATTTTTTATGGTGTGAGCCACCTTGGATATTCCTTTGAACACAAAAAGACAACATAGTGCTGCCAGGGTTCAGATTAAGAAACTGAATTTAACAAAGGAAATAAGAATGAAGGAAATATCAATGTGCTGGTATTCTCTTAAAAGTGTCGTGTTATTCATTTAAGTTCTTTTGCAAACATTTTTATTATGGTCATTACATTATCCTCTATGCGGGAAAAGCTCAATGTGTATAATTACTCATGGATCTTCCACCATTCCATCTCCATCGGTTCACAAGTTCATCT
This sequence comes from Eublepharis macularius, assembly GCF_028583425.1. Taxonomy (NCBI): domain Eukaryota; kingdom Metazoa; phylum Chordata; class Lepidosauria; order Squamata; family Eublepharidae; genus Eublepharis; species Eublepharis macularius. Next base: position 142,468,033 of record NC_072790.1, on the reverse strand, counting down.
ATTCATGTGGGGAGTCTTTTAAAAAACAGAATGTATAGACTACATTAGCCCCACCCCCCCCACCCCGCATCTTCTCTTGTTAAAAACAGGTGTTTTTAAGCGTTTTTCCCAAGACCAGCTTGCTGCTAGTATCAGATGTGAGCTGGTATGGCATAAGGCAGAGGAGGGGTTTAGTTTCTCTTCTCTGTGCCCAGTTTGTGCTAAAAAGCAAAACACAGCCTAGTTTTCCCTTACAATAACAAAAATGCATCCTCAAGTAAGAAGAAGAAAGAAGGCTCTCTCTTTCCAAATACACCTATGCTGAGAGCAAAGTTTAATACAACCACGTACTTCAACTGCTAGGTGTCACTTCATAAATAAAGGTTTTCAATAGAGTAAAGTGCCTGGCAGAAAAATAACTTAAGGAAGAAAACAGACATACTTTGTTATCTAGTGGGCAGCAGCAAATCTAGAAGAGAAAAAGACTGTAGATATGGAAAATATGAGAATGTATTATGATAAAAGGAAATCTAAAACAGCAATAAATCTTGCACAAGAAGACAGTATTGCACAAATCTTGCACAAGAAGACCAGAAAAAGAAACACTGAATACTTTTAACTAAGAGTAAATACAGACATGCCTTACTTTATTTTATTCAGCTAGAGAAAAAAGTAGTTGCTATTGTTTTTAAAAACTATATCAAAATAAGTCATTATAATTTGTCTCCTTTCCCACAACATAAAATGACAGATGTTCAACATCTCTGCCTTGCAACCCCTATGATGGGCACTGATGTCTCGTTTCTTAACAGTACAGGCACTTCTATTAATTTGTGAGGTTTAACACACACATTCCTTTAAGGATTTCAAATTTTTCTGCAATCCCAGGGCTTTTCTGGGGTCTGTAGAAAGATCTTTCTTGGCTGCTCATGGCTCTGTTCTCTGGATTTAAGTATCTAGAGATAGGGCCATGTTGAGAATTACATATATTTATGGTTGGATTTATGCATGAATATATTCAGTCAAGATTTGAAAGAAAAATGTTTGATTACTGATATGAACAAGAAAATTATGAAAAATTCCCAGTTTTGTGTCTCTCTGTTTATTCATACCAAATAACATAAAGAAAGAAAATGGCTCCATGATATTTAATTATACTCTTTATAATCCAGTGTTCTATGCTGAAGTTAGAAAAAGAACAAATAATCTTTATAAAGTGAAACATGTTTAGGCTATGATGAGAATTTGCAAGTTTAACAGATGTGAACAGAAAACATTTTGAGGCCTTAAAGTTTATTTTTTTATGTTAACTTTTTGCAACTGTACAAGAGAGAAATGAAGGCTTAAACCAAACTAGATGGGACAGAATTTATGTAGCATTCATGTACAAGAAGTTAACAGGTACAAAATAACAGGTACAAAATTAAATAAAGAAGTTAACAGGTACAAAATAACAGGTACAAAATTTTTTGTTTCTATTGGAATAATGCAGAATACATCATACAAAGCAAAGGAACCTTGCTTTAAGGAAATAAGTAAGTACCGATTCGGTTTCGTTTTCTCAGCCATGCCGGACGCTCCTCTCGGCTGGTCCGGGAGGAAACGACCGGGCACCCTGACCGGGCGGCTGATCCGCAAGGATTAGCCCCCAGGACTCCCAGGGAGGGAGCCAGGGTCCGGGACGCGGCGGGAAGAACTCCCCGAAATCAATGCGGGGGGGGAATTGCCCGTTTGTCCCTATGGAGGCCGGCAGACGTGCGCGGCGCCTCGAGTGCCGCCGGGCAATGAGAAACGGCAAGTAAAAGAAACAGGCGGAAGCCTGTAAACAAGCGAATCCCTTCTGTTCTACAAGCGTTTGTGAAGGAGAGGTTGATCTGAAGAAGACTCGCTCTTCCCCTTCGTCGAGTTCCAGAATTTTGTTGGCGCCCCCCCCCCCAAATGGCAGCAAAGAAGCAAAGTCCCGCTCTCGGTAAGTCAATCTCGGCTACCTTGCAGAAGGGGGAGTCGCTCGAAGAGTTGGTGCGCAGGGCGGTGGTGGAAGCTATAAAACCCTTTGTTGACAAGCTGAACGAAACTGATCAAAGGGTGGGCTTAATTGAAAGCGAGGTGAAAACCATTAAGGCAGCAGCGGGGGGGGGCAGAAAAGTCTGCTCTGGAAAGTGCGTCACTTGTGAAGGCTACAAAAAAGGAGCTGAAGTTGGTGGAGAACCAGCTGATCGGGCTACAGGTGGAACGAACGCAGACAATTTTGCGTCTCCAAAACGTGAAAGAGGAGGAAAAAGAGGATCTGTGGGAGGTGGTCTCGAAACTATTGGCGATACCCGCGAGGACGACTAAAGAAGAGGTTAAAAGCGCCATTTTGGAGGTCCGTCGGGCTTCTTCAAAATATGCAACAAAGCGACAGTTGCCTCGTGAGATCATTATTGACTTTTCATCTAAAAAGATTCGGGACACCATCCTATATAACTCATACAATGCGGATTTGGACTTTATGGGTTTGAAAGTCAAGATTTTGAAGGACGTTCCATTTCTAGTCCGGAAACGGCGTTTTAAATATAAAAAGTTTGCAGCTCTTCTGAGGGACCATGGAATAAAGTACAAATGGTTATTCCCGGAAGGAATATGGTTCAGATATAAAGATCAGGCCTATAAGATATTATCAGAAGATCAACTAAAGGATTTTGAGAATAAAAACCCAGAACTCTGCTGCACCAAGAACGAAGAAAAGGAGGAGCCGGAGGGGGGGGAGGAGGAGGAGAGCACCGCAACAGCAGTTGCACAGAGAGAACTGCGTCCGGGACCTAGAAGGGGGAGGAAAGTTTAATCAGAATTTGAAATGTTTATTCTCTGTATGATTAACCACTCCATCATTATCCTATGGAGCTATTTTTGTATTATGACAGTATGAAGGGAAACATTGAAGTGTAGTGTTTAGTGTTTGTAGTTCATTCCCCCCCCTTTTTCTTTTTCCACCCCCCTTTGTCCCTTCCCTCTCCCCTTTCCTTGTGATAGTCTTGTGTAGTGTTTTGTAGTTGTGAAAAATAAAAAAAATTATTAAAAAAAAAAAAGGAAATAAGTAAGTACCATCTAAAGGGCCTGTTCAAAATACAACTTTTCTGGTACTGAGGCCAGGTTCTCTGAAAGTTTAAAAGAGTAGTCTAGTACTAGTAGAAGCCTGCCGGCTATGGTAAAAATATTATAAATGAACTTTAACTGCTGAGGAACGCTGTCTGGAAGAAAAACATTCATTTCTCCCCTCAGTTAACTAATTGTTAACTAATGCTCAGGTTCAACAAGTCCACTTCCAGTGTAGGGGGAAACATAGCCTCTGGAAAGTGGAGTGAGTTGTACATTTGTTCATACTATTTATTCCACACAGAACCTTTAGCTGTTTTTACAACTTATCTTCTGTAAATTAATCTTTGATTGTTGTTCTTTCCATCTGTGTTTGTCAAGTCAAAACAGCTGTGGAAAGGAGTTTCTAATAACCTAACTTTCAAATACCACATTATAAAGGTCACAAATAAAAGCCCTTTAGGGCAGGGGTACCCAACCTGCAGTCCGCGGGCCACATGCGGCCCCCAAGCTCTTTCTGTGCAGCACTCCAACCTGTTGTTTGCTGCTATCACTCTCAAGGCATTTTCCCCTCAGACCCACACTATTCTTCCTGCTTCAAGAGGCAACACCTATTGCTGTTCTTCCTGTCCCTTTCTTGCAAAAAACACAATAGCAACATTGTTTCTTCTGGTCTCCATGGTTCCTTCTGCCAGCCCCCTCTTAGTCTTATTTTCCATATTAGCATTTTGGCCATTTTGGTTGCTTTGCTGGCTACCCGTCCTGCTTAGCTTTTGTACTCCCCCTCTCCATGCCTTACCATGTTGAAGGCTATATATGTGTATAAAGCAGGTGTGTGAAAGGGTACAGGATATCTATTTTGCAAAAAAAAAAGTGGGGAAAGGACAGTAAAAGGGCTGGTGTTTTTGCAAAAAAAAAAAAAGGATATAAAGTGTTTTCCATACTGGACATTTCTAGAGGCTCCACCCATCAAGGCACTTCCAAGTGGCATCCAAGGTTACTAGTGAGGTTGCTGTTGCAGGCAAAAGCATTCTTCCTTCTTCAATAAGAGCTGGTTGCTGACTTTTTGCCTTGCTTGCTTCTGCCTCTCCTCCCCCACCCACTTCAGCTAGGAGTCATCTCATGCATCTGCGATTGCAGGAGCAGGTGAGTGGCCCATTGGGTTGAGAAGGAAGAAGTACTCCTTAGCAGGGAAGCTTATAGAATGGAAGATTTAAGTATCGCTTACTGTGAAGCTTCCTTTCTTGGTGGTCCAGGAGTGGGTCAGTCTGTACTTTGGGGAAGCAACTCCTCCACTCCAGTGCAGGGTCAGTTGATTTGATCAATCCTGGAATGGGAGGGGCTTCCTCGGCTCTTTATTTTTTCTGGCCTTGCCTAAGTGCAGGATGTCAACTGCAGTGCTCCGTTGAGCACGAAATCCCGGCAAGGCAAAAAAAAAAGGGGGGGCAGAAGACGGAGAAAGGAGCTCGCCAGGGAAGGAAGGGCTCCCAGCCCCACCCTTTCACTGTTTTCCTGTGGAAGAAAGAAGCGGCAGCGAGCAGTGAGTCCAACAGCGCTAGGCAAGCCTAACTTCCACAGCTCTCACACGAACTCCCGTGGTGTATTCCAGCCTTTGGGCTAGGAATCCCCCCCCCATCAGATCCTACAATCGGGGGACACGGTAGAGTCGGAAGACGCCAGCAGGAGTAATGGCAGGCCAACAAACCTCTGCTTCAGCTCCGATGCAGCTGCTCGGAAGCCTCTCTGCACGCCCGGGGATGGCTCGCCGGCGAGTGGGGCAGTAAGAAGCCTTCCAAGGTCAGATTCTTGTTTTTCCCTCTGATCTTTCTGGTTAGTTTGCATGAGTTGTGGCCCCTTCACCTTCGTCCAGCTCCTTTCTAAACTTCTATCCTGCGACAACACTGTTTCTGTTGGCGGGAAAGAAGTGCAATGGCTGCGAAGGCAGGTTTATCACCCACTGCAGGAGAGGGAACACCCTTTGTAAACTGGAACTCCCTAGCTCTCCAAATTCACTCTCCTCCCATCAGTCCCCAGGAGATGAAAGGGAAAATCACACTGGATCAGAACCTACAAGTCAGGAAGTTAAAGCCCACCTATTATCCTGGCTTTGTTCTGAAATGAGAGAATTTAAGGAAGTGTTGAAGGAGCATGGTTTTCTTAAAGAGGGGCCTTCCTCGTCAGACAGGGCAGGCAGGCAACCTAAAAGGGCTCATCCTCCTAAAATAGGCAAACGTAGGGGGACATCACCTTCCCCACCTAAAACCAAAAAACAACGGGAGGAGGAAAGTCCCACATATGGGGAACCTAGCCACTTGGAAGATGAGTACTCAAACTTTGAAATGTCAGACGTATCCTCCAGCTAGGAGTCTTCTCATGCATCTGTGATTGCAGAAGCCGGCGAGTGGCCCGTTGGGTTGAGCAGGAAGGAGTACTCCCTTAGCAGGAAGATTATGGAATCCCCCTTCCCACATCTTCCTCCAGCCAAGTTCCCCCCTGCCCTGCTGCCATTTTGCTTCTCATGATTGAAGCTTGGCTGGCAGGCAGTGATGCATATGTGCACCTCCATATCATTTGAAGCCAACTTAATGGCATATCTTCTGCTCCAGGTGGGAGGCTGCCCTTTCATTCACTCTTTCTCTCTATCTGCCCCCTTTTGGAGGATTGGCATGTGTAGATTTAAACCTCAAAGCAGTGTGTTTATTAAGAAATAACTCATAGTATTCAGTGTACTTAGGATTTCAACTTCACCATCTGGTAGGTCTGATTCATAATCCATTTTTAAAAAATTCTTCCTGGCCTGTGCATATGGCCCAATGCTCCTGAGAACTGTAGAGGCAGGAGTCTCTTCTTTTCTTTACCATGATCAAAATGAAAATCTCCAGCTAATAGCACCTAGAGTGGGATGAGTTTGGGAAAGGGAAGAGTTAGACCCCTAAAATTATACTTTTCATATTTTTATTTATTCAAGGATAATACTGAAACCTTGCAACTGCTGCTCTGCTAAAAATTCTGTAAAAAGCTGTCTGCAAAAGAAAGTGCTGTTTCAAAGAAACGAAAGATTGCAGATGAGCACCATGTCTTTAATGACAAATGGACTACTGAGTATGTCTTTGTTTTAAACAAAGATAAAGCACTTTGCCTGATATGTCTTGAAACGGTCTCTGTATTAAAGGAGTACACTGTTAGAAGGCACTTTGGATCCTGTCACAAGAGCTACTCAATATATTGAGAGGTGTGAGTGAGCAAGATAAATTATCTTTTAAAAAAATCAATGTTTTTGCTGCAAAATAGTTTTAGAAAGCACACTGAGGAGAAATTATCTACTCTGAGGGCCAGCTATCAAGTTGCTAAATGTCTTGCTGAGAATGGTAGGCCATTCACTGGTGGTGAATTTGTTAAAAAGTGCATGGTTAAAGCAATGGAGGAAATGCGCCCTGATAAGGTGTCTTGTGTTAGTTGTGTCAGTTTATCGGCACCAGGTGTGCTGAAGAACTAAGCGAAGAGCCGCATGTCACTGACTGACAAGGCAAAAAGTTTTGATTTTTTTTCTTTAGCATTAGATAAGAGCAATGACACTGCTCAACTACTAATATTTATCAGGGGGATAGATTGCAGCTTCAGAATTACTGCAGTTTGAAAAACACTACAAATGCAGAAAACATATTCTTGAAGGTGTGCGAGTAGAACATCTTGGTCTGATGGTGCAAGAAATATGGTGGGAACTAAAACTGGTACAGATGCAAGAATCAATGAAGAGATATTGAAAATAAACAGTACGCTTCCCATGCAATTTCACTGCATGAGCCATCAGCAAGCCTTGTGCAGTAAGATTCTTCAGTGGGAAAGCATGATTCATACTGTCGTATCCAGCATTAATTACATCAGGCATCATGGCCTTACTCATCATCGGTTTCAAAATTTTGTCTCATAGACAGGTGCAGAATATGGAGACATATTGTACCACGCAGAAGTCAGGTGGCTTAGTAGAGGCAAAGTCCTCAAAAAAAAATTTCCAGTCTTCACCATGAAGTTGATGTCTTTCTCAAGGAGAAAAGAGAAGGTCAACAAATACTTTCTGATCCTGGAAGGATTTTTGATTTGGCTTTCTTACCTGAGATAAGAGAGCATCTGAACACATTGAATCTAAGGTTGCAGGGGAAAGGAAAGCTTGTGTGTGATATGTATCCCTGAACTGAAAGCTTTTGAAGCAAAACTGAACATTTGTGTGAAGCAAGTTAGTGAAAGTAACTTTTCAAACTTCTCATGCTGCAATGAACTAAAATGTGAGAAAAACGTGAATTTACATTTCCATGTTGAAGGACATGACAAAGCACTGAATCTATTGCAGGTGGGATTCCAATTCACTGATCGCCATAAGCACAGAAAGGAAATAAGAATGTTTCAAAATCCATTTGAAATAGCACCAGAAGATGCAAGTAACTTTTATCAGATGGAACTAATTGATTTGCCAGTCGGTGATCATCTCAGAGACTACAAAGAAAATAGTCTGTTCAATTTCTATTGTGGCCTACCAGATAAATTTATCAACCTAAAGATATTTTCTGCAGGCATGTTTACAGTCTTTGGCACCACATACATCTGTTAACAAACTTTTTCCAAGATGAAAATTATAAAATCCAAGTGTAGCTCAAGATTTACAGATGAATATTTACATGACATTTTAAGGGTGTCTGTCACAAACCTTGACTTGGACAATAATGCCTGGGCTAACAGAAAACAGCCACAAAAATTACACTTACTACGAGGTAAGCATGTGTAGCTAGATAAAAGGATTCGACAGTAAAATATTGTTCCAAAATAGATTGCATTCAAGTTAACATTTCTTTACTGACCTCTGAATGTTTACTGTTGTTCTAAATAGGTAGGTTAATGATTTTGTTACATTTTGATTTAAGCTGTGGCCCTCTTTAGGCACTGAACACTCTAATGTGGCCCCTGTGTGCCAAAAGGTTGGGGACCCCTGCTTTAGGTAATACAAAGCTACACTCTACCTTCCAATTTATAAAAGCCTGTGTTCTGCCTTTTATTGATATTGTGATGGCTGAAGTTTAAATAGAAAGAAATTAAGAGGATAGTGTGGAGGTAATAGGACAGCATCCAATCCAGAGAGCCATTTACCTCAAAGGTCTCCTCAGCTCTCCCTCCTTCCCCTTCCCCCATCGTATCAGGGCTGAACCACAAATAAAATCAGTGGCAGCCTAAGCCATGCAGTTACAATCAAAAACAAAAGTGGTGACAACCAGGCTCGAACCATCACAATCCTCTACTTCTTTCTTTCCACACACTAAGAATTAAACCTTGCATAGCTACACTTTTCTGTATGGCTAGACAATCTGACACTTTAAATGTAAACTTTCTTTCTGTTCAAATCAACTGGGACTATATACAGCAGATGAAATCACATCCATTACAAAAACAGTTAATCACAATCTAGAACACTTAAAGGCTAAAACATCAAGTTACTGAACAGCTACTCTTAATTCCCAAATGCAAGTGACGTAACAGCCCTTAAAAATGTCACGAGTAGACATCGGCACGGACCAGGAAAAAACCATGGACCACTGGTCTGTGATCCGTCAATTTTCACGGACCATGAACCATTCACGGACCCGCCCCAGTTCGTGGACCAGTTCCTCGGTCCATGGTCCGTCACTTCCAGGGATGCTGGGACTGCCCCTTTCACACTCACAGATGCCAAACTCACCGTGAGTCTCCAGCAGGCTCTCCTCCATCCACCCTTCAAGTTTGGCCAAGATTATATTTTGGACATCCAAGTTACAGACCACTGAAGTGGCTGCCCCCAGGAAACTTCCAGTACATAGGAGGTACAACTTGCATTGGCTTGCAGCACCAAAAAGTTGTAATGAAAACGTGGGATAGAGTTAGAGAATCTTCCTCTGAGAACGGAATGATGGCCTCCAGAGTGGATTGACAGTTCCTGGGAGTAGAAAACCTGCTCTGGGGCTGGAACGGGGAGGGAGAGAAGTACTCTTTGAGGGGATAGTCAAGAAGATTTTTTGGGTGAGACAGCAAGAATATTCTTTTAAAGGACACAAGGACAGAGACAATCTGTGAAAGGAGGTTAAATTTGGGGGGACGGAGTGGATTTCTTTGGGGAGACAGGAATATCCCTGGACATGACAGGACACGAGGCAATCCTGGGGGGAAGGAGTGTGTCCTTGGGGGAACAGAAATCTCCCAATTGGAAGCGCCGACTCTGGGAAGGAGATAAATCATCGTAAGGAGGAAGACCTGGGCATGGGGAGACTGAAAGACAGGAGGACTCTTAAGGGAGCGCACGTGGAAAGGATGGAAGTGAGAATTTTGTGGGGGAAAGACCAAAATTGGGAGAAGGCGGATGTGGACAGCCAGGCATCAGCAGGTCTCCATTACACGGTGGGACTGCATTCCATAATGATGAGCTCCACCAATGGAGGAAGCCGGACCTCTGCAAGGAGGTATGGAAGCTGCACTAGTGGGGGGCTGGCAGCTGCCTCTAGGAGCAAGAGGCCCTTAGAAGACTTTCAAGAGGGGGAGCAAGCTGTGCATTGCAACCAGATAAACAACAGTGCAGTTCAGTTCACCCTTCCCACCCCAACCCTGCAAGAAGCCTACTGGTCCTCAGTCGTGACCCTGAAGGTCGGCTGCGCAGGGCAACAGGCTCCTGGAGCTGGGGTGGCCCGTCACATCTCCCCTGGGGCCTGGGAGGTGACCACCTGGAAGAGATGGGTTCTTCAGACAGTGTTTGCCCCCTTTTTGCATGACCGGGATGTGGTCAAGTGCCACCTGCCTCCCTTATTTCCCCTGTGGGCCATAGGCTCCAATCATGGGGGCAGCCATCAGGGTTAGGTGGGTTTTGTGGGTGCCCCCCCCCACCTCAAGGACCCAGGAGGCAATCAGGGGCCCGCCACCCTTCCTTCCCCCAGGGGCAACGGGCTGCTGTAGCTGGGGGATGGGGTGGCCCTCAACACTCCCCTTTGTGACTGGGGGCAGCCGCTGCGTTGGACAGGTGGGTTTCGTAGGTGGCTGCCTTCGCGTCAAGGAACTGAGAGGCAGTCAACGGCCTACCACCCTTCCTTCCCCGGGGGCAACGGGCTCCTGTAGTGAGGGGTGGGGCAGCTCCCAACACCCCCCCTTTCTAAGGGTGGACACTGCATTGGTGAGATATGTTTTGTTGGTGGCTGCCCCCTCCTCAAGGGCCCGGGAGGCATTCAGGAGCCTGCTGCCCTTCCCTCCCTCAGGAGTGACGAGCTCCAGTAGTGGGGGATGGAGTGGCCCCCAACACCCCCCTTGTGACTGGAGGGCACCCACTTTGTGTTGTTAAGGTGGGTTTCATTGGTGGCTGCCCCCTCCTCGTGAACCCGGGAGGCTTCATAGGCCCGCTGCCCTTCCTTCCCCTGGGGGCAATGGGATCCTGCAGCAGGGAGTGGAGTGAGGTGGCCCCAAACACCCCCCTTGTGACTGGGGGCGGCCACATCCCATTATTGAGGTGGGTTTCATCAGTGGGGGCCACATCCTTGCGGGCCCAGAAGGCTTCAGGGGCCCACCACTCTTCCTTCCCCTGGAAGTTCTGGGCTCCTGTAGCAGCGGGTGGGGTGGCCCTGCATTCACTGCATTGGTGAGGTGATTTTCGTCAGTGCCCACCCCCTCCTCATGGGCCTGTGAGGATGCCTTCCCTACATTTGCAGGAATGAGACTTGGGCTCCCCTATTTGGAACGACCCTTCCCCATGCCTGAGGGAAGGACACTTGGGCTCCACTATTCAGATGGTCACCAGCAAAAGACATCTGCCAACATGGTGGCTGTGAGGGATTGTAACATCTGCCTTTGGAGGGCGCCTTCTCCACGCCTGCGGGAAGGAGACTTGTGCTCCTCTATTCAGAAGGACCCCCATGCCTGCAGGAGGGTCACCGATTAAACGCACCTTGGCGAATGTGGTGTCTGTGAGGGATCGAGATATCTGCCTTCCCCACGCATAGCGGAGAGAGAATTACCCCACACACACACTTGGAAGGACCTTTTCCCATGCCTGGGGGAAGGAGACTTGGGCTCCTCAATTCAAGAGGACCCTTCCCCATGCCTGGGAGAAGGAGGCTTGTGTCCCCCTATTCAGAAGGACCCTTCCCCATGCCTGGGGGAAGAACAGTTGGGCAGCAGTCACTGATGAAAACCACCTCAGCGAACGTGGTGACTCTGAGGGATCGAGAAGTCTGCCTTCCCCAGGCCTAGCAGAAGGAGACTTGGTCTCCTCTATTCGAGAGAACCCTTCCCCACACTTAGGGAGAAAGGAGGCCTGTGCTACACAATTTGGAATGACCCTTCCCCACACTTGGTGGAAGAAGACTTCACCTCCTCAATTCGAGAGGACCCTTCCCCACGCCTGGGGGAATGAGACTTGGGCTCCCCTATTCCTTGGGCGATCCCTTGTGAAACCCACCTTGCTGACATGGTAGCAGTGATGGAATGGACTGTCTGCCTTCCCTATGCTTGGGGAGAGGAGACTTGGGCTCCTCTATTTGGAAGGAGCCTTCCCCATACCTGGGGGAAAGAAGGAGACTTGTGCCGCCCTATTCAGAAGGGGCCTTCCCCATACCTGGGGGAAGAAAGAAGACTTTTGTAGAAGAGGCCTTTCCCACACTTGAGGGAAGGAAGGAGACTTCTGCTCCCCTATTTGGAAGGGGCTTTCCCCATGCCTGGGGAAAGGAGACCCAGGCTCCCCCACTTGGAAGGGCGTCACCAGCGAAACCCACCTCACTGACACGGTGGTGACAACAGAACATCTGCTTTCAGAAGGTGCCTTCCTCACACCTGCAGGAGGGAAACTTGGGCTCTCTCATTCGGAGGGCAAATGGGGGAGCCATTCTTTCCCCTGTGGGTGACAGGCTCTTATAGAGGGGGTGGGAGCAGCCACCAGGGTGAAGTGTCTTTTACTGACGGCTGCCCTCTCCTTGCGGGTCTGGGAGCCAGTCAGAGGCCTGCCGCCCTTCCTTCCTTCTCCCTGGGGTGACGGAGCTGCTGTAGTGGGAGGTGGGGTGGCCCCAACGCTCCCCATCTGATTGAAGGGTGGCTACAACGTTGGTGAGGTGGGTTTTGACAGTGGCCGCCCCCTCCTTGCGAGTCCTGGTGGGTGCCTTCCCTACGCCTGGGGGAAGGAAGGAGACTAGGGTTACCCTACTCAAAAAGACCCCGCCCCATGCCTGGTGGAAGGAAAGTACAGCAGTCGCCGACAAAATCCACCTCACCAATGTGCCAGCGGATGCCTTCCCCACCATCAGGGAAGGCAGTTAAAAGGCCCCTGATGGGAGCTTGCATTGACAAAAAGCCAACAGTCACCAACCCGCAGCACTTCCCTTCCCTGAGGGTGACAGGCTCCTGTAGTGGGAGGGTGACCCCCAACCCACACACACTTTTGACTGGAGGAGCAGCTACTGCGATGGTGAGGTGGATTTTGATGGTGGCCGTCCCCTCTTTGCGGACCCAGGAGGGTGCCTTCCCCCACACTGGGGGGGAAGAAGACTTGGGCACCCCCATACAGATGGCGCCTTTCCCACACCTGGGAAAGGTTATTCGGAGTCCCTCATGGGATGCCTACAATGGCTGAAGTGCACGCGACATAAATGGACAGATGCCATCCAAACCAGCTGGGACAAATGCTCAAAATATTTTTTCCAGCCTCCCATCTACCAAAACCCACCTCCCCAACATGGTGTCAGCGAATGAAGAGGTCAGTGGTCCCACTTTTTCAGGACACGCACCATTTGGTAACAGGGCTAATGTGGAGCTAATGCAAAGCCAATGTGTCTGGAGGCTCAGTTTCACGGATGTAGCTGTTGGTCCCTAGAACCCACCTCACCAACGTGGTGGCCATGCAAGTTTTCTTCCCAACCTGGGGGAAAGGTGGTACTGATTAAGACTCCACTTTGGGGGGCTGTCTACACACACACACCCATTGGAAAGGAGCAGGGACAAAAAAGGAGGACCTTCCCCTCTAAGAAAGAGTGCCAACGGCGACCAGAAACCCACCTCTCCAAGGGGCTGCAAGAGAGGAATGCCACCAAATGTTATGCGAGTCCTTGGTAGGACCATCCCTTATAGGCAGGACAAATTCTATCCCCCATATGGGCTGGGTGAGAGGGAGGACTTTCCTAACCTTGGGGAAGCAAAATGAAACTCCTTCTGTGGTAAGGTACATTCGCAATGTGAGAAGAAGTCTGTGGCAGGCACAACCCGCCTCGTGGACAGGATGGCTGCAAGTAAAACCCTCAGTCTCTAGCGTAAAAGAGACTTCAATTCCCCTAGCGTGGGAGGGGTGGGTGCATGAACCTTGCAACTGAGTCTGCCAGTCACACAGAGACTGGAATGGGCCCCTTGCCTGGCCATGGAGGATGGAGTCCCTTGGTGGAGCAATGGATGAAGGAACCTCCACAACACAACTCCCATAAGGTGATGCTGCAAGGGATGCCTTCCCCATCCATGGGAGGAGAAATAGGTGGTCCACAGGGCTCAGACCTGCCCAGACTAATTCCCATCCAGAAACAGTTAATAACGTTATAGTGATCCCCTCCAGGCTGCCGGTATCCACCACACTGATGGCTTGGCCCACAGGAAAGCCTTCCCCCTGTGTACACACAGGGAACTTGGTTGCACTTCCCTGGGAGTTGGGGGGGGGGATTGGCACCCCAGAGATGTAGGATTCCTTGGGAATACAGTAGGGTTGAACCCAAGGCTACTTCAGCAACAAGAACCCACCTTAGCAACAAGGTGGCCAGCCTGGAAGCCTTCCCACTGCAGACCCAAGGGAAATGCTGAAATTTCTCTTGCTCTGCACCACTGTAGCAGACTGCTGGAACCCATCTCCACAACGGGGTGGCCGCAACTGCCTGCAATGGACTACAACAGTCCCCTTCCCCACTTTGGGGGAAGTCAATTCCTCGGGGGGGGGGGGATAGGCTCTAGTTCTGGGGGCAGCCGCTTAGGTGTGGGGTGTGTTGACGGCATCTGCTCTCCCCCTTGCGGGCCCACTGACTGCCTCCCTTCCTTCCCCACAGGAGTCACAGGGTTCCACAGATGGTGGGTTTACCCCCCAAACTGACTGGAAACACCAAGATAGTTGTTCCTGTCTGGCATTGACAGAGGGTGCGGAGGGGTCAAAGCAAGGTTCTGGACAAGCGACCGCCTCCAAACCTTGTCCCCTTGGCTGACAGCGGGATGCAATTGTGGACGATGAGCATTATTGAAGCAGGGGATGGGAAGACCCGGGGAGAAGGGACCTGGAATTGCCACACCTTCCAAAGAACCCATCTCAACAATATGGTTGCTTGGATGGAAAAGAAGGAAACAAATGCCTTCCCAACCTGGATTCAGAAATGAATCATGGATTCATTTCTGCTGGAAAGAGACATCTCACCGACGAGGTGGTTGGAGAACTTCACTGATGTGGAAACACATGCTGGGTAGCAGCTGCAGCAGCAGTACAACACCCAGCAGAAGAAACCATCTCACCCACAGGGTGGACACCAAAGATGTCTTTCCCCAGCAGACTCATGGACAAGTAGGTTGAAATAACCCTCAGTTAATGGGCTCCTGCTCTTCTCTGCCGCCACAGACAGACTAACACGGCATTCCTCCACGAGGAAGTGGGGGTGGGCCAGAGCCTAACTGTTGGTGAGAGAGTCTGGCAGTGGCGCGGAAACTGAGTTTGCTCAGAGCAAAGTATTCACCACAAGATCCAGGGAGGGATAGCCCAACAGAGGAAGGATAAGCTTTATAAAGGCCAATTGATTCACCAGGGCTGGGTCCAGGCGTGAGCAGTGGGGACGGAGGATGTCTCCTAGGTGAGAGAATACTTGCTCGCTCTGGACACTGGTGTGTGTGTGTGTGGGGGGGATCATGGCCACGAACGACAGGTCCTGCTAGATGGCACCTTTACATGCCTAATACTCCAGGGGATTGGACTTGGGGGGCTTGACAAGGTACTCTCGCACCATCACTTCCACCTAGTCCTCCAAGAGGGCAGCCCTTTCCTTTCTGTTGCTGGCAACGTCCTAGTTCAACACCGAGGACCAATAGTGGGGGTGGTCCCTGTTGGGTGGGCTGCCACAGCCTGGGATGCTGGGCTCATCCGCCACCTCCACCTCTTCCTGCTCCTTGGCCAATAATCCCTCTTCCGTGCCCTCTTCCTTTCGGCCACATCTTTTCTCCTGAAATCTGAGGACCTCTCTGCGGAACTCCTTCTTCAAGCCCTGGAGCTCACTTTGGTGCATGGCGATGACACTCTTTACACAAGGATCACACATGCAGGCCATTCTGTACTCTCACTATTTGCACACAGGATGCAAGCGTGTGGCCATGTCTGCCTGAAACCTCTTTACCAAGTCCCTGACACTGGGGAGAAGAGCTTCCCCCCCCCACCGCTCCAGTTCTTTGGCCAGCGCCCGGTCCAGCCCACAGATCAGGGGGATGACTTGCCCCAGGCTGGACTTGTAGAAGCAGAGGAGATTGGTGGTGTTTTGAAATGGTTTCATGGCACAGACCAATTGGGAGAGGACTAGCCAGTCCGTAG